>NC_060253.1:24155256-24801475 GCF_921293095.1 Ischnura elegans
GACTAGACCCCACAGCCTTGCCATTGCTGGCCTAATGCTACATCGGTAGCGCTATCGGAAAATTTAAATATATATAATGATTTCGGCGGGGATTCACCTTTCATAATACCATTTTCATTCGAGCTCAGAGAAGTTATTAATACATGGCACCTGGGCTTCTCAACACTCTCCAACAGGAGAGTAATTAGACGAGGACAAAAACAAGGAAAGCAAAGAATCACACATTTACGTGATACTAAAATGAAATAGGAAAATATTTGGTTATGTCACTTCGGCTTAGCGTGCCCTGAAACGCATGTTTCTGTCTCTTTCCAACTACTGTGTGGGTGAGGAGGAACGACCTCGGGAAAGGAAATAATATGGGGCTGCAGGATATAAACCTTAGGATTGTATTACTGTAATAATAGTGACGATAATGACCAACAGGGAAGAACTAGGAGTTTTGTCTGTGGGGGCAAAGATCAGTTTGCCACCCCCTCCCCTGATCCCTTCTTTACCCCCACACCACTAAAATATATAATAAGTGTTGTTTATTTTTTGAGATTGTTGAAACTAATAACCGTAAGTTTTCTATTTATAATTTTTATTAATATTATTTCTTAATAATTCATTAATTAATAATTTTTGCCAAATAATTTCATAATAAAAAATAGATAGATTTTTTAAAATTAACTATTCAAATTTTGCTGCCCCCTAAAATCTGCCGCCAAGGGGCATGTGCCCCCTCTGCCCCGCCCAAGTTCCGGGCCTGGAAGAGGAACCACGCTCTGAAAAGGAAATAATGTGGGGCTGCAGGATATAAATCTCAGGATCGTAATACTCTAATGGTGACAATGATCAACAGGGTAGTTTCCTTCATCAAAGAAAACGAAAGGCATTGATTGCGATTCGTTGCCCACCATTAGTGTATTCATAATACACTAATTATATGGTTTTAGAAATCCCAGTTTAGACGACTGGAAACGGTCAATTCTATCCTCATTTGAATAAAGGCAGGATTGGCGTCCATGCGATGCCACTCAACGTGACGTCACAGGGGCCTAGATTCTATACGAGTAGATAGGAGTTCTACATCGTCTGAGATTACCAATGCATGCAAGAGGCACAGAGCTCCGGGAAACATGTCTTAATAATCACCTATACAGAACACAATATAATCTATTAAAAGTGCCTATGGTCGGAAAGTATCCTTCGTTAGATAAGGTATTAATAATCCTTATTTAACCCAAGCGCTACCTGCTAGCAGGGTACTCTGCTACCTTTTAGCATCCTGCGTCGTATCAGCGCTCAAAGCCTCGCCCCAAGGTCACCTCACTTGGCGACAGCGGGAACCAGAATGACGTCACACGGACTTTTCCCAGCATTCATACTTAGCCGTCGCGTTTTCGCGCGCTTGAAATTTTTCACTTTTCATTTAATCGCGAAAAATAGATATCGTCATTTAAAAATCTAACAGCGTGAAATAAGTACTCCAGAAGTAATAAAATTTCGTTTTAGGCAATAAAAACATAATAGGAAACCACCCTATTGCATGGAAGAAAGCCTCAAGATAATTTCACAATCTATTCCGTCACTCTACTTGCATTCGTGGGTGAATTTGAGCTTGTTACTTCTCGAACGTGTCCGCGGAAATTAACTGCCGAATGGAATGGTGTTTCATTTCACGACGTTGGCGTTGAAAATCCTTGGAATCCGCTATCATCGCTGGAATCCGAAGGAAAGAATTCCAGGCCCGAAATACCCCTCGGTGTGCTTTAAGGGCGATTCGCGCGTTCGGAACAACAATGGCGGGAAATTCCGCGCGTGCGAACCGGGCGTTACAAGAATCGCACAATCGATTGTTGTATCGCAAGCACTGTGGGAGCTGACGTAACACGCTTGAATTTGAAGAGAAAAAAAAGGAGATAGGGAGAGGAGTTGAAAACTTGATGTACACGTCCCAAGGTGACTTATTAAACAGTTCCAGATAGGAGTTAGAAAAATGACTCCATAAACGCTAATTACCCCACGTGGCAATTTTATATCGCGTGACGCATCTATGTTCTTTGCAAATACGATGGCTTGTCTCCTACGTAATTAGTGCCAGTTGGGGAAAGAGTGTAATCTATAACAACATCTACAGGATACGCTTGTAATGTAGCGGAGTGGTTGAAAGAAAATTATATCCGAGCGAAATATAATTTTCAGGCTGATGATTGGTACGGGAAGTAGTTTATTAAATGGTGATTTTGTGGTTACGTCACTTTATTCATCAGACAAATGTAATGCATGACCGCTGGCCAGTAATAGCAGAAAATGGGCCTATCCCTTACTCTCGTGAATTTCTTCTTTTAATATTAGTTTTTTTACACGCCTCTTTGTGCTTTTTTAGACTTCCCCTGAAATGAGTTAAGAAAAAATACGCAGTGAATACTAATTCTTCCTCGTGGCAATTTTACCTCGCATGTCAGTTCTATACCAATAATATTTTTATTCTCATACACATTAAGTACCAGCAAGGTGATGCATGTGTCTTTATGACCAATACCACTTTTGTATATGTTAAGTTTATTTTCTGTTTTTAAGTTCATTTGTTGTTTGTTTTGTTTATTTGTGAGCATATTTGTTTTTATTTTGATTTCTTTTATTTCTTTGTTTGAGACGATGCTATGGTGATAAAAGATAAATAATGAATTGTTAAGGAGAGAGCCATCTTGAAGTGGATGTAAAATAGGATTGAGAAAAAAACAGAGTGTCATGTGATATTTACATTGAATTTAATCGCTGTGATACGTTAAAGGGAACACAATATAATCTAAACCAACCTTTACCATGATATCTTTGCAACTAGTGAAACAGAGGTCTAGAAAGCCAGGTATATACCTGTAAGCAAAAGATAACGCTAAGGGCAATGATTGGTACAGGAATATAAATATGAGAAGATGGAGAAAATTTTCTGCACCTGATGCGCCGGGAAAACTTAATATCATTCATGAGAAGATGGATTAGTGATAACGTCAGGGTATATTAGGCCAGGCCAGGCCAGGATTCGATAAAAGTAATGCATGGCCAGTTTAAAATAAATGGGCCTCTCACTTTCTCTCATAAAATTTCTCTTTAATTCAAGAACATACTATTATTCACGCCGCTAGGTGACTTTATAATCTTCCATAAATAAAGTTTTAAAAATGACTCCATGAGTGTGAATCATCTCACGCGTTAATTTTATATCGCGTGACGTATCTATGTTCTATGCAAATGAGAGAGTTCGTCGCCTTAAAAAGTGGTGCTGGTCGGAGAAAAAATGTAATCTATAACAGCATCTGCGTGATATCTTAGTAATTAACGGACCGAAGTGGTCTCAAAAACATTAGATGTGATGGAAAGATATTTTTTAGGGTGATAATTGGTACAGGAAGTTAAATTTTACATATGGCATAGTGGTTATATCAATTGAGTCATTCGATGATAGTAATTCATGTCCAAGAATAATTCCTGAGCCTATCATTTGCTACATGTCATGAGCTTGTGACGTCATCAACTTATCTGCGGAAGGGTTAATGCCTTCGATTTTTTTTGCTGTGAATAGGTCGAGGAATAGGGACGGAGAAAAGAAATAGTAACGTGCATGACTTTGTCGAAATCGTTCATCGTAGGAGTTGAAGGAATTTAAACTTGAGTTTCCACATGGTGTTTTATTCTTTCTGACCATAGTTTCATTACCGAGTAACAATATAAAGGTCCATTGTAACGAAATCATGGTCGGTAAGAATAAGACACGATGTATAAACAGCCAAGTTTTTATTCCTACAACTTATAAGTAGGGACCGATCGAAAAAATGTAAATATTCGGGTCTATTTATTTTTCAAATTCTATCACCGTCGGCGATAAAAGAATCGAATAACGAGTCCAAAAAGCGAATGTGCGCCAAGGACGCCCCCGTCTGCGAGGAGGAGGAACTAGGAGAGATGTGTCTGCACGTGGAAACGGAACGAGACGAGACGCAGGAGCGGTGGAGATGGAAAAAAGCATTTTTCTTTCTTTTTATTAAATTATTATTTTTGCGGACTCGGTCGTCGTGGAGGTGGGGTGGAGGAGGGAGGGGACCCCCGTCTCCATGGCAACGCCGCCGACCGTTAACTTACCCCACCCCCGAAGTCATCCCTCGGAATTCGCGGAAGAACGCGAAGAAGTGGTCGCCCAAGAAGTAATACAAGACGCACTTTCCTTAAAGGAGCTCTCTCTCCGGGAAACGAAGAAAATTTCACATTCGTGAAAATTCCGAATTGAACTCTTCCAACAGGTTTAAGGGGGGGAGCGTGGTAACCTAGTGGGTAGCGCGCTTGGCCGCTGATCGAGGGGTCCTGATTTCGATTCCCAGGGAAAGCCCTCGAACGCACGCATGCACACAGCGGATTCCTTTATTTTAGTCCCAATTCCCAGCTTTGTTTGGTGTTTCTTCAGTAGTTAGTTGCTGTCAAAAAATTACAGTAAGGTCATGGAACAGTTTTAAGTTTTGGAATTAAGGGGAACGGATTTAGCTAGAGTTAAGGACAATTTTGGGAGTATTGTGTTTTAAGGCATGGATTGAGTTCATCGTTACAGATATTTGTGAGCACTTCGTTGTTCGTTTTTTGAATTATTTCGCAAATTTATAAAGACAGGCTTTAAGGTGATGCAGGAGTGGAATTTGCTTTGAGTCTCTTATAATTTGTTTATTACTGCACCCTCGAAGTTCGACATGTATCAAGGAAAGGAATTGCCTCCCCCTACTCAGAATGTATAATATTCACACGCCTGTGGTTAATCTGACGTGAGCTCTAGCCTCACCTATCCATACCAACCTTCGGGCTGAATCACTTGAGTGAGAACAAAACTAAGTATCTGGAGATTTAAAAAAAAATAAGTAACACAATTATTGACCACCATGTATTTTCCACATGTTTTTATTTTTTCTTAAAAGCAGCCAATAATGGACCTAGGTGCAAGAAGCACAAAATGACCAATTTTGCAAAATGAAATTTTCACAAACATACGAAGCCTCGCCTCCCCTTTACCGTCAGACATTGTTATTTTTAACAATAAGGTCCGGATAATTTCAGCTCAAATTGTTGAAAAATTACGTTCTACTCTCTGCGTGCAAGAATCGTGCATTGTTTCTCATTTTTCTCGAAATTTCACCTGTGGTTATTATCTTTTCTTGCACTCATGACTTCAGTTATTTATATTATATCACTCGCTGCCGGCATCGGTGGCGGCGGGGTAAAGTCCCTGTCTGCCACACAAGAAGTCGTGGGTTCAAGTCCCACCTGAGTAGGTTTCCCCTATCCAGGGAATGGATGTTCATGTATGTTTGATTGTTAAGTTAAAAACCCCGACGTAAAAGGCCAATGGAACTGTTAACAGTAGTACAAGAATAAGTAAAAAATAACCCTTCTCCTGAATCTTCTCGAGGTCTATCCATTTTGTTTGGGAAATTATGATAAAATAAATTTACGTTTGGTGTTTTTAGTGTTCTAAATACTCTAGTTTACTGAAAATGCTAATGCAGTCGCTTAAAACCTTCTTCGATTTATTCAATGTATGCTGCTAAAACAGTTTTAAGACCTCGACGAGTTGGGCTGCATAAAAAGACTCTCGGCTTGCTCTCGAGTGCAAGATGCTTAGATTGATTTAATGCGTGGCTTCCTAGGCGGTAAATCGAGGCAGACGATCAGCCAGAAGCAGTGTTCTCTCGCCCCAGGAGGCATTTTCCAAGAGAAGCGATCGGGCGATGGAAAGTTGAGCGGAAAAAAATAGGCACGGTGTTTTTTTGTGCGCGTTGCGCTTGAGTAATAATTGCATAACGGCAGTGGAAGTGGGGAGAGATCTGATCGCAAAGTAATTGGCAACACTGCAGAGAGAGAAAGAAAACAAGAGAGGTCATCCCAGGCAACAATGAAAGCGAGTGGCTCATTCTATTTGGGGCGAATTGTCGCTGTCGATTGTTATTTTCCGCCCGCGAATCCGACCGACCGGCTGTGGCGGAACGGCAGCGACCTCAAGAGTAAGAGCAGGAAATAGGAACAATTGACTCTGCGCATGCGGCGAAGATTAAAATCTCCCTTAGTCACGTGACATACCCTCTCCCTTCTGTGACAGGGAAGACTTTACGACGGTTCTGTTGACAACAATGCTTGATTGAAGTAACGATTTAGCATAGAGTGAAAATTTATTTCATCATTAAATTTAGAGCTCACCTTTTGGAAGATGTATGCATCAGTCTTTGTTTGTTTGTTTCAAGTCTTTGATAAAATAACTCCTTCCAGTTTCCACGAATGTGATAGTGAATATCAGCCTGAGTCACTTGATCTTAGTGTTAACCTCAGATGTTGGTTACTGCGATGCCGATTTCTTTGCTTATATTTAGTGTTTGGCACAGCACTCAATGGCATTGAAAGCATAAAATGAAATGACGATTGGCTGAGCGCTGCGCACGGGTTCAGGTGAAGTCAGCCTGGGTCCTCCCAGCAATTTCAATAACGTATACGATAAGTATTTAAAATTTTTGATATCTTCTATATTATTTCTACTGTATAGACTGTATAGATACCTTTTTCTCAACTTATACGCAACCAAACTCCACAAATGAGGTACCAAAATGCACAGAATTTATCAGAGAACATGCGTTGGCATATCTTACTTCCTAAATATTGCTATTGTTTCCTAAAATTGGTTTTTAAACAATTAAAAAAATAAAAACCGGTAAATATTCCTGACGTTAACGGCACACAAACTGATACATTTTTTCATTTGCAACAATATCTCGCATTCTTTAAATAACTTTTATCAAAATGCGGCTGATTCCACATTCAAGTCTCCTGTTGATACGTCAGTATGAGTCATCATGTGCGTTTAACAGAGGATAGTGTAATTACTTCCAATGTTGTGTTTAAAGAGGTCCTCTGACCTCAATGTGTACATGAACATTCCAATTAAATTTGAACATAAGACCCTGCCTTTTTTTTCTACATTTTAAAATTAAAACGCGCCTATCCCTCTGTGGACCTGCATTGAAAAGAGCGGGGGAAGCCCGCTGGGAGAGGGCGCAGCACATTCGTTCTTATTTGTTTCGATTAGTATTTGTTTGGAAACCTACCTTCAACCTAAGAAATGGAAAACTCTCATGGTTGTCTTGTATGGGGGGAATAGTAAAACGAAGTAATCCAGCAAAGTGTGCTTCCTTGAGCGTTCTCTTCGTGGAAGGAGGAACTTCTTAGTGTGGGCGTCGGCATCTCGTCTCCAGACAACAGTCCCACGCACCGCCGCCTTCTTCGTCCTCGGCTTATCCGGACCGTAAATCTGTCGCAGCAACGGCGGCTGACTTTCTGTTCCCTTTCGTTCCTACATAACATGCAAAAGCAGTCTCTGGGACTTCCCCAGCTGACTGTGAGCAAAACGACGCATATCACAAGGAGAAGACCTTCGAAGGATATTTTTCCTCGATAGTTTGTTTGGCTTTGTTGCCATGTTGCCATGGAGAGCTTAGTTTTTCGTGGAGCACAATGGAAGGTTAACTTAATCACGATTTCTCAGAAATCAAATTATAACATTTTTCTTGATTTTCCAGACCGCGTTCAAACCTCGCTGTGTGAAATGATATTCTCATGAGACCTTTTGAAACAGCAGAACCACCCACTGCAATATATTTTATGATAATACCACGCGCACTAATACTTTATTAGGACAGTTAACCAAAAATTATGCTCGAGATGATATAATATATCGAATGCCTAACTTTTCTCTTCGTCATTTGTTTGTTTCTTTATGTTATTTTGTGACTAGCGATTCTCGATTCTCTTTGGAATTCTCAAAGAATTATTAAGGCATACTATTCGATTAAACCTTCTTGGAGTTACTGAATGGTTATTTACGCAGTGTAATAATTGCGAATTAATGGATCGCTCTACGCTCATCTCCATGCTACGGGGATTGTGGGAAACTGATTAAAAAGCACAGGTGACTGCCGACCATCCACAGCGCCACACACTTATTGAGACGGCTTAAGGAGTTGTATATACTTACTAACATGCAGAAGTATAGGTACTCAATTGCGTGTACTCCAGTATTTTCGACGAACTCCTATATTACACATGTCAGATCCGATATTACATGTATTACACTCCCGTATTACACATGTCGAGTGGTGTGAAGTCCAAGGTCCGGTCGAGCACATGTTACGGGCGTGATGCTGGAATCAAAATTTTGCCCTGTAACACACATTTAACCTTGAATGTTCGATGATACACTAAACCGAAAACATTTTTTCCCCACCTGCTATTGTTCGAACGAATTATTTTCACACCTTTAGCTATCGCTGATGAGAAGTTACGATAGGCTAAAGAGTGGTCCCCTCTTCGGACATTCGGTCAAATTAAACAATTGATTCCTTGACGACAATAGGGAGGAGAACGGAAACAAGTGACGGTGTCACCGGCGCACTTCTATTGTTTACCTCCTAACCCCCCTTCACACTGCCCGTCACCCTTTAACAATGCAAGTGCGAATGCGTCATTGGAAACCGCATTGTTTGGGAGCTCAGCCCCTCGAATGGTGTTACATCACAAATTAAGTGCCTGCATTGGTTCCATAATGATGGCGGTAGGGGTGAAGTTCTATTACGTCACCGGTGAACGGTCGAGTATTTGTCCCCAGAACCTGCCCAAAAATAATTGCCACTCAGAATGCGATAAGCATTGTAACAGTTCAATCTGAACTTTTTCAGATTGTTATGAGCATCTAAACGTGTGTGCTTAATATACGTATGTATTCAGTAGTAAAAACACATGGTAGCATCTCATAGTTTATCCCTGATTTTATTCAATTATCATTCATCGTTTTTTTAAATAAGTTCTCATGTAAGATGAAGAATAACTTGTCTGCTTTCACGATGTGCACACTACGGACAGTAGTTTACGCTTGCAACATAAATGTCTCATTTTGGCTCAAGTATTCGATCTACGGGTACGATCTCGTAATTATTTCAGGCCTCAGAGTATATTGATCTGAAGCCATCTTGAGCCCTCGAGAGCCTTTTGAGGCCAGGCCTATAAGGTTCTGGCCTCGTTCTTTCGCTAACGCTGCCGAAGTTCAAACTTAATTCATACAACGGGAAATTTCTTAATATCTACATACTGTAAACGTATATATTTCACATACACTTAGAAAAAAACTATTATAAAATCTAAGCCCACTCGGCTGAAATGAATTGATTGTAACCATTCTGATATAAAAAATCTTATTGTACAATGAAAAAATAAAACCTAAATAAAGCTTGTCGATTACAGGCCTCCTTACATCCGCACACAACTTGTTAATACTATGAATGTTATGAGTTTATAATAAAGTTTTGAATATCATGCTGTGAATTTCGCCCCTAAACTCATTTTTTGGCACAAAATGTTGTATCAAAACCAATCTGTCAAATACGTATCATAAATTTTTAACATGTGTTTCAAATTTCCCCCTTATAATCATGCGACAAGAATGAAATGGGGCAATGTAAGAAAATAAGCGGCGTTGCTAATGAGTGGCTGCTCTTGATGTCCGCAGTAGAATTTCCAAAACTCCTCTACTCCCCCGTGCGTGACCTTGTTTGGCGACATTCACTCGGCACCCCATTAAGAGAGGACTCCTTCCCTACGCCCACACCTCCATTCTCGGGCAATGATGACGTCATCCCACCCCCTTCCCTCATTCCGGCTTCACAACATCACCTCGTGGCCCATTGTTGCCGCGCTTGGCATTGTTGTGCCCTCACAGTAAATATAAACTAAAGCGGTCAGGTTGGTTGCGCAGTCTAATAGCCGAGGCCAACAATGAAACTACAGCTTCAGTATCACTTATGGAAATGACAAAATTACAGATGAAATGCTTTTCCAATAGATTATATTGTAATCCTCATATTAACCTTCTTCTTGAGTAATAAATTCAACGTGAATAAATTTTCCAATCGAAATGATGAAACGTGGCAACATTGTAGTTAGCCAATCAGATCCAATAGCTGATCAAAGATGTTGCCATTTTAATGTTGGTCGCATGCAGTGAAGATGATATTTAATTGTGTGTCTACTCTCCGGTTCCACCTTCCTTATGGCTTCGGATGACAAGTGGACTTGAAATCTTGACAATTTCACTTTTATTCTAATACTTAATGGAAAAAAATAAGCGAAAAATAAAGCTTGTCAATTTTAGAGTTTTTACAACTGACAAATTTTCTTTAACTTATCTTAAATAGCTACATCTGCCTTACTAGTACTTAAACGCACAATTTTATTAATTATAAATATTATGTCATTTTGCAAATGTTATGTCATAGTGGCATTTCTTGGAACAACATGTTTAATCAGAATCAAGCTGCCTCTCACCAGACATTTTTAGCGCAAGTCATAAATTTTCCCCATACAATTATGGTACGAGCATGTAAGAAAGAAAGAAAAAAAGTGAGAGCAGCATTTCCAAAACAACTAAATTACACCGTGACCAATATCCGAAGCCAACAATGAAACTAGCACTTCAAAATTACTTTGGGAAATGAAAACGTTACCAATTAAATACTTTAGAATAGATTTTATTAAAATTTATTACCTATTTCTAATGATTCTCAGAACTACAATGAAATGGAATACACGCGTCATTTGATCCCCCTTAGAGTTATTGTTCATTGATTTCGACGCCTGAAGCTTAATAATCATTGTACAGTACCTGATAAATATATACTTAGTTTTATTCGCCGTAGCGGAGTGTGAGAGTGGATAAGTACATCGCAAGTAGGTATATTTAAATTATAAGTTTTTTGAACTCACCTTAGCTATATTTTTTATCGATTTTGACGCCTGAAGCTTCATACTCAATATACTGTACAGTAGGTACTTGATATGTACCAGCATACGACGAAGATACAGCCCTTACGGCCTATGTCAAATGGGCGATAGGTAAATGGTGCAACACTGCATTTTATCTTTTCGAGACGAAAATGCGTGTAGCCACTTTGTATTTTAACGTTTCATTTAAATGTGCTCTGTCTATTCATTTACTTATGTAGACTCTGTTTTTTCTGCTTTCAGGTGAGTGGTTTCGGCCTAAACGTGCCAACCATGCCTCTTGCAGCATTTGAATCCAGTCAAAGACGAACTAAATTGGTGAGTGAACTGTTGATGCTTAGATGGGTGATAAATTCGAGTTCAGGCTTTGAGTTGAACTTGGGGTCAACAATGTGGCATCTATATACATATCTCCATCGTGAGCTACTCCTTTGATGAAGCACCACCGAAAACGACGAGAATCGGTATTCCTCGGCCTAGGACCTTCAACTGTTTCATTTGATTATTCTATGCCCGTAGCCATTAGAACTTATCCAATTGTGTGATATCAGAAAATCCTCACAACCGAATTGAAAAACGAACTCTAGATTACTCAACTACTTATTCTCATTACTATCATTAGTACAATCGCAAAACTCGTGAATGCATCCACACTTACACGATAACAAATGGTCTTCCCTCAAGTGCCCATGGACTCTATGGTGCTCCAGTGGATAAAGGAAAGCAGAACATTTCATAATTGCATTGGTTACTCCGAATTAACTCAATTTTATTTTTATTTATGCATTCACTGAAAAAATTATTCTGCATTGGCTCTTTATCTCTGATTTGCCAAAATTTCGCATTTCTCTTTTGATTTCCATTTTCGCCTCAAGTTCGCCGTATCATCGTATGGTAGTATTCAGGGGCAGATCCAGGATTTCTTTCTGGGGGGGGGGGGGCACAAGCAAGGCCGAATTTAGGATTTTGTTTTGGGGAGGGGGCACAAGAATACCTCGTAATATAAAACGAACGCAATGATAATAGGACCGTATTAAAAACCTTGCATATTTTTTTCGGATCTGGGGGGCCCAAATCCGCCTATGGGTAGTAACATTCTTAACTATGCATTGCAACTAGTTGGACATGCATATGTGACACAGTGATTCCCGCTTACGTGCGTACGGATGATCATAATATAATGATACTGCTCACGAGAATAATGGGAACGAGGCATCGGAGCATATCCACCATGTGACAAGCCCTAAAATTCCCATTATATGATCATGAATCTTCATGAAGATAACAGTATTACTCGAAGAAGGCAAGGCCTCTTCGTGGCGCAATGGCGAACCAAGGTGGCGGCGGGCGCTCTCTCATCCTACACTACTCCCGATTCGTTGCGACAGAATTTCTCCCTGGAAAGGAAGAAAGGGCATTTGCCTCTTGTGCTCCATTATTTATGAGCCGTATGCCTTCTTCTTTGTGCGGCGCCTAAGAATTATGGGCATTCCGCGGTCGATTCGGTTCAAAACTTTGCGCTGTCATCCCGAAGAAAACATATATCTTTACGAATTTCGACACGAAGCGAAGCGCGGAAATGCGCAAGTTTCCCAGACTCGTCGCGAAATAAATAATTGAGCGCTGCCGCGCGTAATCAAACCGCCATTTGCCCGCAGTGAGTCTGCGGTGACCGCAACACTTGCGCAATACATCTCGGAAATCAATATTTATGAGACTTATTCATTTAAAGGATTTTCGTGATGGATAGCTTTGTTCCATGCTACGCTCGGATGGCATAAGATTGGAGACCGGGAATCAATACGTGAGAGCATCCGAGTGGGCATATTATGGGTGGATAGCGATATTTGGTGGAACTGTGTGACAGGAAACATAATCACAGATACACTAATATTGTATGCTCCACGACTGTTTAATGGTCTGACTCAGGTTCCGGCTCTATATAATATGTGATATGGCCTTTGAGAATGGCATAGTGTCGGAACCTTGGTCAGCGATTAAAATATTTGTGGAACAAGCAATATCAGTGCATCTGTGATTATGTTTCCTATCCGTGTGTGCAGTGGTACTCTATGAAGAAGCTTGAACAAGTGGAAAAAGTGATCAGAAAAGAATGGAGGCCTTTGAGAACTGGTGCTGGAGGTTGATGCTGAAGATAAGATGGACGGATAGGGTGAGATATGAGGAGGTATTTAGAAGAAAAGAAGAAGAAAAACAATATGAATCATTGTTCTTCATAAGAGAAGACTGGGTGTGATTTGGCCACGAAAAGAGAGACATCAGTTACGTGGGAAGCATAATGGAAGGAAAAATTGATGAAAAAGTCCCCTAATAACAATAAGCCCATTTATTGTTCTAGGAGTGAACTCCCTTGGAACATAGAAATTATTACAGTGGTGCGCAAGACAATAAATATGGTAATAAACCAATCTGAAAACAAAAAAGGAAGTGGTCTTATGCATTTGCTAACAATAGACAAATACAATGTTAACAATGAACTGGAAAAGAACTTACTTTCTTTTTCTAACAGGAAAACGAACATTAAACATACCAGTAAACAAATAACACTACTTTTAAGAAGGAAATTTAGCTTAACAAATGAAAAAAGAACTAAATTGCTACTTCTCACACAATAATGGAAATTAATCACATCAATGAGCAGACAAATGAATTACATGGTCAGTATTCATGGGTCGCCAGAAAGTAAGTGGGTGATAATCCTTTTCTTAAATATTTCCTGTGATGCACTGTCTTTTACATGCTTTGGCAAATCGTTCCGCAGCTTTGAGGCAACAACAGTAAATGATTTCTGAACTGTAGCTGTGCGGAACTGTGGGTCATACAAAACACAGGGGTCTTGTCTTGTAACAACATTAGTGTGTTTACAACTAGGGAGAAAAAAGATCCATTAAATATAGAAGAAAGGAAGACCACGTGCAAATCATGAAGGATACGGGAGAATCAAAGGCGACTAAAAACTTATGAAAACATATTATTATTTTTTATGGGAAATAAAATAATTGGCAAGGATAGGGAGAAACGAAACGCCATTTTATCTACATCTACCTACATAATACCCTGCGAGCCACCTCTAGGGTGTTTGGCTGGGGGTGATCAATCATCAGCATGTAGCATCATGCACACCACACGGTCCAAAACAGCATTGCCATGATTACAAGACTATTAATGCCCATGTTCAAAAAACAAACATACTAGAGATTCCCAAGAGATCAGTTTGTCCTGTCTGTGGTGAAGTTGTTTCTTTTCTAAATATATTGCGCATGTCGCTGTGCGCGTCAGGACTACGCATCATTCCCACTCGATCGGTCTTTTTTTCGCGTACTATTTCTCGTTTAAAGTTGGTTTTGAGGTTTCCACCACGAGTAGTCGACTGCTCCACTCCGCTTTGTGCCGCAGCGTGGTTATTGTTCACCAGCCTGCGTTTTTACATAGCGGTCTTGGGTCACTTAAACGCAAAAACACACCTCATCGGTCCTCAACAATCGTGTGGTTGAAATCAATCGATTTGGCTTTAACTTTGTGAAAATTCATGTTGATATGAAAAATAACACTGGAATTTTTTATTGGTATGACGCGTTTCAACGTTATTTTCAAGTACATAACAGCAGGCACTTGAAAATGACGCCTCAGCGTTGAAACGCGTCGTACCAATAAAAATTACCAGTAAAAAGTCACCATGGTTGTTTATTTTTCATTTCATCGTAGGATTGGTTTGGCGCTACTCTCCACCCAATTCTCTCATCAGCTAATCTTGTCAATACCTATATGTTTCTTCTCCTTCGCATCCTTCAATATCGTTCCATATATTTTATCCTAGGCCATCCTCTCCTGTCATTGGTATCCACTATTCTCTCGACAATTTTCTTTATTAATCCATCATGACTCAATATACGGCCGATTAAGTTGTTCCGCCTCCTTACTAAGACTTTCATAACTCTTCTCGCCTACTCTTCTAAGAACTTCGTCTTTGCCCACGCTTTGTGAGTCGAGTCGTCTTCGTCTGTGTAACGCTTTGTGTACGCCCGTAGCAGTTTTTGACGAATCGCGCAGCTTTCCTTTGTATTTCATTAAGTTCACGGATTAGGTCTTTCTTCGCCGGATCCCATATCGGCGGCTAAATACTAACAACACGTATCTCAAAAAGAGCAAATTTCCAGGAGAGCAAAAAAAAACGATTAATTACTTTTACTTGTACACTGAACTCAAAAACCAAAAGTTTATAAAAACTGAAAAAAGAAGCCTTTCTCTGGAAACAAAAACTTATTTTTTGCTTGCATTTTATTTTATTTAATGTCATTACACTTTGTATAAGATTCCTGTATCAAGCCGGCCGAATTTCAGATACGTGTTGTTAGAACTTAGCCATCGATATGTTAGCTGCATCCTCAAGGCGTGGCCGGACGAATGCGAAATAGCACCTATCCTTTACTTTTTCATCTGAAAATCTTCCAACAACACGCTTGACGCTTCCTAGCTTCTTCTGGGGTATGCCACAAATAGGGATGATGATGAATGTGAAGCAGAAGAATAGTGTAAGTTTTTTATAACTAGTTGATAGGAGAATTGAGTTGAGAGCCTCGTCATACCAACCAGGGGCGCAGCTAGGAATTAAGGCTGGTGGGGGGGGGGGGGGTTTAGGGGCAACTAATACCGGGGTGTGTGGGGGTATGCAATACCAACCAGGATAAGCGGCAGGCGAGAGATTAATAAATTGCGGAATTTTAAGATAAATGGTTCAAAATGGTGAGTTTTACGGCTTTCTGAGGGATATTTTATTGATACTTACAATATTCTATTAGTAATATCAATCCAATTAAGTAAAATGGATTAAATTTAAAAGTTTCTCTGGGGTCTGGGGGGGGGTTTATCCCCCAAACCCCCCTGCGCCACTCATACTAACCATCGATATCGATGACTGAAGGTGATGACCCATCCCTGACAGTGAACAAACAAATGGATATATATCGCGAGAGTACGTGCAGATATTCTTACTTTGAAGGGAGCGGGTTGCGAGTGAGGGAGTTTTAAAGCCCCTTACGCCTTTCCAAGAAGCACATGGCTATTGTCTTCGGGTGCTTTGCTATGTGTCTGCTGCCGGCGGCATACTGAGCGCTCTACGAGAAACAGGAGAGGTCGATGACCATCAGAATCACAAGGGCGTGTGCACACAAATACTAAAAAATAAAATATTTCAAATAATTTTTTTTATATAACATATTAAAAAATAAAATATTTTAGCGTAGCAACTAACGAACTAAAAAACTATATAACATTTATGCCACATGTATGTTCTTAATTTGTTTTTTTGCATTAAATATATTTTTTTAATGTGTTATTGGATATTTTTGCACTCTTAAATTAATTTATAATGCTTGAACAGCTTTTGTATTAATTATGCATCTCATTTTTTCATATTATAAGCCTTGAAAATGGAAATTACTATTTCTAAAATGTCGGTAAATTTGTTTTTTTACGAATGTCCTAAACCTCAAGATGTCATATTTGAAGTGTGAATAAGAGTTTAAGAACAAAATAAATGCCTAAACACCTACTTCACTTGCACCGCAGAGAATTTATGATGCGAAAACTTTTCATGAATTGAATTGAAAAATGCAAGGGGAACCAATCCTTCCGTTATCTTCAAACATTGTTTGTTGAGCTGATGAAATGAAAACTTGCATTGGAGAACCACCATATTTGTTTCCGTATTTCCGATTTTTTCAGCTTTTTACAGGAATAACAGGAAGGACAAATGGGTGAGAAGGAAAGCGAAGGATGGGAGAGATTTTTAGAGATGTAAAAAACCAGAAATAGGTAAAATGAAAAGATTATCTGAATGGAGAATTATATAAAACCAATCCTCGGACTGCTGACTTGTGACGATGATGGCCGCATGCTCAGAAGCCGATAATCGGTCTTCCACGACCGTCCACTCTGGACGCCCTTCAAAGAAAGATTACCCCCACCCCTTTCATCCGACACCGTCTCCCTTCATTTGTCCCCACCGCTCTCCCTCACGTGGCCAAAATGATAATCATTCTGTGATCCGAAGAAGGAGTGCCTTCGAATCAGATTTCTATCGCATTTAAGTGCGCCCACGGGCTACGTCGCTACGCTTGAAGTTCGCGGAATTGTTGGAGCGGGGACGACCTCCGTACGCAACAATGTGCGCGCACTGACTGCTCAAAGACGATTGTTGGCGGTGGGTGGTGGGTGTCAGCTGGAGATATGCCTTCAACTGTGAGTGACAGTTTCCTTTTCAATCCAAGCAGACTTGAGAGCGGGTCAAGCTTCTCTCCGATAGGTGGTGCACTGTACGTGGAACACCAGAAGCCGATGTTGCGATAGCGCTTCTTGCAGTTCGCATATCGCTTGAGTGATTGTCATGTGACCAAGTGTCGAATCCATTACCATTCTTCGAAAAACGTCCAGGGTCCAGGGTGGACCACAGGGGTAGCATAATGACAAAAGATTGACGTGACTAGCCTAGCGCCGTTTTCACTATCCGCCATATTGTGAGTGCAAAAACATAACAGTCGCAGCGTAGACTATTAGTACCCAAGGGACTGTAATTGTAATTTATTACATAATCCTGTCGCTTTTTAGACGGTATAAGGTACTTACGTAGTTCTAATGAGCGTTTTAAATTTCAATGTTCATTATTTCGATCCTCAATTCGTCGCATTTCGTTTTAGCACCGGAAATAACACATTTCAACGCTTCGTTGTCTTGTTTACATTCGATAGGAGTTGAAATACTCGATGTTAGCTTACGATCGCTGAGTTTCAGGTAGTCGGTTCAGACTTATTAGTTTCCAATAAACAACATTTTTTCAGTTAAGCACATTTTAACTAACGAATGAATTATTATACAGCAAAGTAAAACACGTACAACACAATACTCCGCAAAGGGCCATTGCACAATTTTTAATGTTTTTAAAAATATCAATTTTCACTGTAACTGGAGCCACTATTTCCAAAACAGTTCAAGTCCGCCATATCTGAATTTGGTATTATTACTTTTTACACTTATTTCCTGGACTACTGGAAACGTTGCTTTGATTTGTCTATGAGCTGACATTCAGTAACGTTCGTGGGGAACAATCAAATGGGTGGCTTTGGTAGTTTTTAATTTAGTTTATTAACTTAATACATACATTCTATCGGCAGGTCTTCGCCTAACCTGTAATGGGCCTGTCCCAAACCAACGCAGAATGGAGTTTTGCTGCATTAAAATATGAACCAGAGCGCTTAAGGAGTTGCTCGAACTTACAAAGTGGCCGCTAAAACTACAGAAATTTATTAATTTTTCGATAATAAACAGGCTTAGAATTAACGATAACGACATGATGATATGACTCACTTGATTTGCTCCATCTGAAAATATTTTCATCTGGCGAATTTCTGCTGTTGGCACAGCTTATTTTATTGATAATAACATCAGCACTTAAATATGTAGTGTTTTCTTGTAACGTCTTTAAAACTGGTCACCTTCTCATCCAATGCACTACGGGACTAAATTAGACAACTCGCTCCATTCGGAAAACTGTTCTTCGATGTCGGCATTATGTGCCGTAACCTTCCTTACTTTTGGTAGGTAGGTGGATAGAATGTGCGAATTACTTCCTTGTTCTAAACATGAACTCGCTTTCTTCGGAATGTGCGGTTGACAAGGGGGATAACGCAGTAGACAGGGTCACGATAGCTGTGACGAGCGCCCTATTCATTTAGGTACCGTTCATCTTGCGTTCGTCTAATGGGCGGACTGGATAGCTTTTGGCGGCCGGACTAAAGGCGGACAATCGCTTCTGTCAGGGTGGTCATTTCGGGAAAGTGAGTGACAGCCGAGGCCGTTGAAAGCGCCGGAAACTTGTGAACCCGTTGCGCTGTCGTCATTCCTCCTCTTGCTAGATTTCAAATCACCTAGTGTCCAGGGATGGCCAGTGAAACTAAACGAAATTCAAAACCAGTAAAATTTCAATAGTTTCATAGTGAAGGGTTCTCGGGATCGCCACCGGGTCAGGAACTGCTTAAATGCCGACGCACAGTGGTCTGAAATCGGAAAAGGCCGGACAAAAGTCCAAAATGGCTTTTATTGAGATAGAGACTTAAAACTTGGCATAAATACTCATAAATGATGGCTGGTTATGGATGTGTATGCCATTATAAAAACATTTGATCCGTTGCTGGGATACAGCAGCTCAAACATGACCAATTTTTCAATCTTTGAACTTAAGCAGGGGGTGTTGCAGTTGTATGATTTTTATGGAATAAAAAATACTATATTCCTTTGACCAGATGCTTTTGCTAAATTTTTCATTATTTTTCAAGATTTTGGTTCACATCTGCATGGTTTTAAAACACAAAATGGCGTACCCTTTTTTCGCTTGAAATTTAATATATAGTAGACATTATCTTTCGTTTACGAAATATGGTAATCGGGAAATTTACATCACAGTGTGAAGTAGACATTTCTTAAGATCACTGAGAAGGAATGTTGGAAAAAAGTTTGCGACAAAGGAAATGAGAGCGATACGCGACCGCAGTTACCGACCCTGAGGCTCGGTAACTGCGGTCGATTTATCAAGTTTTTTTCAGAATTAATTCTTAAAAATTGTCTTTTGAAGCATGTCACATAGTCAGCATTGATCTAAAACACTATTAACATGATAATGGATCGATCGACTCGAGCGTTTAACGCATTACTATAGTGAAGATGGTAATGATTAGATTTTTGTCCGAACCATTCTACGTTTAAGAAGTACGCTTCGAATTACTGTTGAAGTACGGTTAAGAGATTAAGTAGGCATGCGAAAGAAAGAGAGAGAAATAAACAGTTTTTGGGAAAGGTAACAACCTATGCTCTTTGTCCCTACCCTCCCTTTTCAATCATCGCCGAGGAGGGTCAAATTTAGGAGGTTTGCTGCTCGAAACTTTGATACCTGTAAACCAATTTTTTGTTGTAATGATCGGATTTTTGTGGCCATTTTCTGAACTAATGTCCATATTAATTTTAAAGTTTGAATAAACATCCAGACACAGTTTCAATCGTAGTAAAAGTGTTAGAATATTGCATTGTCATTTGATTCTGAGTTATCCTGAAAATTGCAGCTTCATAGCTAATCGGAATGTGGGTTAAAATTAAGTTGCAAGGTTTAACCCAGACAAGACGACAAACATCAAAGCGAGTTAATAAAAACATTGTCAAGGTAAGGAGGTTTGCTTGCGGAACGAGGAACAGTTATGTCTCGGTAATCCAACATACATGCAGTCGTGGCATGGTCGAATGGGGTGATTCAAGGAACCCAATATCGCAATTTACTGATAAGTATCCAGTTGACGGAAGATAAAAATAAGGAAAGACGATAAGAAATTCTCCCCATTAAACCATTCTTTCGTACGTTTAATACAAGAAAACGCAAATATTGCCTCCCACTGTTCATGAGTTGGTGACGTCATTAGAGTCCTGGCTCTTTTGCATGTTGGGGAGAACCTTACTCGCAGTGTCAAAAATAAAATTTTAGAAACTAAAATGGATTTTTTTTAATTCGTAATCATTAAATCGGCTATAACTTGATAGTGAATATAAGTCATTACCTATAAAGAACAACTTGCGTAAGCCTGCAGTAAAAAGATTGAGACCGCAATTAGCAAGTCGCCATCAGTGAATGCATGCTAAATCCGTCACTTTATAACATATTTCCATTGATGGTTTCAGCGCAGGGTTGGAAATAGTCTAGTAATAATTTTGTGAAAAACGTCCAATTCTGAGGTATTTTAGTTCAATCAATTTGTTTCAATAAACTTTGCTATAAACCAATTTGTTGTAGTTGATTGCTGCGCTTCAATGTGATATCGTTGGCCATTTTTTAAACTAATCTATTTATTTCTTTTAAAATTCCGAATAAAAATCGGGATAAGGTTCCAATGGTAATAAATGAATAAAAGTCATTACCTGTAACGAAAAACCTGCATAAACCCACAGTAAAAAGATTGAGACCGCAATAAGATAGTCGCCATCAGTGAATGCATGCTGAATTCGTTACTTTATAAAATATTTCCATTGATGGTTTCAGCGCAGGGTGTGAAATAGTCTGGTAATAATTTTGTGAAAAACGTCCAATTCTGGGGTATTGATCCGTAAATACGCACCAAGAGAGTTCGCATAAGAGAAAAAAATGCCTTGAAAAGGTTTCCGTAGGACGGAGTGTCGGTGCACATCTACATAATACCCTGCAAGCCACCTCTAGGGTGTTTGGCAGGGGGTGATCAATCACCAGCATGCAGCATGCAATTGGACTCCCACATGCACACCACACGGTCCAAAAAAATTCACGTATACTAACAAATTATACTGCCATATGCTGTTAGAAATAATAATAAAATTAAGAAACATGCATTAAGTTTTACATATGTTAGTAGGCTACACTACAAGTAATGCAATCTATGTATGAGTTCTATCGCTGCCGTTATAATCTCTTATTGATCGTGGAAAAAAAGACATTCTGAACCTGTCTGTTCTACAATCTATCTCTCTTATTTTATTTATATGATCTGATCTTCCGTAGTATGTTGGCGTCCGTAAGATATGGTTAACTTCGTCAGAAAAGACACTGCTCTTGAATTTATCTAAAAGGTTTAGTCTATTTTTCAATCTACGGTCCGACAGAGATTCCCATCCGAGTTTATCTAAGAGGTCAGTTACACTAACAAGACTATCGTAACGACTTTTCACATACCTGGCAGCTCTTCTTAGCACGCGTTCTAACTCTGTTATTAAGCCTTTTTCATGAGGGTCCCAAACACTGGCAGCGTATTCTAAATGTGGTCTAACAAGAGGTTTTGATCCGCTGGCAATAGTATGTCCTTCAGGCGGGGAATACAAATCTGTCCATAAGGAGGAGGTGTCCGTAAGTGAGAGGTGAGTTCTGGTGAGAGGTAAGCAGAAGTTTCTCTGAGTATATCATTTTAGTTACTTACGCGATCAAGCCCAGCGGAGCACGCGACGTCAAAGCCAAGGCTCTCCAATCCTCACTTCTTCTGACTACGTACTTCCCTCCAGATAAAGCCTTCTCGGGAAATCAGCCGGGTCAGGATGGATATTGCTGCCAACTTTTCGACGGCCTTCTCTGCCATTGTCATCAGGGCGAAGGGCGATATTTGTGCGAATTCCAAGATTTCGCCCTGATGACGATGGCAGAGAAGGCCGTCGAAACGTTGGCAGCAATATCCATCCTGACCCGGCTAATTTCCCGAGAAGGCTTTATCAGCAAGATTCTCTGGGAAAGCACCAAATCCTTCATATTTCCCTCCACTCATTCCGCGCTTCCGTTCGTTGCTGATCTTCTATTATTGTGTTTTGCATCCACTTTTTCTTAGATCGTCCAAACTATCTTCTTCCCTGCGGAACCTAAATACGATAATTTAGGATATATTTCGTTATTCATCCGTTCAATATATCCTATTCAATCCAATTCACTGCTTTTCAGTAATAGCCCCATCGTTTTTTCCCCTTAAATATTTCCTGATTTTGTCGTTTTCTACATTCTCTTGGTAATTCCTCCGTGACTGGACCATATATTTTCTGAAGCACCCGCCTCTCAAAAAGTAGTTGTTTGCTCAATTCTCGTTTCCTTAAGCTCCAGCTTTTGAAACCATACAGAACTTACAGGAAGAATTAGTGACTTGTACTGTCTTATTTTAATTTGCCTGGACACATTGCGTGAGTTCAGAATAACGCCGGATAAATGTCATCCGATAGGTCGATTTTGTGCGAATTCCAAGATTTCTGGAGCAATCGGATTATTCAACGAACTGTTTCAGGTAAGAGAGGAAACACGATGAAAATATATGGTTTACGGTTGTCATTAATTCTCCATGTAGCCCCATCGACCGAGTTAGTAATGAGGAAGTCCTAAGAAGAGTAGGGGATAAGAGAAGCCTCATGAAAACCTTGATAAGAAGACGGAACAACCTTATAGGTCACATCTTGAGACTTGATGGAGTGATGAAGACAATCGTCGAGGGACAAGTGGAAGGCAAGAACGGAGAAGGAAGACCTCGAAAAAATATGTGGAAAGATAAAGAAAGATGTGAAAGAGAAGAAATACGTAGGAATGAAAAAAACCTGATAGGAGAATTGAGTGGAGAGCTGCGTCAAACCAATCCTAGGATTGTGGGTAAACTTTTCTCGGGATTCCCACCGGGTTAATGTTTTAATATCGGCCAACGTTTCAAGTACCGTCTCGGCACTCATCTTCAGGGCTGAATATTGATTTATTTAATGTTTGGTTGCTAAGTCCCATTGTTGTAATAAATTTAGTTAAATAAAAAAAATATATATTTAAAAAATAATAATTAAATAAAATACGATGTCAATTCTTTTATCGCACCTATAATAAACAGTCTATTTTCCTTATGTGGCCTATTTAAATAAATGAAGTTCTATAACTGTAATTTCGAAAAAATATTGTCAACTGCATCAAGATTGGCCATCTCTGTGACTGTAGGTGGCGTTAATTTTAGATTTTTGCATTCGCGAATTTTCCCTCACTTCTAGAATCTTCTGCCAAACGGGTTTCCAAGTATTACTGATGGAATACCCAGAGTCTCTGTTAAAGTTGTTTTTATCCAACTTAATTTCAATAGCTTCCTTTGTGAGGCGATCCCAAAAACCTTTGGCATGGCAAATTAATTTTGCTTCTTCAAATTTAATGATGTGGTCCTGGCTCACACAATGTTCGGCAATGGCAGATTTCTCCAGTTGTCCGAGTCTTAAGTGCCGCTTATGCTCCTTGAGCCTAGTCTCAATGGTGCGACAAGTTTCTCCAATATAAGCTCCTCCACACTCACTCGGGACACGGTAGACGCCAGGAGTCTTGAGACCAACTGGATCCTTCACTTTAACCAGTTGCTCTCTTAATTTCACCGGAGGCACGTGGATAGTTGTAATATTAGGATTGTTGACCAGTGATGATGTAGCCCCGGATGTCATTTTAATTGGCTGTTCAAAATATGTCCCTCTCATTGTAGGTATATACTCTATCGGCTGATGGCCAAAAATACAGGCTTTCCTTGGTGAAGTCCGCGCATTACGCACTTCTGAGAAGTGATCTCTCCTCCAGTTTGCTCAGTCGCCTTTCACACACTCTCAGGATATACGAGGGAATTTAAGGAGGGTTTTTTTTTAATAGGGGCGCCCCTGTTTTTTCTCCTCTCAACGGACGCCTTTTGAGTCCGAGGAGAACTTGACTGTGCGGTAGATAAGGGAGTTGGAGGAGAGAGTGGATTGGAGGAGGGAACTTCTTAGAACGACTCGTCGGACTTGAGGTAAGAGGGCGAGCGGCGGTCCATAAAAGTTCCAGAAGGTCCTCCGTTGCTTTTTTGTGTGGGGGGTTAAGAGGGTATCTGGATGAGAAGAGGAAGATGAAGGGCGGGAAAATATGCCGAAGCAGGGGTGGGCGATTCGAGTCATTTCGGTGGTTCGAGGCGTGAGATTTCGTCGATGCCGATGTGTCGTGCTTTCGAACCGTTCAAAATGAAACAGTTGAGTATAATGAACGATGCGAGCCGAATGAACCCTTCTTCCTTCTCTCTAGCTTTTCCCGAAAAAATATTGAATACGCCATTAACCCTTTTAAACCCAGAGCTGCTTCTGGGAGAAATTAAATTTCAAGCCTTCTCATTATAAAAATGTGAATATTATCTCCTCAAACATAATTTTTGTGTATTTCGTCATTCAACTTTACAGCACAAAAGAACACGTAGTTAAAATCTTTCCTGAATACAGCGTAAAATGTATGCATTTTTGATGTTGCTTAGAAGCAACATTGGGTTATAACGGGTTAATGACAGAATATGAGGAATCTTCGTTTGCGATTATTGTGTTATGGACCACTAATTTTAAGCAGGCACATAAATCCTTAAGCTTTTGTGGCTTACTCAAAATTTAAAACTACAAATCACGATTTTTTTCTCCTACATGAAATTTTTTCGACTTCATCACTAATCCGAGGATGCGCCTGGTCCATTGGGGGATGCTAAGCAGCACCAGCGGTGACTTTGCGGGGCAAGCCAAAATCTTTCACAGCAAACAACCGTCCCAACGCATTGAGCAGAAAAAAATCTTGTTCATTTCAAGCTGTAATAGAGACTGCGATAAAAATTTAGTTTAAGATCTCAATACTTTCATGCCGTATTCGAACGAGTATTTAGATTTTATCTTTGTAGTATTCATGCAGTATTTTAGTTTTAAGTTCATATAAGCTTATCAGTAAAACTTTATTTATTTCCTTGATTATATTTATTTTATTAAATGCTCACATACAGAATTCCTACCAATTTACAGTGACGCAGTAACAAACATGACATATAGTCGTAATGAAATGATGAAAACAAAGAGTATAGGCTAAAAATAGTGAAGAACACAAATACAAGACATGTGGAAAGGGAGGTAGAGAAAGAGGTTTATTTGTTCACCGGGGAATGGGAAATGGTGATTTTTATAAATGAGTTTTTATGGCAAAAATAAGCGGATCAATATTATCCGGCAATGAATTCAGCAGGGAATAAAGGTGGTGCTGGAGTGAGTTGGCATATATATATTAAGAAATGAGTACGTGTGGATCGACCAGGGACTCTAAAATTAAATTTAGAAAGTTAAAGCCTTAAATTTTTGGTGAAAGATCCATACGAAAGGTCCATGAAGAAAATCTGATTTAGGAATTTTCGCCAAGTGGTGGAAAGTGGTTCTGCGGTTCAAGCTTTTGAGGTCCACTTTTGCGTTAACACGAGTCATGACCTCCGTCGCTGAGTTCATTTGTTTTTTTTTCTCGCTTTATCCATTTCGTGACAACTGAGTGAACAGGCGCCCTCCGACCCGTGACCTCCCGCTCCGAAATACATCAAAGAGGAAGGGAGACTGGGGAGGGGTCAGCGGAATACGACCGCCTGCCTCACAGCCTTGCAGTCCTGCGCGCCTTTCGTTGGAGACGGTTGCGCGGCTTCGCCATCATACTTGGGATAAACAGTGAGGAGCATTTTTGATCAAAAGCTAAATCTAACGATGTAGTTTGGTATTTAATTAAAACATTCGAACGTTCGCCTTTTTTTATTTTTAGTCGGTTGTGACACATTTTGAAAAATAAAGAGACGCATATTTTTTTCGTTTTTCGAGCTGTCCACTACTTATCGAGCTATTCGCTAGATAGAAATCGATAACCTTTCGGTGGTAATTTGATGACGTCATGAGTGCATGCCGGAGGATCAGCGCTTTTCAGCTACTCCTCGGCCTTGTGCATGGTCCTCGAATGTTTTGTTCCCGTTTAAACTCAAGCAATCGATTTTTTCCTCAATGAAAGGTTCTCCTTGAACGAGTAAACGAGTAAGCCGGACTCTAATGACGTCACCAACTCGTGAAAAGTGGGCGGCAACTTTCACGTTTAGTTATCTTCAACTGATTATTGGTAGATTTGCTTCGAGGTACGTTTCCCTTGTGTCCGCTGAATTCTTCAAACGAATTTCGAGCACGGGTATGAGTATATATACACGGTGAATGATCATGCTGAATGATCAAGCGAATGAAATTATTCGCCGTTTAGAACGGAAAAATGAACGAATGAACGGACGAACGAAAAGCGAATGAACCGTCTTGTGCATGATCATTCATTGAGCATTAGAACATGTTCTATTTTGCTCGCATGATCCTGCGAATGATCGCGCGATCATTCAGCATGATTATTCGCATGATCATTCACCGTGTATGGCGGTCTTAAGTGAACGATCCCACTGTCTTTTGGAAGCGTTGATATTCAACTTACATTCGTTAAAATTATATTATCTGATCTGTAGCAACTTCATATTTTCTATTCATTAATTTTCGTTATATATCGACCTGAAAACTTGGGATTCGTAGTTTAACGAGGAAAACACAAAGTATTTGAAATGCTTTGTTCTAATATTTCCGTCGACAGAACCTTCCCAGCGTAGTTGCTTATCCAATTGAACTCGAAAGTTTTTAACCCTCATTTTTTATCCTATCAAAACTAAAGGCTATAGTAAAATTGTGTAGAGTAAGTGGAATAATTGGCATTTTTTAGTTTTCTGCGGGCTAACTTTTATCACCGTAATTGCTAAACCAAAAGACCTATGGAACCCGAAATTCAATGCATCTTAGTATTTTTTGTTCCATCAACACGAAAATTTTTCAGTAAATAAAAGACTAAACGGACTGCTTACTCAGAATTTTTATCATAAATTATTCTGCGTTTTTATTTTTCTCGGCTATACTGCTCCACCGTTTCAATGCTATGAGGATTTATGGGGAAGGTTTACTGCGCGGAAAGTGAGACCGACCAACGTTCGACAACCCTGCCCTCTAACGGCAGGAAAGACGAAACAAACAAAAAAAACAAATGACTCCGTCGTCTGCGAACTCTCCAGTCCCGAATCTTTTTCGATTGAATCGAATGAAAGGACCTTTTTGAAAAAAAAGTATTTTTTTAGTCTCTCTATCCACGGAACGACGAAAAATAAATATTTTAAGCCCGTCTCTCTCTCTCTCTCTCTGCTTCCATTCTGCTGGTCGTCTCTATCTGTCTTCCATCTCCCGGGTTCATTCCCTCCGCATCGAAGCAATCTGCTCCTCTTTTCATTCCGCACTCATTCATTCCCTCACTCCTTTGAATGCAGACTTCTCTCGCCGAGGGAAAGAGATGAAAGGCGTGCTTGAAGAGGGCGCGCGACCCGGCAGCAGCAAAAACAAGACGAAAACAGAAGAAACGCGCGGACCGAAACGCGGCCGTCGTCGCTCGTATAGGGAGAGATGATTTATAATGGTCGAAGACCGGGCAGATTAAGCCGACGACTCGCGATTTTATATATCTGTTCGTATGAATACACATATTTATCTCCGTGGACGTCGACCTCTCGTTTCTTGTTGAGAACTCAACCTCTCTATCACGAGACAAGCATTCAAATCTGCGATGGTTGACCCCTTGCTCGGAAAGGAATCGAGGCATCGAGACAGTCATTAATTTTCATCGGTAATAAGATAAACATACAGTCACCACAATAAAAAATGCAGAAAACAAATAATATATAAACGCATTTTTTGGTTTTCAACGCCAATGTAAGGTACAAGCCCAGTGGAGTATGTGTGTTGTAGACGCAGCTAGGCTTCCGGGTTGTCCTCTGCGTAGATTCATCGTCGTGGCGACAGTTTCGCCGGCGTTGCAGCGGTGTATTCAGGTTTGAAATTCAAACTTGAAGACGCCGCACCTGCTGCAATGCCGGTGATACTGTCATCACGACGATGAATCTACGCGGATGACAACCCGGAAGTCTATCTGCGCTCACTGCACCCTTCCGTGGAAGCCTCCATCAACATATGAGGTACATTTCAGTACTTCCGCCTAAACTGCGGTGAATTTTAAATCAATTTCAATGGATAAATTTCTCCAGGACCAGCTATCGAACCACGGACATTAGACTTTCCCGGCCACTCCAATGTCCAGAATTCTTGATTCCCATGGTAATTTTACCAACGTTCAAGGTGCTAGGTGTTGAAATAGGTCATATAAACGGGTTAGCGCGGCTTTAGCTCTAGCCTGGGTTTGACTACTGGTGGTGAAGCCAATATTCCCTTTGGTGGATCCCTGGCACCTGGCACCATAGACTCACAAAATTGTCATGGGAACCAGGGTATCGTACTTGTCTGACCTCAAAACCAAATATCCATGGCTCGATTCCCGTTCTAGAGCAGCATCATAAAATTGCCAAACACTTTGGTAAATGTACTTAAAAACAGGGAGTATGATCTTAGTATCCGATAAATTACAAATATTTGCAAAAAACACCTGTCGTGGAACCAGTAATGTACGCGTGCTATATAGTAATCGCTGTTGATGTATGCTCAGAGTCCCTTCCCCATTTCCCAGAGTAATTCGTCTCAATTCTATTGTTTCGTGATTCGCCTTCGTTCCCCACCTTCGCTCAACAGGTCTCCCAACCATGGGCCCCTTCGCTTTCCCGACGTCCTTGTGCGGGGCGGGGGTCGAAATGGGAACTTTCGCGATAGGGCTGTAAGAATGTAATTCTCATCGGTTCGATTCATTTAATATATGTATTTAATTTATACCCAGAAGCTATCGTATACGTCCCTACGTATCGTATACGTATCTTCACCCTACTGCTTGTTTCGAGGCATCAATGCGACATAGTCAGCAGTCGTAGCTGAGGATGACGCATCAGTTTCTTTTCATCCAACGTATTTAACAAATCTCCAGAAATTATTGTCGTCCCTAAAAAAAATCTTTTTAATTTCTGATCTTGCGCCACACATCCCTCCTGCGAGGGGTAGCCCATCAATATTCCAAGCGGGGCTATAATACCACTTCCAAGAAATGCCTGCATTCCTATCATATAAAGAGGAGATCAGAGGTTATGGTCATTGGCAATGGACGGGAGCTAATAATAGCTCTCCAGATATCTCCTCCTCCTTCGCCGTGGTCGCTACACTCATCGTCTCAGAATTTCCGGACCCGGTCGCCCGACTTCCTTATAAAGGGAAGGACGAGGTGGAAGTTCTTTCTTAAACTCGCGTCTCCTTCTTCTTCCACGCTTGCTGTGCACTCTCTCCTCTTCACTCTCCGAACAAGGAGTCTGTGAGTCACCAGTAATGGCGGGAAGGGATCCCACGCCTTCTCCTTGTATTTGCCATCAACTGCTATTCCCGCTTATCTATCCATCAACATTTGTGGGTTTAACGATGGAATTGTTAATTTTATACGCGAATTCCTGAGTTATCGGCAGCAATGACTACTCCTTCACGGATGTAACTCTGATGTAGTTAAAGTGAAATCAGGTGTCCCACAAGGAAGCGTATTCGGTCCCATTTTTTTCCTTATGTATAAATGAAGGCTGCCATCGAATTGTGAGTAAAATATATTTATTTACCGATGACTCTATCATCTATCACGGTATTAGTGAAGAGTCTGGCTTTGAAACTCTCTCTGTTGTAGATGGAGCTAACGTAAAAGATTCAGATGAACTTAAATATCTTTGAGTTACGATAATTTCAAATATATATTGGAGAAAGAAGATGAAGTGTAATATTTCAATTTTAATGTGACGGTGAAATTAACATGAATTACCATCATCATCATGATCACCACTGGTCAACAATCCTTAGATTGGTTTGACGCAGCTCTCCGCTCAATTCTCCTTTCAGCTAATTTTTTCACACTTACATATTTCTTTCTTTAATTATTTCTTATCCGAGGTCTTCCTTTTCCGTTCTATCCATCTACTTATAAATAAGTTATTATCTTCATCAGACCATCATGTCTTTAGGGCTGTTCCATCTTCTTATTAAGGTTTTCATGAGGCTTCTCTTCTCTCCTACTCCTCCTTAGGAGTACCTCATTAATAACTCGGTCAATCCATTCGATCCTCATTATTCTTCTGTAGCATCACTTACTCCGCTGGAAGTAGACCTTGCTTTTGGTGGAATGCTCTCTTCGTCTGGCCTATTCTGCTGATAATTTCTTTCTTGTTTCTTCCATCGGTAGTTATCCCGCTTCCCAAATAACAGAATTCACCCACCTCTTCCAGAGTTTGCCATGAGAAAAAAATTACCCTGGGCAGGAATCTTTCCAGGCCACTGCCCAGACCACTACGCTATCCAGATTCCTGATTTTACATGCCAATTTTACCGTCGGCCATAGTCTTACATGTCAGGTCCTTGCGGTTCATTTAAAAAGGCAACGCGAGGGAGAAAGGACTTCCATGAAGTCACAACCGACTGAGAGCTTCAAACCTGCGGCAAAAGCCGCACATGGCGGTAATGCGAAATATTTCGAGCCTCCCACGTAAAAAAGCTGTAATATTTGCCTAAATTTCCATGAAAAAAAGTTCCTCTGGGCCGGGAATCGAACCACGGACCAATCAACTGTCATTAAAAATGGTAAAATTGCGTGGAACTTCTGCAGACGTTAGAAAATTTCATTTTGGCAGCATTTGAGTGGCCATTGTGAAGATTTGGGCGGAAACCTGTCGTTCCCACGGCGGGTTGTCCATATTAATTAGTATATCGCTGCACAAATAAATTCCACGGTTGGAATTAAGCGTCCGGACGACTTGCTCGACCGCTTCCGAGGCGGCCGACCTTGGCATCGCATATCTCAGTCACACACCACCGTAACCGCACTGCCGATGTTATGTACGTACGTATGCGGTGGACCATCCATGGACGATATCTGTTCCCTTCCCCTCCCACCGGCAGAAAGATTTCTTTGCCGATGGTCGATTGATTACTCGCACTGGTCTCGTCAATCCTCATTAGCATTCTTTTCGCGCCATTGGAGTACGTAAAAACTCAGAAAAAAATCAAATTCAATTAAAATAAGTGGACAGTATTGTAAAAGAGATTTATCTGCGAGTTTAAAGTCGAGTCGACAAAAGCCCATGTGCGTCTGTAACAATGCACCCCATGTCACTACCAACAATATATAAACAAAACAAAACACAAACGAAAAGTTCGCTCCATTCAATTATCGCAATACATCTTTGCTCCAGCAAACATTAACCAGACTTAATTGGCATGAACATTTCTGACTAAGAGCATAAATTTTCCCTAAAAAGATCTAAGAGTGCAAAACTATGTGGTAAGCATTACAAACTGTGCATACACTCTTCCAAGCTATAAAAATTATGTTGTTATAACATCGCAATCAGATCAATACGAAATGGATGGCTGTAAAGGGCAAAATTTGCCGTTGGAGCGGGATCTTTCCTCGCGTCGACGCAACGCCGAGCTATAAACCCACCGTAGCACCACATCAGAAAGGAAACATATTTTCTCACTGACCGACAGTGGCAGCACACATTTTTTCGGGTTAATTTTCACCCCCATATTACATAGTTTTTTAGTTTGGCTCTAGGATAGCTTGACTCGGGCTAGGTAAAATAGGCTCTGCACGTATATTTAATAACTTATATTTGTAAATACTAACTATTTGCACGAAATGTTTGGCATGTTTTAACACATGCATGAATCACTTACTACGCTGACTTTTCGTTTTTCTACTACTGACGAGTATTTCCACATAAAATATTTATTAGATCACTACCATGATTTCAACGCACTGCGTCATCCTCAGTGCGTTGAAACCATAGTAGTAAAACATAGTTAAATTTTCATTCAATATGAATTAATTTCATAAAGTAAAGTAATCAAACCAACAACTTTACTGACTAGTAGTTTTATTTGCATGGTAGCATGTTCGTGTCCTTAGTACTCACCTAGTTTCTGGTCTAATCGCTTGTCATTGTCCTGTGTACTTAGCCTCCAGCAAGCGAGCGCGTTTTTTATTAAAGCTGGGATGAGTGCTGCATGGCTGGCGTGGAATCACCCCGTGCCACTTACCCTGGTGGTTGCTTTCACGGTACCTCGTAGATGTACATACTTGCACGTGCAATTTAGGTAGCAGCTGAGTGCATGTTGGTGTAAAAATATTCACCCCCCCCCCTTCCGCACACCATTGTCGTAACTCGCAGAGTAGATTGTGTAGATGTAGATGCTTTCCTCCCCTATTATTATTCTCATCTGGAGCACGTAAACTTTCGCGAAGACTGCTCGGCATGCTATGTTCGTTCATCTCCAGTTTCACTCGCGATTTCGGAATGTTCTGATGGGACATCGTTAGTGTCGGGTCTCCCAGAATGGCTTAGATCCCGAATAAGGAAGTGGTTCGAGTCCCTTCCCTTCTTCTCCTGCAAAGTGCTCCTCAAAGACGAGAGATGTGGCGGAAGGTCAACTGTCCCAGCAGTCCCTCTAAACCGCTCCCTATTTGGGTAAAGGAAGCAGTCGTTAGGGACAACAGCGCCGGTCAACAATGTGCCTCTTTTTTTCTCTCTTTTTCCATGGCGAAGAATCGAAGGCGGGAATTTTTTTCTTCCAAGTATTCCCGTGGTCAGGCCCAGCTTCAAACAACGAAGAGAGCTAGAGAGGCAGCCTCCTCAGCGATTTTTTCCGCAAATCGTGACGTATTTGTTAGAAAAATGCGTATAATACAGGGTTATCATAAAAGAATGCTGCATGGTTTTGAACATTTTTAAAGTGGAAACGGAATTAAGTACTTTAAGTTTATGTTTTATTTATTTTCGAGTTTGTCGTCTCAAACAGTTTTTTTTTACATAGTTAATAAATCAGAATACCTTGAAAAAGCGACCAGCATCGGTCGGAAACATGGTTACCCGAAAATTGACGTGGCGATATAGCTCTAAAAGTTTTTTATCTGTCATGACGAGCACCCTCGAAAGTTTTAACGGAGAAATAGTTAATAAATATCAATATGTGCACCCTTAGTCGCTAAACAAGAGAGAAACATAAATATAGCCTTTACCAGCTCTTAATACCTATATTTGAAATCATCTTTGATTTGACTCCAGGTTAATAGTCTACTGTGTCTATTATTCTTAGCGTTTCTTACGGAATATATTGTTTATAGACATTTATTGTTAAATACGGGGATAAGGGCTATTGCCCAGTTTTCATTTGAAATTCAGCTACACATTTCTTCTGGAATTTAGGCTTGGCTATAAGCTTTGAAGGCCAAAGTTTTAATGAGTCATGAAGAACTAGTACTGAAGAATTCGCTATTTTGCTTACAGATAAAAATTACCGATGGTAAATAATGTGAGATTAAAGAAGTGTGTGTATTTGTGAGATTGCGGATAAGGACGGTGACATAAAAATTTTCCCTGGTTACGAATATTCAACAGCCGCGGGGGCCTGTCCGTGGAGCCACTTGAGGGTCCTCGAGGAGGGAGACGGCTCGGGGAGGGCCCCAAGGGTTTTATTTCATGTTTTTTTTTCCACCCTGAGTGGATACCCAGAATCGCTTCAGCAAAACGCAAATGTGAGTGTTGAAAGAGGCCCTGGGTGCCTTTCACTCAAGGGTGCGACCCGAGGAGAGGGCCACCTTATTGCCGAAAATGAGGGAATGCCCCGCCCAGGGACCCACAGCCTCATCTCATACCATCCCTCCCTCTTTTTTCCCCTCGACTCTAGAGAAAGCGAAGTGGTGGACTCTTAGCACTGCTCATACGATCTGCCCCTCGAACTAACAACACAACAGCCACCAGTAAGAGATCGATGGATTATTCCTGTTCAATTAGTGCCTAGCAGTGTAGCCCCAGATAGATTTATTTTTTATCTTTTTATACCTATCCGAGAAGTGAATATAATACCAAGGTTAGCTGCATGATCCTTTAAAAAAAATGCTTCGAGCGGACGGAGTGTGATTCACAGTTTCTTTTGGAATTAGGTTAAGAGACGAATTAGGTTAAATACGGGCTGGAAAGCAAGGATAGAGGCCTTCGAAATGTGGTGCTACAGAAGAATGATGAGGATCAAATGGATCGACCGAGTTAGTAACGAGGAAGTCCTAAGAAGGGTAGGAGAGAAGAGAATCCTCCTGAAAACCATAATAAGAAGATGAAACACCTTATAGGCCATATCTTAAGTGATGAAGACATTTTCTGAGGGATTAGTAAATGGCAAGGACAGAAAAGGAATACTCGAACAAAATATATGGAACAGGTAAAGAAAGATGTGAAAGAGAAGAAATACTTAGGTGTGAAAAGATTAGCTGATAGGAGAACTAAGTGGAGAGCTGCGTCAAACCAATCCTAGGATTGTTGACCATGGTGATCACTGCAGTGATGATGATGATGATAGGTATAGATTGATTGAGCTACTAAGAACAGATATCTTGCAGATAAACTTACAACGGAAAAACTATTGCCGACAATATATCGTCTTTTACGGTTTGGAAAAGCATTTTAATACAGTGTAAACTCGCCAGTTACGCCGCATAGCGGATTTGCATTCGGTCAAGTTTCGTGCTGTTCAGGTTTTAAGGCCGTTCTACGCGGAGCACGGAATTGCGCAGGTTAGAACTGCATTAATTTCTAAAATGGCGTGGAACTGCGCGAATTCATGAGCGAAATTAGTACAGGGGCTATTTTGCCAACAGCCTTTACGCTCGCGACTTATTCAAGGTGTGGACAGACAAGTGCGAATTAGCACCTCTTTTCATGTCTAAAGGCCGTTTTACACGGGGCACGTACTTGCACAATCTGACGTGTGTATGAAGGCGCAGTCGAAATTGCGTCGTGTAAAGCGGTGAATTGCTAGAACACATGCGAGAATACGTGGACGTGAGATGGAAAAATAGCCCGTGTCCTAATATCGTTCATGAATTCGCGCAGTTCCACGCCATTTTAGAAATTAATGCAGCTCTAACCTGCGCAATTCCGTGCCCCGTGTAAAACGGCCTTAAGAGATCAGGCGCAGAACGGCCTATCCGAGAACTGAATATAATACAAAGATTAGTAGCGTGATCCTTCAAAAAATGCTGCGAGCGGACGGAGTGTGATTCACATTTTCTATTGTAATTAGGTTAAGAGACGAATTAGGTTAACCACGGGCTAGGTATAGATTGATTGAGCTACCAAGAACAGATAGACTGGGAGAACATCGTCCTAGAGTCTCCATATGTTTAAAAGGAACAATAAAATAAGAGCGATATCTTGCCGGACTGATAATGTAGGAATTCGTTCTTCCCCAGAATACTAAAAGGCTTTATAATGCAAACTTGGACTGATTAGCCACAAAACGAGTCTTTTTTTTCTTTCCCATTTGCCAACGGATAGTGCTTGACAACCCCACCATACGCTTATTGAAGCATCTTTCGAGATAGTAGGTAGATGTAGATTTCTTTGATACGGAAACGTATATACCGACATTTTTCTTTATCTCAGTGATGACTGCTGCCGCTGTGGTAGGATTGATATTGATATACCGTATTCCTTCTACGTCCACACCGTTACCATTTCAAGGTTTTTATTCGAAGGCATTACTTTCTCAGGAACTAGTTTAAATCGCGCCACGGCGACTGTTGGCAAGATATGTCGTAACGGGGGCTTTTTTCATGTAACGGAATCCTTCCACGTGAGATGTTAGATAATCATTTTTATATTCCGAATCAGTATTTTATTCATAAGTCTTTTTTCTGATAAAAAGTTTCACCGTGGGAAACATACTGCCGGATAATAAATCCGGAGAATAACAGTAGTTAGTGAAGTAGCTTCGGTTATGTCTAGGAAGTCAACGTCTGCATAATACCCTCGATTCCACCTATAAGGTGCTTATAGGGGTTAAGGAGGGATGTTTTAACCTATATACACTACCTCCTGTGATATCGTTTTTCTCCGCAATGAAATGTGAACATTTATGGCATGGGTTAGTTCACTGCTAGCATGATGCAGACAAGAGGCGACCATAGCAGACATGTTTCAACGTATTGAAAAACCGATGGCAATGGTTAATTAAGCCCTACTGGGAGCAAGGATGAAACTAGGACGGCATCAATCATGAGAACAAGCATAGGATGCTGGCGTTAATGCAGGATTTCCACTATATTTCTATCCAGGGTTGAATCACTGAGAGAGATAGGGAGAGAGAGATAAATAAGCGTCAACAATTTAAGGTAGTTAAAAGTGGCATCGGCTGAATTCAACTGATCAGTTTAATTCAGCCGATGCCACTCTTAACGACCTTTATGTGCACGAGATACCTATTATTTACGCGAAGGAGTCGCCAAAAAAATAATCAAAAGAAAACACAATTAGGAATGAAATATGAGTGCAGTTTTGCAGCTCGACGCAATGCAAGCGTCAAAAATTATTTTTGTAAATGGTATTTACAGTATTCAACTTGACAAGTTTCAACATTGCTTCCAACCTTTGCACACTGAACTGCTTACGACACATCTTGACTAAATATTAACAATTTAAGCGGTAAATCCCAAATACATATATTTATTTGTGGACAAAATATATGTAAGGCGTACGTAAAAGTCGGGAAACTAAATATATTTGCGTAATTCAGGCGAAGTCGGAGTAGTGGTTTTCGTTTTGCGAACAATATATTATTACGAAATCAAGTATTAGAATATAATAATTAGTATAAATTGCGAACAATAAGATCCCGGCGGACATCTTGCCAGTTTCGGGCAGTTTTTCGCAAATATTTTCGTATTTCGTCTTGAACTAATACTTTCCTGAGCATATTTAGATTCTTCACAAAATTCTGGTTCTAAATAATTTAATCTTCAAAAATTTCTTCTTAAAAACAGATTCTCTAACTCGAAAAAAACCGCATATATCCATAAGAACCCATGTTAAATTATCCTGATTTTACCTTCAAATATATCACAAACGGCACATGGGAATATCTTTTCCTTAGGATCATTGAAAAAGTGTCTTTCAAAGAATATGTGACCAAAGTTTCATAAATTCTTATAACTTTTACCGAGGCGCTCTAGCTACCTGAAAGATAACGAAAAATAACTTCTGCAACTTTGTGCTATTTGTTTTTCTTTATAAGCATAAACCAATGTTCGATAAGTGATGCGTCTTCTTAAGCAGCAGTCTACCACAGCGGTGGTCCTCAGGACCCTTACTAGGGTCGTTCCGCCCTCCTGTTTGCCTCCCCTAAACCTTAGGAGGAAGGGGAGGTAGGAAAGGGAAGATAGGGCCCTTGAAACGTCCAGCCAGAACCCTGGTCAACTACTTAAATGGATGCCCTCTTAGCGGAGAGAACATGTGAGAAGTGCCTCCTTTTTACGGGCGTGCGTGACCCGCCCACTCGTGACGTTTCCCTGGGCACCCACTACCCCCCACCCCCCTCGACAAGAATGCGTCCGTTGGTGCACCTGTTTTCTCCCGCTCTCGAAAGAAGAGGCACACCGAAGACGAAGGAGGAATTCCAGAAGCACGCAGGTATAGATCTTTCATCGCCGCTCTTTTGTTTACTCCCTGGCTCTGGGTACGCGCATACACGGCGCGCCGCGGCGGAAGGAGCTAGAAGGCCAACGTCATCGCCCTCTGTGAAAGGAAAACCTGAGAAATGGGGAAGCACTCTATAAATATGTGTGAAGATGGGGAACGCCAATGGAAAAATCAGATGCAATTTAAGACGTCTAGAAGAAGTTTAGTTCTTTCCTGGGAAATGAGACGTTTGCAGATTAACGTTGTAATTTTCACGGACTTTGGAGATGACTTCCATTGTTTTGAGGCCTCTCAGAAATAAACACTCCAGCCAAGAAAAATAGAAGACACAAATATCCGCGGCACGTCGACTAGGGCAGAGCCAGTGACGTAACTAAGTGGGTGGGATGAGGGGATATACCCCCTCTCCCCCCAAGGCCTCAGAGAACTAAAATAATTATTTAAAACTATTGTCTAGTTTTGACGCATAATAATTGCATCTGCTAAAAGTTTTATTTTAAGTGCCAAAATATGTAAAAATGTATTACCAGGCATTTAATTGCTCAATAAAATTGTTCAGGTTGCCAGTGGGGGGGTCACCCACCCTAGGTCCTTTTATCTCCCCCTAAAGCATATTCTTAGTTACGTCATTGGGCTGAGCGATCCATTTATTCTAAAAGGTTGCAGTAAAGTATTTACATTCGCGAGGAATATCATTCATATGATATGTATTTATACGTTTTTTTGTTTTCAACGGAGATACTGCCATTTTACAGCGACTCGGTAAAGAATTTATAAATAAAGAAATTAAACGAAACGCAAAAGCAACAAGAAAACACGGTAATAATATCCAAATACACAAGAAATATGTGCATACATGGGGAATGCCGGGGAAAATTTCAGTTTAATGAAAGTTGCAGTGGTTCGATGCGTTAATTGATGGAACTCCTTCATGAATGTCAGGAAGAATAAAACTTTGCTAGTTCCACAAATATTCACTCTATTTCTGCCACAGTTCACTAAGGTTTTGGGTAAAAATTTGTAACCTGTTCCCGAAGACGATACGCTGTACTGAAACCGGTCTCAAGAGAATTAATTATTGTGGAACAAGCGAAGTTTTATTATTTCCTGACAGCCATGAAAGATGATTACAGAAGTTTAGTTCTTTTCTGGGAAATGAGACTTTTCAGGTTGAAATTATATTATGGATAGATCGTTCGATAAATTATATCATACCAAAAATTAAATGTTTAGTGCCGTAATATTATATTATTATAGCTAATTTCTCCGTGAAATTTGTACCACTTTGCCCTACACCAGCACGAGTGGTGAATTTCGTGAACCCATTTAAATGAGCCATGAAAGATGCTTAGCAGAAGTTTGGTTCTTCTCTGTCAAATAAGACATTGCAGATTGAAGTTATATTATGGTAAGATCGTTCGATAGATCAGATCATATCTAAAATTAAATGTTTAGTGCCGTAATATTATATCATTATAGCTAATTTCTCCGTGAAATTTGTACCACTTTGCCCTACACCAGCACGAGTGGTGAATTTCGTGAACCCATTTAAATGAGCCATGAAAGATGCTTAGCAGAAGTTTGGTTCTTCTCTGTCAAATAAGACATTGCAGATTGAAGTTATATTATGGTAAGATCGTTCGATAGATCAGATCATATCTAAAATTAAATGTTTAGTGCCGTAATATTATATCATTATAGCTAATTTCTCCGTGAAATTTGTACCACTTTGCCCTACACCAGCACGAGTGGTGAATTTCGTGAACCCATTTAAATGAGCCATGAAAGATGCTTAGCAGAAGTTTGGTTCTTCTCTGTCAAATAAGACATTGCAGGTTGAAGTTATATTATGGTAATATCGTTCGATAGATTACGTCATATCGAAAATGAAATGTTTACTGCCGTAATATTATATTATTATAGCTAATTTCTCCGTGAAATTTCACTTTGCCCGACACCAACTCGAGTGGCGAATTTTGTGAGCCCATTAAAATGCGCGTAGGGTGACAACACATTTTATGGTGGACTTGAGAATCCCCTATTGTATCGTCCGGCCAATGCTCTCTTCCAGCCAATCTTACATTCCCGTCCAGTCCTATATCCCTTAGGAAGGGCAGGAGAGGGAGACGGCCGTAATGGAGACGGATGAGCGGCAGCCATGGACACGATGCTTTTCGAATTGTGAAGGGAGTAGGATGGAGTCGCCCTAATTGGGCGTTGAAGACCCCTCCCTCCCACAACCCTTCCCGCAATCCACTGCTCGCCTTCCCTTAAGTGAGCGATCAAGCCTCATCATCATCGATGCTCTCTTGTTCTATTACGCCGGGAGAACACGCACCGCTCTCTCACAACCCCCATTCAATTTGACTAAGGCGAGGGTCAAATGGGCCCCGCGCTGATTACCATCTCATTCTCCTCCTAACCACTCCTCCTCTTAGAAAAACCGCCAGTATATGTCCTCAGGCGTCGTGTGACTTCCCCGAAAAGAGCTGTGCATCCAGGCATCTCATCTTTGGTTTCGTTACCGACTTAAAAGCTCGGAGTATAACTCCTTTCATAAAAGATTGATTGACGTTTAGGGCATAGTTGTATAAAGTGTCTTCGGTTTTTACCCTGCTTATATTCTGTTATTGCCCAAAATCGTACGTCCTTTGCTGGTTTATGAGGGAATAAGTCCACTCTGAATTTAAGATTCCATCATCGGATTGGATTTCCTCAAACCATGGGCAGATCCAGGATATTTTTCTGGAGGGGACACAATGGTCTGAGAGGCAAACGGTCTTCTCATATATGAGATTGAAGACAACATACAACAATTACAGAACGAAATGTTCTCTTTATTTTAATATGAAAGTTATTAATATGATATTAAATGATTGAGGCTTCGTAATATACAAAACAAAACGAACGTAATGATAACCGTATTAAAAATCATGCCTATTGTTTCTGGGGGGGGCATGTGCCCCCGTGCTCCTATATCCGCCTATACCTCTTACGATAAAAGACTTTTAAAAATCCTAGGCGTAATTTCGTTAGAGATATTTCTTTATATGTGGAAACGGCTGTTGTCCTAACATCTCCCGACACACGCCTATTCATCTACATCTACATAATACCCCGCGAGCCGCCTAAAAGGTGTGTGGCAGGGGGTGTTAGGACACCAGCCGGTTACAACTATAAAAAAAAGAAGTGCTCTAACGAGGTTGGGAATAGCGTTTATTATCCTTTATGGTTCGGGGGAAAAACGAAATCCCATATCTATCCGTTCGGCAAAACATCTCTCTTAATTTATCGCTTCTATCGGACCTGGAGATATAGTGTGGCTCTAATAATATGTTCTCTATGTCTCTCTTAAAGATAGGCCGCCTCAATAGGATCTCTTATTGAGGCGGCTAGCGGGGTGGTATGTAGATGTAGATCTTGCGTACTCTTCTTCGCCGTTGCATGCACTCCAACATCTTCCCTTCCACCACACCATCACCCTGCAGGGAAAGTTAAGAGCTGCCCTCAGAAAAAAGTGACCATGAACGGCCACAATACGTCGGACAGTAACCAAATCAGAACTCAGGGTACACCCGACTGGGCAGCTGTCAGCACAGGGCCTCGTGGTCTCCTTCCTTCGAGTACTTCGTCTTAATATGAGCCTTTCCTGAACGTTGCTAAGAAATATCCTCAGTTTTGCCAGATGCGTGATGATAAGTTCCTCTAGCAAGGGCGTACCGAGGATCATAACTTGGGGGTGGGGGGAAGCTATGGCTGTTCAAGTTGTAGGTAAGATTTAAGCATGGAAAAGGTGAATGAAATCAACATTTTTAGGAAACTCGAAAAAATCTTATTTTCCTTAAAGACATTTGCGATTTTTGCTTCTGGGGCGGGGGGCAGCTGCCCCCTCCTGTCCCTCGCTGGGTACGCCCATGTCCTCTAGTTCCTGAGTCGGATGCTACATACATACATACATACTCTTGTAAGGCATCTCAGATACCTTGGCCTTCTTCCTTTCCCAGTGCTTTACGCAATTCCCAGCCCTTCGGCAGGATTTGCGGCGCGATGTAAGTGCCTTATGCTACTCTTTCGAATGGTAATGGGCTGATTTTCTGAAGGAATTGCTGAATAGTTTGTCTTAATTTGATATCGCAGGCTGTAATGGATATAATAACACGATTGCAAAAGTTTAATCCGACTGCTATCATTACACAAACTAATACTCAAATTATATTTTTTTAACTTGCAGTTGCTATCTGGCGTGCCGGAAAGATTTAATTACGCCCCTATGTGAGGAAGATGGCGATCGTTCCTTTCAAAGCACTGCAAAAGCAAAGGTTTTTCATAAATATTATTTCCGAATTATTATAGAGGAAAACGTTATAATGAGGAGTTTTTATGCATAAAACATTTTTTGCCGTTGTTTTCAAAAAATGACTGCATGTAAGATGAATATGTTTACCTGCCCGTTATCGGCGGAGCATTTATCCTAACTATCTCCCTGCCCACAATCTTTCTGCTAGCGTGGGCCTAGCTGGTCCAGGAAGCTGGTGCATATCTCAAGAACGGTGTATGTCCGCCTATTTCCCTTCCAGTATCTAATATATCACCGCCTGGAGTGGCGTAGGCTCTCACAGAGTCGAAAGAGGGCGGCAAAGGGCCTTTCCGTCCCTACAAACGGCTATGGAGCCCACGTGGGATGGAGAAGAAAAGAAGCCCATCGCTCTCTGCCACGCCCACTTCACACCCATTCATCTCACTCATCTTGCATCTTACTCCCTTGCTCCACGTTGCCTTGACGATCCCAATCCAAGCACGGCTGCCAACCCTGACGTACAGTACAAAATTCTTAGGTTTTCTTGAAGTATTGCGATGATAAAGTTTTCACGGGTTGCCCACCGGGTTACGGTGTTTGTGGGCATTAAAATTTCGATGGCATAGCCATCCATCGTCATCAAGGGTCAATAGCAAATCTTGATAATATTTACCTCTTCCTCAAATGTAAAATGTTTACCTCAGAGGAGAGACTGACGTATAATTTTCGTATGTGAGACAGGAAAATGTGGAAAAGGTTTTATTTCATTTGTCCTGAAATTTTCGGAAGCGTAAGTTGTATTTAATTAATTCTCCAAGAAAAAAGAGCTTCTGAACGGTAGATCTCTGCAATCGCAGAACTGACTTCATTCTCTATAATGGCAAAACTTACTTCCACGTGAGAATGAAAGTTGTAAGATTTATTTCTTGGGTGCAATGTGCTGTACCAACGGATAGTACATATATTCACAATCATAGATAGAGACATAAATCGCACATTTAGTTCAACATTCTCCCGAAGCGGCCTACGTTTATGACCCGCTCTCAACAGATATTATACCAATACTCATTGCGCGCGTCAGACACGGTGGTGCCTCTTAATACTTTCATGACATTGAAGATAATATGAAAAGAATTGTATGTTAAACAAAACCGAAATAATTTTGCGCCATCTCTTTAATAAATTTTCAGAAAAATTGAATGCTAGTCAGAATTAAATGACAACAGTTCCCATTTTCCGTTTAGACTTTCGTAGAATCGAAGACTGTCTTCATAATGGCTTCAACTCTTATGATGTGGCCGATGAAGTTGTCTTGTTTCAATCTACCACTAAAATTGTATCCATACACTGGAGAATCAACTTTTAGCCAGACCTCAGGAATCGCAAATCTGGCTGACATGTGCAAAAATCAACCATTGCCTTTTACCCCTGGTAATGCAGGAAGTACAGTGATACGTGTAGACTCAATAAATAATAAATTTGGACAGGGGTATAGTGCGAGGCATGGATCGTTCTTTTTCTAACAATAGCATCCTCGACGGTTGAGGAAACCCTCGTCATGGTTTAAATCTGTTAGGGTGCTCCAGATGTCTTTTGGAAGGCGGGGTCACCTTACGCCCACCGCGGTCTCTGAGCATACATTTTGGCGTGACAGTCGTCTGCTTCTTCGCCTTTCTTTGAACCAAGAAGTGCCGACCCACAGAGGTGAGGGATTGCCAACTTAAAAAAAAACTGGGGACCTGGGCGTGAGAGAGAGGACAAAATTTTACGGAAAAAAACTGCACTTATAATTAGTCTTGTCAACGAACGAATACGTTTTCTGCTTTCACTCAAAGAATAACAAAGTACTAACTAAGGCACCTACATACATTTCGAATTTTAAAAGGATGCATCACATCTGCTCATCCGGTCGTATGTTGTCATTTTCTTGAGGTAATACTCGTTTAAAGCTTACGCTATTATTCTGAACATTTCAAGGCAGACAGAGTCTAGTATTACAATCAGGTCGATTGTAGACGAATTTATTTAATAGAAATTAATTTTAATAATATAGAAACAGCTATAGAAATTGTCTACACTTAATCGATATCAACGTTTTCGCCTCTATTTCAAGAGCGCTCCCTCTTTTTTTCCAGGGTGGCAGCCCTTGAAAATGACTTGCGAACGTTGAAACCGGTTGAGCTAACAACTAAGTGTGGAAAATTACTACGACCGTTTCTATCTTATTAATCTTACAGTATTTACCTGATTCTCAAATAAATAATGATTCCTCAGAGAAAAATGAAATTAAAAATCAAGCCCGTTTGTCTGTTACTCTACAGGCCTGTTTACACGGTACATTAACACGTACGGGTTAATGTCTAAATGTATGAACGCAAGAATGAACGCCAAAATGCACCGCGCAACCACCCAACTTGTGCGAATGCATGCACAGAAAATAGAACCTGTTCTAATTTGGTTCATGCATTCGTACATGATCCGTTCCGGTCCACAAAAATCATTCATGCAAAAAGACATTAACTCGTACGTGTTAATGTATCGTGTAAACAGGCCTTATGAGCCCTGAAAACTTCAAGATGACAGCGTCAGTTTTAAACAATTTAATATTTCACGAAAAAATGCTAAACTCGACCGTTCTACCTAGAGTGTACATCGCTATATAATAATAATAATACTACGTACTAATATAATGCCTTGTATACATCACTATCTCCGGTAGGCAAAGCATTCGAAGTCATGAGTTGTCCACACAATCCGGCAACAGGGCAAACTCGCGGCTAAGACGAGCGCATGGCTAAAAATGTCTGTACTTTAAACATAGTGCGTTTTCGACCTAACCATCATAAATAATTTTGGTTTCTACTGTTTACTGCTATCCAGGGTTAAAATTTCGTGGCAATTTTTTCCACCCTGTATATAGCATAAAAACTTCAATGTGGCAGCGTCAGTTTTAAACAAGGAACATTTCGCTTAAACAGGCAAAATACGGCTAGTCGAGTATGAGTGAAGCGTACTCTATAAATTTCTTGAGTCTCCATTCTCGGCACTGGAATTTCGTTCTGATGAATCGGGACAAACTTAAACCGTTTGCCATAACTCTTACTCTATATATTCCTTCCCCAACCCGCACCACCAAAACAAGCTCCTCCAACCCATTTCCCACAACCCCTCCGTCCCCTGGTGGGAACCAACTTCACCTTGAAGAGCGCTTCTCGTCCGTTAATTAATTTGAACGGAATAAAAACGAAATTCCCACTCCTACCCCCTCAACTTCCCCTCGCTGCGCTCAACCTCGCCTTCATATTTCTTTCCCTTCGCATTTCTCGCGTGCTTTATGTTTTTTTCTCTCTCCATAATTCCGTTCCATGTCGAAAGAGGGAAGCAGTTGGTTCCGCGGAGATAAAGTGAGAGGGCAGCACTGCGGCGGCCATCGTCGGCGTTCGTCGTGGAGGGCGACTGATTAATTAAATTCGGTGCGCCATTCGACCGTCCGATGGAAACGGCGGGGTGGGCCCCTTTTGACGAAACCTCAGGCCCATCCCCCATTTCATCCCCTATTTAATTAGTGGTGTTCCCCTTACTTCGTTGACGCGTAACCGCGGGGAGCCGATGTAACGAATCATAGCTGTGCTGACTCGCGGCTTCCGTTGCAGCGCAGGACAGAGGAAAAAATAACAAGTGGAATCCACGCAAGTGACCAGGTTGACGAACCCTCGGGGTTATATGCTCCTGTTACTTTGAGGCGAGGTTTAGAGTCGATAAAAGTCTCCCTTTTAAGTTTGCCAATCAGCGGTCTTTTATTCGTGAGGACGATAATTTCTTCTTGCATTTGTGTGGTAAAACTCCACTTCCCCGTTTCAATCAGGATGTCTAACGAAAAATGTCGCACTAAATTTCAGGAACGATGGTACAAAATAGCGTAGGTTAAAATTCACAGCATATTTTGCAAATAGAGGTAAGTTAATTGCTGTACTTAATTAAAATAAAAATTCGCATTTGTTCAAAAAAGTCCTTATTACTCGTGATGTCATTTCACATATTGCCCCTTGGACCCCGACCGTTGGTTAAAGGGATGCGTGACATGATGTAACAATTGCTTGTTCGTTCCCCTTGGATGAAACTTATTGTTTCGTCATATATAGCAGCTTATGGAATACGAATGAATTACAATAGAAAGTCCCATTTTAATCGTGACTCTAAAAGAAGGAATGAATACCAAAAATAATAAATTATATCTTATTTATAATAACTTACATCCATCGTCCTGGGTAACGTACCTCAATCTTCGTTGGCATCAACTTTAAATATTAGGTTTAATGTGATTCCTCCAACTGATCATTGTCATAATGTATCTCCCACATATAGAATTCAACCCGTATAAAAATAAGTTTCATATTTCTGCCCTTTTAAATAATAATGATTATTATTATTTGACGAAATTATCCACCTTTCAACTATTCAATCGACTCATTTTAGGATCGTTTTGACATGGTTATGTTGGTCACTTGTTGTTCAAAAAAGGACGTCACGTGATGAAACTCCTATTTGAACTATGACGTAAATAAACTTGTGACTTTTCCTGTATTTTTGCCGAAAATGGGAAACTAAGTATGTAATTATATCAAATTTGACTTCATGATGCCATATATGTATGAAACAGTAGCGAAGTTAAGTCGGCAGTCGCAGACGGAACCTTGTCGAATCAGTGTACCGTAATATATCCCCATGCATGTGTCCCTCATCATATCCCATCCTGCTTTACTTGATATATGTGCTTCGCCTTCCTTGATAGAACTTCCGTTTTTATCCTCCGATTGACAACGTTCAATTGCCGAAAGCCTTGTCTTATTCAGTTTTATCTACTTACTTCATGAACCGAGGAAATCTTGCCTTTTCTTGCTCACCTTAGCATTTCCTCTTCGTTAGCCATTCGATAGCCTCGCTCAACATCCTCCCTTTGCACATTATTCATAAATCTACCAATCTCTCTGCTGCTTTCATGACGCATGATTCAATACAGTATAGGGAATGATACCACGTTTTCTTGATATCTTTCAATCCGATTTGATACTGATAATGAAGAAAAAAATCATGAGAACGATCAATTTATATTTATATTTAGGTAAATATTCAATTCACTCGTTTCATTTCCCATAATAATATAGAAGTTGGAAAATATTAATATTTCGTTGTTTTTCCCTGCTTTTCGTTACCGTGCAGTTATAATTGTGGCGTGGTTGGCCCTTGTAGCGTAGAATAGCATGGTTAAAAAGTACAAGCTTCGTGCAAGTACATGAAACTACATTCTGCTCACAAAAATGACGTCAATTTACAAAGTATGTGAATGGTACTTGTTTTAGGTAATTAGGTGCCGGTGAAACCTCCATAACTAGTGACTAGCTGCCGATTCCTCAACATCTAGACACCCTGGAATATTTCCAAAGCAAACAGTTCCGTTCTCCAAAATCTCAAGCCCACACTCAACTCAAGAGTATGGAATTCAGGGCGCTGTGTACCGCGCACGGGAGCAGCTGAAGGCAGTCGGGGACATCCAAACATGGCCGACTCCCATGTATTTTTAACGAGAAAATGAGCAAAATTTGAATGTAAATATAGCGCATTTTGAGGTTCAAATACTTTCATATTGGAATCAACAAATGTGTCTTCCGAGTCTTGATCTCATCCTCATTAAATGAATCGAGGAAAAAATATAATTTGCGTGATTGCCAATAATAATAATATTTTTATCGGTCACAGGAAAGATATGGATATACATATATAGGACCCGTCAGAAAAGTGACATTAAAAATAAATCAAAAATAAAACAAACTCACAATTTATTACAATGCATATATATTACAGCAATTGCGATGCACCCTCAAAGAATTAATCAATTGAATAATAACAATTATCTAGAAGATACTGTTTGAATTCGGCTTTAAAAAGGCCAGGTCTGATTTCCTCTTTGATTGCTTTGGGTAATTTATTATAAATTTTAATACTCATATTGATAGGCCCTCTACTGCAGAGAGAAAGATTTTGCTGCCATTTATATCGAACGTATTTCTCGAAATCCTTCTCAAGATGGCCAGATGCGGTATTTTCTGGATTCACTTGAGAAGGAAGTATCAGCATTCCATTGGTTGAAGTTCAGTACAAACCCCAAGTCTTCGAATATAAATGTCTTCAGCCCCGCCCTAGCTCCCTGGCGACCGAGACAATCGATAGTCGCGATACTCGCCTCGACCCAATAACTTCGAGGGCCCTCGACTCATGACTCGCGATTGTCGAAGCATTCGTATGTTCGTAATGAATGCGTAAGGAATTTAAGAGTCATGACAATAAGACTTCCTTGCTCCGCAATAATAAATTGCCTTGTTATTTTCTGCACTACAAGCTTAGTTGCCGTCGACTAAAAAGGCACTATTATAACGAACAATCAAAGCTTAGGAACGTGAACTCATCGAGTGAGTTAAATGCTCTGGAAGGAACAATCAATACATTCGAATGTTCATGTAGTATTGGAGCCGTGTTTGAAGCTAAACGGCCACTGCACTGTTTAGAAAACATGTATTATCAATGAGGACTAAATCTACTTATCGGGAACGGTTCTAAATTTTAAAAACAACGTTGTTAAGCACGTCTGTCGTAAAATGGGATAATAATCGCCGTACCTCTTTCGTGGTACATTTTCTTTTATCTGGAACCATGGTACTACTAAAAATACCATGTCTGGAACAAATTCATTTCCATTTCTTCACATCGATGACGAAAAGTCGATATTCTCTCATAAATGACGAACTTTCATGTATTATGTTGATGCATTTACCGTTAACTCTACATCGCTAATGGATGTTCCTCTTTTTCATTGCAGGTAAGGGACAGAGAAATCCTAGGGCCCCTGAAAAACTACAGGCAGCTGCAGGGAGAAATGCCGCTGCGGACAGCCAGAATCAATGTGAGACCCGCAAACAGTGAATCCTACAGCAAAACCCTCTTTATATTTCTCATGTACCAATTGTAAGCATTGAACTCAAACTCTGTCAGAAATTCGTACGCGAAATGACGCATGGGGACAAAACTTTAATTAATTATCATATACCTCACAGTCGAACTACGGATTCCATGAGTTATTTTCTTTTGATAATCTGATGACTAAATCCCTGGTCTGTTTCGCCCCTGGAATTCTGGAAGGAGTAGCCTGTGTTTAGATTTTCCAGGGACCGGACCTGGAGAATTTTAAGCACACGCATGTCTTCAGCGGTGAAAAACCCTCCAATGCGGAACTAGAACTCGAGACCCTAGGTTTAACAGGCGAGACTTCACCTAAAAGGACAATGTTTACAATTTTTTAAATAAAAAAATTACATCTCAATGAGGAATAAGCATGATTTTTTCGAATACATCTCTTATATAGAAGACCCTTAAACGTATGCATATCTAAAATAACTCATTTGGGTTCTCATAAGTTAAGGATTATTTGAAGCGTATAGATTTGCGGAAGAGTACTTACCGATTTAAGCTTGAAAAACGTGACTATTTATATTGCAGATGTCCAATGATGTGGAATATAAATACCGTTATCACTGGTATAAATTTGTACTGCTCCAATATAAATACGTACTTTAATTTGGCTATCCCCAAGGAAATGATATAAAAATAAAACGTAGACACATCATCACACTTAAATGTGAGATATGAGTAAATTCATACTCTATTTAAAGGAAAATTTCTTGAGTTTCATGAAATTGGCGCCACAGCTGACATAGCAATCTTAATAAAGCATAGGTTGAAAAATGTTAACATTTAATATCCACATTTTTAGCATCCTTTTCTGATTTTTTTTAACGTCAACGGTTGTAAAATATTAAATAAACACTTTTTTGTAAACATATAAAACGAAAATTAATTATATGGAATTGTTCAGCCGTAATGGAACTTTCTGAAGCGAAATGTTCCTTCATGACTACGGATTTCCTTCTTGTCGTACCCCGGCAATCTCATATGAGGAAAAAAAATCGCAAGTTGCACGGAATGCTGGCCTCTGGACAATTTCCCTGGAAATCGCTCACTTCCATCACAGGAAGAAACTGGAATCTGCGGGTATCTCCATCACTCCAGTCTCCGGACCCCCCTCTTCCCCCTCCCCCCCCCAATTACTTTGGGAGTTATTGTGTTCGCGGTGCGGCTGCGAGATTCCGTCTCCGTGAGTTATAGCAGCCACGAATTGCAACGCAAAAAAACCACTCTAATCTCCGTATCCTTCAAGGGGGATCGCTACCTTGGCGGAAAGCGTCGTTGCAAACCATCAAGATAGCCATATTCGTAGCTAGCGGAAACGCATCGCTTCTGCACGACTCGTCTGATTTCCTGACGTTTCATGAGTTTGAAAGAATACAAAATTTCCACGTAGGAAATATCGTATGCACGTGTGATTTTCAATTTCATTTTATTAGTGTCTTCGTTTTTGTGGCCTCCCTTAGGCATTTATACATACATATCACCTGTGTTGTCATCCAAATTCATATGCCTCAAGCGCAACCTTAAAGTACTCGGCCGGCAACCGGGAGGTTCTGGGTTTGAGTCCCAGTAAGGCCGCATTTGTACCCTTTTATTTCTGGCTTTTTCCTTTAACCACAACACCGTTGTCCCAGTCCTTTTTATGTTATGTGTTCCTATCCCTTTCTAGCCTATTCTATGTATATATTTGTATATTCATTTATTTATTCAAATCATCTTCCACCTATTACCGTGATACCACTTTAAAGAGAGAATTTTTGACAAAAACATGAAATGAGATAAATTCAATAACAATATATGCATAAACTAACAAAGAATAAACCAGATGCGATATAAAGGCGAGCACTTGGATAGGAGATCCTGGGAATAGGCCATCCTGGAATGGAGTGGATTTATTTTATTCCCAAACCACCGAATATAGCTCGTATTGGGCTATTTATATTGGGGTATTCAACTTCAACAATTAGATGTACACGGAAAACCATGCCCTGGATAGGGGAAACCTACCCAGGCGGGACTCGAACCCGAAACCTCTTGTTTGGCAGGCGAGGGCTATAGCCCGTCTCCACCGGGCAAATTGAGTTGGTAGACTAAAAATTCATCACGAAAAGGAGTATTGTCAATTTATTTTGAGTCTAAAGTTCTGTATTTTAGATGAGGAGAGAGAGAGACAGCATACCACAAGAGAACTTATTGTTTAAATGTCGGACTCTATGTCCGACAATTTTGGCAAAGAAGTAAGGGATGTAATCGAGGGATTTTAGATTAGTCGGGGCTAATATGGACCAAATTAGGGAGCAGTATAAAACTATGGTAAAGATAAAAAATTCAACGGAGAAAGGAGTTCATGGCAGTGAGAAGTCAAGTAAAATCAATCATTTTCCAACGAGGGTGAAAATTTTCATGGTAAAATCATTCATAAAGGCCGGGAATCGAACCTGGTCGTTCGGATCGCCGGTCTAGGATGCTACACCACCATTGCCGATCAGGTTTTTTTTACCTAAGCTACCAGTTACAGCAAAAAGCCTGAAACTCGCTTCGGGAGGAGATGGTTTGGTGGTGTAAATACGAATTTCACTGTAGCGTAAATACCTCCGCAGTCGTGTGCATGACTGAGCACAAATTCACATGTTACATGCAGTGCATTGGATCCAATTTCATTTGCCTTCACTGGGATTCGAACTCGGATATGCCGGATTCGCGGCAGATTTTCCATCACTTGAACAAATAAAGGTTCTTCCTCTCTTCGGAGTGTAGTTGGCTACAAATGACAGAGAGGTTTTACCTGCCTGACGTAAAAATCCTCTGGGCAGAATTTTAGGCAGCAGGGCTGCCCTGTGAAAATTTATGTCTTGCGGATCAGGCCATTTATCTTCTCCCCTAAAGCTAGCAAAACTCCGCAGAGAGAGATGGTGGCTTATTAGTACAAATGATAGAACAAAAGGCGCAGATTATAGAGATTATGGTTTGAATTCCGGTCTAGCCAAATGATTTCTTCCTTTGTTGAATTTTCGCACTTGAAGTGGAATTTTCGGGTGACTCATTATAAGTATGCCATTGACTATTCCACGATTATTTCCTCGAATAATGCTGAAAACTTACTATCACCTTGAAATTTTCTGGGTAAATTGAGTATAAGCTAAATAAAAAATCTTTTGTATCGTAAGCATGAGAATTATTTCTCAGGGAAAATTTTGAGGTGAATTATTTATTATGAATATCATTACAGTGTTACAATTGGGCCATTGGTAGCATGAACATGCCAGTAAAACTATTGACAACATTGAAATCATCTTGTTTGTCCGATTAAAAAAAAACTTAAAAAAACAACATCTGGCCAGATGATGATACGCTGTATCGAAACCGGTCGCAAATATATTTTATTTTGTGGAACAGCGAAGTCTTTTTCTTAACATTTGTGCATCATTCACTGTTTCATGAAGGGCTCGAATATTTTTGCCGGTAGGTCCTTCCATTCCCGCATGGTCCTCTTCAATAAGGATAACTGTTTTACATTTGTCTTTTGTGATCTTGAACTGGTAGTGATATTTTTCGGTAAAGTTTGATTTTATTATATCCTACCCAAGTTAATCGCATGTGTTTTACTCATATGTAAAATGCATGTATAGACTTCACTTAAAGGAAAGAAAGCTCACGACGCTGTGCGGCAGACAATATTGGAATGGAAGGCTCTATTTTCTTTTTTTCTATTGTCGCTGGTGTTCAGTGGCGCCGACTCCATGGGGCCTGAGGGGGCCCGAGCCCCCTCAAAAATTCGCTATGGGTGTGAGGAAAAAATGTGTCAGGCTTGTCGATTTTCCCCGGAGTGTCCAGATATCGAGATTCCAGATAACAGTGTGCTATTGTTGATCATATGACTCTTCTGAAATGCTTAAAAAAGTTAACACTCACTACTTTCATTCATAACATTCATTTACAACAACTTATTGCTTATAACATTTCCCGGGGCTAGATCCCCGGTTTGGGCCCCTACAATATTTTTTGTTAGTCGGTATCCCTACTGGTGTTACTAGTTTTTTATTCAATTAAGTGCCCCCGTTGTAAGTTACATAAAAGTCGATTGAAGAGTTCGATAATCGTATTGAATCTGTGACTTATCGTTCATGAATAATGTAATATTTCATAGTGCTAACGCATGTGCGAAGATGAAGGACGAATAGCTGTTGCTACATTTTCTTCAGCTACATCTTCGGGCTTTTTTTCTAGGAAGTGAATACACCAGGACCAATCGCCGCCAACACTTTTCGAAAGTCACCCTTTTTGTCAAGGAAATAAGGCTCCTAAGGCTTATGGAGCAGTCAGTGAAAATTCGAGAGAACAAGTCATTGGTGAGGAAATCGCTATTGAGAAGCGATTTGATGTGCCAGAAGAATGCTCAAAGATTTATTCAAAAACTCTCGGTTGAAAAGAACAAAGGAGTGCGGCGGGCGCTTTTATCTTGTTTTTTTCTGTTCTGGGGGCCGCATACCGCCGTTGGCAGTGCGGTCGCCTACTTCGCCAATAAATTCTTGACGTGCGCTCATTTCAATCGCAAAGACGAATCGCGAATTCCGACGCAAAGGAAGACAAGTGAAGAACGAGGAACGCACGATTTTTTTGTTATCCCAGGCGAAGGCCGAAATTGCCACGAAGGCATTCACAAGGGCGCCTATCTCGCACATCAAATGTAATAATAAAACTTCTCTAAAATTCTTATTCACGACGTATCACAAAAAGTGCCGAACGAACGGACTTGTAACCCTCCTTCAGGATTACAAGATATCTTACGGTAGCTCCAAGGCCGCATTCAAAGTTCGAAACAATTAGAGAGACAAATTCGTAATTTTCCACGTCTTTTTATTTTTCCTCAGCCGGTTTGAACGCACCTCGCGTAATTCTCAGAAGGTGTCAGAATAGGGTAGTCTCCTTCATCAAAGAAAACGAAAGGCATTGATTGCGATTCGTTGCCCACCATTAGTATATTCATAATATCCAAATTATTTGGTTTGAGAAATTCCAGTTTATACGAATGTTACTGGTCAATTTTAACCTCATTTGAAAAAGGTCAGATTGGCGGCCATGCGATGCCACTCCACGTTACGTCACAGGGACCTAGATGCTATACGATTAGTCGGGAGTTTTACATCGTCTGAGATTACCAATGCATGCGTGAGGAAGAGAGCTCAGGGAAACATCTCTTAAGAATCACCTATTAAAATTGCCTATGGTTGGAATGTTCCCTTCGTTTGATAGGGTATTAATAATCCTTATTTAAGCCAACCGCTACCTGCTAGCAGGGGACTCTGCTATCTGCTAGCAGCCTGCATCGTAGCGGTGCTCATAGCCTCGCACCAAGGTGGCCTCACACGGCGGCAGCCGGAACCAGAACGACGTCACACGGAGTTTTCCCAGCATTCATACTTAGCCGTTGCGTTTTCGAGCGCTTGAAAATTTTTCATTTTCATTTAATCGCGAAAAATAGATATCGTCATTTAAAAATCTAAAAGCGTGAAATACGTGTTCCAGGAGTAATAATCTTTCCATTTAGGCAAATAAAAAAATAGGAAACCACCCTATTTGTTATTTCGGTATTTATATTTTTGCAACATAATTCATGCAACTAGAAAATTTGAGTGCGTCATGCGGATCTCCTTAGTTTATATTTTCAGAATGCATAGTAGAAAATGCCCCAATTCTAAGATTTTCGGCGAAACCTAGTGTGACAAGGTCGTCACGTACATGTGAAATTTCATATTCAAATCCTCATATCTCCTGAAAAATGACGTGAAGTGCATTTAAATTGTATGACAAAAAAGTAATTAGAGCGTAAAATTTCAATTTTATCTCTCTATGTTTTGTTTGCTATTGGTCATTTTCCAATTCGGGAGATCCAGGTTCGGGTAAATGGTTTTTTCTACCGTGTAATTTTCGCAATGGCAAGTGACCCCGTAAAGATACTTTGTTGGCTATTACGCGGTTATTTTCTTGACTACTGTTCATGCGCTATCACCTTGAAATTTTCAGGGTATATTGGGTAGATGCTAAACCAAAAATCAAGGTGCATGAACTGGCGCAAGTTTATGAATCCTGTGATCAGGCCTTCGTGCATTGCACGGCCTATATGTGGTCTTGAAATTTTCAGGGCATATTGAGTAGACGCTAAGCCAAAAATCAACGTACATGAATCGGGGCAATATACTTAATGTATCCTGTGATTACGCCATCATGCATTCCACGGCCGAGATATCGCCTTGAAATTTTCAGGGCTAATGGATAAGACGCTAAACCTCAATTCATGGTATATGAACTGGCGCAAGTCAATGCACCATGTAATCAGGCTTTAATGCATTCCAAGGACTAGCCGTCGCCTTGAAATTTTCAGACAAATTGAGTAGAAGCTATACCAAAAATAATGGAATATGAACTGGCATAATTTAATGCTTCCTGTTATCAGGCCTTTATGCGTTCATGATAATGTCACGGCCGAAATTTCACCTTGAAATTTTCAGGGTTTATTGAGTAGACGCTAAACCAAAAATAATAAATCATGAAATGGCACGAGTTAATTCATCCTGTAATCAAGTGGTCGTGCATTCCACGGCCGAGATATCGTCTTGAAATTTTCGGGGCATATGACTTAGAAGGCAGTTAAAAATTCATGGCGCAAGTTAATAAATCCTTTAATCAGGCCTCCGTGCATTGCACCGCCGGGAGAGAGTGAACTCCCTTTTCTCGTGCAACACTATATTTGTATAGGTGGGTGCGGTGTCTGTGGATAGTGGGGATTTACCGAGTCGCTTTAAATGCACGTATGGTTCCGAGTGATTCAGAATCGCCGCCTCCGCAAACAACAAACACCGCCTTCGCTCACGTCTGTGTCACTCACTCTATGCGGAAAAGGCGAACACCTCCGCCTCGTCCACGAATGGGCCTCCTCCTCGTCCGCACTGCCATCTGTCGGAATCACAAAACAACACACGCAGCTTTGAAACCCACAGTTTTAATGCAGGAGTTGGTACTGGAAGTCAGCATATGGTATTATAACGTTCTGTAAATAACTTTACCGGATCATGTCCGATAAACAACTAAATATCCCATCGAAGGCGTTCATTAAGTAAATTTTAACGCAATTTCTTTCGGAATCTTAATTAACCTCAAATTCGATTCAGCGTGAATGAGAAGAAGGTTAATATTAGTGTGAATTATAATTTGAAATTACTCCTTTTATTGAATACAACTCAGCATAGTTCTTCCAATATGATTGCTGGACTCACGAATAATTATTACTCAAAAAGATGAAAGTCCATTAAAAATATTCCTCGAAACCCGTCTAATCGGAATTCAAACTTTGATCTTGCATAAATCCCAAATGGAAAATTATCCCATTCCATTCGTTATTTATCTATCTATGAGACTAAATTGTCGCCGAAACGATTCTTACAACTTTTCATTTCGTATTTTGGCCACCTTTTTCAGAAAAAGCCTGAATGTGATGCGGTACCGGAAAAAGGGTAATGCGTTTTCTCGCAAGGAAATCAAATGATACCGTAGTTCTTTGGACCTATTTAGTCGACTCAGACCGAAACACCGATCTGACAGTGCGGGACCCAATTTTTTGGGGTTACATGGGGTGGAAATTGCTTTACAAGTATTATGATGGGACTATAATGGTGTGACTAATTTTGTGGTCGCCATTCGATGATGCGAAGGCAGACGGCTTATTTTGAAATTTTTATGAAAACAGCATATGTTTTTTGTTTATCACCAACCGTCAATCCGGTCATTTTCACAACTAAATGTAAGGATAAGGGTCATCATCACATAATCAGAGTCAATATTAATAAGCGTGAGAATTTCCTTATGAGACCATGATTTAAACGGCAAACCAGAGATAAATGTGTCATAAGTCTGATTTGCAGATAGCGAGTATAGCGTGTGTTTACATGTTTTCATTTCGATTGAAGTTTTTATTTCCATTAAATTATTTTCTGCTCACACAGAAGGAAAAGTCTCAGGATTTTAATTTTATATATTTCATATATAATATCATATATAAGTATTTACTTTGCTAACTATCTACATTTGCGAATCAAAGTAATACATTAGGTGTTTCAATGTTGGTCTCGGCTTTTGATAGCTGCGCAGCCACATTGTTTATTTACGTATTGTTGCGTCTCGCGTCCGTCAGATATCCCTTTGATAAATTTCCCCGCCCAAATAGCGAGGCGTCTCCATGGGGATCATTACACGCTCGACGCCATGTTGTGATGATCTGCTTCGCTTTAATGGCCACGCACTTGGACCGGGCGTGGCGACTGAATATGTAGGTGTCTCTCATCTCGGCACTCCGTCGTTCGAGACGAGATTACGGGTGGGATAATGAGCAGCAAGGGAAAAAGAGTTGTAGCAAACAGCTACGCGTGCTCGCACGCGTATAAAAATATAAACACTAAGAGAAAGGCGTAAAAAAAAGAGTGGGTCGTTTATTTTTGCGTTTCAGGCTGAGGATAATAACAGAGCATCAGAATCCTCTTTCTGCACCCTCGCTCCATCAAAACATCGCATCGCCACACACCCGAGGGAGAGGAACGCGAAGGAATAACTTTGCGCGGAACGCGTATCTCGAATGAAATCTCAGGGAAGAATTAAATTCTAAAAAATAAAAACTCTCTCTCCTCCACGTTCATCCCAGCTGTGAGGAATGAATTTCGAAACGGCATTTAGAACTCCTCTCATTTCAAAGTAGCTATTCAGGAGAGAAGGACCTTAAAAAATAATAATAATAATTGGAGATACAGTTTGAGGCTGAAGACGCACTCAGTGTTGGGAGATATGATTTTGATAAGAGAAAATTCCGATGGAATTACAGTTCAGTGGAGAAGGACCACGCCAGAATACCTGTGAATAAATAGTCATATTTTAACTGGGATTAAAAATTAAACAGTAAACAATTAGACTGCGTGCCGGTCGTGCGAATGTCAAATGGTCCCCGCTGCGGATCGAATGGGACTTATTATTACGAAAACGACACGCGCTGTCACGGCAACCAGTCTTAAACCCTTTGCACTCGGAATTTTTCAGTCCATATACCAGTAGCCTACTCGGAATTTTATTTTTAAATGCCCCTGAATTTAACGCAGTGAATTTCCATTTGTTTCGGAATACCCTTAGCTCATGTCCAATGGAAATTCCCCGTTAAAAAAACATTTATAATTCAACGTAATATTTGTCATCTTTCATTAGGTACGCGCTCGCACTTCAGAACGTGGAAAATAAAATATTTAAAGGGCAAAAACTTATTTCACTCTGTGCTGAAGTCGTATTTTAATAAATATACCCACGCCTCAGAACGGAATTTAAGCTGTGTTCATTTTCACGTACGAATTCGCGTGCCGGATTAGTATATTTAAATTTGATTTGCTTCAAATACTTTGAGGTTTCGCAGCTGTGAAAATTTTACGTACTGTAACAATGGCAGCAACTGAGCGCCACAGCGGTGCGGACGAAAACTGAACTGCTGCGAGTGGATTTTGTTTTTCTTTCTTTTTTTTTAATACGGTCGGTCGGTTGACACATTATGGGAGATAGACTGCGAGACAAAAGGCTCGTCGCGTCGCTCATGCAAATCGAATTCGACCCGCGCGAATAAGCGCTGAATAAATAAGGAATGGAAGAGATAGCGGAGTTTGGAAGGGAGGGTGGAGGCCAGGGGGAAGAAAAATGGTGACCTGATTTAATGAATGATGCAGGGCAGAATTCAATTTCCTCTCCCACCCACCTACTTCAGAGTTTAGGATTCTCCCGGGGCCATATTCCCCCGTGGGATCGACATTTTCGCTCGACAGAATTGACGTTATGAGCTCGTTCGCCAATTTTATTTAATAAAAATTCGCACGCCTCTGAACGAAATTTTTGCAGAGTTCAAATTCGCTTACGAAACCTGCCGGATCTTTCACTTTTGTACGAGTAGGTACTGCAATGTTTTTCGCAGCTGTGAAAATTTTACGTTCTGAAACAATAAAGTTTTATGATGACGTCTATCCTATTTGCCCTGAAAATTTCAAGGCGATATCTCGGCCGCGGAATGCACGACGGCGTGTCACAGGATTCATTATATTGCGCCAATTCATGTACGATGGTTTCTGGCTTAGCGTCTACTGAATGTTTATGCTGATGTTTATTCTCCGTTTCTCGATCCGCCACGCTCATCTAGAGGTATTCGAGGTGAAAAATCGACATCATTGACCCTTTCGAAGATAAGTTGATGACGTCACGAGCTTATTCCGGGCGGGTCACCGCATTTCAGCTTCTATTAAGCCTTTTACATGAATGCATTGTACAGTCATGTGAGCAATTCCTTCACTTCGTGAACGGTTTCCCTTCAACTGGTATATGAAACGGAACTCATTTGACGCATCTCATGAAAAATTGGCGGCAACTTACGCGTTTTTTTATTTGGAACTAGAGAAAGCCTGAATGGGAGATAAGTTTGTGCTACTTCTCGGTCATTGCGCATCGTTCTCGCTTGTTTTGTGGTTGCCTACATTCATTTTTAGCGATTCCTTCATTCAATAAAAGGTTTTCTACGATCGAGTAAATGAACCGGAACTCTTAGGACGTTAAAATCTCATGAAAAATGGTTGACAATTTACGCGTTTCTTAATTTTTAAATGAAGACGGTGACTGTATGAGGAAAACTTTCACCCCTTTCCCTCCCGTCAGCCGAATTCCTTTAACGAATATCGACACTCAAACAACGCCTAATTAAAGTGCTCCCTTCCCTTGAAGGATTCGAACAGGCCTTCTACATATAGAGGAGAACGGTTGCGTATCTAGGACTTGGCATTGGAGTGACAAATCAAAAAAGCACACTACACCGGGTGAAAATACAAGAAGATTTTTTTCTCTGTATTAGGCGTATTAATTAAAGAAACCTGTTAGAATTCGTTACTCATGCAAATAAAATATTAATTTGAATGAATTAGTAATCCCAATTTAAAATGAAAGAATTGAATTTCTGCTGTTTTTTTTCAATAAGGACGAAAGTCAATATCCTAGGGTCTTTCCCACGTTTGTTCGCATCTTTTTACACTTGGTAAATGTTACTTTATTCAGTTCGTATTTTTTTTAAGTTTCTCCTATGCCTTTTTCGTACTAATTTCACATCTTTTTATTTCAAGAGTAACCAGACCATGCATTCCTCTGAAAATATTTAAATTATGACGACGGCTTCGAAAGAAGATTGGACTTTCTAGTCCCAATCTCATCCAATAAAGACGGATAACTAGTATTATGTTATCATTATATAAAAGAAGTAGGATTGATGTGATACGAATAGTTATTATATAGTTATTTTCATTTTTAGGGTTCTATCTCACTCATCCCCGCATGGTTTCGCCACTGGTGGGGAGGGAGTATTCCATCAGACGCAATACTCCATTTTCCAAAAGCTTTTGTCATTCTAACACAACTTGTGTAATCAGCTACAGTTTCTATGCCCCCATAGTTTTTTTCTCTCGTCACATTGTCTTCGGTTCCCCGATAAGGAGAAGGCGTTGCCAACAAGGAACTAAAGGACACGAACTTCCCGTCCCATACCATCGATGATTCATGAAAAATACTTGCCCCTCGGTGTTTCCTCGGAATAAAAAAGAAAACAAATGAGTTGCGTGCTTCGTGCAAACATCCTTGAGCGAGACCCAATATTTGTTCGAAAAGGAACCTCCACCTATCATCACCGAAGATTTCTTTTTCCGTTTTCCCTGACATATCTTTCTTTCGGTCGCTCGGTCATTCCTTGAGTCAAAAGGCGATACCCGCTATCGTCGAACACCTCTTTCCCCGAAAACGATAAGAGAAAACTGACAAGCGATTGACTATCAGGATCCATTTGAGTGACTCCTCATTTGTTTGCTCTCCGATTCCAAGAATTTCTTCGGCTTTAAGTCGTCAACGCCCGTGGATTAAGAGGACGCTTCACTTCCGCTCAACCATTCTTTTTCCCGTAACGAATTACTTGTTTAAAACTTACGCTATTCAATCATTAATGGCACTACAATCTTAATATTGGCACCTATGCTGCAGGCCTAATTTCTGGTTCCCAGATGGGAGCGTGGGTTCGAACCCCACACCTGACACCATGTGCTGACGGGCGTAATAATCTAGAGGAATTCCTTGTGAGAACTCGGTTTATTGCAGAGAGTGAAAAACAGAGTAACAATCTCTAAACAGTACAACACAACAACTACCCCGCTCCGCCGTCAGCCCGCCGTATTTATACACATCTGCCGACACCCCGGGACGAAGGTCGCCCTGTTCGACCGCCAGAGCTCGAACCCGCCACATTCACTTTCCAGAGCTAGTTCTTCAGCTTCCCAATGTTCTTTTTCCATGCATCCTTCTTTATTTATCCCAATTCTCATCCCTATGTTTTACTCTGGAAATATTTCATCAGATGCTCCATAAGGAGCATGATTTTCTTTGATAGCGAGGCTTAGACGTTGACAGCAGCAGAGAATTCAAGAGTGGAAGCATTCGATATGTAGCGCTACCGAAGGATGCTGAAGATAAAATGAGTTAATGGAGCAACAGAATTTAGTGAAAAGAGTGGGATAGAAGAGAAGTCTTCTAAAAACCTTAAGGAGAATACGGGATGACTTAGTTGGCCATATTATGAGACATGATGGCCCGATGAAAACAATCGTGAAAGTATAAGTGGACGGTATGAAGGTCAAGGAAATAAGGCCCATAAGACGGTTGAGCAAAGACACTTTTCTCTGAAAATTTCATTTTCTATCACACACTGCGAAGTTTGAACGAGATCGGAAGGTGACACTAAGGTACCTTGCTTGCGAGGAAAGCACATGTAACAATTTCCTTTCGTTTCTAGTTTATTTCATTGCAACTGATTGAGTGATCCCCGAGGTAGGAAATTCGGATAACTCGTCATATTGATAGGACAGTACTTGTCCACACGCGGCGCTAGTGCAACAAGTGTGTTGAACTGAGAGGGCGAGGGGTGGGGGAGAAGGTTGAAGATGTTCCGGATAAGATAAGGCAAGGGAGGCTAACCTGTCTAACCGTCCCTTACCCCAAACAACACCTCTGCGGTGTAATAACTTACAGTAGTACATGCTAGTTTATGAATATCATGGACAATTTTAATAAAACGCTCAACGAGAATTTGGCCTAAAAGCGCTGAAGCGTTCATGAAAAAAATGTTCGCGTTCTGGACGAAATCTATCACCATTCTGAGAAAAACTGTAACTGCCGCAGTAATAGTGTGTAAAATTTGTGTTTCTGCATTATTGTGATAATGGCCTAGTTATTTTTCATCCCTTACTGTATTATTTTATAACCTTCGGTTAGAGTTAACAAAAAATGCAAGAGAAGCGCGTGAAACAAATGACTACGACACTCAGCTCTCAATAAAGGTCACTCCTATTCAGTTCCGGTCAAATCTTTTGCTACTTTTGTGTTAATTTTGCCATGTTCTGCGCTACTTTTTTCTTTTAACAACGACATATACCCTGGGGTAGTTGAGTCTCACGCTAAGTGCACCCTAAGGATAATTTTTCGCAATTCTTTTAATAAATTAGCCCGTGTCCGGAAATTGGTTCAATATCACTCACATGGAAGGGATAAGTTACGGAAAAGTCTTCTCCATGCTACCATTCTCTTATTAAGTCTAAACCAGAAGATATGCGAAGGTTACCACTCACTTTTCATGAGTTGGTGACTTCATTTTAGTTCAATTTTATCAGTTTAACCGTCTGGGAGAACCACTAAATCAGGGGAGGTATCGCTCTAAAGAGTGGACACAACAACGAAACTGAACAGGTGAACTTGAGCTCAAATGGCACCACCAACTCACGAAAAAAGGGCGGTAACCTCCGCGTCTTTTTCTAGTTTAGATATATAAGACAATGGGGAAGATTTTTTGTCTTAAATTATATTTTCCTTCCTTCTACCGATTTATTTAAACGATCTGCCATTATGGGATAGTGATGATGAGCCACTTTTCGGATACAGTCCTATTTATGGAAAAAATAGCGAATAATTAGCCTACTGGTGTTTCGAAGGTCTATTTACCGAGTAGTTCGATTTAATTCATCCGACCAAAATATCCTACCATTTCCATCAAATAATGAAAAGATATTGGATCAATTTGATCAAATATTGTATAGGTATTGGATCGATTTGATCAAATATCTACCCAATAAATTCTGAATTATCTGCCGTTTTAACGTAGGATCGGGAAATCCGGTGAGGTGTTTTGTAGGGTATGGGGGTGGGGTGGAGAGTATGAAGGGGCGTTTGAGATGGTGTTGGTGGTGTGGGGGAGGGAGGGTTGGTTCTAACTGACGCGAGTATAAGAGAGGGACACTGTGGTTTTTGGAAAGAGTGGAGGGATGGGGGAGGGGTCTTGGGCTACCTTCAGCTGGTCACCCGTGATGCTTTGCGGTTTCAAAGGGATAATCGAGAAATGCCATTCAATCTATTCTAAAGGCTCAACCATAACCCAAGTTCTCCGTTTTGAACTCTTGGCTTTTTACTTTAATGGGGATAGAATATAATGACATGAAAAAAGCGAAGAAAAATAAAATAAATATAGCATATATTGCACGCAAAGATAGGTAATATCTTAAATTCCTCATTCTCATGTTCTTAGTCATGCCCACTAGGGAAACACCTCCCCCGAAAGAAGGAAAATTTAGAGTCGAGTATGTGTCATGGTCTGAATTAGTTTAATGAATCATTCATGGTCGCAGAATGCAGCGATATTCCATCGTATATATTATAATTCCTATGATTTTAAATGCTAAGACTATCGGGATTTGGTTATTGAACATGAGTTAGCCTAACCTAACCATTTTGCCTCCTATCTTAATATTATTGATCCAAAATATTAAATTATTGACAATCATTGCTTGTCCGAGTATACGAGAAAGGGGTAAACTCGAAAACCCCTCATTCACTTTAACAAATACCGTCTCACTGATGCGGAAAATATAGAGTGCTAATATATTTCTGTTATCAAAAACAGCAGAGTAAGGGGCTCATATTACCAATTTTCGATAAAAACATTTCCCTCCGGACAATTCTAGCTCGCCTCCAGGGATAGGACGCGAATTAATCGGTAAATGCGTTCAAATGAAATAATAATTTCTCTGATTTCCACCGGATATATCTTTCAATGAAAGTTTTTTTTCCGAAATCTATCAAAAAATCATGGCCACTATTGAGTGCTCTGTAATTATTTGCTATTTGTCTTTGGAGTGTATTCCAAGAGTCATAAGGAAAGCCGCTGAAGGAGACGCAAGTTATATCTCCGCGTCCATATATATTCTATCGTATTGATGGGGGAGATAAAAAAAAGTCTACTTACCTGATGGGGGACCCACCCCCTTTGTCGTCATGGTACACGCGCGAAGCAACGGGAGGGTATATTTGGGGACAATGGCCCGCGCGTGGCCCTTTTGTGTACACACATACAGTGAGTGGGTCGCCCAGGTGTTCCATCCCTTCTCTCTGGCCTTCATGCAGGACCACTATAGTGGGGCCTTTCGGGATAGTGTCAGCGTGAAGATGTGATTCAAAGGAAAAGCACTCAAGAAACTCCTTGCCGTATATATCAAGGCGATTGTGGGTTTGATTTGACGCCGAAGGTATTCGCGTATCATGAGTATCGTATCTTTGGTGGAGAATGGGTCGCTGGGCACTAAAATTGGCCTTGGCCATTCTGACAAGGCGGAAAAAACCATCGGAAGGGATGGCTCATATTAATAATGTTTTGTACTTTGCCAATAATTTTATCCATGGTATTATCTGTTTAAAAATGCAGCAGCATCTTCTGGAAAAACTAATTAAATGTTGTTAATGTTTCATTAATATTGCTCCTGAATACAATTGACAATTACTTAATGCTATACCTGAAAATACCACTGTGCGGTGAAACCTGTTGCGCCACTTGCAAAAATGTTTTCGAAAAAGCAGAAAATATCAGCAATAATACGAAAAAGCCCATGAAATCACCCCCATAGCAGAATATTAACAACTAATGATTTTCAAAACATGTTGTTATTATTTCGTATTTATTGAGATCTTGTTTGCTAATATTTCGCGTCTTTTTGCTGCCATCTTACCCCATCTAACATTATTAAAGTATTTACCGATTAAGCTAGGTTTCCATGGAGTATTTAAGAAGTAGGCATGCCGGAAGTTTCCCTTACCTTCACGGACTTAAAAGGTCACGCATCGAATTTCCAAATATTTTTAGAATTTTTTATTTTCAATTTCTAAAAAAAAGCATCAAAAATTTCAAAATGTCATCCCACCAATTGAGTGCTAAAGCACAATAACAAAATTTTAAATTAATTAATTTTAAAGACCGCGTTCACGCACCGTAAAGCGCTACACTCCAGATCAAACCCTATCTATGCACACACTAAACTCGATGGTTGAAAGCTATCGGGGTGACAGATAGACGATAAGGGATCCTCACCGTTTATTCCGATGCCATAATAATAGAAAATTCACGGTTGGATGCATAGATCTTTCATATAGATCATAGATCTTGTATAAAAGATCTATGGTTGGATGCCTCGCTCGCCACGGACGCCGCAATTCGTCACTCTTTTGGTTCCGTTTCCTGCGGCAGGGTTTCTTTTCCCGATCGGCTATTCCCCACTATAACAGTACGTCGAGTGAGTCACAGGCGTGTCCATAGACCCTTGGCCCCCGAGTGCACCGCTAATTAATGGGAGGGAAGGGGGAGAGGGGCAATAAGGTCCCACACTCCCCTCGACCATGTGATTGGAGCACACGGCATAGAAATGAGGTGACGCACGTCTTGAGACCGGGGGAGGGTATTTATTACATAGAGGAGGAGGCCCTACCAAGTGAGGGAAAAATCGAAAATCAAGTTTTCATTGACATGGATCGAGGAAATTGATATCGAGCCTTGATCTTCGATTTTCGATTCAAACTTAATTTTTCAACTAAGATTTTGATCATTTCGTGTGATCTCAATGGGTGCTTTCCATTCATCGACACACGTCGACACAAGTCGACTTGCGTCGCGGTTTTCGGTGTTCCATTCTATGTGTATTGCCGACTGTTGTGACGCAAGTCAACAAACGATTACGCGCAGGAATTTGAGAGTTGTAAACAGTTTCCGTGAGTCGACACAAGTCGATGCGTGAGTCGCACTAATGGAGAGCACCCAATTAGTTGAAGTTTCTTAAAAATTGTAATGAATCCGAATAATTCCCAGCCGCGATCCCAACATTTTAATGTGCGTACATTTGTAATTTTTACCTATTTATAATTCAAGCGTGTTATTCCAAGTAGATTTTTTAGATTGTTTTATTCTGCGTCTCAAATGCATATTTTGAAAAAAATTTCGAATGCGTAATGAACATATTAAACACAAACTTTATTTTAAAAACAACCGTGATTTTTTTCGATTAATCGATCTTTCGGTTCAATTTTCTACCTTTGTTGAATATTGGTGCTTTTCATTTCTTTCAAATATCGATTGCTCGAAAGATCGATTTGGACCGACATTTTTCCATCACTAGCCCCATTCCGTACATTATCAGTCTGATTTTTCCCTTACCTACTTTTCGGACGGTTCCCAAAAATATCCGATGCACAGCGATGAGCGCAGTGGGCATTTTTGAGAACTAAAAATAATTGGATGATAAAAGAGAAAATATGCAAAAAGTCGTCATAGCAAATATAGTACTAATATCCAACAGTAGTACGACTACGAACATTTTTTTTTTCAGTATTTTTCTTGTAGTATTTTAATATATTTAAAAAATTGACAGGTATGTTTACACAAAAAAGTTAAACTACACTACCGTTTCTAATATTATATTCTCCTATTTTTAATATAATGTTCACTCTTGCGAGGAGTATCATTGAAAAGCTATGAATTCGACAGGATGTAAGTAGCGAATATAAACTTTGGTAAACTACCCTAATTGTAGCTCGTTTCCCCTTGAATTTCGGATCATTCTCAATCCACAGTTTTATAAACTCATTTAATAGCCCGGTAGAAAACAGCACGTGGAATGACCCCCTGGAGAAACCTATATTGTTAAATCTGCGCGTACAGGTAGGCACAGGGAAGTGTATCGCTTAGAAGGATTGCGTTCGTGGGGAAGACGAGACTGCGGGACGAGTGCGTTGTCTGAGAGCCGGCCCTGTTTAATTCCCAGTCACGCCCCTGACCCCTCCACAACAATGAGTCTCCCGCGTGACTCACTCCACGCGCCCAGAAATGCATTCTGGTACACGCCTCGTCTCTATATAGTGGAAGGGGAGCGGGAGGAGATACACTCCATTACGACACGGACGAAAGTCTTCTCGCCCGAATCTTCTCCCTCCGTCTTTGGGATGGGAAGAGAGAGGGTCAGTTTTACGGAAGACATTTCCTCACAGATCATTCCATCCGCCATGGCATCGGCGAGATATATCCAGGGTGAGTCATGCCCAGTACCACTCTCATCCCTTGTCATTACAATGCATAACCTATCGTTGGGATTATGGCCTTTCCATAAGCCTAGCATACCGTAAAACCTTACGAAACTATAGATTACCATGTGAGCCACCTCTAGGATGCTGGGCGGGGGCTGAGTAATCACCAGGATGCAACGTGGAATCCCGTACGTATGCACTTCAAGGGGATCCATGTGGGGAAAAAAAGGTATGATTTCATGAGTGCATGCATACAGGCTGTTAAGGCCGTTTTACACGGGGCACGTACTTGCACAATCTGACGTGTGTATGAAGGCGCAGCCAAAATTGAGTCGTGTAAAGCGGTGGATTGCTAGAACACATGCGAGAATGCGTGGACGTGAGATGGCAAAATAGCCCCTGTTCTAATATCGTTCATGCATTCGCGCAATTCCACGCCATTTTAGGAATTAATGCAGTTCTAACCTGCGCAATTCCGTGCCCCGTGTAAAACGGCCTTTAGAGATCAGGCGATTCCACCAAGCAGGCGATTCTTTGGAGATTCCACCTACCAACGCTACCAAAGATGCCCCTAGAGGCATCCAGCCCTGATCCCCTGCCAAGAAGGATCCCCTGCCAAACACCCTAGAGGTGGCTCCCAGGGTATTATATAGTTGATGCTACATTCAACACTTGACAACAGCTCAGATACAATTATTAGTATAGCTTAAATTTGTCATGGGTTAATAATTATGTTTATTTTTGCGGGGTTAGTAAAAACAAAGAGATTATCTTGAAAACGTTCAGGACATTTAATTTAAAAAATATTGGGACGACAAAAGAGAAAAAAATGCAATAAGTCGTCATAGGGAGAATGGTGATTGTATCTATCAGTTTTGCAACTATTGAGAGTGTTTTCCGGATTTATCTACTGGAATTCTAGCATATTTATAAAAATGACTTGTATTTTTACACAAAAAAGTTCTTCTAGGATAACGCCGTTTTCAATACATTTCCTATCATATCATCGTCGAGTGGTTACCTTTCGTATCATCAAAAGAAGATGTGAAATAAATTGAAACCGTTTGCGTCGATGAAGTTTTCTTGGAAATTTCCAAGTCAGTGACATTAATAAGTTTCGCAACTGTTAATTACCGACCCTGATAACTCGAGCAAAGAATGACATCATTAATGTGACTTTGTAGAGATGGCACGATATACGGGCAGTAAAGTGAATGAGGAAGTTTGCCTACTTGAAAGCGAGGTGGGAAATGACTTTAAAGAGATTAAGAAGATACGTAGAGAGTCGCCCATTGGTTTGCACCCATTGCCAGCGAAATCGAATGAGGGAAGCTATTTCTTCAGTTGAGGCCAAATCATTGGTCTCCGTTTTACTTTTTCACCACCATGAAATTCCTTCGATGAATCAGTTCATAGACGTTATCTTTCCTGTGCATCGATCTATGTATAAGTGGTGTCGAGGTGAATATGTTCCTTATTTCACTCGGAATCGCTTCGAAATAAGCTTCTTTCCTTGTTTATTTTCACTGATTTCCTGATAATGAAACTGATTGGCAACGAACATGAGTAAAGAGCAAATACTCCAATGCGGCGACCAGGTCGTTTCCTTTAAGGTACTTTCATCGCTAAGTGTTTGCTACAGCTGACGGTAGCAGACCATAAGGAGTTAATACCACAATCACAGCGAGAGTTACTTATTTTTTAGTAACTTCAGTTAGTCATCGCTATTAGCAACGAGAATAAACGGTCATAATTCCTAATTTCCGCAAAAGATGATAACAAGTACTGCAGATAACGTCTTCAGAATTTAATTCTCCTCATTTAATTTAAATTTTTGATCGGGCATGGTGTTAAATTTCCTTTCGTGATTGTTTGCTCAATATACCGTGTATTTTCATGTACTACCCGCTCTCGTATATAACGCACATTTGGTTTTATGGGCTATGAATTTTGGGGAAAAATAACTTCATAAAATCGGAAACAGATGGCGTAAATAACTCAATGGAATAATAAAAGTATTTGCACTGTTTGATATATTCTGCAGTTTCCTTCGTAAACGGAGGAAGAATAACGATTATAAAATTAAATAATTATTTCGTGTCGTACTTCCGATCGTGTTGCCATAGTCAGCGCTCGTTCAGTTGAAATGCATTGTCGATCGTCTAATGTTTTATCATTGCTTTAGTCGGTAAAGTTTTGATTTTCTACACAGATATGCTCTCCAATTCTCATATTTAAAACAATATGTGGATATGGAAAAACTCAGGTGACCTGCATACTCGTGAATAAAGGCTACCCCGTTTTTGACTCTACTAAAAAGGAAAAATTGGTGCGCTTTGTACATGATAATTCGGTATGTTTCTACGTGCTTCACGATCTAACAATAAGCTTTCTCTATGACACTATTGCAAACGATTCTTTGGGGGAAAGAGAATACGGTATTGAAGTTCGGCTTTGAGTTCACTCGCTGTTCCCGCTTGAGGTAGGCTCCTACGTTGGAGAGTCTCTTCTTCTATGTCCTTCCGAAAAAGATCGCGTCAACACAGCAGTTACTATAAGTGTGGCCGCGGTGTTGTTTGTATCCGGCAGCTGCCTCCTGCATCATTGGGGCCCTTTCGATGGTTGGCCTTTGAAGGAGGAGGGGGAAACCGCACAGATGGGTCGACAGACGGCTGTTATTTCGTCGTCAATGGTGCGCGCGGGATCCATATTGTTTGCGCGTCGACCAAAGAAGGATCCGACCTGTGACGCTCATCAATCTAGGGCCCTTGAGGGCCCATCCGTCGGATATGCGGTTCTAATGTGGGCCCCATCGAGTTAGCACGACACCGCTGTATCCATTTCCGTGGTGGCGCATTCAATAAATAAACACGCATGCCCATTCTGCCATTTATACGGTGCTTTATTCCGTATGCATTAGCTTGCTAAAAAGCGCTCAGCCACCACTCGAAGTGGTGAAGAGTGTTTTATGAGATTTTTTCTTCGCTGCCGTCGGACGCGTGGGATTTCCGACCGTTTGAAGTTTGCGAAATCTATAAAAAGAACTTTTAGGAGACCCTCTCGATTTCTACAGAATGCGACTTCCAGATTTAATAAGAGACAAGGATGTAGCTAAATCATCAGGATGAATTGATCGCGTCACCATCTAGCAAAAATATACTCAAACTGGATTCGTCTCATAGTAGCATGTTTCGGGCATAGACTGTTTCAAGCATTCTGTGTTTGGTCCTCAAAACCCGATACTCACTAGCATCTTCAGAACTTCGAAATGACAAGTATCATATGATTTAGGATTAGGATAATTTATGTAATAGGGCACTATAAAAATCTAAGACCAACGTTAAGGGTAAAATGTAGCTGAGATGATGGTGAATGCTTGGTGTCTAATTTCAAAACTATGTAGCATTATTTATGAATACTTATTCCCATTATTCTAAGAAATATAATAAAACTCGCTTATAATGGTCACGCATGTAACGAAATCCCGCCTATCAAGAGGTGAGTTTCCGGCCCCCTGGACTTACCCATGATCTCCAATGTAAATTTCCCCCCGTGTAACGAGTTCGGAGGATATGAAATATTGTTCGGAGGATATGAAATATCTTCTATTACGAACTATTCTTTGGTTCCTTGGGGAATTGTTTCCAATTATTTCCTCTTTTATAAAGAAATTAAGGCCACCTCTACCTTCACTACTTAACCGTTCCCTGCATAATCATCAGTTGTTTTCACGTTTAGCCATCACAACATTTCACATAGTTCTACCGTTGATGTTAAGATCCTTGCCTTTACAGCCGTTAGATGGAAAGGGTGGGACGATGATTAATTGTTACGGATCTGTTACTTAAACAAAGACGATTTACGGAATATAGCCGACAATCCTGTTATGTATTCGGCAAAATCCTTCATTATGGATATAACGAAATCCCGTTTGTAGAACAAAATAGAACGATGGTCCCTTGAAATTGTTTGTAGGTGAGTGAAGATTTCTCAGGTTTTGTATCGGGTAAGGTCCTCCATAACTCCTTCCAACGTTTCAACAAGCAATTCTCCCATCGTCTTCAGGAATCTAAAATTCAAATCCGAAAGGAATTCATTCGATTCCTGAATCCCTGAAGATGAAGTGCCAGTTGCTTGTCGAAACGTTGAAATGAGATATGGAGGACATTATCCGGTGCAAAACCCGAGAAATCTTCACTGTTATCGTTCGTCGGGATAGAACCAGACATTAAATAGTAGTAAGGGAGTTTTATTGTGCACTGCGATAGTTTATTTTTCATTCTAATAGTCCAAAAATTCACGGCATGTTAGTGGCTTGGCCCGAAGCGGGGTCGGGGGATGAGGCACAAAGGTGGGAAGGAGTCAGGGGTGGGTGAAGCCACGTGCCCCTGATGGGTGTGACGGAAGTGCGCCCCCGCGACACGGATGAGTGGCTGAGTGGTCCCCCTTTTTAGAAGAACCAGACGAGAGGAGGTCGGCTGCATGGCAGCTGAGGAGACGGCATCAGGTGCTGACGGAAGGGGGGGGGCGGAACTAGGAGAAAAGTTGCTACATAGCGATATATTTCTAGAGAGTCGAACTTCTCTGATACTATCGACGCAAAACTTGAGCGCAAAGTGCAAAGTGATTCTTCTTATTTTCATAAGTATAATTATTAGTATTAATTTAATTCAGTGGATCTATTTAAAAAAAAAAGAACACAGCATAACTACATGATTCCAAGGAAATACAAATGTTTTCTTTGGAGTGTCGATGACACCCAACGCGCCTCCTAAAGGCCGTTTTACACGGTACACGGAATTGCGCAATCTGACGTACGTGCGAAGGCGCAGTAAAATTGCGTCTTGTAAAGCGGTGAATTGCTAGAACACATGCGAGAATGCGTGGATGCGAGACGGCAAAATAGCCCCTGTTCTAATTTCGTTCATGCATCCGCGCAATTCCACGCCATTTTAGAAATAAATGCAGCTCTAACCTGCGCAATTCCTTGCCCCGCGTAAAACGGCCTTAATGTTACATTTCGCCGCGTGCCCTCACCTGGGTTAACCTGTCAGAGGGTTATTAATTATCAGTTCAGTCAATCAGAAGGATTATATCAGAATAAGAATAATTTTAATTAGAATAATTTTCTTTAATCTTCGGATTGATGAAGAGGGATACACACGTTTATGACAGGGAATTTTGTCTGAGTTGCTACATTCAATCGATCACTGGGATGAGTAAGAGAAACTTCAGCCAAAATAAAAACAAGAGCTGGTTTCACCGCCTATTTGAAGTTCTTTTGAACTTGAAGGAAGAAGGCACCACCGATCTCAATCGATTCGACGCATCTGGATATAGAGAGACAGCCCTGTGGAAGCCACTCTCCTGGTCGTTTAGTCTCTATCTTTTTCTATGCTGTTTCTGAGGATGAGGAGTAATAATAAATACAAAGAAGAGGAGTTCCCGACGTGAGTCTGTGTCTTTGGCACATGGCCCAGGCCTCGATTTCGGTAGGGCAGAGGTAGGGACGCCACGCAACGTCTAGCAGAACGCCAGTATCAATGCAATGAATCCGAAGTACATATATACAGGGGCGGTCTGGCCAGGTCGGCTCGTCTGTATTTCTCAATTTTCATAATTTTTTCTCAAGAAATTGCTATTTTTCATAAATTTTTCATACAGGGGCGGTCTGGCCAGGTCGGCTCGTCTGTATTTCTCAATTTTCATAATTTTTTCTCAAGAAATTGCTATTTTTCATAAATTTTTCATACAGGGGCGGTCTGGCCAGGTCGGCTCGTCTGTATTTCTCAATTTTCATAATTTTTTCTCAAGAAATTGCTATTTTTCATATTCAATTTCCGGACATGTAACTTCGTAAAGATTTTCCGGGGGAGGTCCACCGAGTCCCCAAAGGGTAAGAGGGCCCCCAATCATTCCAGACCGACCCCTGCGAATATATATTATAGCAAGTACTTGAGATCATGATAAGAAGATAAAAGAATAAAAATAAATTACATAAGATTGGAAAAAACATGCTTTTTACCAAAAACAGCATAAAATACACTGGAAAGTAAGAAATAACATTTTCATCACTTACAGAATAACGCGTGGGGAGTGATTAGGTTTTTGGAAATAGCGTGTTAATTTTTTAATCTTATTTTTATTTTCTACTTTGCAGTGGTGAATCATGATATCAACTGAACCAGAGGGGTTAAAGAAATTTCTCCCAAAAACTTTATAACTAACGCCATCTTTTGAGAAATTTCAAAATATTTTTCGTATAGAAATTTAGTTAATTGAGTAAAGCACAATGGAACAAAATTTCAAAAGTCAAATTTATAACGATTCGAAAATGGGAGTGAGTTTAAAATCAATTAAAAGATTTCATCGATGAGAAATAAAATAAACAGACGAAGCAAGCTAGAAAAGCCGTGTAGAACAGAGAGGTCTTCCTTACATCCAAATATTAAATGGGATAGCGAGAGTTTCGGCTTCCATGAAATTAATCGCGTTTATTGCAAGACGACTGATTGGAGGAATATCTTTTTAAATTGTCTTCCTCTACTAGTTCTCCATTCCTTCCCCATTTTCTGCTATTTTCTATCATCTTATCGTTTTTGAGTGCCGTTTCACCTATATCTCTTCGCGTTAAAGCCTCTTATTTATTCTAATCTTGCAGAGATAAACTTACTTTTTTTAAATACTAACCGTAAAAAAAATCCCATCACGTATGTGCACGCGTCATCGTGGTGGCACCTGGGATTGATTGACATGTAGCCTCGTGCATGGGTTGGGTGAATGTTGGGTAAATATTGGTTTAACATAGCTGAATGAGAAGGCTTCCTTGGAGTTGCTTTTAAGCAGATGCAATGAATCCGACCCATATAGTATCAACATTTCCCCAACCACGTGGACTATCGGTAAATTCGTGGAGGATAGAAGCTGTATTTACCAGGGTCATTCTGTCAAAATAAACTCGGGCAGGCGGGGTAAAGTCGAAAACTCTGCTAGGAATATTTACCATTAGCCACGGAGGCTCGCTTCCCGAAAACACTTAGGTCAGCATAAATATCAAGCGAAACAGATTTAATACGCTTGCTCACTTCATAGATAATATCATAATTAGGTAACATACATGAAGATATGGATTACTGAGCAAACGAAAACGAAACTGTTCGACGCTTCAGTTCCTTTTTAGACCGCATTTAATAAAATTGATCAGAGATATTTTTGTACAGAATATGTAGCAGAAACTTACAAAATTTATATGAAAGGCAGAACAGGGATAGATCCAACAAGCACTTAAGTTGGGCCGTAATGAATTGACATTCCTCGTAGTTATGAGTTTCCAAATATGGTGCTTCGCTGGAGCACCATATGTTTCACGTAATTTTGTTTTTACAACAGAGATAACTATTATTTAAATACGTGGACAAAGTTTTAAGAGATCTATATTTCAGTTAAAAGAGCGCAAGATTAATAAATCATATGACGATGTACGCGATGGGTACAAAGATAAATGATTCGAAGGACCAGGCGGTTTATGGTCATTGAAATTGCATCACTTCGGTTTGATGATATATTACAAAAAAGGGAGAACTCTCCCGTTCAACCGTTCTACATGGCGACCAAAAGCTGACTGACTACCCTCGCGCCGGAACACGTGGGGGCAGTTACAAAATTTGACTTATTCAATCAACACAAATTTGACTTACTCTGTAAATAAAAGAAGAACGAATTGAATTGGTGGGAATTCAAACTGGATTACAAAGACTTCAAACAGACGATGATTTATATAGTTTTTCTGGGTCACTTTTGCACTCATGCATCGTACCCTCTGTATCTAGAGGTCGACCTTACAACCACAACCCTATAGACGCGATAGGTGGCTTCTCGGCCGCAATCACGGGCTGATAAATTTGAAAGATAGCAGAGAAATCTCACTATCATACTTTTCAAGCCGTGGCTGTAAGGCACCTTGTATTGTTCATTACTTGTACTTGATGTCATTCATTCGCCAATATCCCCGTTAGAAATCGAAGGATGGGGAGGAAGAAAGGGATTGGGAATCTTCGTTCTTCGCTTAAAAGAATGGAAAGTTTGATATTCAAGCAGCAATACAGAGGAATGAAATCATCTCTTAAGTCCTGGAAAACTCTTTATTTTTCTTTCATATAAACTTTTAATGATCACATCGCAAACGCGCGAAATCAAAATAGATTGGTCGTCAGGCACTCGGTCATACTAGGGGCAGAAATTAAACTGATACCCTCAGGAATTCCGGAACTTCTTGCATGTTATCTTTAATTACATGATCCTTGAACTTGCACTAGTCCAATTATAGTATAGAGTTGACCCGTACTTTTTCCAAGCCGGTTATTGGATTAACGTGATCCCGAATTTCTCATCGATTTTTAACCGACATATGCCCATTTTTCTTCTCAAACTCATAAATAAGTAGGAATTTTATGAATCCTCAGTAAGAGTCATACATAACTTGCAGAAAGATGAATTGCCTTACTTTAACAAGCTCTCCCGAATGGACATTAAAAAAAGAAGAAATTGAAATTGGACTGCTTTATGAGATGCTTATTTAAAAACAATGAGCCACAGTACATCATTAACTTCTTACCCGAGTGAACAACATTGTCTAATATTCTTACTTGAGCTGATCCCGACTACCTTCATGTATCCCATTATCGGTCCACAACTTTTCAAAAATCATTTACCGTTGCCGTCTCGCAAACATGGAACAACATTCCTAAAAGAATCAAAGACTCTTTATCCTTGCAAAAAATCAGAAAAAAATTACTCATTCCAAACTACCCAAACATAATTGATCATGTCAACACTGTGTAATCATATATTCTGCATTGCTTCTATATATATTTTCATTTGTTAATGATTTCAAATTATTATTGCACTAACTTTAAACTGAATGCTGATCTTTAAACAGTTTAAAAACAATTACAACATTCCTAAAACAATCAAAGACTCTTTATCCTTGCAAAAATTCAGAATAAAATATACTCAATCCTAACTATCCTAACCTATTTTATCATTTCAACACTGTGTAATCATATGTATGTATATTCTGCGTTGCTTCTCTATATTTTCATTTGTTAATGATTTCAAATTATTATTGCACAAACTTTAAACTTATGCTGAGCTTTAAACAGTTTAAAAACAATGTTACAATCGGATGCAACAATCTGAGAACAAAAATTGTACTATTATTATTATTATTATGCTCACTATGCTTTAGATGATGTGGTGAATTCTGGTTTGATGCTCACGATATTCGATTTCTCGCTGAGTTTCGTCCCCGATCATAGGTGGCAGCAGGCGTGTCCGTAATGCGGTCGCATTGCGAATACTCTTGGGTGTCGCACTTTGGAGGGGCGGGGGAGGCAACACGAGAGATCCCTGGCTTTCCCCGCTTTTTCGGCCATTCCCTCGGGAGGTTGGACGCGATCCAAGACACACGTTATGTGGGCGGAGACGGGGAACTGGGCCACTAAAACTCCTCTCTCTTCTATCTGAGCATCGAAAATGTCACCTACACAATTTCTACCTCATCCTACGCCAATGGAGTTGTACACCAATATATTTTTATTCTTATTGCCAATAGGGTAGTTTCCTTCATCAAAGAAAACGAAAGGCATTGATTGCGATTCGTTACCCACCATTAGTGTATTCATAATATACAAATTATATGGTTTTAGAAATACCGGATAAGACGAATGGCAATGTTCAATTTTTATCCTCATTTGAAAAAGGCCAGATTGGCACCCACGCGATGCCACTCCACGTGACGTCACAGGGACCTAGTTTCCATACGAGTAGACAGGAGTTTTACATCGTCTGAGATTACCAATGCATGCATGAGGCACAGAGCTCAGGGAAACATATTTTAATAATCACTTATTAAAATTGTCTATGGTTGGAGAGTTTCCTTCATTTGATAGGGTATTAATAATCCTTATTTAAGCAAAGCGCTACCAGCTAGCAGGGTACTCTGCTACCTGCTAGCATCTTTCGTCGTATCAGCGCTCAAAGCCTCGCCCCAAGGTCACCTCACTTGCGGCAGCGGGTACCAGAACGACGCCACACGGAGTTTTCCCGGAATTCATACTTAGCCGTCGCGTTTTCGCGCGCTTGAAATTTTTCAGTTTTCATTTAATCGCGAAAAGTAGATATCGTCACTTAAAAATCTAAAAGCGTGAAATGCGTACTCCAGGAGTAATAATCTTTCGATTTAGGCAATAAAAAAAATAATAGGAAACCACCCTATTGTAGAAGTGTTTGAAAAATGTAGAGACCCGTATTTTTCCGTCGCCTATCTCTCGAGCTATTCTCAGCGAAAAATCGACGGTCTTAACGCTTTCGCAAATGAGTTGATGGCGTCACGAACTCGTGTCAATGATTCTCAGCCACTACTGCGCATCGGTCTGTCGTGGTTCGCAGTTTTTTACACTCTTGAAAGCAATCACTTCCCTCAATGCGCGGTTCACCATGAAAGAGTCAATAAAACAGAACTCTGATGTAGTCATCAACTCGTAGAAAGTGGGCGGCTACTTAATTGCTTTTCTTTATTTAAATCTAACGAGAGACTGGCTTAATGAGGAAGGACTTTTACATTGTGATTTATATTTCACCTCCATCTACAGAATTCTTGTGCTGAAACTCGATTTCTGGTCTTAGTGAACGGTCCCATTGAGCCCTCTTCCGTCGCAAACTCATATTTCTTAACCTCTCAATACTCTATCGAAAGGATTTTGATTTATTCACAACGAATCAACTTCCAAAAAGTGAATTCAACGAACGAATGTAGATAGCAGTACATTCGCTACTAATTATATTTGCTACTCATCGGGACCAAGTCATTTTGTCCCAATTAGTTGGCCGAAGTATTCAAGTAACAAGTAATTAACAAATTAATATTCCAAAGTTAACATAGAAGACTAATTTGATTGATGCTTGTTCTGTTACTTATTAGTAAGTTTAAGCTATTAAAAACAATCGAATTATTGACTATTTTTCTCTATATATTTTGTGATATCATATTTTTACACATTTTTCTCGGCCTCCACGCATTTGGTGTGCTAACAATTCAAATTGGAGGTAACCAAATTGAAGTTCTTTCCTTCTTGCCAAAGGTGAAGTTGTGTAGGAATAAGCTTTAACTGAACGTATGTTTATCACTTCGGCCGCGCTGTGAGAGACAGTGAAAGAGAGTAGATGCCCAGTAACAGTTCATTATTTAGGAAGATTGTAAAAATTATATTAAAAAATTGCGTATCCTCATGTAAGCGATGGGCAAATGCCACCGATAGTTACATGGCCTATTTAAACGGCTTTCTGTCCTAATGAAAATCAGAAAACTGTAGGAAATTCTTCAAATCTGCTCTGTTCTTGGAGATTTATGCCAGATTATCCATTACATTTAAACGAAGTATTTTTCCTTTTTGCGCCATTCAATGATTTTTTTTTTTACATTATGCCTTGATAACTTCAAAATTGAATTACTAAGACACGTTTAATACTCCTGCTAGGAAATAACTCCACCTTATTAGTTTATTAACTCCTTTCATTTCAATCTCAGCTATTTTAACAAGTAAGAAAGAGTAAGTACTAACTATTTAGAGTACAATTCGCTTAAGAATGCCTTCTCACCTCTGAATAAGCTATAATTTCATCTCGGGTCATGGACAAATGCTCATTACGAATGTAGCTTTCTATGGAAAGGTGAAGCTAGAAGGAAAACAAGGAAATCTTAAATATGGCGTATAATCCTGTGCGTGCTTAAATCCATGCCCTAGATTTAAGGAGTGAAAAAGCAACACCCTCAAGATAGTCGCCGCGTCGTCTTTCAGGAAGTGCAAACAACGGCTCTCGCACGACTTAGCGGAGCACTAATTGAAAGGAAGCAAGCCTCGCGTCCAGGAAACTTGAGACGAGGCTCTTAACTGGAGGAAATGAGAGAAGTCAAAGACACTCATCTATCACGTAGTGCACCATCCGATAAAAACACGTGAAGGTGATGGAAACATAATATTTCGTACCGCTGAAGTACGAATCGATGAAGGAATGATCGATCTTGATTCGATCTAATAACAAGGTTGAAGCAGTTCAATTTAGACGCGATATAAATCGATAATAATGGATATATCGCATCCGAAAACGTTGATTTAACTGTACATGTAAAGAATCTACCTGCAGCTTATATTTTTAAAAATTTATTTCTTCTATTGAAGGATCAATCGTTAAGGCCTGTTTACAAGGTACATTAACACGTACGGATTAATGTCTAAATGTATGAACGCGAGAATGAACCCCAAATTGCACCGTGTAACCACCCAACTTGCGCGAATTCATGCACAGAAAATAGAACCTTTTCGAATTCGGTCCATGCATTCGTATATGTTCCGTTCCGGTCCACGAAAATCATTCATTCAAACAGATATTAACTTGTACGTGTTAATGTATCGTGTAAACTGGCCTTTAGACAAAATTTTATTTGATTTTCTCTCAAAGAAGAGGAGACGAAACAATCTTTTTCGCTATCGTCATTTCTATTATTTTCCGTGTCTCCCATCAGGAGGCGTGAAAGCACTCTTTGGAACACATCCGTGTTGATAATAGTCGCGAGATATTGTTTTAGGATGCCACTATTGTGATTAATTTCGACGAGTAAGCCAGGCTTATGAATGATTGTATATAAGACTTACCCTCGAAAATTGGATGAAAATCATATCATGAAAAGTCTCTACCAGGATTAATTAAAGCGAAATTACCACCCAATTAATGCGGAATTGGTGGAGGTTGAAGTGTAGATAAGAGGTTGACTCTTATCCCGGATTTGGGAAGCTAAACGGCCGTGGGAAGTTCAGTCCTTAGCACGGAATGATTAGTCTTTCATAAACTGACCACCATTAACTAGCCTTCTCTAATAATATTTTTTTCTGAATAAGGACATGCTATCTGATTTTTGACGTGCCGAATTAGGAGTGATCTTTGCAAACAAAGCAATCATGGAAGAAAAGTTTAAATGTCGAATAATCTCTAGACAGGAAAGCGTTATTGAAAGTGGTTGAGATGTGGATGAATATTTCTTTGAGAGCGAAAACCAATATCGCCAAAAAAATAATTATATTAGAGGCTTTACTGGATGGAATCGATGAATATCCATAATGAAAGAAGCAAGGTTGTAGTTTTCACGATACATTTGAATGATTTGAGGAAATTAGAAAGTTTGAGAGTCCACGATGAAAGTAATTGAAGTTAATGGTTTGTTTGTTTTTGCTTATGTTACGACGGAAATAAAGAAAGAGCCAGCATTACTTTTCAGACGAATGGAGCGAATGACATCACGGTTCAACGCATCAAATTTGAAGTTCCCTCTGCAAACAGACGAATCGTTGAAGGAAAAGTGATTCTTCCGACAAATGTCTCACCACGATTCGAACGAAATAGAAGCGATGGCCATCCACAGCTCTCACCCTATAGGAGGGCTTTGAATCAATGAATGAGAGTCGGAGGGGGATATAACGAGGGCAGAAAGCGCCTGCGACAGCCGATTGCCCAGTGAGGCGTGATATTCGCACAGCATTCAGGAGAAGTGGTCCGTTTCATTTGGTCCGAGTGAGACGCGACAAAAGCAGCCGAGCGATCCACCAAGGGGACTGAATAGAGGATGCCCCATTCCATACCATAATAGGTTGATTTCCGTTGTCACTGAGGTCGTATTTTAATCGGTTTTCAAAAATGTCCGCAGAGCGACGCTGAGTGCAGTGCGTCTCACTCCTCTCCAATATTTTTTGCTGTGAAGTGTTTCGATTAATATTTTTCTTTTTCTTGACCTCAATTGCACAAAGGTTAAGAAAAGACTTAGCTGTTTCACAAAATAAAATATATTTGCGACCGGTTTCGATACAGCGTATCATCATCTGGCAATTACAAGTATCAGTACTGATACTTGTAATTGCCAGATGATGATACGCTGTATCGAAACCGGTCGCAAATATATTTTATTTTGTGAAACAGCTAAGTCTTTTCTTAACCTTTGTGCATCATGAAGGAGTTTCACCATGTTACGCCAAACACCATCGCATTGACCTCAATTATTTAATGATGATTAATATCTCGAAGTTAAGCTCTAAACATTATATGCCAAATTGTTTGCCAACGTTCCGCTGTATTTTTAATATCTCCTTCGGGGATATGAATGATAAAAATTACAATAAGTTGATAAATGAAGGAGTGAAAAATTATTTAAATGTTTTTCACAGTAATAAAATAAATTGATATAAATAATTAAACTGCACATAAATTTAGCGTTTTTAATTGCGAGGAATAACATTGAAAAGTTATGAATTTGATAGACCACATTACAATGAAAGAAAGTTCGGCTAACACCCCTAATTATACCTTATTTCCCCTTAACACTCGGGTTGCTTTGTCTGCCAGAGACGCGAGTGGCGACTTTAGTAAATATAATATGGTATTTCCTGGAGTATAGGTCATTTATACAAAAGTTAGCAGCCAACGTTTCGATTTATTTTCTTAAATCATCTTCAGGGCTCTAAACTTTGAACATATTTATTTATGTTTTTATTTTGTATAAATGACCTATACTCCAGGAAATACCATATTATATATTAAATAAGGTCAAGAAAAGAAAAAAAAATAATAATGACTTTAGTAAACACATTTGAATGCGCGGTGGGTGACAACACATCTAAAGACCGACTAGGGAAACCACTTTTGTAATAAACGTGCGATCGACCTGGTGGACTGCACGCGGTCACTTGTGACTGGTGTCAGTTGCGTAACTGGGAATATGCTTTGGGGGATGGAGAAGGGCGACCTTCTCCCCCCCCCCCCCCCTCCGTATGGGAAAATTTTGGAAAAATGACATGCCTGCAAATACTGAATTTCGGCGCTTAAAATTTGGGTTTCGTTAAAAGGTTATGTTAAAATTTACTATATGTCAACGCTAGACAATAGTTTTTTAATATTATTTTTATTTCTCTGAGGCTTTGGGGGGGGATCTATCCCCCTCATCCCTCCCCCCACCCCATATTTACGCCACTGACTGGTGTTAAATGTGTAATGACTCCTTTTACTCGGTATATTTACATCTACGAGGTACTGTGCAAGCCAACCAGGCTGTGTGGCACGGGGTGATTCCACACCAGGCATGCGGCACTCATCCTAGCCTTAATCAGAAGCGCAGTCATTAGCCGTACATAGGCCGAAGCATTCAGGACAACGACACGCGGTCAGACCGGAAACTAGGAGAGTGCTATGGACACGAACATGCTACCATGCAATTGAAACCACTGGCTAGCAATAGAAAAACGAAAAGTTTGCGTAGTAAGTGATTCATGCATGAGTTATAACATGCCAAAAATGCATGCAGACAGCATTTACGAATATAATCAGTTATTAACTTCTCATGCAGAGTCTATTTAATCTATTCCGTGTCAAGCAATGCTATAGTTAAACTATCTCAGGTATAGTACGTGAATAAGCATGCCCCTTATTGTACGTGAATAAAACGACATCTTAAATCTATCGGTTCTGTAGTCCAGTGGCGTAATTATGGGGGAAGAATGAGGGGATAGATCCCCCCCGTAGCCTCAGACAAATAAAAAAATATTTAAAACTATTGTCTAGTTTTGACGTATAATAACTGTATCTGCTTATAGTTAAGTTTTAAGAGACAAAATGATGCGAAATGTATTTCCAGGCATGTTATTATTCCGAAATTTTCCCATATCTCCCTTTGCCTTGGGGAGATACCTCTCCCGGCATGTTCCTAGTTATGTCACTGCTGTAGTCCATTTCCTTAATTTTACCCATATGATCATTTCTACCATGATGATTAGGTTCTCATTAAATATCTTGAACTCGGCGCTCCATGAGTGCCAGATGATGTTGCGATCTCGTTCTCACGTCGATTCTTTCTCTTTCTTCCTGAACAGAATTGCGTGGCGAGGGCGCTGTACGACAACATCGCCGAGTCACCTGACGAACTTGCGTTCCGCAAGGGAGACCTTTTAACAGTGCTGGAGCAGAACACGGCGGGCATCGAAGGATGGTGGCTGTGCTCGCTGAGAGGACGACAAGTGAGTATACTATAAATCGATTTCTTTTCAATGACCTCCATTTCATAATTACTAATAACATCTTGGCTGTAGTATTACATCTAATTCACCGCAAATAATTTCGATCTTCAAGTGTATGGCCCTGAATGTCATAAAAAATAGAAATGGCACCACTCACTTTGTTTGGAAACTTTTTTTCCGATTTTACATAATCCTCGAGTACCTACACAATCTTTCTGCTCCTTGACACTTTATACTTGCTGTATGTGTCCTTTACAAAGCGCTTCCTCGACTGGACTGCCTCTTCCTCTCGGTTCTCTACTGAATTCTCTGCGTTGATAATATTGATCCTTTTTCGCCCTCTGCAAACTGATTCATCAATCTTGCCATGTCCCGTTCTCCTGCGAGAGGAAATCAACCACTCCCCAACCCCTATACCGCTGTCACCATTTTTCAAAGCGTAGGCAAGTATTTCATTATAGAATACTCTCTTAAACAGAACTTACACCTTCCGATTGATCGGTCTTATCCGGTGATAGATAACTCGCATTATACTTATTCTGTACCATGATATTTATTCAAAATATCATGGTACAGAAAGCCGACCCTGGGTAAAATTTGCCTGCATAAAATACTACCTCAGAATTTTCTCAAATGTATATTTTTTTAATTTAAGAAACAGGCAAATGATGATGAAGTATATATGCTCCGAACATTTTAAGATGATAGTTACTGATTTAAAGGTGAGATAATATGAGACCAAAAAGGCTAAAATACAAGAGAGGTTGAGATGGACGTTTGCTTCCTCTTAAGCCAAAATTTTATTATTTTTCCGCGCCAATTACGTTTTCATACATGCCACGTAAAATGCAAATTATTTGTTTTTGGATAGTATTCGCAATTCATTATGCGGTTCATACAGAAGAACATTGTGGCATCGAAATATTTACAACTCCCCTTGTTACCATCATTAGATACTATAAATATCATTTCTGTACAGCAATAGTCTGAAACAAGGAAAAGATCGACTTATGAAATGAAAATATGATGTTAAGACGCACAAAATGGTTGTAAAATGAAAAATATTTTGATTGAAAAATTGTATTAAAAGAGCATTCTTTGGATTCTTCTTAAATTACTTTGAGCCTTATCTCTAACCGTTGTTGTTAACGGGCGTGTATTATTTTCAAAGAATACTTTTCGTGAAATATTGCATCATTGAAACTTTTGGGAGAAAAAGAATGAATATTTAGATTTAAAAATTTTCCAAGAATATGGGGCTTAGTGCAAGGGCTTGGAAGGTAAGACATCACCACGTGCTTCAGGGATTGAATTGGTCTTTTCCATGAAAATAATTGCGCATTTTTTCATAAACAATTAAAATAGATATCTTCGATTGGTATTGCCTTGTTTATTTATAATATTGGAGCGAAATATTATTAGTGTCTTTTACTCGTTGAAGTCTTTATGGATTTATATCCATAAATACTGAAGAAAAGTGTATTTATGCCCGGGACGTCATTTATTACATAGTTAATACCTTTGTGATTAAAGGGAAAATGTACACTAGCGTTGAAGCAGTTGGCCATAACATCAACTCGGAACCCTGATGTTCCTTTGTTTTTTTCACGAGAGAACTCCGTTCATGAAATGGTTTCCATGGATATTTGTTTCTGGCCTCGTATGCGCTACACCAATAATGAGGCATGTGACGGGAAACTCCTCATGATTCCTTATGAAAATATTATGATGTTGACACCGATATTTTGACATAGTACGGACTAAGATTAGTAATGGTGTATCCTGTCTAAAGCGGCACTTGAGATTACGTCACGAAATCCCCTTCAAACAAAAACTGTTTTCATGAAGTTACCCTCCTACCACACTTAAATCTTCAGCACATGTCGTATTTATGGATTGAAAATAATCTTCTGCGAAAAGGGTGTTCATTTACATGGATCCCCAATTCGATGTTATACTTCGAAAACAATCAGGCAATGTGTTATTCGAAATTTTGATCATTAACTGTTAGAACCAAACGTTTGATGATGCGAAAAATAACGTTATATAAAGTGTGAATTGGAGTTAATTGGATTGCTTTTAATGGCGATTGCTCCATATGAAGGGATCGGCTTTCACTATAAATACGGTGTAGATCATCCGCAGCGAAAAAATAAATTGGAATTCCGAAAAGTTCTTCATCGGCTTTCCTTCTGAAAACTTCGAACACATTGATCTTGTGTTGTTTTCACCTCTCACGACCACTTAAATTGATTGAATTGAGCCATTAATTATATCAATAAAATACTCTACCCTGCGATGAAGTGTGACCGTTTCAAGTGGAATGAAAAATTAGAGTTGGTCGTAAAGTGTTGATTCCCGATGAAATTCGATTTGATTAATTCAGCCGAATTCAAAATATACTCGAACTTCGTCACATGAATTTCCAATAAATCGCCAAAGTTTTCAAATGGCACTCATGTGCCAAAACTGTTGCGTAACTCGAAGCACTTGACTCTTAATTCTTTCTTTTGTTCGACTTTACGTACCCACTACTCTCTCCAAAAACTTAAACCTCGTCGCCAGTTTCCATTCGTGGAGTTGAGAAAAAAATATAAGTTTCAGAAAACAAATTAAATCCATGTGATGCTGGAAACTGTTTTCCTCTCCCCACAGATTAGTTGCAGGAATTCCGAAATTTTAAAATAACGAAGTCACAGTAATTATTTAATCCCTCATAAACACCTTCATAAACACCTCATCCCACTTGGTGATGGAAAAATTTCGGTCGACCTCGACTGTGCGAGTAATCGATTGTTAGTCGAAATGAAAAACTCGACTAAAAAAATCAAAAGTTGAACCAAAAGATCAATTAATCGAAAGAATCGACGGTTATTTAAAAAAACAATTTGTGCATAAACATTCATTGATTGCTTAGTATCCATTCAAAAAACATATTTGAGCAGTAAAAAAATCTATTTAGAATACATACTTGAATTATTAGTCGTAAAATTTTACAAATGCATGCAAATTAAAGTTTTAAGACCACCGCACCGCTTGTAATCATTAGGCTTTGTTAAAATGTTTAACAAAGATCAACTGAACCCGTAAAATAGTCGCATTTTTACAGATTTAGCATTTATTGCTAATGTTTAGTAATAAGGACCGTATTCTCAGTCGACCATGTAGGGCCTTCATACGTCATCAGCCCCTCCATAAGCCGATCTTGCCCTACATGCAACATAACAAGCCCTACATATGGCCTACGTATTGAAACGCATGTAGGGGCCTCTTGTCAAGAAGGGACGGATATGTAGGGTCGTCTTTGAATGCGGGCCTAAACAAGGGATGCCTTGCTCAAGATTGGTTAAGATATTATCATACTAGGCATAAAAGCGTGCTATTACTATCATCTGACGGGTGACTTTCAGTCAGCCTCTACGCTCTTAGTAGTATGCAACGTATGAATACGGCCGATAGATTGCAGATTCCATGTATCACTTTCATGAATGGCCGCTACGATTCTTGGACCTTACCCGTCCCTCCTTCCTCTCCTCAGGGCATCTGTCCGGGGAACCGGCTTCGGCTCCTGGCCGGTGTCTTCGACTCGTCGTCGCAGCAGACCATCCTCGGCAATATGGTTCAACACCAATCCCTGGGGGGCGGCAGCCTCACGGCCTCCTCTTCGAATCCCGGCACCGGCACTGCGATGGACTCGATGGACCTGAACACGCTGCAGCGACAGGGCAAGCGACGCTCATGGCACGTCCAACCCAACAAGGTATGTGTACATCACATTGTAATTTACGTCCAACTACCTTACTAACCCCCGGACGTGATGCTTACATTCCTCTAGATGCGCAGAATACAGGAGGTTAACTGTGTGGGGGGTATGGGCGTACCCAGAATCAAAATTGAGGAGGGGGGGGGGGCAAAACTAGCTGTGGTCGTTCAAGTTGTAACTTTTTTGCACAGAAATGGTTAATGAAACCAACATTTTTAAGGAAATTATGACAGCAATTTATTAGTTTTTATAATTATTTGCTTGAAAAAATAATGATTTTTATTTTAGTTCCATTTTAGTCTTTTACTAATATCATTTTCTTAAAAAGGAAAATTTTTTGATAAATTTTGTTTTGAACTAAATTTATTTTCGGGGGCAGGACGAAATTGCTTCCCCCTGACGCTCCCCCCCCCCCCCCCCCCCCCCCCCAGCTGAGTACGCCCATGTGTGTGGGGGGATAGGGGGGATAAATGAATGGAGTAGAAAGAGAGTCCATGGCAAGCTGAATGGCCAACACGGCGTCATAGCGTGGAAATGGGATTGCGACCCGCATTGAACATTTCGGTTCGACCGGAGGAGTCGACGAGGTAGCTGGGCCCTACCTGTCTTCCCCTGAGCCAGCTCCGTCAAAGAAGGAACAACGCCCCCTACATAATCCAATACCATGTATTTTAATTGCGCAAAATTCGAATATTAGGATAGGATTTTGAGGTGCAAAAATGTCGCATGGGATGTATCTTCTAAGTCACTATCTCATGCGAGTTGTAAAAGATATTTTCGGAGTAGCATGATTTCCCTCGTATGTAAATTAGGCCCAATTCTAGAGGTCCTCTCAAGATGGTCACATGCGCAATTTATTGTCTCCAACATTCTAGTTTTTAGAGTTCAGTTTTCCAAAAATATACTTGATAGTTGAAAGTATGACCTAATGGTAAAGCTTATAATGGGAAGTTTTTTTAAAAAATACTGTGTTCTAACATGAGAAAATTGGCCTAATCTGTTTATAAAATATTAGAGATCCGTTTTATGCGAGTATAAGATTTCATAAAGGCTCGGCAGCTTTGCCACGATCATAGGTTTTTCTGTTATTTCGAGACTAGATGGTGGTTGATAGGTAACGAAATCAGAATGCTCACCGATTTAATCTACACCTTGGGATGTGTCCAAGCATGTGTAATATCTTAAAAGGAATCAGTGCATAACATTTTAGATGTACCTTGATAATTCAAAACTGAAGCATCGGATTCTCATAACTCGGGATTACTGTCAGTACCCTGCCCCTCAGTAGATGCAGCTAAGAGTCGCGAGTACAAGAATTGGTCAAAGCAATCATCTCTCAGTACTCGATAGAGCATATCCTTTAGCTCCCATCTTAACCTTCAGCCTCCCTTGTTGGAGCATGTGCTTTTTAATTGTAAACGGCTGGTGTCCTAACGTCCCTATTGAGGTGGCTTTCTGGGTATTAGGTCGATGTAAGTGATACTGAAATGTATCAATTACAGTTTTAATCGATAGCGAATAGTTATCGTTCGCCACACCTCTATTGCGAGGAAACTGGAAGGGTTGACGTATTTTTCATTTTATTTCAAGATTACTAGTCTCCGGCTGCCAGTAAATGCCATACCAAGGCGCTAGAAGGCCTCTTGGTGAGCATAATGGCCAATTATCCTGTAAAAAAATTGTCGATATCCATCGTTATTATATTTTCACATCGAGGACTTGACTCCATAAATGGGAGTTGAGCTGTTGTACTGAGGCCGTAAGCAGTGAGCGTGCGAAACAATGTGATAGTTCATGACCCAGTTCGGAAATGCTGCGAGAAACTTTATTTCTCCTTCTGTTCCGAAGTATGAATTCTGTGCATAGTTGCGAGAGTTTTAAAGGAAAAATTTTCAATGCGAATAATTCATGAAATTGAGCTCCTAGCTCCCATAATTCATGAATTAGTGCTGGAAATTAACCCGTAACAACTGCTCTAGAATTCATATACTCGTGAAATGCATTGTTCCAAAAGCAGCCGTCTAGTGCTGCAGACTCAGGTGTGCAACTGAGCAAAATTTTCTGCCCTCATAAACCTTGATATGAAGTGGTGATACCCTCGGTTAATGAAAAACTATTCACTTTCAAAGTTCTCCGACGGTTTATCTGGTGGCGATTCGAAAGTACTTCAATTTCATATCCTCTTCCATGTGTCTACTTTAATTTTCAAACTCCAAAATATTACTAAGAACTCATGAATACCCGAAAGAAAATCATTTGAGGGCCCAGTCGTAATTATTTGTCCGTAATTGATAATAAGTGTTCCTTGCCAGTCGCAAATAAAGTTTTGGTGTTTTAATGACAAATATTCCTGAGGATTTTACAGTTGGCCGATAAGTGTGTTGTAATTCATCGTCCATTTAAATGGATTCACAAAAGTCACTACTCGTGTCGCTGAAAGCATAGCGATCCGAATTTCACGTGTAAATAAACTATAAATAGGGCTGCTAGCGATAATTTATATTCGAGATGATAAAACCTACCAAAGCCATAAGTTGCCGATGCTATTCCACGCGAATGAAGATATGTATTCGATATATTACAACTATTGAGAATGAACGCATCCCTCCGCAGTCATCGCCGTGCAGTGCTAACATTTTTTTTAACCATTTTTTGAAGAAAAAATGTTAAATGGGACTATTTTGAAGGCGATAACATAATTTTAGACTAAAATTCCCACTATTTTCTGAAAACGACATTTGTTTTGGAGGAAACTCAAACATTAAAAATATACGTGTGCGACTGACCGTCCTCTCTGGCGATCGTGGATCTCGGTGGAACAGAAGGCACAATGGAGAGCGTCGAAAAGGCCGACAGACAAATGAACGGCGATGCCGCTCCAGCAATCGCCTGACGTCGATTTCTCCGCCGCGGCGCCACCGACCATAACGTTCAATGCAAACCAAAGAGCCGTGAAAAATGGATCGGAAGAAAAGATGGTGCCAGGGGTCGTTTTTTTTTTGTTACCGCCATTATTTCTTCCTTCCGAGCCAGTAAACAACGTCGTGGATAAAGCCGGTTGCCGGGGAGACGTCCATTGAAACGAACGTCGCTTTGAAGAGCCTTTGTCTCCATTTCATCGACCTTTTTTTTCCTTGCGTCTTTTGTTACTTGACATTAACTGTGAAGCCTTCGTCGCTGTTTGGAGAAAAATCGAAATCTTTATCGCCGTGATAAAAAAGGGTATGCTTTGATCATAGTCGATTATTTGCTCTCGGGACGAAGGCGAAGTGACAGTCTTCGATATTTTGATAAATTTTATCCTTTGAGCTTGGTTGAAGCGTCTAAGTTGACAAAAAAACAATGTCACCCTCGACTGGATCGATGGACAGTGACTTGGAAGAGAGTGCGAATCGATGTTGGAAGTGGTCGATCCTGATTCGATCTATTTGCGAAGTTGAAGCAGTGCAATTTTCTACGTTGCAGAAATCGATGGTTATGAATATGTCGCAAGCGGTGGCGTTGTACTCAGGCGATGAACGTTGAGCAGAGTCAGTGGCGGATACAGATGGGGGGCGCATGGGGCGCGCGCCCCCCCCTTGCGGGTCCGCTTGTATTGCCGAACATTACAAAACCACAATTGTAACTTTTTATATCATAAGATGGCATTGTCTTTTACATGTTTATAATCACTTTAAATAAAATTTTCAAATACTTTGCCTGTGACTTGATCATCTTTTATTACGATAAAAGTAAAGACAACTCAAGATATGTTGCGCCCCCCCCCCCCCTTGAGTTTTCTCTGTATCCGCCACTGAGCAGAGTAAGAGTAATTCCTGAACAATATTTTGGATGTTTACGTGGTGATTCAAGTGATTAAGATAATCCTTATTATGCTGTAAGTTTACAACTTGGATATAGAAAAATATTATGTACCCGCTATACTTTAAGTAGAAGATTACAAGCTAATTCTGTTCCTGTAAAACCTCCAGCTGCAAATTAAGTTGCATGAGGATGAATGTCATAAGCCAATTCCCGATGAGTTGGCAAACCAAATTTCAATGATATTTTATGAAAAACCTGGGTAGGTAAAAATAATTTCAATGTCGTCCCCTCGCATCTGTCTTTATTAACGTCGCTGCTTCGTTTATCGATGGAACTTCCTTGACTTATATTTTTCTGGGGGTGATCTCTCTTAGTAAGCATGATTATTTTAAATTTTCTCATCCTTTATGGTTTCGAACCAATTTCTACGTAACTGCTATTGCATTTCTTCTGTTCATTCATGAAATTTTACGTTTTATACCAGTTCTCCTCATCTATATCCGCGAGGAAAAATCATAACGAAGACGCTTGTTCTACGGTGGACTTGATTTAGCAGCAAGCTTTTCTGTGAAAAAATGCTTTTCATTTTGTTAATTAACGTCAGTAAATTATTTCCTTTTTCCCGAGAAGCAACGGAAGCCTCCCACTCGCTCCGATAATGGTCGTTCATTCAAAAAAAACTTACCGGCGCGACACCGGAAAAAAAAATTTAATTAGCTCCTTTATTCTTAGAACAAGAGCGAGCAATGGTGAGCAAGAACTAGAAAAGAAGAAGTAAATTTCATTTTATAGATATGTATTATTTTTTCATTTTTAAAATTCTCAACGCTTAAAGAAAAAGGATATATTACATGTATTATAAATGCGCACTACCTTCTAAAAACATTTTGTCAAAAGTTTTAACCCTAATAACATACTCTTTCCCTAATATGAAATGATTTAGATATGAAAGATGATGAATAAGATATGAAACACTTATGTAACATTCAAAATATCGAATTTTGCTCCACATTTTAAGGTTTCTCTAAATTGATTACTTTTTACTAAAATGCCTCTAACTGATAAAATAAACATTCTTTCGGAAGTTAAAATATGAAATCTAACATTACAAAATATATAATGTTACCTCACATTATTAGGTTGCTCTAAATTGATTACTTTTGACCAAAATTCCTTTAACTGATGATATTTTCCACATATTTTTAGTCCTCGCATTTACGCAAAACCTTTAAAATGAAAAACAGACAGCCAGTCTCTTTTCCTAAGCGACCCCTGGTGGCTCCAACTTTTCCCCTCGGGAACTCCGCGTACTTCCGGTTAGCGTATTTCATCCTCGAGAGAGAGAGAGAGAGAGGCACGTGCAATTTTTTTCGGAATTATTAAAAAAATATCTCACTCTGCTCTCCCCTCGGTTGAGAAAAAAATAAAGGCGAGGTGGGTATAAAAAAAAGTTGAAACAACAACAAAGAGAAGGAGAGGAGATGGAGTTGACGTATCCATGGCGACCGTGGTTGCGGCCCTCCGTGAATGGAGTGATGTGGAGAGAAGGTGAAGTGGAGGAATTTTGAAAATGAGAGAGGAAAAAAGTGTGTGAGGCAGGCTCGAATTTTTCAACCTATTTCATACCCTCCGTCATAATCCAGTGTGGTGGGCGGTCGCGAGGGGTGAGCGACTACAGAGACACCAAGCGGCTGCGGTGGCAAATTATGAGTAAAGGTAGGTAAACTTTTCTCGGGATTCCCACCGGGTTTTTTCCCGAGAAAAGTTTACCCACATTATTCGCCGGGAAAGCATAAAATCATATTTCATGAGTAAAGGTTGTTTTACACGGGGCACGTCATTGCGCAATCTTACGTATGTACCAAGGCGCATTTAACATAGCGTCGCGTAAAGCGGTGAATTGCTAGAACGCATGCGAGAATGCATGGATGCGAGATGAAAAAATACCCCCTACTCCAATTCCGAGCTCGTATTCACGCAATTACAAAAATGTTTTCAGTCCTAAGCTGCACAATGACATGCCTCGTGAACAGCCTCAAGAGAGGGATGGGTGGATGGAGTGTTGGCTTCCCACCCCACGGACTCGGGTTCAAATCCCGGCGGTGGCAGAGAATTTTCAGATATTGCCCGATCCTTGCTTGAATATTGTGTGGAGGACAATTACAAGCGCAACACTCCGTCCGTCGAATGGGACGTTAAGCCATGGTCCCCTAGGGGACTTTCGTTAAGAGCAGGCTAACGTCGACGCCGGGTTTCCCTCCAGCCTTCCTTATCTACCATTATTACCTTTATTGTGCCAATTTTAACATTTTTTGTGTAGTTCAAATAATAAGTTACACAGTGATTGATACGATTTTATCTTGTTCAGTGTGATGTAATATATAGAATTCTATTGCAGAATGTTCAAAATAACGCCTTTAAAATCAAAATATTTCTGAATTTATAAATATCTGCAAGTGGTACAAATTAGGAAACTGGTACTCTAAATTGTGCCACACATTTACTCTTATCAATTATGTGACTGAAGCTAAATAAAGACATTGCAGTTCAGATCAATATTAATGTAATCATTTTACTGTACCTTGCTAGTAAATGCATCTATTTATAGACGTAGAAAAACTTTTTCACTCCTTTTCCCACCTACGCGCTTTTAGCAAGAATCCATAATGTCATTTCATACACCTTATCATCTCTTCCATTTTATCTTCCTCGCTCAGTTCACAATACCATTCTACCACAGCTCCACCCCTAGGTTTTCTTTGTTGGTTTCACTACAGTGTCACGAAAGAATTACATTTTTACAGGTAATTTTACAGGTTTGTCTTTCCCCTCCTACGCTAATCTGATTTTTTCATTACATGGACTAGTCTTCAACTCACAGGCTCCCTGCCCAGGTCATGGTGCTCTATTAGAAGCTACTATTGCTTTTACCTTGGGAATTGGACATACCCCCATTTAAATATGCTGCTACTGCTAAATCTAGTATATCTACGCTCCACTTTCCATATTTTCCTTTAGAACCATACTGTAATGCAAATTAGTTACTCGCGGTAAATAGCAAATTATCAATGAATGACACATAATCTCAAAATATCTTAACTAGTAAAAAAAACAGTTAAATTATCATTGAAGAGCTCTACGGTGTCCTGAATTGTACCGGTACAATATAGGAAACTGCTAGTGGTGCATTATAGGCAACTCCACCATTTTTTCTTCGTCATTTCCTTCCAAACTAACCATAAGATTTACAGAATCATATTTCATGAAAACTGAAGTATAAGCATGCATTTTAAGCTAATAAGTAATACAGCTTGTTTCACTTAGCTTATTAATGTTATTCCCTTAGCCACGTGGAGAAAAAATTTCTTTGAAACTGCAAAATATTTTACTCTCTCACACATAGACCGTTCTCGAACGCACTAAGCTGGCGACTGGTATTTTTCTTCGACTGGTCTTTTATTTTTGGTATTTTGGCGTCTTGTACGACATAATTGAAGCTGCTCACGACAGAAGTCTCATGATTCCACGTCCTTCCGTTTGACCGAGGTGGTACTAGTTAGGAGCCGGTACAATATAGGCAACTTTCCTCCAGTTCAAGGTTTTTCCCCCATACCTGGTATTTTATGAAGCCTAAACTTTAAAGAGTTACTGAATTAAATTGTGCTCTCAAATTGCAACAGGTTTCGTGAATAATAGTGTGCTTGAATCCAGATTTTAGGCATTTCCAGAGCTATCCCTTTTATTTGAAGGAGTACTTAAGATTTTTTTTAACATGATACGAGGAAGGTTTTAAGTAAAACCATTTTTCTTGCAAATAAATGCTTTTTCGGTCGTAATATTGCCCGGAAAATTCTTGAGGATTTCAGAATAATTCGGTTTTCATATCTGCAGTACTACCCCTTTGAACGGAAGGGGGTAAAAAATAGTAAAAAATCTATTTAACCTTCATTAAGATAGATTTGAAGCCATTAAATAATTTCCACGAATGAAATTGAACTTTCAGATTGAAAAACCGATTTACAGAGTGTTACCGTTAATCCCTTCTGGGATCGAGTGGGATAGTTTTTCATTATATTTCTCGGTGTGCGTGAAAACATTGGATGAGAAAATTTCTTGGCATTATAAAACTCAGAAGTATACGGATGCCAACGGCTAGCGGCAATGAGCTGCTCGTAAGGTTGGATGGGGTGGAAAGTAAATTAGCTCCTTGATTTTATTTTCAATGGTTAATTGCGATGGAGCTTATAAAATATAGAACCCTATATATATTTCCTTTTACCAATTCGTGGCGACAGATTTATTTTCCAAGAGTCATTAAGTACTTCCCAACAGTATAGAAGTTCCATGGGATGACAATGAAAGACAGTGATAAATTTACACAAATATATTCAAAACTTACTTCATTATCAAGGTATACCACAAATTTATTTAATAATGTACGACGCGTTCGACCGTTCGATGATTCTCCAGTATAATGTACTTGAGAATTACCTGACAGTCGAATCGCGTCGTACATTATTAAATAAATTTGGGAAAATTGCCATCTCTCTTTGTCATTAAATCAGGATGTCATTCCACAACCTCTCGCCTGCCTCAGCCATATTGTGCGGTTCTAAGATTATAATTTCCATGTCGTTCTGAAATAATTCTGCTATAGAATCTATCAAGACCAAAAGTATTCTGCTGCGCATTGTCATAAGCTTTCGCGGAGATTGTACAACTCGGCGTACTCCCCTTGTCCCTCCTTCCTCCTTTCTCTTCTGCCACCCCCACCCCCAGTAATCGCCTACGTAGGGGGGAAGGGGTGTTGCCCCGAGATACAGCAAAGGGGAGGGGATATGTCTGCATTGATCGAAGGGGAGGGGCCCCCTTCCCCTACTCACTCACGGGGTGCACAGGACCGAGTCGATGGGAAGCAGCATCACCGGCGCTGGACCAGTTGCCATGGATACGAGAAATGCTGGGAAATGGGGTGGGGGGCGCAGGCTGCCTTAGGGGGTTGATGGGGGTGGGGGCGAATGAGGGGTGTGAGTCCGACCAACGATCGAAGGAAGGGGAAGACAACAACAATGTGCCCTCATTGTTCCTTCGTCATTGTTAATGGGTGAATACAATCGCGACCCAACTTCCTCCGTCAACTTATCCGCAAATCGGCAAGAAAGAAGAAAGGACTCCCAAGATGTGGGCACCGAGTGAGCATTGGGTGAGGAGGAAGTAATCGTTGACTTCCGGGGGTTTCCACACCGCCACGGCTGCTGCTATTGCATCGCCACGTGCAGCGCTAAGAACCCTTCCCCTTTAGTTTAAAGGAGGAAGTGCAAATGTACTAGAGCACGGATATTTCCGTTCGCAGATGAGAATTCGATTAACCGTTCATTCGCCTGCGTCAGTAGCGTACACAGAGCCTCATTTCGGGATGGCATGCCCACTGGGCCCTTCCTTATATTTTATATTTTTATGAATAATTCTGTGCCTACCGCCATCTCTTGTCCAACACTTCGGGCTACATATGGGGGAAGTAGTCGCGGGGGTAGTAAAAAGATATTGGTTGACTTATTCCTAAGCTGCTTGGTTTCCTTGTCCTGAGCTAATTTATACATTGCATCGCTAATATTAATGTTATTTTACATCCCGACATGTCTTCTTCCATGATTTCTCGGTTGCCGGCCTCGGAGGCGGCGGGTTAAAGTATTCGTCTGCCAAATAAGGGGTCGCGGGTACGAGTCCCGCCTGGGTAGTTTCCCCCGGACACATGGCATGGTTGTTCGTAGATGTAAAAATGTTATCTTGTTGAAAATCCTGACATTAAAGGTCGATGTGAGCTGTTGTCGGTGGTATGGGAATAAACTCCGAAAACTCTCAAGATAGGAGTAACTTCCATAGTTCAGAGTTCTGAGCATCTGCCCGGAAAGCAGAAGGTCCGTGGTTCGATTCCAAGTCACGGTGAAAATTTTCCAGGTGTTCTCGGCCATCATTCCATCTCCATGCCACCGCTGTGTCGACGTCATGTGTATGTTTTCCTGTCTCTTTGTTTCAGCTTCTACCTTTACTTATGTTTATGTACAATGAATAATCCTATACATGTAAGAATATAAATGTATGTCGCGACCATTCAATTGCGCATGATACGCGTTACTAATCCAGACCTCTGTGCCTGATATTTTCTTTATTTTCCTCATTTCGGAGGGGGCGGCCCCCTGACTGCCTCATAAAGTGTGTAAGATAGTATACTCCAGTACCTACGGGTGCGTATTGTCGATTAGCTGCATCATATACCTGTATTCTTGTACGTTACATTTGATGCACACTCAGGAAGAATCCTTGCACAGAGAAATGTTGATGGTTTGAGGCTGAACTTTGTGAAAGCGATTCATTATTTTAATTTTTCACAGAGAAAAGTTTTTAAACCCGCAAGGTCGGAGTTCGACTGTTCATCGAATTAATCAACAAATACGGACAACTATCCATCGTTTTAACTTTGTCAAGTCACCTAAAGGAACTTTCGGAAGCCATTCTGGTTGTGATTGTTGTTAATATTCGTCTGCTTTTATGGTAACTTCGATTTGTATACCCAGCTGAGCGCTTATTTCAATGGTGGAAAGCGTTTCGTGATTGGCTCCCTTTTCATTAATGCGGCTTCCATATCGAGCCTCGTTCTCGCTAAGTTAAACTTGGCGTAACTTAATGTAATAAATAAAGTTTTCTCAGGATTAATATCGTGTGATTCTAAAATTTAAAAAAAATTAATTAAGTAAACGTTACAAAAAATGTTCCACGAACACTTTAATTGTACGAATGTCTTCATTATGCTTAGTAATATCTTCAGGTGCCATTTACTTCATCAATATTCCTTAGAATAGGGACCTACGGAATATCTTTAGCTCCTATTCTTTCATACTGAAGAAATCACAAAGTGTATTGAAACCGGTCGTGGAATTAAAGCATTCGTGGTAAAATTGCGAGTAACGTTTAATTGATTAATATCTATAACGCAGACCAATTAATCATATATCCCTTCAATCACAGCGCAAGCCGTGAATCAGTTGTGGGAACGATTTTAGAGGACTTGTGGAAGTGTTGAAGTCTTTCGATAGACAAGTCTTCCTTGCCTCGTGTTTATTTTAGGAGAAATTTGAGCTCTTCCATGCTAATGACTATCCTCAGTTGAGTCACAATATTTTAGTTTGTTGAGAACGCTCTTTTTGAGCATTCAACTCCATAGTCTTTTAAGTAAAAATGTTGCGAACCAAGCTTTGTTCTGCCCTACCTTCGAGTTCTCTCTCTTTTGGTCGCCGCATATCAGTCGGTCACTCATCTACCACGGTGACGCCCTCGGTTGATATCGTTGTTTCCATAGAAACAGAGTGGTCGTTGACGTCATGGCAGCCAAACGCTATGACCCGTAAATCTATGAGAGGACAACATTTACGATCCATAAATTTCGGCTCATAGGAATCGGGCTCCCGGGTTTTTCCCTTTCAATTTGAAACCGAGTTCGGGTGACTGAAAAGGTCTGAGATGTATCCATGAAATCAATAAGCACGAATGGTGATTAAAACGAGTCGTAAAACTCATATTTGAAAGATTTTTGAAGAAAAAAATTTACAAGAAACTAAATTATGAGGTGCACGTTTAGTTTCGTTACTGCATGCAATTATGTTCATGAGGGAGTTCAGTTTCGAATGAAAAGTACATACTTCAAGTGTAGCATTTTCCAAGAGAACACAAAAACGCCGTTCCTTGGAAAGTTTGCATCCCTGTATCTGGGCAATGGTTAATGCAAATGAAAATTGACAGCGATTTCATTGATTGCCTACCATTTTGGAATATTGTTGCATAGTTTCAGGTACCTACCTCGAAAAACGTCATTTCATAATATTGCCCACTTTTTTCGGTTTCAGCCCTCTATGCGACAGATCGAAAAATTAAAAAATTAGTCTCTATATTTAACAAACTATATCAAAATCATAAAAAGACCAAGGTTATGCGGTTTTGTAAAGCATCGCGAGCTAGGAATATGAGGCTCACTGTAAAAGTAGATGGGGAAAACTTGAGCAGGTAGAGCAGTTCAACTATTTGGGCAGCACATTAGAGGAAAACGGATACAGCAGTGAGGACATCAGGAAGAGAATTGCGTCAGGAAAGGAGGCGTTCATGAACATGAAGGAGCTTATGAGAGGTTCGTTATGTTAGAGTTTAAAGAAAAGGTTCGTGAATAGTCTGATCTGGAGTGTAGCGTTTCACGGTGTGGAGACATGCACCTTTAGGAAGGAGAACGATGAAGACTGGAGGCACTCGAAATGTGGATGTGGAGAAGAATGGAGAAGGTGAAGTGGACGGAGAGGAGGAGGGACGACGAAGTGCTGGACATGGTGGGTGAGGAGAGGCAGCTTAAAGATGAGATACCAGGGAGACAGAAGGTATGGATGGGTACTGAGTGGAAAGGGAATGTTGAAAATTGTTTGAGGGTAGAATGTTGGGTAAACGAGGGAGAGGAAGGAAGAGAAGAGGATTTTTAGATAGAATGAAAGGGCGTAGGCCTTATTGTGAATTGAAGAGGGAAGTGCATGATGGAAGGGGGCATGCTAGAATACGTCTTAAATACTCCATGAAAACCTACCTTAATCGGTAGAATACTTAAGTAATCAAAATCAGATTAACAAAAATTTAGTGAACGAGCCCATTACCATGAAGTTAAGGTGAACGCCTCAAAAATCGGCCTCGTGAGTATTTGGGAGGGGCGGTGAATAAGAGCGGTCCTCTTCCTCCTCCTTTCTCCCCCCCCCCCCCCTTCCTCTTTCACGTAAATGTCAAGTCCATCGATCCAGGGGAGGGGAAGGAGGTGACGTCACGTGAGAGGATGGGAGGGGAAGGGGGTGGTCTTTTTTTTTAATTCGTGACGCGGGCGCGGGGATGAAAAGTGAGCGGCGACTCATTCTCACGAAAAACAAAACACACACGATGCTGCGAATTTACTCACGCGCTGCCGGACTGAGGGAGTAGCGTAAAAAAAATATTGGTTGACATATTCCTAAGCTGCTTGGTTTCCTTGTCCGGAGCTAATTTATCCATTGCATCGCTAATATTAATGTTATTTTATATCCCGACATGTCTTGTTCCATGATTTCACGATAGCCTGCCTCGTTGGCGGCGGGGTAAAGTATTCGCCTCCCAAATATGAGGTCGCGGGTACGAGTCCCGCCTGGGTATGTTGCCCCTACACATGGCATGGTTTTTCGTAGATGTAAAAATGTTATCTTGTTGAAAATCCTGATATTAAAGGTCGATGTGAGCTGTTGTCGGTGGTATGGGCATAAATAAATAAATTGATCAATCTCCCTCTGCACTGGGTGTATTTTGTCTATTTTAGTGACGTATTTACTATTCATTTAAAATTTACGCTATCGTCTTGAAATTTTCAGATTATATAGAGTTGACCGCGTCGTAAAGGGGTTTAAAGGGTTTGGAAAGGACCCTGGGGGCAGGGTGGGGTCCCGCCCGAGGGAATCTTTGTCGGAAGTGAGAGGGGAAACCCTTCGTACCCTAGTCAACCCTTTGCCAACATTGGCCTGTATCTCATGCATAAACGTTTACATCTGAGAAAATTCTGAGGTAAAATATTCAGATTTGAGGTACAAGGAAGAGTTTACCGGGGTCTACTCTTTATCCTCCAAAAATTCCAACTATGATTCCAGGAACACATATAAGGAATATTTGCGGCATAGCCCTGAAGAAATTAGGATCCGTCAATCGTATTGTGGGATGATTTTCGGATGAGAAAGTGAAAGAAAGGTCGCCGCATATTCAAGGTGTGGTCGGACGACCAGACCTTGAATATGCGGCGAGCCGGTGCAGAAAGACTTAATCCGTGAACTGAATAAAATTCAAAGGAAGGCTGCGCGGTTCTTCAAAAACTGCCACCCCTGCCACACGTCTTTTAGGAGGCATGCAGGGTAGTGTATAGCGTATTTTTTAGCGAGTAATCGGTCACCATTAGAGACTAATCAAGCTGGAGGTATACATACTCATGAGTATCTATTTGCAGGCTGCATCTCGAACCACGTGGCGAGAATTTTGTTACCGGCAGAGAAAGATTTAAATCCGTGGACCAAATAAAATACGAAGGAAAGCTACGTGATCTGTCAAAAACTGCTACGAGCCAAAGGGGCTTTACTCATCTTTTACTCGTATGAGGCTAGGAGCTGCTTCATACCAGGAGACTACGCGCTTGGCTTAGATTGCTTGAATAATTTAGAGCAGATATATCTCGGCGCGACACGGAGAACTCCCTCTTTTAACCTCAATAAATTTCCAGGTCCGAGATAAAAAATAAAATAAGAGATATTTGTTGAATGGATTGACATGAGAATTCGCTTCTACCTCGAAAAATATAGAGCTTAATTAAATTGTAGGTGGGGTTTTTGATTCGAATATCTCTTACGCGACCTTCTTTTCTTTTATTTTGTAAACGGCTGGTGTCCTAACACTTCCCGCCACACGCCGTTGAGAAGGCTTGCGGGGTTTAATTCAATTTTAATTCAATTAATTTATTATCGTGGGCCATTTGGCCCATGAGATAATTTACAAGTGCACAACAATTCAGTAAAAATCGTTTGACAAAGGTTCAAAGAAAAAAAACACTACAGCAGTAGATGTACTACCTGCTTCCCGTTTTAACGCTAAAAAAAAGTCTTAGATTTGAAAGCTCGCTCTTATCTATTGTGGTATTGTAGCACGATGGTGAAGTATGTATTGACGGAAAGGCTATTTTATGTTCCATTCTGTCAAGTAAACGTATTTACTCAATATTCCCAGTGCCCATGGGCGGGTCCAGGATTGTTTTCTGGGGGGGTTACACAATGGGCTAACAGGCAAACGGTCTCCTCGTACATGAAATTTCTCGTATTTTAATTAAAACATAATACTATATAATAACGACAGTTTTTTGGCCCCATTCTCACTTGGCCGATGCATTTGTTCGAGAGCTGCGGTGAACGACCAATGACTGGCAAATCTGTCTACTTGACTTGGGGTTAAGGCTTTGATTGATGATAATAAAAATAAATTTATTACTCCAAAATGTATTAAATTTACAGCTTTGGTAACATAAGAATAAAGGAGCTTTATGTACCTTTAGTGGTTTAAACTAGCGTGGAAGCTCCGACTGAAGCTCCGTAATGCACAAAACAATACGTACGAAATGGTAACCGTTTTAAATATAAATATCTTGTCTATTTTTTAAGATTGTGTGGGGGGATGTGCCCACATGCCCCACCTAAATGTCCCTATGCCGGGGCCTTCCGAAATTTAATCTCATCAACAAAAGCTGGCGCACACGCAGTATTAAAATTGAGTTCAGCTGTTACTCAATTTCCTAGATACTTTTCCGGAGCTAATTTCTTCCTATTTTTAAAATCGATTTAATCGTTTTACCTTCCAGAGAAAACTCTCCAATATTCAAGGATTAGGTTAGCGAGATACTAGAGAAACGCGCAAAAACAAATGAAAACGAAATAGCGCTTCCAAGAAATTTCACTCCAGTTAAAAACTGAATGAACATAATTCTGGATATTCTGTTAATTTGCCCCGCTTTTTCTTTCGCCTCTCGATTCACCTATTTTTCTATTTTTCATTTACTCTATCAAGTCAAGCGATCCCTACGTTTAATTTATCGTTACTATTTTTTATATACCGACCTTAACGGTCTCCTCTCCCTCGCAAAATTTCATCGCTAACGTCTTATAGCTTCGTGTGGAAGAATCTCCCTGTCCGTATGCAGATAAGGCCACTTCGCCCTACGCAGTCATTGCCCGTAGGCTCGACTACTAGGGTACGAAATGTTTTCCCCCCACACTTCCGACAAAGATACCCTCGGGCGGGACCCCACCCTGCCCCCAGGGTCCGCCCCAAAACCCTTTAAACCCCTTCAGGACGCGGTATTTCGCCCCATTAAACATTCACAGCCCTCTTGGAACTGAAACACGAGAAATTAGGGTGGAACACGCCCCCCTTCTGCCTCGAGGCAATTGCGAAAAGCGGCACTCTTTAAAAACAGCCGCGAGCCAATGCATAATGGCGCAACCAATATTTCAACTCTTTTTTGTTTTTTTTTTTTTTGGCAGGACAAAATACTATCGGTCAATCGGCAGTAATATACATCTACATAATACCCTGCGAGCTACCTCCGTAGCACAGTGGGCTGAAATCGAAAAAAGCTGGCCAAAAATGATTTTTTTCACTTTTTAATTTGGAAAAAACTAATATATTTTCAAACTATAGAATGATCAGTGACCACATTACTGAAATAATTTTATTTATAACTAATTTTTTGAAAGCAGGAGACATCTGTCAATTTAATGAAAAATAATCGCAAAATATTTTCCCCATTTTTTGAAAAAATTGACTGAAGTTTTTTTCTACTGTTGCGTTATGTTTAAAAATGCCTAAATTTAAATTATTACATAATATAAATTAACATTTTTAGAATCCATTGTAGTGAAAGTTTTAATTCTAGCGATAATATTTATAAGTTTTATTTAAACAATTAAAATGTCCTATTTTTCACGTATTTTTAACATAATGTAGAGAAAAATTTGATGTTTTTCACTTTGCTTCACGAAGTGTTTAGCACCACATTATAAAATGAAGTGTCAACTTTAGTTATCAATTGAAAAATCCTGCCCCAATTTGCCACCCCGCCTCCCCCATCAAGTTACGTGCATGAGTGTCCAACCGCCCGACGCGGTGGTTAGATGCTAACCTTTGTTCAGACTTAGCTGTAGTCGACGATAATTCGCCAAAAGTGAGGCGAAATTACAGTTGTCTACTCTTATATACTCTGTATACATTTAGCATGCCATATTAGTCTTATGGTTCCAATTTTTCCAAGGGCACATTACGATTTCCTTCATAAGTCATATAATGGACTCAACGATTGCGCCGGCAAGTCAGAATCTTGTCCCGGGAAGCGGGCGGCTGCAAAGAATTATATATTAATTCTTGGAAAGCCCAATTCTTAACACTACACACTTGCATATTCTGCTATACGTACTCTTCTAGACCTTTTATAACTCCCATCAGCTGAAACACTGGAAAGGGCACACGTGTGGCGGAGCGCCGCCCGCGCAGTGGCGGCGGGCACTACCCTGCCGACCACGTTAATCCCTATTGTACCCGAAAACCCAACCACCGTGTTATGATTCTTATCTGGCGTTAAAGAAGTTCTGTACTCATTTCATAACTGTCCCTTTGTAGAAATGCCGCTTATTGCTTTATTGCCTCGATCTATGAAAGGGTTATTGCACTGTTGAGGATCGCTTCCCTTCGCACGGGGTTTTCCACAAATGCTTCTCTCCAATTGGTTGAAAACTATTCTCTTCCACAACTTTACCGAGAAAATTAGTCGGTTTGTCTTTGTGAGGGCGAAAGAATGTGCGTGCTTGTGCTATGGAAGCAAAGAACCAGGGTTTATTTTCCGTATATCGTGACATTTCAGCGTTGAGGCCGAACTACCACTGGTGAAGGATATCTCGGAACGATAAAAAGGTACGTTTTCCAAGTAAAATATCTCTGTGATCGTGTGTATTATTTAGGGAAATATGTTCTAATTTCGCTTTCCTTACGCGGTGATTTAGATTGTTAATATTTCGGATGAGAGAAAATGGAGCGCATGAAAGTAACCCGCAAAGAAATACATGGCGTTATTGTTAATGAAAGTGGAAATTCGCTGGCGTCAAAACGTGAATTGGCCCTTCAATACCTTTAAGATAAGTTAAAATTGGGGAAAGACGAGAAGACAAAGGAAATGTTGAAGAATGTCGTGGATAAATACGTTTTCAATGGGTATATCCAGATATGGAAAGAATGCAAGAGAACCAGTGTCAGGTTTGTAGTAAAATTTCGATGTTGTTTAGAGAAGGATATACCGCTCCCAACAGATATGCATTAATCTCTTCTTCAGACTCCTTGTCAAAGCATGGTCAAGGCACGACTAATGATGGGAACACTGCCCGACGTTTTTTTCTGAACCTAAGCTAACATCAGAAATTACCGGTATGTTTACCATCAAAAAGTCATATTATATAGATTTTTATTTATTAATTCCAAAATTTGTTATGAATATTTAAAATTTTCTGGAAGAAGGATTTGGTGAGGACTTTTTTTCCTTTTTAAATAGGCATTAGCGAGGAACTCATCTCAAGGTTGGCCTTTATTTTAAAAGCTCTGACATCTGGACTTGAGATAGATCACGCCAATTTCAGTGAGTACTGCTCAGAAACTGCATCCCTTTTTGTGGATATGTATCCGTGATACTACATGCCTCCCACGGTGCACAAAGTGCAGTTTCATGCAGCATCACTTGCCAAGGTAGCAGTGCCTCCAATTGGCCAATTTTCTTAGGAGGGCTTTGGAATCTCTCCACAAAGATATCAGAAGATTCGGAGCGCACCACACGCAAAAAATTTGCGCTTAGAAGAAATGGGAGATCTTTTCCGAAGGCTCCTCCTTACTTCGGATTATCTAATATCCAATAGTTATGTATGTACAAATGCTAAAAGAAATGTTTCAAACGATATACGAAACTTACTTGTATTAGAGGACTGATGAGGACAGTGACGGCTGGGAATCCGATGAAAACTGGTAGTGGGCTGGTAAATTTACCCCTAATATTTTCTTATGTTTTATATATTTATGTTAATATATTATGGTTCATAAATAATTTTATGTGGCATTTTGGTTTATGGTATAAATTTTTTGCTAGGTGATTTCTTATGTGTGTCCTTTCAAAGTGTTAACGCAAAATTAGTTGACTAAATCATTAATAATGTTTAAAAATAATTTATGTATTTTATATGAACATTTTTATTTAAATTATTAAATTTCATGTTAAACTACTTACTTTTTTATTCCTAACTATTAATTTCAATTAAAAGTTCCCTCTCAACTGAAGCCGTCCAAATAGTCGATTTTTGGTTTTTTTCCGTCTCCGCGAATTTGTTTAAAACATTTCCCAGGATCAATTTTTCGGCAAAATGTCTTTATATTCATGTTATATAACCCAAATATGAATAGTAGGAAAAATTTCGTCGAGCTAATTATAAAAATATGGAAGATATGATTTTTGGCCAGCTTTTTTCGATTTCAGCCCACTGTGCGTAGGGTGTTTGTTAGGGGGTGATCAGTCACCAGAATGCAGCAAGCAAGAGGATTCCCACATGCACACCACATGGTCATAAAAAAGTTACGCATTCTAACAAATTATTCTTCCACATTCATGCGTAGGCAAAACTTCCCAACTACCCATGAAAACAATCTGCCTGCCATACTGTTAGAAATACTAGGAAAATTCCGAAACACGCATTAACGAATACGTAAGTTAGAAGGCTACAGTACAAATCAACTAAGTCCTAACTCTTTTGTTATAGTCTCTCATTGATTGCGGAAAAAATGATATTTTGAATTTATCTCCTGTACAGACTATCTATATTATTTTATCTTTAAGATCTGATCTACCGTAGTATGTTGGCGTTCCCAAAATATTGGTAACTTGGTCGGAAAATAAACTGCTCGAGAATTTACATAATATGTTTAGTCTAGTTTACAAAATTGTCTCCATAAACATAATATGTTTAGTCTAGCTTACAAAATTGTCTCCATAACAGTCACTCTGCGATTCAACCCAAAGGTAGAGTTGAATATATGGGGGTAGAGCTCACCCCAAACTAAGCCACATGGTAGGGGGTCCAGTTTCTTTCCCAGGACCATTACGAGGTTAAAAACGCCCATTTTTAAGTTACAGAAACTTTGAGCCAAGTCTGCGATGCATATTCATAAGCTTATTATTTGCGACGTCGAAGACGATCGCAGTTGATCTCTCCAGGTTTACGCTCTAAAGGCATTTCTGTGATTGTGGAGTAATTATCTCGATGTGATTCGATGACAGTTTTTTTGTAAGCATGAACATGAACACAGAAAATTCGACGAAAATCAACTTGCTCAATTTTGTCGTGTATCTTCGATAGATATCACAAGACAGTCATGAAAACCGGTTATAAAAAATGACAAAGAGATGTTGTACTAATAAAACTCATACTTTAGCCCATATCTATCCTAAATAAAGATAAGATTTTCAACATCCGTTAAATAGGGTACTCTCCGTAGCCAGAAGCCAGCTTCGTAAGGGGTCGAAAAATCGACAAAAAGTCCGTTATTTTGTATCGTATCTGTCTCAAGTACTTACCAAAATTAAGTCCTGAAAGTCAAAGATTTTAATAGCACAGTGTATTTTTGGATGCATTTTGTTGCTAAGAAAGGAATATCATAAGCTTAAATATCCCAGGAAAAAATTCAATGAGGGCGATTTGTTCATCTTAATAGCCATGTATTTTGTAGTAATAAAAACTTTGAAAAATATTATTCATCAAGGAATGCACCAGTATATTGACAACAGTTGCGCACCGCTTCGAATTACGAATCCAACAAACCATTTCTGAAGTTTTGGCCTGTTTTTTTCCATTCTAGCCCACTGTACCACCTCATGAACAATGACAACACCCGCGAAAGTTTTCACTGGCTGGAGAGAAGTTGAGGAAACGTGTTGAGGGCGTTGCGAACTCCTCCACTCCAACTTGCGTTCTCTCGCGAGGGATGCTGCGAATGTGGGAGTTGCCATGGAGATGTAAACAGCTGCTCCTTGAGCGGGCAACCGTTGCCCCCCCCCCCCCCCCCCAACTCTCTCTCTCTCTCTCCTATGGAGCACCATACACTCCTCTCGTGCGCATTTCGACGAGGGACGGAGCAAGTGTGGAAAGGTGGAGACGGGAGGGGGCGCAATTATAACAGTCAGCAGCAGACAGAGTGGCGGTGCTGATGGAAGCCCTTCTTAGCTTTTTTTACCTCGCGCGCCTACACACGCATTGTCACGCACGCACATCCAGGCCGGAGGGCCCTTCTCCTCAAAGCAAACCAACCCTCACGCGCACATTGTTGTGCCGTGTCCATAGCCTGTGCACTTGGAACAACTGCCTCCCCACGAAATACGCCAACAAGGAGACAAAAAACTGCTATAACAAGGGGAAATATTTGCAGAGAAAAAATTGTACGGCACGCAAGGGATTAATTACAATGGGCAACCACGAGCGAAGGTCATTTGCAGACCTCGCGAAAGCTTATGACATTGCGTAGCAAAAGATTTTGGGAGTACGAGTCTATTAACAAAAAATTGGTAGTCGCGGATGGGAGAATGCTATCGGGAAGCTAATGTTTACCATTTTTGTTTGCCGAGTTTTGCATTTGTTAGCCCCTTGCGTTCAACGAATTTTAATGACCCTAACTTTTCTACACCACGGGATACAGAGAGAAAGTTTCCGTTCCTTTATTGGAGTCGGCAGAGGGACTGCATGTTAGGATAGGACAGCAGCCTGTGCTCTATGATGAGAAGAATTGCCCAATATTGATCGATATGGAGTCGTTCCTGCTGATCCGAAATCGGAATTCATTACAAAAGAAGTCGTTAGACGGAAGGGAAAGATGATTTATGGCTCATCCACTCGCCCAGAGAGCGTTTTGAGGGAAGGGAGAGCTCAAGAGAGAGTAAACAACTACGAACCACGCGAGATCGAGAAGTAGCTGAGACGCGGTGACCGGCTCGGGAAGTGTGTAACGTCATCAACTGATCTTCGAAATGGTTCAGGCCGTCGATTTGCCGTCCCGGATAGCTCGAGAACCACGCGACGGATCTAAAAACTAAAAAATAGTGGTCCCTTTATTTCGCAAACCATGAAAATCGAAAATAAATTAAAATTGGTGAATGAACCTATTGCATTCCTATCCTTGAATGATTAGTTGGCTATTCTGCCCCTCATAATCTCACTTTTCCCTTCGTTCCTTACTCTTACTTCTCCCATATATTCTGTTCTGCGCATTTGAGGGATTTAACTTTCGATTAGCTTAGCTTGCGATTTTTGCTACTATGGGGGGCTGCTGCTGCCCCCCATAGTAGCAAATCCACCCATGGGCAAAATCTTTAATACCACTTCTTCAAACCATATTCAATACCTTAACACACATGAAATAAGAAACAAAAAATATACCAAGACAATGAAGTAAGATGGGCTTGCTGCTGCCCCCCATAGTAGCAAAAATCGCAAAACTCTTTAAGCAAAATAAGTACTGAATTGAAACGAAAGTATTCAACAAATTTTCTTTAAACCCACGAAAAATGATACATATTAGTATAAGATATGTAACTAAAATAAAACTATTTTTCCAAGTGAATAATCTCATAAATCCAATGGCTTGCCCCCCCTCCCCCTGGTTATGATCCTCGGTACGCCCTTGGTCGGAACTGTGTGTCATTGCAGTTGGGATTGGTTTCCAGTTTTTTTAAATTTCAGCAATAATTTAAAAACATGTATTTTGCTAATGGGCAGCAAAAAATAGTGATAATGATATGATTATCCGCTGCATGCATTAATTTGTTATATGTACCTATCTATAGTAGCTAGTTTTTGATGATTTTTATCCTGCACATGAATGAGTGTTCATCCTTAATGTCTTATACTTTTGGACACCTCAGAACAAAATTCTTGTTGATGCTGAGATGAAATTCGTCTGGTTACATTAATAATTGTTTGGGTACTCAAATACCACCTGGATATTCAAATACTGGTACTCGAGCATGATTGCCCCACTCTTTCTTGAATGGAACGAAAGAGCAAAAACCAACTCACTCGTCCTATTCTTCTCTCTCTTGCTGCGATGAAGGTGGTGACCCCTCAGAAGTTCGGCGACGTCTACTTGTACGACATGCCCCCTGGCGCCTGCAGGCAGCAGATGATGCAACAGCAGGGAGGACAGTACGACGTTCCTCCACCACCCACCTCCGTGGCGCACCAAGCGGGAAAGACAGGTGAGTGGCAAACAAACAGTGAAACATACCAGTATCTGATGCAAACAATAGTACTGGACAAGTGCAGTGGCGCAGCGAGGGGAGGGCTTGGGGGATAAACCCCCCCCCCCCCCCCCAGAGCTCAGAGAAATTTTTAAGTTTAATCCATACTACTTAATTTGATTGATAATACTAATAGATTAGCGTAAGAATTAATAAAATATCCCTCAAAAATCCATAAAAACTCACCATTTTGAACCATTCCTCTTAAAAGTCCGTAAGTTATTAATCTCGTACCTACCGCTTATCCTGGTGGGTATTCCATGCCCCCACACACCCCGGTATTAGTTGCACCTAAACCCACCCCCCTAGACAAGTGGAGTACTCGCAAGGAACCTCAACCCATCCTGTAGAAGCTAGATTTATGATGCCACTATGTCCACTTTTTAATCAATTTAAAAAATGCCCTCGGCCCGGCAACGAGCGAGTAGCGGTCCAAGTTATTCCAAATGCTAAGATGCCAAGAAAGTTTTCCATTCTCAAGGAATAGCATTGAAAAAATATATATTTAATACATTATACAATCACGAATCCCCAAATATAGTTTATATCCCCATGAAATTCAGATCGCTCAGTAGGTTCTCATTCAAAAAATTTTCCCACGATGACGGGTAGTATGGTAACAAGTATTTTTACTTTTCTATGAAAAAATGTATTCCGGAAAACACGCTTTTTCAAATACCGAGCTTTATCGTCAGATAGAAAAGAAATTATAGCTGTGTAAATTTGACTTCTCTCCTGGCTTTTTCTTAAATCCTCAAAGAAAACTTCCGTGAGGGTTACAACATTTATGGAGAGAGGCACTGCAAATTACTGTGTGACCTCAAAGAACATGCAAATATGGAGAAATTCGAAGGGAGAATAATTGGTGCCACTCATTTTGTTGGGAAAATTTATCGGCCCACAGTACAACCACGAATGCATTTTTTTATAATTCCTTTCTCTGCCCAACAGGTCGTGCCTACCGCCCCACTGGCGACGTGGCCTCTGCCCTCGACTCCTACGACGTGCCACGGCCCTCCGCCACCGCCAACTACGACGTCCCCCGCGCCTGGCGCCACCCCGGCGCCCCCTCGCCCTCATCGCAACAGACGCAAACGCCTCCCTCCTCCTCGACGCCGGACCGCAGGGACTCGGTCGGCGAGAGCTATGACGTGCCCCGTCCCCACAACCACGCCGCCGTTCTCCTGCAGCAGACTACAGCGCAGCTACAGGCCCTGCAGATTCAGCAGGGTCAGGCCCAAGGGACGGTCGTGGACCAGGGGGAGTACGACGTTCCGGCCAGCAACCGCCTGACCCCGAGCAGCTCGGCCAGTTCGCTCACGGCCGCTGACTCCTTCTCCTCCTCGAACCGCTCCAGTCTGGAGTGTGGAGAACAGCAGAGGCGACGGATTCTGGCCTTCCCAGACGCGCACTACGACGTCCCAAGGCCCCTGCCACATCCCCCCGCCGCGACCCGACAGTCCCCACCCCCGGGAGACGCCTCGCTCCTGTACGACGCCCCCCAGCCGCAGCCATCGGAACCCTCGCCCCCAGCCAACCAGCCCCCCGCCGCCGCCGTAATCGACGCCAAGAAGCAGTACGTGCTTCCCTTGGAGCTGGGGGCAGCGCTTGAGACCCTGGCCCGCCTCCAGGAAGAAGCCCTGACCTCCATCTCGCGCCTCCTGGCCTTCGTCAGCCCCAAGTGGAGGTCCCGGGAAAGAATGGACGCCAGGGCCGTGGAGTTGAGCTTAGCGGCCTCCAGGGTCGCTGCGGCCCTCAGGGACCTTCTCGCCTTTGCAGACGCAGCCCTGGGCAACGCGGCCAAAGCGGCCGACCCCGGTATCGCCACCAAGCTGAGAATCTTGGTGAGGGCTTTGAGGGATGGCGAGCTTGTGGTACGGGAGGCCAACGCCGCTTTGGGAGCCGGGGGGTGGTCTCCGGCCCTGCTCTCGAGGCCCGATGACGAGTCCCCGACGGGGGAGGGCCCCACGCCGCCACCCGACGCTCTGGACAGGCTTATTGCGGCCGCCAGAGCTCTCACGGAAGACGTACGGCGAGTGGGGTCCTTCATCCAGGGGAACGGCACGCTGCTGTTCCAGAGGACTGCTCCCCCGGCCTCCTCTGATTGGCTCGAAGACTACGACTACGTCAACCTCGAGTCGAAAGAGAGCGTGGCCAAGCAGAACGCTGAGATACGCGAGGCCCTGCCGGACGCGCTGCGCAAGTCGTACGACCTGCTCGTCCGGGAGGCGGAGGAAGCGGCGGTCGGGCGCTCGGCGGACGGTTCCTCGCCCCTCGGCAAGGGAGGGCAGCTGGCCCCGGGCAGCAACGGCCACGAGCCCCCCCTGCACCCGGACGACTTGCGCGTGCTGCAGTTCTACGCGCCGCAGAGCGTGGAACACGTCAACTACCTCACGAGGGCCATCGACGCCTTCCTGCTCACTGTGGAGCACAACCAGCCCCCCAAAGTGTTCTTGGCGCACGGCAAGTTCGTGGTCCTGAGCGCGCACCGCCTCGTCGGCATCGGCGACTCCGTGCACCGCGGCGTGACCACCGAGGTGCTGCGGAACCGCGTCATCGACTGCGCCAACGCTTTGTCCAAGGCCCTCGAGGCTACCGTGCAGAAGACTAAGCGGGCCGCCATGCACTTCCCGTCCGTGTCAGCCGTGCAGGAGATGGTCGACTCGGTGGTGGACGTGTCGCACCTCGCCAGGGACCTCAAAGTCACGCTTGTGACCTCAGCCACCGGCATGTCACTCGTGGGACACTGAAGGCCCGTGTTTGCTCTGCTCTTGTTCCTATTCGACGGATAGACCCCATTGTTGCGGCCTCGTCTAATTGTCGTCTACCCGATCCAACAATGAGAAAGACTGGTTACATGTGAGGCACATCCTTCCTCAGTCTCATTGTTGCAGCCTAGTTATTATGTCATCAACCCAAACCAACAATGAGAAAGATCTAGGCTGTGGCAAGGGGTGAGGGAGATCTTGGGGTTCAAATCCTCCACTTGTGTTTTGTAGATTTTGTTGTCATCAGAATACCCCCTCAAACCTTACAAAATGTACTCCCTCTCCAAATTCTCCCCCAATTTTGTTTTTGCTACGGCCTTGGGAGGGACTAGTAATATGCTAGTCACAACCTTCCTAAGTCTCATTGTTGTAGCCCTGTTTATTTTGTTTTATACTAAATCCAGTGATGGGAATGACTTGGGATGTGCGAGTCACATACTTCCTCAACTCTCCTTGTTGTGGGTTAGTGAATTATTTTTCATCTCTCCATTCAAACTACACGAGAGATTCACTGTGTGGCAAGTCTCTTCTTTCTTTGTCTGAAATCACGTGTAATGTGCAGGCAGATTGGGCTGATGGTGAACTGGTGCAGTGGAGGGAAATCGGACTGAAAATTTTCCCAGCATTCTGTTGAGGACCTTGGAAATGAAGGGAAAAACACCTCCCGCAAGAATGGAATTTTAGGCTGGATATATGATGTTCTGTGTGTGCTGCACGCCACTCAACCCTGGCTACGTGTAATAGCAAATCATCAAGTATCAAAGAGTGTTGCTAAGCCAGAGGAAATTTACAAGATAAAAGGGTGCATTAGCTTTTAATGCTACTACCCTGCCCCTTCAAGTCTGTGCATTTCACAATGAAGTGAGTGGACTGACAACCTTGGCTATTGAAATGGCTCATTGTCTTTCCACATCAACCAATTGCAAAGGTAAAAACCAATGCTCAAGTCCTATTAATTTAACATTTTACATATGATGAAATAACATTTCACCAAATTATTCCTTATTGTACATAAAAAAGTGGAGTTACTATCCTGTAAAGTTTTATTTAAAAGGCAGCTGAATATATAGAATATAATTCATGTAGCTAGGTAATAGAATCAATGTGATATAACATTTTAAATACTAGGGTCTCCTAAAGTATTTCCCAGAATGGCCCATAACCACATACTTGGTATGAAAGCTTTTTGTGCAGGCAATCAAAACGAAAGGTTTGTCGTAGTCTGTTGTAGAGGTATTTTTACCAGGTTCCTCATCTAATTTTTCAAATTAGATATCATAATAAGCACTTAGAAATCCCAAAAACAGCTTCTTAGCTAACAGGATAGCTAATGCTGTGCCAACATTAGTGTGCACTTAGTAAAATATGGACTGGGGGATTTGGCAGGAAACTTCAGTGTAAGAAAAGATGTACATCATAGAATTCAGAAATATGTATTCCAGTAAAATTATTGAAGGAAATTTACACCTAAAAAGTTTTTAACGAACGAAAATTTCTTCATGTACAAGTTTAAAACTAAAAAGAGCACATAGCACCTGAATTATGGGATTATACACCTACAAGTACAATTGGTACTATTAAAAAGATGATAACGATGAAAGAGGTTAATAATTTTCTTTAAGAAATATTGACCTGAAGCAAGTTCATAAATTTAATTTTAAAAGTATTCGACCTTGTAAAAATGATAAGTAATCGATACTTGCATGATAAAGGTGCAATCCATGTAGCCTCAGGAGTATGCATTATTACTGCTCACCAGGTGCTTTTTTGTGATTTATAACTTTTTTTCTAACTCAAGCTATCACTTGAAGCTTTAAGAACATCTAGAGTGGGCCCAGGTCAATATTTGCTTAGAATTTAAATATGAAAATTTAGCTGCAGTAATTTCTGTTAGGTTATTTTTTTTATATTTCAGATATTGATGAATATTAAAAAGGATTTACTCTTTACATACTGAAAATTTCAAGAAGGTAGCTTAAGCTATGAACAAGTGATACATAACAAAAAAGACAAAATATGACCGAATGATAGGGGGTGATTCCTCCTCTAACTATTTTGCTGGCAAAATTCCATCCTTTGCCTTTAAAAATGCAAAAACTGCCAACTTAAAAAGATTATTATTTTTCATATATGATGTCACAGCTAATTTATTAAGAGCAATATTGCTGTGTTTGCCCTAGCAAGATGATGTTCACTTAACGTATGATGCTAATTACCTCCAAGTCCACTGTTTCTGTACATCCCTCATCAAAGGATATGCATGACCCTTACAATGAAAGACCAAAGTACTGGAAGCACATGGGATCACAAAAAGAGACTGACTTTTCTATTGCCGTTTAAGGGTACCCATGCCCAACAACCCAAAATAATGACCATATAATTACAGAATATGAGGACAAGTCACTACATAAACATGGCTTTTGATCATAGTATGTATACAGATATGCTCCTTTTATATACTTCAATATTGAGACAGATGGTCTTAGACCACTTATATCTCGCTGTATATTTTCACCAGAGAATCCCATTTATGACGTGGTTTCCATCTTGTTGTTTGGGGTTCCACGTGCACAGCACGACTCATGAGGTAATGTCACAGTCCAGGGCTACCTCATCATGAAAAAGTTTAGATTTTGGGACAAACAGTTTGCCCTGGAAACACATCTACTGTTTACATGATCAGAGAATGGGGCTCAACACTAAAAAATGCCTAAAACCTGCCATAATTTAACCACTCCTCCAGACATTGTGATATTTACAAGCATCTTAAGATAGCCCATGCGCATAAAAACACTATGAAACACCATTGATGAGGCCTATTAATGTATGAAAAACAATACCCTTATTGGATAGAACTACCCCAACAAAATAAGTGTAAAAATATTGAGGTATTTCACGTAAACATTTAACTTCTCTCGTACATTCACTACCTAATACCTATCAGCCCTTTTACCAGGAATATTGGGTGTTCGCCCTGAATAATTGCTATGGAAATAGCATTCCCTATGAAAACTGAAAATTTTGTAATGCTTATTCTATGCATAGGGAGGACCATTTGGCTTTCGCCCTAAAATAAAATTGTGCCATTGTAATTGTAGTGTGAATTCAGTATTTATGTTTTGTAGTAAGGATTTTGAAAACTCGGCAAAATAATATTGTTTATTGTCCTCACATAATGTGTGTCCCTAATCACTGTTTAGCATGTCATTCTGGTGTTACTTCCAATCATAAAAATGTCAGTATTGTAGCATTCCTTATACCTGAGGATTTGCTATAGAGTAGATAGAAAGTTAGGACCTGGTAGAAGTTTATTTTAACATTTTACATGTCAAGTCTGAGTAATACATGTGTTACTGTAATGATTGGTTGCTCTGCTTTCGAAAAGAGTCTTTCTAGGGATGATGACTGAGTGAGTGTGGTGAATGAACTATTTGATCTCCATGCTATATCATTGTGAGCGGGACTGGTTTTGCTTACGACATACATGAATGTCTTTTTACAACTACTTAAGATAGCAAGGAACTGATTTTTTTATTGGCTCGGTGCCGGAAAAATATGTAGTTATTATTTATGGCGATAAATGTGTGATGAAATGTTTTTGGGAGACAATTATTTCACTGTGTGAGAGTAATTGTCTTCACTGGTGCTGACATTTATAAGTGGTTTTCCTGGAGTGTAAAATTCTGTGCACCAAAATGTGAAAATAGTACTTACTGATTGTGTACATATTATTTATCAGACTTAGCTTTTTTAAGTCTCCCATATTTTGCAGAAAAGCTCCTCACCACCAGGTGCAAGGACAGATCTTTTGTCACGGATCATTTCAGAGACTGCAAATGAAATGGAAGGGAATCAAATTCCTGCTCTTGGAACGGAGTCTACCAGTGAACAATCAGATACTAACTCTAATGTATCTGAGAAAAGAAAATGGGTGTAGATAACAACATTTGTTGCGTGCGCAGCTTCTGAATTATTTCAGCAAGTTACTGTAGTAAAACTGTTTTTATAATAAAAGTGTTTTTAACAAACTGATATTACTTCTATTATACCTAAATCAAGAGTTTAGAAACCCAGAACCTACAACATTAGTGAGCAAAACTTCTACAAACCAAAAAAATCATTTTCCATTGTCGTCGTCAACCCGTCCTTTAAAAATTTGCCCCAGGAACTCCACCACTTATGGGGATACCAAGCTCACTTTCCACCAGTCTTATTTGGTGATGTATCCCTCATTTAAAACTCACACTATCACCTTGAAATTTTCAGGAAATACAGAGTAGAACTTTTCCAAAATTTGCTTGAATCGCAAATATGAAGTATGCATCGATACCTCCACTGCACAAACGTTCAACAATCGCCCCCTGAATCAAATCCGCTCATCTAGGAGCCCAACAATGCACATGTACACAGTTGGATATAGCCAGAGCACAAGCGCTCACCTCCAAAGCTTGGAGAATTGGAAGTGGGAGTTTATGCTCCAGCTACTGCCAGCTGAGCAACTGAGCTTCGTATTGTTGGGCTACTAGATGAGCGGATTTGATTTGGTGGGTGATTGTTGAGTGTTTGAACAGTGGAGGTAACGGTATTTCTTTGGAAAAACAGAAGTAAAATTTGCAAATTTGAGATACAGTTCAATGCTGACCACTTTGTCCACCAGCAATATTGAATTTCCAGAAAACTGCAAGATGATGGCAAAAGTTTTAAGTGAGAAACACGCCACCAAGAAAGAACGGTCAAGCAGATGAGATGAGTCATATTCAGCAACCAGGATATCTTCTTCCTCTATGGAGTTCCATCACTTCAGAGGAAAAAGTAGTCCATGCCTTTATGTACACACAGCTGAATGAGTAAAGATATACTGCTAGCTAGTCTCCAGTTATTCCCACGAAAACTTTGTTACTGATAGAGAGAAAATTAAGGTGGGTCTGAAATTTCTAATCAGCCCTGAGGATAACAACCTTTCATAGGCGGATCCAGGGGGGGCACGTGCCCCCCCCAGACCCTCAAAAATATGCAAGATTTTTAATACGGTCACATTATCATTGCATTCGTTTTGTATTACGAGGTATCCTTGTGCCCCACCCAGAACAAAATCCTGGATACGGCCTTGCTTGTGCCCCTCCCAGAAAAAATCCTGGATCCGCCCCTGCAACCCTTCATGCAAAGTGAGATTCCTTCACATGAAGGCCCTCTTCCTCCAATGACATGGTTCACTCAGACCCAAAATTTCAAATCAATTAAGGAATTCATCGATTAAAGGGTAAGATTGACAGAAGTTAAGGTACTACGAAAAAAATCTTCCTCAATTAGCAATTCACACATAAGCATAAAATAAGGAAATGCAAAAGCTACCATTCACTTTTCTTGAGAAGGTGACATCATTACAGATCTGGCTCATTTAGTGGTCAGGGAGAGCCTTTCACCACGGAAGAAGGTACTCAAAGGAGTGTAAATAACTATGAACCACACAAGGCCCTTGCACAAGTCCGAGGAGTAATGGAGAAATGGCAAAAGCTTCCTAATTGCAAAAGGGGCCACTGATTTTTCTTTTCCAAGAACTTGAGAAGTAAGCGTCTGACCAAAAAATGGAAAAATATGGGTCTCTATATCTGTCAAACTATACGAAAATTATTTTTAGCTTGAGATTTTTGCAGCTTCTTTTGTCTATTTTATATGTTTCTTTCAGGAAATGATTAACAAATGAAAACGATGAAACGAATTGTTAAATGTTAAAATGATTTCCACACGGAATTTCCTGAAAGGAACAAATTAGATACATAAAAATCAGCAGTAAAAGAAATTTGGTGAACAAGTCACCTAACCGAAAATGATTAGAACCACCCTTGCTTATGTCACACCATAATAGGACTTGCTCACTGTTTGCTTCAATTTGTTGCTGTGTTACTATGGAGAGCTTTGATTTTCTCATCAAATAAGGAGATACTCTCAAGATAACTCTGAAATAAAATCAAAACATGCAGAAAAACCTGAATATTTTTATTTAATTTCTTGGGCAGAAACAACAGAAAATGTCAAAGCAAACCTTATAATGAGCGACTTTTGTTGATGTTGTTGAGAAAAAGTATGAAACTTAGGACAATTACCAACAATGAGAGCGAGCATTTAAGCTAGCATAGTAGTGATTATGAAGGATTACCAGAATTCTAGCTCGGAATCACATGACACTGGAAATCTTGTGCTTGCGAGAATTCTCGCTAGAATATTCTTGACATGAGCCAGGTCAAGGTCAGGAGGTGTGACTCAGGCATATCCCATTTGCAGTGAGGAACACAGCAATTACCTCAACCAATTGAATCGCTTTATTTCATAAACTTCTTGACATATATTATGGTAAAATCCTAACCATACACAATACATTAATGTAGGAACAGCCTCTACCCATGGTAATCCTTTTATTAGTAATCCTTCATATGTAGAATGGGTAACCCCATAGCATGTCCATTTAATTACGTGAGGTGATTTCGGCAATTTTTGGACTCCCCCTGCCCCCTCAGTGAGATATTGTGAGATTTACCTCAAATGTCACACGAGATTGTTCAAATGCATATTTTCAGTGTAAATATGTTAACCTATTCTTCATTGTGTTGGATTCATAAAAAAAAACTATTTGCTTCATTATAATTATTTGAGATTTGTCAATTAATCCCAGTTTTCTCGCAATTTTACAGTTTCTTGCGGGAAAAAATTACATGATACTTGCCAGGACTTCCCCAAGTGAGATTGGGTGAGAATCAGCCCCACCCCCTTAACAGCTTTTATTATGCCTCACCACTTCAAAATAGTGATCGTTTTTGACAGTGATTTCAAGGACGGACCATGCAGTGCTACATTGATGCAGAGCTTGCACATGAGTTCAAAAGTTAATGCAGTGAGCTTTGGCAAAATGTTGCCATATTTTCTACAACACTGAGAAAGGAGGAGAGAGGGTATTCCCATTGTGGCGAATTAGCAGAAAGCATTTCAACTATTTTTCCACCGACAACCACGAGAAGGCATTGGGGAGAGGAGACATCACTGACCATGTGAGAATCTGACATCATGACAGTCCAGACTCTATGAGAGTTTCGGTCAACATTGTAGCGCTTGTTCGTGCAATTCATTTACCGGAATAAACCAACCTGGTGATACGTTAATCGTGGTTGAATTTATTAACGATGCGTCTGATCATGCCCGCGCAGCACTCATTTTCCTTTTGATCGGGGATGGTCTGCCCAAGTTGGCTGGCTGGCAATCGCAGAAGGCCCTGAGCTTAGGGCCCCCCACAACACTCGCTTCTATCATGAAATGTATGTGAAAAGTGTGACAAAAAAAACTCAAATTACTCAAACCAAAGTTTTTTTGCTATTATAAAATTCTACATTTTCATTAGTTCCTTTATTTATAACATACACAGTTTAAAAATATTATATAAAAAATAAATAAAAGTGTCCGAAGATAGAAGAGAATCTGATGCTTTCTTGAAAGTGTTATTTGAAAAGATAACTTTATACAGGTTTTTTATAGTGCAATTAAAAGGAACAAATTCACTAAGGAGATTATAGAACCATTTCATTATTACAGTTTATAAGCTGTAAAATTCTCACTTTTCATAGTATTTTTCTCAACTTTTATCTAATTTTTAAAAGGCCAGAATAGCGTCAAAATCCATTTACATACTTCCCTAAAATTTTCCAGGGGAGAACCCCCAAATCTCTTGGTAAGAAGGTGCCCCTCATGATCCTTAGCCTAGGGCCCCAATCATTCCACATCGCCCTGTTATTGATCAAGTTAATACGTGTGATTAATTGGTTTGTACGGTTATGTACGGCACAATGGTTAATACGTAACCATTTGTGCAGTTGACTGTGTAGTGAGTTTTAACAACCTTTTCCACGTCGTCCAGCCCCGCTTCAACGCCTCTGACATTAGCTGCACGTGTCATGGCCTACGCTTATTCCCCATTCAAGGGATGATTCCTTGGATGTTGCTCGGAGCTTAGTGAAGACAGAATTTCGAGCCGCCCATAGTAGTTCGCAATCGGAAACTTTTGGGCGTTTGCATCTATAATTAGTCAATAGGTTCAAACACAGCACATATGGGTTTCTGAAGAATGCCTCCTTATCCCCAAGTTAAATTTCTTTTGTTTATATTCACTTTCTTATGTTCATATTTCTTGTTTATATTCACTTTCTTATGTTCATATTTCTTGTTTATATTCACTTTCTTATGCTCATATTTCTTGTTTATATTCACTTTCTTATGTTCATATCTCTTGTTCATATTTCTTTTGTTTGTCACCTTTAATTTTGTAATGAGTGTGTTATATCGAAGTGCGATTATTTATTATTATTTTTTTTGTCGAAAATATTGTATTGTTTCTTTCATGTACTAGGCGATATGCACTGTTCACATTTGACTGTATATGTATATATATTTATTTACTTTTTCTTTTATTTATCTATCTCAATGTGAAATGTAGAAAGATGTACTTATATTTTCTTATGGGCCCCAGTGCCTACGAAAATAAACGATATTATTATTATTATTATTATTATTATAATTCATCCGACAATTTCCCCGGTATAAGGGGTATATAGCTTTTAAAATTCCAGGTTGTATGAGAGCATTACGAGGGCAACATTTTGGAAGACAAGTACCTAGTTCCTGAACTGGCTGCTTTCAGATGCCTATGAGCTTTGCGTTAATTTTTTACCCTACTGCACATAATGAGTCTTTTGTTTAGCCAAACAAAAAAATGTCAATCTGTCTCTCATTCATGTCTTCTTCTTTCTCTGCATCTATTCCCGCCACGGATCGCAGTTCCTATCCAGTGGCCTCCAAGTCACTTCATCCTGGGGATCCCTTTCAGTCAAACCCTTCTCCATCAAATCATTCTCAACTGAGTCCCTCCTCCTTCAATCTTCTCTTTCGTCTTCCCCTCATTCTCTGTCCCTTCCACTGGCAAATTTTGAATGCTGTGGGAAAACTCTCTCCATGGAAGTGCTCACATTTTGGTCCCTTACTTATGATTAACAGACGTTTTACAGCATCTTGAATCACAGAAACTAATGTGACGGTGACACAAGGTTTAACTTTTAAGTCGCAGCACTAATGCTCATAAGCTACACCTTCACTACTACCGCACATTATTCCTGCCTTTAGAACCTCTAGCACATGACTACCCAGAAAAAGCCAAGCAGGGTAATCTGCGAATTAGGAAATGTTCAAAACATCACAATATTTCAAAAGAAAAGACAATCTATGCACAGGTCACAGAGTATAAGCACTACGAGTCAAAAATGTTTCTTAACAAATGGAGTGGAGCCAAATGAAAGGGTTTAACCAAAGTTTCCCAATTCCAATTTCTTAACTTTTTCCTGACAAAAATCTTCACTTCCTCTGAATATTTCAAGCTCTTCTTTCGATCATTTTTGAGGATTACATTTTGAAGAGTAAGAGTTAATAAAATAAGTCTTTTAGAAATATATGAAAATTTTTTAAAACACTTACTTCTTTATGATCAACACATAGAAAAAGAGTATGGAATGGTATTTGATAGGAGGAGACCAACAGCTGAGATCATATGTGCCTTTTTTGACTCCTGTGTCATGACATAAATTCTCCTTGCTGTAGATGTGTTTCCCTGAATTTTCTGTGATTACCCTAATACATTCATGACCTGTAACAATGCTGTATAATAACTTGGGAGGATAATTGACCTACTCTATTGCTGTGTTGGTATTTTTAGACCACACACATGAAGATCAGAATTCTAAGGTCAAAATCTCACATTAGTAAACTGTTTAATGTCCACCATTGAATGCAACGAGACCAAATAAAAACATACCACATGATAAGAAGATAAATTTTCAACAAAAGCCATTCTAGTGCCAATTAATCTGTGGAAAATCTTCATTGACCCACAGTGACCAAAAGCCAAAGTCACAAAGCAGCTACAAGAAGAAAGCCCTGCGTCCTCCAGTAAAAGCACTTTCTGCAATAGCATGCCAGCAAAATTCTTTGATGATAAGTCAGCAAACTAGAAAACAAGTATCCATGAAGAAACATTGTGGCAGACCCCTCAGAAGCTAATGCATGGATTCATCATTCATTCCTGCATAAAACCTACTTTTGAAAGATGAAAGATACATTTGCAAAGACAGTATAAAAACATAATCTGGCTAGAGGTCATTGCAAAAGTCCCCGAAAAAGAATACACGACGAGGCATTTTGCGATTATGAATCTTGGATTTACAAAAAACGTTATTCCAATACAATCATTATTCCAGTGTTGCTATGGAAGCACCCTTTAACCTGCATCTGTGCATAACCATAAGGTTGCGGAAAGACTACATTTGTAAGTAAATTATCGAAAAATTTAGATTACATGGCAGAGTCTCGTATGTGAGATAATATGTTGTTGTAGTTCTGGAAGCAAGCAAATGGTAGATTACACCAGAACATTTTGATGAAAGCCAGTAAGTGAAAATGCTAGCAAGAGTCCTTAAATAATCAAGCAAAGTAAGCTTTGTACTCACGATAAAGGTATTCATGTTGCTTGGACTTCAGAGAAGAGATTCATGAGAATGGACTTCAGCAAGCACATAATATTGTCAAAACCACAATTAACCACAACCAATGGCATTCAGCATTAGTGGTGCCTATTGAAAGCCCATATTCTCTTGTGCAGCCATCCCTAATTGACTGCACATGCCTATTATTTAGCACCATGGACCTTGATGAATTGCAATGAGAATTCGGGACCTGGATGGCACAGTGATCTGATAAGTGGCACGAAAAACCAAAGGTTTGTGGACAGTTTCCAGGTCTAGAGGAATTTTTTTTCCAATGGCTATAAGCATTAAAACCGCAATAGCAAACTTAATACTCCTTTAGGACACTAAAAAGCATTGCATTGGGATAAGTAAGGCCAGACCATGAACAGAAATATGCACCAAAAAAAAAACAATGTTTTGAACAATCCATAATAATGTATGTATTCGTAACTGTGGACCATAACCTTTCAGTTTCCATACATTCATAACAGCAATTATTGTAAAAATACATCTCTATCAAGACAAAACAAAGACATAACCAAGTTTATAAAAAGGGTTCAACACAACAGTGAGATGCGAATAATATAAAGAACACTTTACCACCGACACACACAACCTGATCAAATTGATATATGGCAATGATAAACTAGATAAAAAAATGGAAGGCAAGTCAAAATAATTTCCAATGTAAATATTGATTCAGGCTAAAGGCCGTTTCAAAAAGTGCCATTGTTGTTATTCTTACTATGTTCCCTGACCCCAATAATATCAAAATTAGGTATCAATGGCAGTTTCATGACATAAGTTTTATTTATTATATAACTCTGATTCCTATATAAAAGATGAAGATGCAATTGATGCCATGATTTTGACATAGTGAAGAGTCTGTGCAGCCAGAGGTACTTTGGTACAAACGGAAGCAGTCTGAGATAAAATTTCCCCATTCAACTGCATTACTAAGAAATTGTCCATTCAGGATCTACGGTAAGAGGTGACGCAAGATTTTAAAAATGGTGCATACACAGTAACTAGTGGTCATAAAAATACTATAGTTATGACCACTTAATTTACAGGCACTCCACATGTTCCCTAAGCAGTTTTTAAGCACCTTACCAACCATTAGTATATCATGATGCCTTGCCTTAAAATTATTTTTGAATGACAGTTACTTATATCACATGACTTATGAAAACATCAGAGTGGTGTTCCGTGCGAGATCAGGCCCATTTCAACACTACCCCCACCAATATATATACCCACTCAGTCTTTCCTCAATTTGACTCAGATAACTATGTGATAACATTACACCCAAGTAAATAAAAAACTCAATCCCACAAAATTAAAATTGATTAAATTTTTATGCATAAGTGATAAATGATAATTCTCCACTGAGTTGCATGAAACAATACCATCTAACAAGCAAACTATGGTATCCAGTGCTCGACCTTACATTTCATGACGCATATTAAGATCCAATTCTCAACTACAAATACTTGGACTGCCTCAAATAAGTAGCTCCTTAACCCTTGGGCTGCGGGAGTTCACAATTTTAGCTGCCAGCCAGTGCAGTAGAGTCGACCCCCTGTGCAGGAGGGACTCCCTGCCACGAGGGCTGGTCTGGTAGAATTAGCGATCCTTATGGCAATGTCAAGAGCCAAAAAGCAAGATATTCAGGCAGCAATCAAAATTTTGGGTAAATGCTGCAGTTGGCATGCAAAATGTATAAAAACGTTACCGTGCTCTAAGGGTTAAGAATCATTTAACTTTCATTTAAAAAATCATCACCAATGGAGCATATGGCACGTGATACCAAAAGAAAGCTTAATAGCAAAAATTTCATTATAAAAACAAATGGATGTAATGGAAATTCTAACCATAAAAATATCTACGGTGAGTCCTCGTTCTACGTCACCCCGTTTAACGTCATTTTGCTATAACGTCACGAAAATTTTGAGACCGTCATTCGTTTATCGCACCTTTGCTTCACAATAACGTCAAGTCTTCTAAATTTCACGCAAAAAAAAAAAGGCGAAGCGGCGGGCGTTGCAGGTTGACATAATGGTTTTCAGGAACCTAAAAAGTGATTTCAAGGCATTTTTCCGTGTAGAACTGAGTTTTTGTCGTCACTTTTTTTGCCGAGTTCACAATAATTTTGGTTCCTGTAACTGCGACGATGTTTCAGCGATGATGATGCCCAGGCGACGCTCGCCCGGGCGACCACCATAGCGAAGCCGAAAAGCAAATGCTGGAAGATACAAAAATGGAGAAGGATGTACGTCACTGCTGCTATTGTCGTCGATGAAGACAGGAACTCGTATTTATGCGATAGTTTGACATTCCCACCGTAAATAATGCCCCACATATGATACGCTTACATTTTTTTCGCGTAGGAATTGTGAGGTCTAGGAGCCGATATTCACTTTTTACATTGTTTCTTATGGGATATTATGCTTCGCTTAACGTCATTTCGTTTATCGTCACATTTTTCAGGAACGGTAAGTGACGTTAAACGAGGACTCACTGTATGTTCTGCCTCAAGATCAACATCACCCAAGAGGACTAGAAATTCCAACCTAGGTAAAATAAACTTCCAGAGTCCATACCACTTTCCAAGAGTAAAAGCATTCTGTTTCAATGTGTCTAGATAAATGCCCTTCTTTTGAGAAAACGTTAAGAGCCAACACAAAAGAATCGCTAAAGCAAACAGGTGGAACAGGAAGACTGAAAGACAGCTCATCGATACAAGCGATGGGGAGAGTATGTAACAATACACACAAAGTAAGGGAAGCTGTGCAGTGCACTCAAAACAGTGGAAACAGATGATGGGACCACACTGAGACAGGGCATTCAAAACATGTTGGAGCACCCACAACTAACAATATTAGCTCCTCAACAAATTGCTGCATTGTTTTGACTACGTTCAAACTGGCACAATGAAATAGCATCCAGGGTCCGGTGAATACCATCATAATCCCAGAATTTCATAGTTACCACCGCGTATCACCTCAATCTGAAATAGCATATACGTACACCCAGACGTACAACTGCAAAAGCATCATGCTCTTAAAGAGCTTATTCAATGAAGGCACAGAACTAAAAACACAACACGAAACAAAGGACACACATAAATGCAAAGTGCAAATTAAAAAACAATAGTAAGTACGATAAATCCAATCTCAAGATATTTTTCGAGTCCCCAAGACCTCCCTCAGCTGACAGGTTGTTGCATTGATTCAAAATGCTCCTGACCAAGGGGACTTCATAATAATTTCTCCTATGATAACTTCCACTGGAAGTATGAAGGCATATCACAAGACAATGAAATTTACAAGTCTTGGCTCAAAATATAATCTCTTCAATACACAGGCAGAATTTCCAAAAGTTCTGGAAGATCAGGTACAAACTTCCTGCACCAAGTCAATTGCTTTGATAACAATTAAAAAAGAGGAAGTTCACTCAAGACACTTGCACATCATATTTCAAGAGTTCAAACAAAATATTGGAATGCCATCACTGAGATGAGTTCAAAAGTAAGTTCAAAAATGAAGTATGTATACAGACGAGGACCAAACAATAAGAAGCACCCACAGGGAAGGCTATTAATCAATCATTTTGCGAACCATGTAGTTGAGGATGCCACCGTTCCTAAAGTAAGTGATGTCGACTTCCGTGTCAAACCGCACTAATACATCAAAGCTCTTACCATCATCCACCTGAAAGAAACAAAGTCCATGGAATCATTTCTTCAGAAAAAAATAAGGAAGCTTACATCAGTCTACAAGGGAGTACATAGTACACCCTTATAGAATAAAAAGGTAATAGCAAAAAAGTGACACCATTATTTCATTGAAAAGTAAGCATGACAAAATAATAGATAATTTCAACCCAATTGAGGCCGAAGCAAGTGGAGAGGGTTAAGGTGTTATAAACCCCTCCATATGTTCAGGAACTACATCAGTTAAAAGATACAGTGTCCAGCGCGATGCGGTGGAAATCTTTGATATTCAGCTTATTAAAACGACTTGTCTGTTTCCACACACTTCTATTTTCACCGACCATGGTTTCGGCAACTTGTGACCTTGACAATGGCACACGTTGCCGAAACCATGGTCGGTGAAAATAAAAGTGTGGAAACAGACAAGTTGTTTTAATAAGCTAAACTACATCAGCCCTGTCTGAATGGCTAAGTATTCATGACAATAAAATGCTCGCATGTGAATTTCTGATCACATGGCAGCGATCATTCTTGAATATTGAACATCCAATATCATTCCTAGGATTACTTGAATGCTGGAATATTTGAACATCAATTTTTAATTGACAATAATATCATTGTAAAGTAAATTATTGGAATATATAATCTTCAAGTATTATCAGTCATTTATTTGTTGGCTACTATTCTATTATTTTTCTAAAGCAGGGAAGTAGAGATCATGGGCCCAATGTAAGTCAAGGGAGAGAATGAACCCAAAAAGCATTAAATGGAAAACCTCAGAGGTTTCTTTGCATACCTGGAAATTGTAATAATAATACTAAGCCTACAACTCCTTCTCTGAAGAAATTATTGCACTTTAAAGATAATAAAATTTAACAATATATAACTAAGGACCAATATATATGTCACATGCCCATTAATATGCCATTCTTTTCTTCCGAGTAACACTTTCAATATGTCAGACAGCCTTACTAAGAGGGTTACAATTAATATCATCACCTTAATATTTTCAGAGTATGTAAAATAAACTCTATCCAACATTCATCTGTATCTCATACAGACTGAGAATATCAACAAAAGTCAATAATCTGAAGATAGGGTTGATACATTATCTTCATTCCATTCTCCTATCTACTACCCTTTGCTAATAACCATTTTTTTAAATCTTTTTAATTCTTAATAACTTGTCTTACGTGACTTATTCTGGTGCTTTCTTTGCCTTTCTTCCCATACACTTGTCTCTCGAGGATAGTCTCCTTGAGGCCATTATTCCACTGACAAAATACTGAAGTAAAATTTTATATCACGGATACGGCAAGACAAGACTCATATCTACATATCCTGAAAATTTCCAGATGATGACAGTAAAGTTTTGAACAAGTGATACGTAATGAAAAAAGACCATTGTCATGTGCTTGTAAGACTCGAGAAGGGTAATTGTGGGGAGGCCTTACGTCAATCGTAAGCTGTTGCTGTGGCTTCAGGTTAGGGGGTAGCGGGATGGAGAACTGCTCATGTCCAGAGAGACCAAGGGAAGTGGCCGACTGCCCATCCAGAAACTGCAGAGGAACAATTCCCATACCAACCAGGTTGGATCGATGGATCCGCTCAAACGATTCTGCTATGACTGCTCTCACACCCTTCAAGGACAAGATGGAGAGAAGTCACAATAAAATCTCTGTATATACCTTTCTTTTTCTATCAGTAGTCACCTGATGTAATAAACAAAATAGTAAATGAATATAACACAAATTAAAAAGTCAAAATTTCATGCATTCCAGGAAATTATTTAATTGGTCACCAGTATAATCCAGCAGATATTATCGTACTATGCTCTATTTTTTTCTCTATAAGAGTGTTATCCAAGGAGAAAGAGACTGTTGATACTTTTTCTTTAGAACCATGTAAATATTACAAAATAAAAGATGTTCTAGTACTTTAATACATAATTGCATATCTTATCTTAAAAAAAACTTACCTTAAATCAAAATTTTGGTACCTACAAACACATTTGGGGTTTACATTAACCCTTCCGTGACAGCATGGGGTAACTCATGAAAATCACTAAAAATGAATTTCGGCAATTGGTATTATACTTTTATTAGATTGAGATATTAGTGATGGGCACGTAATTCAAAAAAGAATGATACCAAACACGACGTATTTCTAACGTTATTTAACCATTTCAAGCAAGGAAATGGTTGGAATAATAAGATTGTGATTTCTGGCGAATATCGATATCCTCGCAGCTGATAGTGAGCTTCACGGCAGTTGATGCGGATTTTTTTCGAAAACAGGGCGTCTGGTTACAATTTACGAGTTATGCTGCAGGTCTCACTTGTCTGAGGTGCTAATGAAGCGATGTCTCCTCAGGATATTTTGTTTCTCCCTACTAGCAATCTGAATGCATCTGCTCATCTAGAGCTACGCTACTTACTGTTAGAAATGAGTGGGTAGTTGCCTTCTCTATAGGATAAAAAATTTGCGCAGTCTTATGGTCATGCTTCACTCTCTGCAGTAAGCTTTGCTTACACCGTACGCGTTAGCATTAGTGCCGAACTTCACCTCGTACGAGTGGTTCCGTACTTTCCAGGGTGGGTTTACTTAAAACCCGCGAGTGTTTTCCGTGTGGGTTCAATAGAGTCCGGTTTCATTTTTATTAGTTTTATTCTTATTCGTCTTCGGACAATGGCCCTTCCGAAGATACGAGTGAGAACTTTAAAAGATAGACTGAGAATAATTGAAGACGAAGAAAAGAATCCGGGTTAGAAATGCGTGAATATTACCGCACACCTCGGTATGTCCGCTAGTACATGACGGCAGGGGTGGGGGTTGAGCGAGATCCCTGGTGAAAACAAGAAGCGCGATGAAGCCGAGGATCAGGTGGGCATGCCGCTGACGATTAACGCCACATTGCCTCAATCATATTAAAAATATAATTGCAAGAAAGAAACATTTCAAATAATAAACTATTTTTGGCCTTCTTGATCCATCCTATAACCAATCACTGCGACGGCGAAATCAGTTGTTTGAGGCATAACACGCACATTTCTCTCGTAAATACGTGTACTTGAAATGGCATTTGATGGATAAGAATTTTTACATCGGACAGAAATGCATAATAGCAGTGAAAATTCTGAGTGGAGTGAAACATTTTTTTAGCGGCGTGTTCCTTCTGGATATTTGAAACAGATATAATCCGAATCAACATTATGACCTACGTGTTTCGATAAAGGAATAATATTCCTGTAATCAGCTAAAATCTTTTTGAATCCATTAATGAATGTCATAATTCGCAAAAATCCAGTGTTTCCTGGGACATAGGCAACCCAGACAAACATTCCCGCATTGATCGTTTTCCCGCATTCATCATTTTTTTCATCCATCCCCCTGAAAAACGATAAATCGAAGTTCCACTGTATAAATGGAGTACCTGAGATACTCCACACAGTCGTTCACATTAGTTTTCTAGGCAAGGCCACAGAAGGGTTAAAGAGTTTATGCCCACTAGCATTGTTCAATGGATATTTGAGTATGTTTGGCAAAAACGAAAGTATAATAATGCATCTATAAGTGGCACTACTCAACACTAAACCAACTTGAATATGTAGTTAAATACTCAAATATCACAAGTAATGAAGTATTTTCAGTATTCGATGATGGAGGAAAAAATTCAAATGTTGCCTTGAAAAGATGGCTATGAAATACTGGCGGTAATTTGCATGACCTTTTTTCAATATCAATATCCCACTATGGATTATCTTTACACAAAAACTCACTCAAATTATGAGATAAATTTGAACTACGCACGCTCATCAAAATGTAAAATGTCAACAAAATTAAATTGAACATTCTGAAGTAAATAGTTTCAGTTCATTTCTTGTACTACTTCAATGTCTCCAAATAAATCAATTTACAGAAAGAAACAAACAATTCAATAGCTAGAAAAGTGGGGATAATGTTACTATTAAATGTTAGCCAGTCTCGGTGGTGGCAGGGCGAAGTCCTCGCCTGCCAAACAAGAAGTCCTGGGTTCAAGTCCCACCTGGGTAGGTTTTCCCTAGCCATGGCGTGGTTGTTCATGTATACATGTATTTGTTAAACTTGTTGAATACCCCGATATAAAATGGTCCTTATGAGCTGTATCCAGTGGTTTGGGAATAAAATATTTAAAAAATAAAACTATCAAGAGTTCTGAAATAATATTGCATGCTATTTAGAAGAGGTAATTAAGAACTGAAGTAATTTGTTCCATGAGGGAAGGGTAAGGAAAGAAGGGTAGAGAGAAACTCTGCATTGACATTAGCCTACTCTCAATAAAAGTTTTTTTTTGGGAGAGGATTATTGAAGAGAAAGATAACCAGCTGCTTTGCTCCAGGTCCCCAATTTCCAATACACAAATCAAAAGAAAGGAATGCTTAAAAGACTGCTAAAAGTTATCAATGTTACAACAGACTAATTTTACCAATAAAAAAATTAACAGAAATATCATATTGCTTTGAACATAATTTCTATCTTTTTGCCAAAACTCTCAAACATAACAGAGGAGTGTTCAAGAGGCTCATTTTTTCCACAACTCACTTCTCAAAAACAGAGAGGAGTACATTCATAAAAAAGTGGATGGAATGTTTACTGAGCATTTTTGCTGTTTTTGCTAAATGCAATCCAATTCTCTAGCTTGTTAATTTTGAAATCAGTCACGATGAATCAGCAACTAACCAGAAGATATGGTCCTTTGGCAGCCCAATCTCGAGAAGATCCAGAGCCGTAATCTTTCCCAGCAATCACAATAAGAGGAGTGCCTTCACCTTTGTAGCGCTCTGCAGCATCAAACACATCCAGCTGCACAAAAATAATATAAGAGGAATTATCACATATATAACCTTATAGAGAATGAAAATGGAATGAGCAAAATAAATATTATTGATAAATGATTTTAGATTTTTTATAGATAATTTTAATAAAAATATATTTCGCAGTCTTTGGACCAGGTTATGCTTTGAAATAGCATTGAAATTTTGACAAAAAAAGAGTAGCTTTTCATCAGAACATGCTCTCCCAGTTTTGTCAGGATACACACTAAATAGCATCAATTTGTAAGAGTCTCAATGTTTTGAAAAATGACTTCTTATTCATCATCAGGACACGCTCTCACTTATATCTGTGGAGATGGGCAATACAATCTTCACGCTTATCAAATAGATTCATGTCTTTTATAATGTCCACAACAATCTCAATCCTCTGACTTAGTTACATCAACATTATCAACATGGCCTCCTCAGCAACAACATAAAAAACGATGGCCACATTTATGGTCACCACATATCTACAGGACTACAGAATTGATAATCTACTAATAATCGAAAGGGCCCCCCACGCACTGGTAACTATTTAGTTGCTTTATGGAAGTTCATATGAAACACACAGCATTGACTGTGGCATCGCCTACGGGCAACTTTATAGTTGCAGCAACTAAAAAGTCGCCAGTGCGTGGGGCCACAGTCAATACCATATGCTTCATTGGGACTTTCACAAAGCAAATAAATAGTTGCTTTGTAAAAGTTGCCCGTACGTGAGGGCCCTAAACGAGAGTGGGAAGGGGTGGATGATGATGAAAAACCAGTCATCTCTCTAGACATCAACACTATCACAAAGAATAACATGGTGCAAAACAAAAACTTTCATATTGATAACTGAGATATTTTCACCAGCAGTAGCATCCAAAAAAGACATTATTCGATAATTATTACAAACCTCCTCTCCAGTGGGGATGTGTATGGTTCGTGGTCCAGGCTTGCCAATCATCTTGTTAAGCAGCCGGATGTTGGCAAACGTGCCCCTGGCCATGACCTCATCATTGCCTCTCCTCGATCCATAAGAGTTGAAGTCCCTCGGGGTGAGCCTGGTAGAGGTTAAACACACACATCACAACATAAACACAAGTGGAAAGGATGGGAAAAAAATTATTGAATGCATAACAAAAAATTAACAAATTATTATGCAAATTATAGTGGAACTGAAAGGACCAGGAGTTTGCCATTTTGAAGTAGCAAGATGTTGATTAGCCATGGGGTTAGATTATTTATTGTACACCTGAAAGATAATTAATAAAGAGGTACTGAGTAGTGAATTGTTTTCCTTATTATAATACACTGTGCATGGCCGGGACATTTCCATAATTTCTGCATCAAAAGGTTCACGAGATAAAGAGGTTTTATAATTTGAGATTTTATTGAGATAAATTAACTGTAGGGAGCACATAATGTGAGATTACATGACCCAAAAATCAATCGCCATTTTTTTAAATAAACATATCTGAGCTGTGTAACTAATTTTTTGAAAGAATATCCAAATCCTGCCTGCAGTGTTAACATCTAACATAGGAACTTTGACAGCACAGTGGTCAGCTCAGTGAGCTCAGAAAGCCAAAGTCCATGGTTCGACTCCTGGTCGAGGGAAATTTTTTCCAATGGCAATTGATGATCAATTATTTGGTGTCATAATGTAAAACCAATGCTACAATGTATTTTGTCTCATCTCAAAACTTTAATCTCCCTCATTCACGAGAGCAGAGCAAACTGCAATTTGACTACTCACCCATGCTTAGCAAGATATCTGGCTGCAGGACTGTTTCGAGCAATGCTTCCAGCTGGAGAAATATGGTCTGTAGTGACTGAGTCTCCCAGCACCAAAAGAGCCCGTGCATTTACAATAGGAGCGATGATCGGCAGTTCCTACAGAAAATAAGGGAAAGATTTCTTTATCAGCACAGAAATGGAAATTCTACACCACGTAATCAGCATAAACATTCTCTCCCTCGCAGCCAGTGTGCGACGAGCAACTAAGAGCACGTTCCAACAGGAAGACAGCAAGATTAGGCCAACCCTGTCTCTCAAGTGTCGTAAGTGTGATCTCTGGGCAATATTAAACATGTTCTCACTTGAAAATCAATCAAATTGCATTTTGGTTAATTGCACTCCTAATCATCAATTGTTTCACGCAGCAGTTTGCATTGCATCAGGCAGTTTCTGCTGAAAGAGTTATTGGGAGCTACTGAAATAGTTTAAATATAACTTAAATCCAAATATAAAAATATTTCTTTCAAAAAAATTTTATTTTTATCATCTCCGACCATACTCTATGGTATGCTGAAAATTGATGTCAAATTCAAGGATATGGTTTTCAAGAATAAAGATTTTCAAATTCAAAACTCAGATTTCAAAGGTCCAAGTATACCATGAAAAAACAACCAACAGAGCCTACACGGCACTAACCATGGTCATTCCCTTGAAGAACGGTGGCTTGCGCACATAGGTGGACTTGGGGTCCCATGGGTAGAGGGCGTCTGAGGGGGCATTGAGGGCCTGCCACGCAGCCGAGCCCCCTTTGTTGCCAGCAAGTTTTGAGTACGCCTCCTCAAACATGGCCGGGATGACAAATCGACTCTCAACTTCCTGGATCTCTTTCCTCAGAGGCCAGATGTCCTTCAAGAACACTGCCTGCCCATCTCGGCCAGTTCCTGATCAGCAGAGAGAAACAACAGCATAAGTCTAATGAATACCTTCCACTTGCTGAGTGATTGAGCCCGAAGGTTGGTTGGGACAGGTGAAGGTAGAGCCCAACCTGAATTAACCCTTTTACTGCCAACGGGCCGATATATCGGCCCTCGCTGGTTGAGCGAAAACTGCCAGGGGCCGATTTATCGGCCCGAATTATTTCACTTTTTTCGTGATTGTGACCTTTTCAACAGCTGTAATTTATGTAAACCCCCATAATCTATCTATGGTTATAAGATATAAATATATCTTAAGAATTGGGGAAAAAATCTAGACATATTAAATAAAATTAAGTAGCTGAAAAATTTTTAAATCTGAAATGTTGCTAATTTCGGCAAATAGCCTTGGCAGTCTTCGTACATCCCACCTGAAATGGGCTGGCAGTGAAATGGTTAAGCCACAGGAATGAGAATATCACACATTAAGTGTAGGTGGGCCACCTCCTTTCCCTGGGCCACCTCGCACATCATGGATTTTGATTTGGGTTGCCTGAAGGCTTCGGCTGGGATTCGAACCCAGGACCCCACAATCAGCACCCAAGGACTATAACCATTAGACTATTATGCTCCATAATTAAATACTTAGAGCCAGTTTACAGAAGAAAATCACTAAAAACTACAGAAACATTAGCGTAATGGCTCTGGGGTTTTTATGAAAAAATTAACTCATCATCACCTGATGAGAAACCCAAGTAGCCTTCATAAATTACACCAACAGTCTTGGACAAATCGTTATAGATAACTGAAGATAATTGTCAAAAATAGGGTTGTGAAATACACACAATCTTTCACATAGCAAATTAAATGTTGAAAAAGAAATTTTGAAATAGAGAGGAACAAAAACTAACAATATTATCCATTGTGATTGACACAACAAACTTAAGTATCCTTATTAATGCATTCAACGAATAGTAGAAATTTGAGTCAATGAACAGTACCTACAGGCTACAGTATACCTGTCCACCTGTATGCCCCACAAGGTAGACTTTCAAACAAAACACATTCACCAACAGAAATGTACAAACATTGCCACTTCAACAAACAGCAATAAAAGTACATATTTACCCAAAGGCTCGCGCTCAAAGTCAATGTCCACCCTGCCAGCAATGGCATAGGCAATGACAAGAAGTGGAGATGCAAGGTAATTGGCCCGCGTGTTTGGATGGATTCGCCCTTCAAAATTCCGATTGCCACTCAACACACCACACACGACCAGCTCATTCTGCAATAACAGAATCAGAGTTATAGCCATCTCAATAGACATATACCGATTAATTAAAGAAATACATTACTTGTAAAGAAAACCAAATTCAATAAAAATCACTTAATTTAGATTGTGACTTTTGTTGTTCAAAAGCTAAAATGACTTTTTGATTATATAAGAAATTTTTATTTGGGGGTCGTCCATCACTTAAATAAGGTGATTATGGCAATTTTTGGACCCTCCTCACCCCCAAATGAGATTTGGCTTGACCCCCTCCCTCTAATCTCACATTATATTATTCAAAATGCCTATTTTCAGTATAAATACATTAATCTATGCTTCATTTTGTTGGAATTATAAAAAAAAAACAATTTGTTTATTTTTATTTATTATCAGTTACGACTAGTATTTAAGACACCTAAGATTATAGTAATAGAATCACATTTTACACTGTCTCTTACTGAAAAAATTACGTGATACTTGCCAGAACCCACCCTCTCTCGCACGTGAGATTAGGTGAGAATCGGCTTGACCCCCTCCCTCCCCTCGACACCTCACGTAATGCCCACAGGTCTCATTTAGATAAAGATTCTAATGGATAACTAGGTCCAGTTCTTGGGTTATCAATTACACTGGTCCTTGAACTTAGAACTAGAACCAGAACCAAAATTATGTATCCAAAACCCATAACTATTTGTGAGGATGATTTACAACGCAAATTGAACTTGACAATACTTAGTATATTCCACAGACTTTATTTCAACCCTGTCCTCAGTGTCAATGACTAAGCGTTTAAGTCATGGTTCACAAGCTTATACCATAAATAATTAGTGAATCGGTGGAATAAATGATGTTTTATTAAAGCCAATATGAAAATTTCCCAACATGTAATGTCCGAAGGAGTTTATTTCATTCATGGAACATAAATTATACACAGTGAAACCTCGATATAACGACACCCCACGGTGCACTAATAAACACTCGCTATAGCGAATTGTCGCTTTACCGGAGGTGGAGCAAATGATAGCCAATATACCTGATGCGAACATATATACAGGAACAGGAGTGGTGCGGCGACAGATAAACATCTATCCGATAAACGTAAGCATAAATCCAGACGAAAGGCGATGTTTTTTTGCATCACTAAATTTCCTTACTCAAATAACGACTAACAATTCAAACAATTTATAAGCGCCGCACTGAATAAAAATCATGCAAACATTGTTTCGTCATCATTATATTTATCGAACGACAGTTTAACACATAAATTTGAGACTGAGCACTCCATTATCTTCATTTCTAACAGATCGCTTGCAATTACAGAGGTTAAGGAGTCTTGATGAAAGTCTTCCGGCGGTGAAACCCTCGCTATGGCGAGAGCCAACACCGAAAGGGTCTCGTAAAAACGAATTTTTTAACACACTTATTATAGGGTCAATTGACGGTGCATCGGCTATCTCTCGTAATAGCGGGGGTGTCGCTATAGCCCGTACTCGCTTTAACGAGGTTCCACTGTACTTTAAATAAAGCATTGTCATGGATTGATTTTTTAGTGAGATCGTTTAAAGTGAAATGTTAGGCAGCCATCGTAACACCTTGATGAAAATCTAGCAGATATTGAAAATTAAGTAATTAAAATGTATCACTTGATTAATAACCAGGACCAAGAACCGGGACAGATAACTGATGCCAGGAACGAAACCTGAATTGTAACAGACATAAAGTGCTTTACATTGGACATTAGGTCTACAAATGGAAATGGCACGCTCATCTCACCTTTTCAATGGCATTGACCATAGAATCTGGAAGAGGACCAGAGTTTCCAATGCAAGTCATGCAACCATATCCAACAATACCAAAGCCAAGTTGCTCCAATGATGGGATGACACCTGATTCTCTTAGGTAGTAGGTGACCACTCCTGACCCAGGTGACAGACTAGTCTTCACGTACGGCTCAACAGTCAGCCCCAACTCCACTGCCTTCTTTGCCAATAATCCTTTTAATAGGAACAAAAACGAATGAGATGGGATCCACGAACTGAGAAGGAGAGCACAGTTTAAGGGCATTTCCTAGCCTCACAAAGGTGATCCTGTATGGAAGCACATTACAGATCCATTTAAAACGCCACATTATTTGGTCAGAAAATAATGTAAAAAAAAAAGATAGAACCTCAGAGAGAGCAATCAAAGGCAACAAAATATCCTTTATTGCATAGGGCATTAAGAAGTTAAAGGAGTCAATAAGAGGTAATATTCAAGCCCTTCTCGGAAAACTGAAAGAAGTTTATGACAAAGTTGACTAAAACTGCATTGTAAGGGTTTTTCTTTTTCTACTAGTTTTTACTTTGATGTACCCAGCATGATTAGCAGTTTGCTATACATATATGTATACCAATTTCTATGAATTAACTAGGGTAAAACTAATTTCTGTTATCGCTGAACCACTTTTTTTCTTCTCTGACGACATCTATAGTAGGATGTGTTACTCTTTATAATGAATGAAGACTACTCTTATCATTATTATCTTCACTAAAGTGATACCTGCTATTTTTATGAATGTGACATCATCACACAACCCACAGGTAGGAATGGAGAAGACCTGTTCTCCTCCGTATTGATGTTTGTCTACAAGAGGTTATTGCTGCGATGACCACACATTGTTCAATTAAGTTAGCAAATTATTTTTCTGCGACCTAAATTGATTTTCTGCAGTAGTAGCCCTATGATATTTTTATTTCGTCATTTGTATTTGAAATTGGTGGAAAAATGCCCATACAGCAGTCGATATTTGAGAGAGGTATTCAGAAAAAAATTGGGTATCTTAATTTGTACTTCACCTTTGAAAAAAATGCTATTCAACCCATCTTTATTTAAAATGCATGACTTTTATGAGAAATTGAATATTAAAAAAATCACAATTTCACAATCAAATCACAATCCCAGAAAAAATGGACCAATAGGCTTCAATAGCCTTAATTTTGTTTTATTGCAGCACTGAGATGGTTATGACCGGACTCCTCTATAGTGCTATGTCATCACACAACCGCCAGGCCATAATTAAACCCATAATTCTAAGCCTAGCCCTTGGTGGGTTAATACTTGTTCTCCTCTACATTCACAATTGCCTAGAATAATGAAAAACTGGTTTCTAAAATCTTTTCCTTCCAACTTTAATTGGCATTTGGATTTCCAGCCTTTGGAGATATTCAGATCATCAACTCACCAGCTCCCAGCATTACAGATGGATTGGAGGTGTTGGTACAAGAGGTTATTGCTGCAATGACCACAGATCCATGCCTCAGAGTGTACTCCTTGCCTTCATGCTCAAAGACACCCACAGCAGAGAGTTTCTCTTCTGTGATGCCAAATCCTTTGAAGCTGACCTAAGAAAAAGACAATTGTGAATAGAAAATTACATAATAGGAGGATATTATTATAAAAAGGTACATTAATTTTACTATCTTACATCTAAGAGATAGCTTAACAGTTTTGAGGACTTACTCTATCTTACAAAAGGAAGTAGCTCATTAATAGAAACACAAAGTAGAACACAAATTGTTAAAAAAAAAGTGGTGCAGTGGGCATGATGAATTTCCAGGAAAATATGAATCTATAATTTATGTATGAATTATGGATTAACTTAAACCATCACATATACGTATTCTCCTTTTGAGACAAATGACAGTAACCAATCTCAATATCCCTGCATAAGGCCTACAAGTACATATATATGAATTGAGATTAAAAGTCTATGTCAATCTTTTAAGAAATTGGCTATCTGCTTCCCCTCCATTTCCCATTCTTCTCCTTGCATTTGTATTGTGAGACAAGAAACACAAGACATTGTGATCTTGCAAAAATCATGCACGGGAGGGCTATTGTTCCTTCTGCATGAACTTTTTTCCAGGTATTGACACATTGAGCAGGCTCAAAGGTCTTTTCCCTATCCTTTCAGACACTTATACTACCTCCATATTCTTCACGCAATGCCCTTCACTTGCCCACTAGAGACCAACAAATCTGGCTGGTATCTTTAACATAATCAAACCTCCATCTAAACACAAAATAGCAACAAAGCAACAGAAGTCATCTTGCAACAGCACAAGATGCAAAACATACTGCGTTCTAATAACCAAGCCCCTTCTCGATAAATTTCTCAATGAATGAAGGGGCATCCCTTGTATTATAATAGTATATCCTTCCTCTTCACTTCCCTTCCTCTTGCTTTCCATGCCTCCTCCCACGACTATTTATTTGACGTTCATAAGAGAGAGGCAATATTGGCCTCCCTCCCCTCACTTACCACCCCCAGTGGTATATGACTTGGAGCAGATGTGCATTTGGGGGGTATTTTTGTGAGATCACCTACCTTGTTGGAGAGGCACTGCAGGAAGTCGTCCTTCATGGCTGTGACTGAGACACGGTCGTGAGGCCTCTTGGGTCCAGAGACAGAAGACACAACAGTTGCCAGGTCAAGGGTGAACTCCTGTAAAACACATCATATTCACATCAATGACAGTGATAAAAATTGTTATGCACAATGATGTCTGATATTTAGAATACCCATTGTCAGAGGATAACAGTGTCCCCCATGGTGAAAAATGAGCATCCTAAGGGTTTACATTAACTTTCTAAGTTCAACTTCCCTGACTTTTCCCTGATTTTCAGTGTGAATAATTTTTATTAATTTCCTAAATTTACATTAATAGCAAAGTATTCGCATTTGGGTAGTTCATGGACAGCCGTAAGATATACAGTGAAATAAAATCATGCAGTAGTAATAGCAGAAATAAAGTCAAGTAGTGCAATGTCAGTGCCACCCAGCTTGGACAGCAACAATTCATGATGAAATATACCTAAAGATACAGGTTTCTTCACCACATGAACCTCTAGTTGACAAATCAGAATTTACAAAACTAGGAAGTCGGCCAATTACCTGGGAGTACACAGGATCTTGAGACGCATCAGAGTAATCCCTGAAGAGTTGCACAGCTTTGAGGTATGCCTCTGTTAGAGCGATTTGATGCTCATCTCGATCTGAAATTTCAACCGAAAAAACATAAAATCCACGGTACAATGAACCCCCAAACAGCAAAATCTCTATTTCAAAGTGATAGCTACAGTCCTAGACAATTCCAGTGGACAATCCTTGTAAAAAAACATCCTGCAACTAACCTCCTTAATTACCAAAACTCTGAACAACAAAAGTCTGAGCTTAGGCCCAAAACAGGAAAAGTGCACTGTGCACAAATTTATGCAAAAAATTTAGAATTTAGTACAGTAAAACCCCGTATTTGCGTTATCGGAATTTACGTTTTCCCGCAAATTGCAAGTTTTTTTTCTGGGTCCCGTCATATTTCCTATCTCTCCAATGTAAAGGGAACCCTGTATTTACGCCGTGTTTTTTTCGTTTTCCCGCCATGTGCATCACGACGTGCCGACTAAAAAAAATTTTTTGCGTAGTAAAATATATAATCGCGCATATCAGCCCTTAAAGCTGTCTTTTGGCTTCCTTTCGCGCATTTTTATTTAAAAATCTAAGAGAGAAAGACGTAATGAGAACTATTTTCGGGAAGAATTTGAATGTGGCGGGACAGAACGCCACTAACGTCGGAAAGTTGAACTACGTCATCTCGTTTTCTGTCAGCGGCTCAGCGGCGAAAATATTCACGATATGAAAGTAGGTGTATTGAGCAATCGAGCTATGTATTAATTATAAAGCAAGAACTCCTGAAGGAATGTAGACAATAATCATGTAGTCGATAATTTGATACGAGAGTTTGAAAGGAAACCAGACGTGATAAATGCCGGAACTATATAACTTGACCGACAACTGGGATCATTTGCGCTGACTTCATTCAACAGTTGCGTAGCAATTATGGGTTAATTAAATACTTAAAAAACTTATTTAAACTTGAATTATCCCATTCAAATAGCAGTGTATCGCAAACTATTGTAACTTTCAAAAATTCTGAAGTCCCATGACAGTTTGTACTACGCACTTGATCGCCGAGGAGTAGGTCAGATACTCGTGTGTTGCCGAGTTACCCTCAATTCGTACGGGAAATACAATTGATCCTGCTTGAAAATGGAAATTCGAGGTGAAAAACGGACATTTTTAATTGAGGAGAAAATGAAAATTATAGAGATAGTTGATTCCCACACCGGAACCCGCATCGATTCAAACGCTGGCGACTCGAATGTTGGGACTGGCAATCCGTTCGGATTTCCAGTCTCAACATTCAATACCGTGGTGAAAAATCGCGATGCCATTGTAAAATATGCAAACCAGTGCGGACATTTATCAAAAAAGAGAATATATGTGAAGAATTCCAGGTACGAATAAATAGAACGAATGCTAAAAGAGTAGTTTTTAGGTGCAAGATCATCAAATGTCCCAGCAAATGGTGTCATCTAAAGGCCTGTTTACATAGTACATTAACCCGTACAAGTTAATGTCTAAATTATGAACACGAAAATGCACCGTGTATTCACGTACGTGCGTATATGCACGAACAGAAAATAGAACCTGTTCAAATTTGGTTCATGCATTCATAGTCGGATTTAGGGGCAGGGGTTATCATCGGAGGATAGATGGGGGGGGGGGGGGGGGCATGTGCCCTCCCAGACACTTAAAAATATGCAAGATTTTTAATATGGTCCGGTTATCATTGCGTTCTTTTTGTATAACGTGGTATCATTGTTCGCCCCCCCCCCCACTCCAGAACAAAATCCTGGATACGGCATTGCTTGTGCCCCCCAGAAAGAAATCCTGGATCCGCCCCTGATGGTCATCATTATGTTCGCTTTGTTTAGTGTATTACTCAAGGAGGCTCAATCATTTAATTCAATAAGAATAACTTTGATATAAAAATAAAGAGAATTTTGTAAAGTCATTGTTATATCTTGTTTTTAATCTCAATTAAGACAAGATCTTTTGCCTGTCAGGCCCTCTATGCCCCTCCCAGAAAAAAATCCTGGATCTGCCCCTGCCTACATTCGTACATGTCCCGTTCCAGTCCACAAAAGTCATTCATGCAAGCAGAAATTAACTCGTTCGTGTTAATGTATCGTGTAAACAGGCCCAAAGGCCCTTGAGAAAAAGTATTTCCCCACAAGATTGGGAATCGAAGATTCCACGGCATCTATAATGGTTGGTTGGATAGATTCAAAAATAGGTACAGTCTTGTATATAAGATGGTGAGTGGTGAAAGCAAAGATGTTAACATAGAGACAGCAACTTAGTGGAAAGAATCAGAATATATTAGAGTTCTGGAAGGTTACAGCCCAAAAAATGTTTTCAGTGCAGACAAAACAGGATTATTTTTTAATTTTTGCTGCCAGCAAAAACACTGTGCGTCAGAGGGAAACAGTGTTATGGAGTAATGCTTAGTGAACAATTAAAAAATTAACATTTCCAAAGCCTGTATATGAATAAAAGTGAAAATTCTCTATTTCCCACTATTTGCATTTTCCCGCAATTTACACTTTTTTTCTTGGGTCCCTAGAAAAGTGTAAATAAGGGGTTTTACTGTATTTAAAAGAAGTTTTTCCCATCAATATTGGCTTAATAAGCAGGGAGTAGTGGTCAGTGATGGTGGCTAGAATGGTAATTTCCAGGGACAGTTCACATCTTCAAATCAATCAGCAATTCTATTTACCATGGATCCAATTTTTAAGCAAGTCAACAATCCTACTGTACATTACAATTGTAGTCTAGTCAGTGAGGCATTCTAGGTAATCATTATTTACACTCAATCTATTTCAAACATATCCTTATTTAAAATATGGTTGCAAGTATCTAGTTTTTTCTCATGCATTATTCTTCACATACAGTAAAACAATCAAATATTATCACTCATAAAAGAGCAAAGAACAAAATTAGCTACGATAAAATCAATACCCTCCTTATGATAACTCAGTCACCTATTTCTTCAAATACATAAAAACACTTCTCGCATGTAGACAACAATTTTTTTCATGGTGAATTGAGTTTTGGGTTTCTTTTTGGAAGAAGTACTTTGAAACAAGTATAGAGCTTCACAGAGTAAATTTCTAGGCATTACAAATAAAGTTCAGCTCAGGCACTTACTTGTCAACCTAAGGTAATGCAAACTTCCAGCATCAACGGGAAAGAAGCCAACAGTAGCACCATACTCAGGACACATATTACTAACAGTAGCACGATCAGCTATCGACAATTCAGCCACACCATCACCAAAAAACTCAACAAAACAACCCACAACACCAATCTGACGAAGATGCTGTGAAAATAAATGGAAAATGGAGAGTGTTACTTGAATTTTACTATTTACCGAGTTAAAAGTTTTCCACAGCAACTCAAATACATATGCAATTTGAGTGGCAGTGAAATGGATACAATATAATAAAAAAACACTGTGTTGTCATATAAAACTGTAATATGAACTTGTAATTACAATAGAGGCCTATCATATCATCCTTTCTGCACTACTGCATACATGTTTTGATAAGGTATTTTTCTTCATAACAGCTTCAAGCCTCCAAGATTTAAAATTTTAAGATCTTGTACTTCAATTTAATATTATGCAATCAAAGTACAGTGGAACCTCGATTTATCGTTTTTCAGGGGGATGGATGAAACAAACGATGAATGCGGGAAAACGATCAATGCGGGAATGTTTGTCCGGGTTGTCTATGTCCCAGGAAACGCTGGATTTTTGCATATTATGACATTCATTAATGGATTCAAAAAAGATTTTAGCTGATTACAGGAATATTATTCCTTTATCGAAACACTTAGGTCATATTGTTGATTCGGATTATATCTCTTTCAAATATCCTGAAGGAACGCCGCCTTGCTAAAAAATGTTTCACCCCACTCGAAATTTTCACTGCTATTATGCATTTCTACCCGATGTAAAAATTCTTATCCATCAAAAGCCATTTCAAGTACACGTATTTACGAGAGAAATGTGCGTGTTATGCCTCAAACAACTGATTTCGCCGTCGCAGTGATTGGTTATGAGATGGATCAAGAAGGCCAAAAATAGTTTATTAATTGAAATGTTCCTTTCTTGCAATAAAATTTTTAATATGATTGAGGCAATGTGGTGTTAATCGTCAGCGGCACGCCCACCTGATCCTCGGCTTCATCCCACTTCTTGTTTTCACCAGGTATCTCACTCTACCCCCACCCCTGCCGTCATGTGCTAGCGGACATACCGAGGCGTTCTGCAATATTCACGTATTTCTAGCCCAGATTCTTTTCTTCGTCTTCAATTATTTTCCGTCTATCTTTTAAAGTTCTCACACGTGTCTTCGGAAGGGCCATGGTCCGAAGACAAATAAGAATAAAACTAATAAAAATGAAACCGGACTCTATTGAACCCACACGGAAAACACTCGCCGGTTTTAAGTCAACCCACCCTGGAAAGTACGGAACCACTCGTACGAGGTGAAGTTCGGTACTAATGCTATCGCGTACGGCATAAGCAGAGCTTACTGCAGAGGGTGAAGCATGACCATAAGACTGCACAAATTTTTTATCCTATAGAGAAGGCAACTTACCCACTCATTTCTAACAATAAGTCACGTAGCTCTAGATGAGCAGATGAATTCAGATTGCTAGTAGGGAGAAACAAAATATCCTGAGAAGACATCGCTTCGTTAGCACCTCAGACAAGTGAGACTTGTAGCGTAACTCGTAAATTGTAACCAGACGCCCTGTTTTCGAAAAAAATCCGCATCAACTGCCGTGAAGCTCACTATCAGCTGCGAGGATATCGATATTCGCCAGCAATCACCATCGTATTATTCCAACTATTTCCTTGCTTAAAATGGTTAAATAACGTTAGAAATACATCGTGTTTAGTATCATTATTTTTTTAATTACGTGCACATCACTAATATTTCAATCTAATAAAAATATAATACCAATTGCCGAAATTCATTTTTACACAACTTTCGGGCAAATTGGTGATTCATGCAGCAGTTGACCTCCACCTCTGGAGGTCAACTGCTGCATGACCGCTGACTTTTTTTTAGCTGACTCGCTTTGAAGCGAGTCAGCTAAAAAAAAGTCAGCGGTCGAGAAAGGGGGAAGTGTGAAAAAGGTTTCTTTTGTTCTCCAGTAACTTGATATTTTCTTTCGAAGCTAAGGTCTTCGTAATACGATCCCTGCTCGAGCTGGGACCTTTTTTTTATTTCGTAGAAGGGGAAAGCTTCAGACTGGGAGATGCGAGTGCTGAATGAAGGGGGATACCGGATCTTGGGAAATGCGATAATGTAACTATCCCACGGCACTCAGCTTCCCCCTATCGTATTTCAATCTCCTGGGGAAGATTCAAACTTTGTGTCTGTCGTTATTAGCCATAAATAACACGTTGTAAACACTTCGTCTTATTTTTGTCAAACGATGGATGCGGGAAAATTATACGACGGGACCGCGATCTTCAAACGATCAATGCGGGAAAACGATACTTCGGGGAACGATAGATGCGGGAAAAAATTATATTGTCTGTATGGAACTTAATTTGGGACCAGGAGCGGCGAACGATGAATGTGGGAAAACGATGAATGCTGGAACGATAAATCGGGGTTCCACTGTAATTACTACAAATGAAATTTTTTTGCATAATTAAACTTGTGAGAGCTCACTTGCAACGGTTCATTTGAATGATTTTGTGCCCTCTGGGATTAAACATCATTGTATTTTACACAGAATTGATTTAATTTACGATTCATTTCATCTTTCATTGCATATACCTTCTATATGTTATATTGCTTTAAGGAGAATTCTCTAAATTTCTTTTCACTATCATCGTGATGAACCTAGTATACTCTTCTATTGTTTACAAAACAAAAAGGTTTTCAGAGAGTGGGGTAACTAGAGTCAAATTAGAGTCTCCATTTAACTTCAGACTTGAATGAAGTAATAGAAATGCAGGCAAAGTCCCAGTCCAACGACATAAATCATATTATAAGGTATAACTAATAGATGCAACACCTAGCTAACCTTAGTTATGGTAAGCACAAGATCCGTAGATGTAGCATATTGGCTAAGTTTTCCCGTGATTCTGTAGCCAATGACCTTTGGCAGCAACATAGAGATTGCCTGACCAAGCATAACAGCCTCTGCTTCAATCCCTGCAAATCAAGAGAATTTTAATTATTACCATTGCAGAAGAAATACAGTGAAACCTGTCATTTATGGACAATAACGGACCTCGTAAATGTGTCTGTAAGCGCGAGATGTCAGTAAGCCGGAGGCGACCAAAATAAAACCTCTCTCTTAATCTTATATTTACCCCGCAAGTATTATAGCGTAGGCATTTAAGCCAGCTGAATGAAATCCTTTTATTTAAAAAAAAAACTCAATTTTTGCTAGATCGGTCAGAAAACCCATTGCGATGGTGTCCACATTAGAGAAAAATTGAGCCCGACAACTGTCCGTGTCTGAAAGTACATATACTATGGGTTATATCCTTATAAAAAGCACATTCTTCTGACGGAGAATTGAAAACTGTCCTTAGGTCAGAGGAATCCGTGAACAGAGGTTTCACTGTATTTGTACAGCATAAAATTGACACCTACATATTAATGATTGACAGCAATATAGGCAAGGAGAAATTGACTCAGTTAAGTGGTGAACCCATGGGGGAGCATAGGGGCACCCGCATGCTCTCTACATAACCAAAAGAATGATGAATTTAATTTTTTTAATTGAATTCATCATTCACAGTCACAGGGTAACAGCAAACTAAGAAAAATGTATGATGTGCATAATTTTACTTGAGTATGCCCAGACCTGATAGCTAATATCTATAGAATCACAATATTTAACTACACAAGTCTGAGGATACAAACAAATTCTAGAAGCCTAGAACACTTGAGAACGAACTTGACTGAATGGCTTGAATTATATAACAATTAACAATCAAAATTCAAATGTTAGAAAGAGCAAATTTGAACAGTCAATAACTACTGGATCATTCAGGGAGAAAGTACCTGAATAGATAGTATCAATAATGAAAACAGCAAATGCTCATAAAAAATAATGGTTATTATTCCTCAAAGAAGATTGGGCATATGGAAGACCTCATTATATAGAAGTTTTCATTGGTTCCACCGATTCATTGGCTGTAATATGGAAAACAAACACAAGGGTAAAATACCCCTATGAATTACTGCACATATCTTGGATGATATCTGGCACAATTCCATGGAAGTTATAAATGTATTTCACCACCAAGGTTAACGAACACAAACGCTACTTCAATAAAAGGGACAAAAAGTCAACAGTGGGTAAGCATCTCGTAGACACAGGACATACTTGCATACAGGCTATAGCGGAGCATGCTTACTCGGAAGATGGGCATCGAATTTTAATCGACAAAATTCAGGTGTTAGCCAAAGAGAAATTTTATCATTGACGACTAATTCGGGAGGCTATTGAGATTGAGAAATGCCCCCAGAATTTCTACAGTTGATGGCATTAAACTCAGCCAGACCTGGAAAACAATCTTCTGAAAGAGAAAACGGTGTTACCCACAGGGTTTATCACTGGACACAAAGAAGAGGCCGCGCGCAACTCAAGGACAGGGCTGAGAGTTCTGCTGACGTAAGCGCCGCGCTCCTCCCCCACTACTCCGGTGGATGGGGGAGGTTGGACCAGTACATTAATTGGCAACCAATTCCGTATTTTCATTCATTGCCTGATGATGCACCCTGTAACGGTCGCGAAAGCTTGCACGACAAAGCGCAACACGCAGCTGCACCTGGAAGCCATTGGCAACCGTACATGCGAAGAATTGAAACACCATTCCCTGCTGACCCACATCTCCTACATATAAGAGTCGGAACCCAAACTTTCCAGCCTCCCCTAATGACCCTCGAAAATTCTGTGAGATCCAAGGTTTTTTTTATTTTTCTTCGGCCGTCAACCCTTAAAGCAACAATCTCGCCAACCTTTGTTCCCCATTATTATTACATCTTTTTGTTACCACAGGGCAATCACAATCACATTCGTAAAATAAATAAAAGCACAAATACGCACCACCAACACCCCATCCTAGAACCCCAAGGCCATTGATCATGGTGGTGTGGGAGTCCGTGCCAACGACAGAATCAGGGTAGAGGATGGGAGGACGATCCTTGGCAGCACCCTTGACAGCAAAGACGACTCGGGCGAGGTGCTCTAAGTTCACTTGGTGCACGATGCCAGAGCCAGGAGGCACAATGAGCATGTTCTTGAGTGCATTGGCTCCCCACTGAAACAAGCAGATACTGCACACTCAAAGGCATCCTCCATCACAAAGTTTCCATTATTATATCCATTTAAACTGCCATGCAATATTTCACAAAACGTTTTACCACCCTTCCTTCCTTCCTCCAAAATGTTGTTTGACCATCAATATGTATTATCTTCATTTCCCTGTACGTGAAACACTGATTTAATAGCCTTATAGTGTTTAATTTTAATGAGTACAGAATCAAAATTTTCATAGAACAAGGTTAGGCCAATATTCAACTCGGTACAAACAGCGCTATCTTCAAAGAAACAAGTGTTGCATAAACACACTTAAACAAAACGCGATGGACTGGAAACAAACTGAATAAGTCACATAGCTTGCCCAGCACTGCCTTGATAGTATAAGGGTTCAGCTGCCCATTTCCACCACAAATATCTCAAAAAGTAGGAGTCGGATCAAAAGACAAAAAAATAAGGATCCCATTACATTTATCAGTCTATCACAATCGACAGTAAAAAAAATGGTCTAAAAACCCATTGTCAAGCCAGCAATGGTGTATCCCATAACTTTCCCATCTTTTTACTTATCTCAACAATCTATTGCCATAATTTCTACAGTATCCATATAGGAAAGTGTTTACACTGGGTCATTCAAAGCAAAAATAGAGACAAATAAGAATATGTGCTGCGGGCTGCCAACCACCAAACAATGGGGATTGTGGCAGAGCTCTTAATTTCAAGCGCCGTCACCAAGGCCAGCCACCTGGCCGAGGTCGTTTCCCTGGGACCCTGAGGTCCCTGCTGCCGCCACCTGGGTGCGCGGAACCGAGCGCCAGGGAGGCACCGCGAGAGACGCTGACGAAACGGCAACGGAGAAGGACTATCGCGCGAGAGACATTGAGCAAGTGTATCGCTTACCATCGCAAATAAACGTGGTCGAATTTAATTTCGTTTACTTCATTGAAGTGAGGTTAAATACCGGAGTACCCTTAACCCCTTCAGGGGTCATTCATATAAATAATCTAATCGATTAAAATGGGCTTACAAGTTGCATGATGACTTTTAAATGCTAATACTCTTCATAACTGATGTCTCATTATCCAAAAATATGGTCGAAGTGACTGATAAAATATTTACTTAATTAAAAGTTAACCATATGGCCACTTTAAATTATGTACTATATTCAAAATTAAAAATAAAACACCTACCTTGAGAAATTTAAACCTTTCCTGATTCCTGCTAAACTCTAAATCTTGATTTTTCTCAGCAGCGTCAGCGCTGTAAAATTCAGAAAATTATTTTTTTTTCCTTTATTTTGACCTCCTATTATACATGTTAAAATATTTCTTGGAGTGTAGGTCAAGAAATATTTTAACATAAATTCAGAAAATTAACCCATATGTAAGGCAATATCAAATGACCCAAAAAGGATGATGTACAATTATTTTGATGCAATGAGGTGAATTTGGCAAGGTGTATGTATTCTAACACTAAAAACAAACCTTTAACACAGTTTTCAATTTCTAGGTTATTTCCATACTTGGATAAATGAAAATGTATTTAAGAGGATAAATTTATGATAAGCTAGGCCACTCTTATATACACATGGAATAGTTTCCCACCAATAGGGTTGCCCACCAAAATATTTTTCTTATTAATTCAAGAACAGAGCAAGTCAAAAGTAAATACCTTCGGACAAAATCCACCTGCACGGAGTGATCGATGACCAGGTCAGAGGGGCAGATGGGGTTGATTCGCTGTGGGTCGCCACCAAGCTCGTTCACCGCATCTCGCATGGCAGCAAAATCGACAACCGCAGGCACTCCAGTGAAGTCCTAAGGACAATGCAAATAGGAAAAATACGTCAGAGGAGACATGAAAGGGATTATGGAAGCCAAATGAAGGAGGACATGACATTTTTTCTTCAATTAATGACCCATGGGCACACCCAGTGGGAGGAAACAGCCCTCCCATAGAAGCAACAATAAATTTAGTTCAAAACAAAAGTTACGAAAAAATTTTCCTTTTGAAGAAAAATGACATTAGTAAAAGACTTGGAACTTAAATGAAAATCGTTATTTTTTCAAGCAAATAATGATAAAAAAATAATACATTTCTGTCATAATTTCCTTAAAATTTTGGCTCCGTTAACCTTTCCTTTGCTAAAAAGTTACAACTTCAATGACCACAGCTAGTTATGCCCTCCTTTCCCCCCTTCCCCCCAGTTTTGATTCTTGGTACTCCCATGTAATGATCTTCAATCATAATCTATTGAAAGAATTTAATATTATAACCGCATACAAAAGAACAGATAAAATAATGAACACACAAATTGGTAATAAGAAATATTCAATGAGGATAACTATATATTTTAATTTCTAAAAGATTTGACCCAGGATGTGTTGGTTCAAATTTATATTGAGCATTCTTTAGTCCGTTTTCCATTTTCCTGAATGGTTCTTGAATTAATAACTTTGGCAGTTCATAGCCTTTCTTTCATGCACATGCAGGACTTACAATCTATCTTCCATGATGGGCAAGATGGGCAAAATAAAACTAAAACAATAACATGTAGACAATATAGTCTAAATATTATCTATTTAGCTACATCCCTTTCCGTCCTAACCTGCCGAAAACTGCTGATAAAATGGAAATATACTTCAACTTGATGATGAGGAAAAATTTGGGCCTCAGACTGTCTTTAATCATACCCAACCTCACATGAACGAAATCCCAAAAAAAGTATATCCAGTCAATAACCCAGGTAGTACTAACTCTAGGTATTTTATGTATTTTCTGTCCTCAAAGTAAAAGTACATTTAAATCTAATTGAAGAGTGGTTTTGTAACTTTAAATGAGGTCTACCCTCTCACTGTCCTTCCATCTAACAAATGCAGTTCAAAAGAAACTAAAAAATTTAGTATAGTTAACAACACGAACAGACTTAAATTGCACTGATTTAAATGGGGAAAGGAGAAGGATACAGACAGGCCGCTGGAAAACAGGCCATCCTATCATTCGTGCATTACAAGTGAAGCACTCAGATGGTCACTGCTCTAGGGAAGAACTCGAAGAAGTAATCTCCTATCCTAAGTCTCCTATCAGTTGGTAGCCACGGAAAATGACAATGCTTTATAGCTCCACGACTTTCCCCTCTATTTCCACACTCACCAGTGAAGTGGTGGAGTAGGACCCTTCGCCGAACAAGCAACCCAAATAAGGTTCAGACCTACTTTCCATCTTCCCAGAGTCCCATTTTGGGTGTTTTAAATTTCCCTGACTTTATATCAATGGCAAGTCAGTTCCGTTTTGGAATTTAATGGAAAAATGCAGCAAGGCATGTTGTAAAATAAAGTCAAGTAGCACCGAGTTGGTGCTCCCCGTGCCGACCAGCTAGGGCTGAAAAAAAACCCTCACCTCACCGCTTGTATGCAGTAATGAATAATAGGCCATGACTTTTCCATGATTTTCCTGACTGGTAATGAACCCTGCAAAAAGTTGCCAACTGACATCCATGTCAGAATCCAGCAGGAGTATTGCGCAACCAGTTAACATTTAACTGTTAGAACATTTCACATTTGAAACTTTATTTAAATGTTTTTTTCACAAAGTATCTCAAAATTGACAATGTTATACATCCTCTCAAAATATGAGTGAAATGGCACTTCACCAAACCAGCTGTCATTGATTTATTAAATAAGTTAAATACCTTTGACAGAGTCTATCTTACCCTGTTTTTTTCTTCAAAGCTCAGTCTAACAAATTTCATGTTTTACTTAATTGAGATTACGGTTTCCATAAACAATTTTGGTAGTATTGCTCATTTTCACACAACTTCCTTTTCAATTCACATATAAATACACTCTATAAAGTTGATGGACAATTTAACTTATATATCAGTGTTTACTTTCATAAAATTAAGCTTATCCTCGGTATACATTCCCCAGCAAGTGATCATTTAACCCCATTAAAGTATAAAAGAACGATTTACTCCATATTTATTATTCTCAAGAACCACAACAGGAAATAACCAGATAGCAAGTGATTTCCATGTTTTGAAGGCAATATAGGGAAATTACTTGACAGAGCATAAGAATAAATTACCTGCAGAAGCACACGAGCTGGTTTGAAGGCTATCTCCGTGTCTCCTTCTTTAGAATTTTTATCCCAATTGATCACATTTTGCACATCTTTTTCTGTAACCTGGAAGTTGTCACAATTGCGAACAGCAGACTCCAAGAGCACTCGAATAGAATAAGGCAATTTACCTATAAAAACAAAGGTACAATTAAAACAGTTAGGTAATGTCACATCTTGGTAACTATGTACTAAAGCGGGCTTTATTTCATTATTTTTTATTATCAGCAGTAGTATTACCTTGTTTATATATGAGAGCATATTACCCTATTAAGAGTACATTACTTTATACCAATTAGCACTTCAGAAATCATCCCGAAAATTTCCAACTTTTTGGATGAGCCTTTTCATCATTCTATTGCAATTAAGTTCACTTTCAATAAAACTTTAATGTTAAAATTAATTTTGGTCCAACTCAGTCATTATTTTGAATAGGTACATGTATGTCTAGTCTCTGGATTTTTTAAATTTTGGCTGATACAAAATTCATTCAATACCAAACACATCCTCGGACTCCTATTAATCATTTAGATGACAGCACAGAGATAGTAGTGTCCAAACTTCCTTTCTTACCATAGTCATTACTTAAAGACGCCAGGTCATAGAAGCAGTAGGTTTTACCATCAACATCTATGGTCCGTAGTAGATGGTTAAATGGGTTGTTCGCTGAAATAAAAATTAAATAAGGTACGTATAAACGGCAGTGCGATGAAAAAGTTTTTTATCGTGTACACCTGAAGCCTACATTTGCTGGGAGTATTTTCATTCGATTAAATATTTTATTAATCAATGTATGCCCAAGTCTATAAGGGTGGACCTAAAGTAGGCAAGTCTCATTGAAAATATGCTCTTTATATCCATTTCCGCTTCATGTATTTTAAGCATATTTAATGTATATTTCAAAATTTCAGGAAGATGGTGATAAAACATAAATAAATAGGGACTAAACCGTTTACGATAGGTAGGTGACGTAGGTTGACACAGGTCAATTTTTAAATTACTTTGAAATACGACAGAAATAATAAAAAAGCCATTATTATTATTACTACTACTGAATATCAAATGATATACCTACAATTATCACCCAAAATTTAACAAATTTGATGGAAACCCTACTGTTGATTTTTTGTCACATTTCACTGTTTTTGTCCAAAAAATGTTGCTGATGCAAAGTTTAAAAAAATTAAATGGGGCTAAAAATAAAACAAACGGACTATCATTTATTTCCATAATCCCTACAACTTTGATGTAAAAAGAAAAAACTTAAAGCATTGGATGTAATTGATAAACCATTGAAGCTAGGTAAATATATATACATGGAATTTTTTCATTACTACGTGAAGGAATGTAATATATCAATTGCCGTCGAAAGACAAGTCGGAGGGTGACAAATTCTCATTTTTGGGGTTAATTTGGTATGCAATTACCCTTAACTAAAATTCATACCACATTAAACCGACAAGTACCCAGTTATTTTAAGCATAATACGAGCGAAGAGTACGTGATATAATCATATACAGTCCTAAACGCAAACTTAAATTAGTCTGTTAAACTTTTCTGATATAAAACTGAAGAAAATTACAAAAATAACAGATTTCTACCGAAACACGTACCAGCCATTGTGAACCCAAGAGCTTCTCACGTTCACTGCCCTCTTGAATATTACGAAATCCTCTCGTTTAAAAAATTATGGAGCGTCTTGCGCAGTAAACTTAAACGGCTATGCATTGACGGGTAATCACGAACTTACGCAACACATTCACGCACAGAAATATCGGAAAAGTATTTATCACGAATCACGCTAATGATTTCGACATGTTGCTGTTACTATGACGTAGATCCTATACCGAAACTCCCGATACCCGTTCACTCTCCTTAGAAGAATTTCTTCGTTGATTTGAATTTCCACCGCCGATAGCGCTACCTGTGAGATTTGAAAGAGAGCCATAGCGGCGCACTCAAATATTTTAAAGAAATATCTTAATTTAGCTCCGAAAATTTTCCAGGTTGTATATATTTGAATAATTATCAACTGAATTCCTAATACGTTTGAAGTCACTACGCAAAATTGTCTCTGAAGATGACAATGATAGTTAGAGAACATAATTAATTACATGCTTACTTGGCTTTTTACTTTTGGTAACTTTTCTGTAATGAGAGGTACAGAAAATTACATACATTAATATCTTGAACAGGAGTTTAATAATTGCTCTCCTTATCATCTTCAGCGATCCTAAGATTGGTGTGACACAGCTCTCCACTCAATCATCTCATATCATTTTTTATGGAGACAAATGTAAAATGAAAAAAATAAGTGGTAAATATGCCATTGAGCAGGGACATGAGATTAAAATAACTGAAATTTATAGGAGATGCACTATTTATCATCCAGAAGATAAGTGAGTGGAAGGACATAGGTAAATCCATGACGTAACACATGCTATAAATATTATCCAAAGAATTCACTCAGTCCTGCTTGATTGCACTAAATAAGGAGTAATGGACACAACCACCTAGTACAAACCACAACCCTTTGGCGATGGTAATATTTACTGTGATAATAGGGTAGTTTCCCTCATCAAAGAAAACGAAATGCAATGATTGCGACTCCTTACCCACCATTAGCGTATTCATAATATACAAATTATTTTGTTTTAGAAATCCCAGTTTAGACGAATGGCAACGGTCAATTTTTAACCTCATTTGAAAAAGGCCAGATTGGCGCCAATGCGATTCCGCTCCACGTGACGTCACAGGGACCTTATAGTTCCTATATGAGTAGATAGGAGTTTTACGTCGTCTGAGATTACTAATTGCAAGAGGCACAGAGTTCAGGGAAACATCTCTTAATAATCACACATTAAAAATACCTAAGTTCGGAAAGTTTCCTTCGTTCGATAAGGGAATAATTATCCTTATTTAACTGTGCGAAAAATCCACAGAGAAAAAATCATTCGCCTTGACCGGGATTCGAACCCGGATCCCTCGATTTCCGGCCGAGTGCTTTAGCCAGTTAAGCTACCGAGGCGTCATTCTTCCCTGTCGAATCCCGATCAAGGCGAATGATTTTTTCTCTGTGGATTTTTCGCACAATTGTGCATTGCGGGTGACTCCCGTAAAAGTTATCACCGTGGCTAGTCCCGGTATACTTAAAATCCTTATTTAAGCCAAGCGCTATCAGCTAGCAGGGTACTCAGCTACCTGCTAGCAGCCTGCGTCGTATCAGCACTCAAGCCTCGCCCCAAGGTCACCTCACAAGGCAGCAGGGGGAACCAGAAATACGTCACACTGACTTTTTCCCATCGTTCCTACTTAGCCGTAGCGTTATCGGGCGCTTGAAATTTTTCACTTTTTGTTTAATCGCAAAAAATATATATCGTCATTTAAAAATCTATAAGTGTGAAATTCGTACTCCAGGAGTAATAATCTTTCGATTTAGGCAATAAAAAAATAATAAGAAACCACCCTATTGTGCATACATGTACAATGTACTGAGGAGAAAGAATAATGCTTAAAATGCAATATAGGACAGCACATTAACTGTTTCATTCCATTCCTTGCACCACAGTAATCAAGAAATGCTGATAGGAAACAAGTGAATTTGTACACAGAATGAAATTATCCACGAAAAAATCATTTGCCTGCCCAGGATTAAAATCCTGTCTAAGCTATTTTTTTATAAATAGTAGATTTCATCCTTGGTGTTATTTTCACCAGGGCAAGAGACTGAGAATAAAATTACTTGTAATATGTTGACACTAAGGAATTGAATTTCTGGTTATCCTTAAAAACTCAATTTTGTACCTTAGAGCACCTAGAAGTAATACCATTTAATACTAGATTGTATCTCCTTAAATACTAGACCTACTATAGTAAAATTTTTACCTTATAACTTAGTATTTGAAGTTTAATAAAATACGAATAAATGACATAATTCTAAGAAAAATGTTTTCAGAGATCAATGAGATTGCACTAAAGAATGATGAGGACACTTTTGGAGCTCATAGCACACCGTAATTGGAGGCTTTCGGTAGATGTGAGGTCTGCCCTGATAGAACCCATTCTATGTACACATGAGCAAAGAAGGAAAAATACATTTGCCTAACTTATGTTGGGCTAACCCCATAGAAATTCATGTGGATAGATAAACTTTTGAAATTCAATAGATCCTCATTATTATTATATTAATCCAAGAAAGACGACCGATTGTAAAGTGAATTTCATGGTATGCTTCTTCTAAATTTGCAGATAAGGAATCAGTGTAATGAGTTCACATGCAAATTTTGAGAAGGCAATAGTGCTTTCTGTTCACGAATACTTCATATAATTACACTTTTGATAACATATTGTGCCAATGGGTATAAAATTTGAAAGTTTAAAAAAATACAAAATCAGCTCAGATAATGTGCAGAGTCCAATGTAGATGATACACAGAAAAACAGAAGACCAGGGCATTCCTTTATCAGTAAACACTGCAACATCAAGGCAAAAATTTATTGCCACTGAATTTCTGGTAGGACAGAAGCATATCAGGAGTGAGAGATGACCTTGTCGATTTTAGCGCAGTAAAAAAATGTTCCTTCTTGACTGCTTCCACTTCAAATCCCTCCTCTGATAAGGCCGTAAGTGCTGCCTGGAAAAAAGTTTCAAAGACAATTCACAAATTTGAAGAAAATAAGGGGCTGACTCTCAAAATAAATTCCTTGCCATCCTATTTGTAAGTATTCAATATTAGAAACGATGAGTTACCTGTGCTTGAATACTTTTCTCCAGGAAATTACATGCAAAAACAAGGGTATAGCAAGTGGAGGGAGGGATCAGGGGTTTCCGAACCCCAAAATTTTAGTAATTTATAATTGGCAATACATATTTATATTTGCAAGATACGAGCATGTCCCTATCATCATATTTTTTGAACAGATGATTATGAAACAGCACAATCAAATTTCATGCTGATTCAAAGTCGATCAAACCTTACCCTAATTTTTCCATTGATTAACTCTTTTTTCACCTATATACCTATTTTCTATGAACTCAACTGACCAAGGGGTACTGTAATCTCAAGGCAAGTGGTCCCCACAATTAATTTGACCCTACATTTTTTCAATAAATTGGCCTTTAATTCCAAAGATGAATGTATGCACCACTACATATTTCTATAAGCAGGAATTTCAGGGTGGTTTTACATCCCTAATATCAAAGGGACTCACCTCTTTACACAGGTTTTTCAGGTCAGCCCCCGAGTAGAGGTCAGTAGCCTGGGCCAGCTCCCTCAAGAGAGAGCTCTTGTCTCCACCCTCAACAGGCATTTTTGATGTGTAGTACGAGAGGATATCAAAGCGAGCATCCTCATTGGGAGGAGGGATGTAAATGAGCTGGTCCAATCTGCCAGGCCTCAGTAGGGCATCGTCTATGAGGTCTGGCCGATTTGTCGCAGCTATTACTGTCACCTGAGAGAATGGCTCCATTGAGTACTGCCTTGCACTATTGGTAGGATTCCCAGAAGATAAATCATTCTTCCCCTGTAAAAAAAATAGGCAAAACCATCTAAATTTTAAAGAGATATGCAAAATCATTAGAGTATCGTACTGATTAGGGTTGGTTTACTAGGAGAATTTAGAAGTTAACTCCAGCCTATCTTCTCTCTCAACATGTAGTTTCCTCTTTCTATTCACAATAAGACCTACTCCCTTTCATTCTATCTATCAATCCTTCTTTCTTCCTTTCCTCCCTTGCCTACCTAAAATTCTTCCATCTAAAAACTTTTTAACACCGCCTTCTCGCTCTGTTCTCACTCCATCCACACCTTTTGTCTCCTCCATACCTTGTCTAGATGCTTCCTCTCCTCACCCACCATGTGCAGCACTTCGATTTTCCTCCTCCTCTCTGCCCCCTTCACATTCTGCATCCTCCTCCAGACCCATCTCCAGCCTTTTCACACCATCCTTCCTAAGTGTCCATGTTTATGCACTACAAAATGCTAGACTCCAGATTAGACTCTTTGCAAGTCTTCTCATTGAAATCTCGCACAAATATCCTACCATAAGTTTTTTCCTGTAGATGAACGCCTTCTTTGCCAACAGAAATCTCTTCTCCATATATGTGAGATGATAAAAACATAATCCGAAAATAATTTGCATCAATAGGCTGATCAGCAGAAGCCATGGTTGCCGGAAAGAAGCATACCAACATATGACTAGCAATGAATGTTGTAGATATGCTAGAAGGAACAGATTGTTATCAATTGTATAAAAGTCATTAAGTTACTTCCAGAGAAAAATAACCTTCAGATCCTGAAGATACAGTGCAACCTCGATATAACGACACCCCACGGTGCACTAACAAACACTCGCTATAGCGAATTGTCGCTTTACCGGAGGTGGAGCAAATAATAGCCAATATACCTGTTGCAAACAGATATACAGGAACAGGAGTGGTGCGGCGACAGATAAACATCTATCCGATAAACGTAAGCATAAATCCAGACGATAGGCGATGTTTTTTTGCATCACTAAATTTCCTTACTCAAATAACGACTAACTATTCAAACAATTTATAAGCGCCGCACTGAATAAAAATCATGCAAAGCATTGTTTCGTCAATCATTATATTTATCGAACGACAGTTTACCACATAAATTTGAGACTGAGCACTCCATTAACTTCATTTCTAACAGATCACTAGCAATTACAGAGGTTAAGGAGTCTTGATGAAAGTCTTCCGGCGGTGAAACCCTCGCTATGGCGAGAGCCAACACCGAAAGGGTCTCGTAAAAACGAATTTTTTAACACGCTCATTATAGGGTCAATTGACGGTGCATCGGCTATATCTTGTAATAGCGGGGGTGTCGCTATAGCCCGCACTCGCTTTAACGAGGTTCCACTGTATTAAATAAAATCAGTTCCTTTCATTCACACCACTCTTGGGGTGGAAAATAAGCAGAAGCTATACCGACAACAAAACACCCCAATTGCAGTGGTGACATTGTGGGTAGAGTGAAAATGACTCATTTAGTCGAAACCTGTGTTTGCAAATAAAAATCTGTGAGGCATGCAAACAATTTTTGTTATGTTACCTATTTCACAGTCCCACAAAATATCTCCATCTCTTAAGTCGGTAATACAACCCGTCACTAAGTTCTTATGTCATCCAATAATGTATTTTGATGAATATACATCAACAGAAAAAAAGATTTAAGGCAAACAATAATGGAATCTTGCATAAAATGAGTGTACCTTATTTCATATATGTACTTACGGCAAACGAATAACAGTTCACAAACATCTGTGGAAGTTTGCCACCAAAATTAAAAGAAAAATTCTCACCCTATTTACAGGATTATTCAAATATTAAACTAGTTGATAGGGTTGTTACAAAATTCCAAAATTCAAAATCCTTGACTTTTCCTTCACAAAAAATTTCAGTTCCCCCAAATTTTTTGCACTCTCATTTCGATCATTATTTATTTTTGTTATTTTTGTTCTGCTCACCAATCACAACCTAAGCGTAGGACACAGGTGTTTTCTTCTAGAACTTCTTGAAAGTAAGAAAACAAAAGAAATATATGGCAATACAGTACAAACGATCCTATGCAATACGATATAGTCAGAACCTTAATAAAAAGGAAAAAAAATTATCATTAAGATGGTTTTATATTGAATTCAAAGGCCACTTCCAAAGGCAAATTTACCACATCTTTCCAAGTTAAAAAAGCCAAGCTGATAGGATGGTGGTAATTTTGATTTGATTTTCACGATAAAAATTTTCCCCGATGCCATGGATAAGATCCCCTGACTTTTCCTCAACTTCCCTGATGTGTAGCAACCCTGCTTCATAGGACAATCTCAAATACTAATTGTATTAAATTGGATCAACACCACTGCAGTGAATTACCCTTTTCTAACAAACTGGCCTCACCTCTGCAGGGTCCTTCATCATTTGGCCATCAGATGAGGAGAGGGAGGATACCGTGGGAGCAACCATTCGGTGCCCAACGCCATCAATTTCCATGAGCAGCGCTGCCAATACCCTCTCCTGAACTCCACCTTTGTGCATCCCGTCACGTGACCCAAAGAGAGCATCTGTCGGGAGAGGTTAATAATAATCACTAATAAGATGATTGAGCAAATAAGTGCATCAGGATAGCCACTTTCATGTTAACTCTATTAATACTCACTCACTCAGTGTTTCAACAAAATCAGTTACATTAATGACATTCATAAATGTTAACACGTTGACCGCCATGATGTTTTTAGCAGATAAGTCCTCCGACGCCATTAGTGTTTTTTATTCCGTGAACTATTCCCGGATCATAAAACATTAAGTGTATTTTTTTACTTTACTTTAAAATAAATATTTATATTCTGATGCCACAACGATCATGGCCCATACGTTAGCAAGAGATTCCGGTCACTCCGGCGTCAGAAATCCACTTTGAAACAGTCACTCGGATGCCGTATGTCTTGGAAGTAAGAAAACTCCTCCTCAGTATGACCGGCGTGGCGTGACGGTAGCCACTCGACTCCGGTCATTATAACCGACATGGTGGTCAACGTGTTAAGGAACAGAACGATATAAATGCTGACTTCAACACCCTTACCCTCGAAGCTGGCAAGAGATTACATCACATTCAGTTAGCATTCATCAAATAAACTGCTACCGTACCTAAAACTTGGTCAGAAGAAATTCATGAAGCTAATGGTTGCATTATTGAATGATCTTATAAGAGCAAAAGAATCAGTGCAACTTCATAGTTTGCATTGGCTAAGATAGTCCACTGTTTGCTGTTTATTACTTTTCGTGAGAATTCATCCCCATCACAAATTATGCTTAGTGATCAGGTATACGAAGGGAACTCACCTAGCTCATCAATGAATACAATGGAGGGTGCACCACAACGTGCCCTTTGAAAGAGTTCCACCACTGTTTTCTCTGAATCCCCAACAAACGGAGAGTACAACTCAGCAGCTGAGCATGAGAGGAACGTGATTGTGTGGCTGGACTCCGAAGAGGTTGGAGAGGATGCCAAGGCCCGAGCCAAAGTGGTCTTAGCACAGCCAGGAGGCCCATACAGCAGAACTCCTGAAAAGAGAGACATTCACCACATGTTCATTTGGGGTGGCCAATTTTTAAAAAAAATTTCAGCAGTCACAGTAGTAACCAGCAATTAACTCATTTATTATCACTTCATGAAATTAAGAATTTTTTCAACTACAACACACTCCCGATTATCCGGACTAATGATGGGGAGAGACAGCACGAATAATTGGAAATCACAGATAACCCAAACTTTCACTTTAATGTCTTGTAATGTTCATAATTTACCTAAAAAAAATCTTTTTAGAGGCGATAACATGGTTGTACTCGTATTATTAAAGCTTAATGTAAGGCATGGTTTCACAAACCACCCATCCGTGGCTTTGTGATTACCGATACAGAAAAGTGGTTCGCACGAATGCTTCAAAACCACTGCTCGACATCAGAAACTACACTGTCGGGCACCACCCCACATAGCCGAGTCTCGCACCAGTAGCCCAGGTTGCGACTGCTGTGGGACATGTATCCATGATCACGGAGCAGGGTCGTGCTTTGCGAGGCTTGGAAAACAGGAACACGGTGCTCCCCAATGCAGCTAGCGCACGATCGCTTCCATTCCACGAAGGGGATTCTAACAGAAATAATAAGCCCAGTGTATCCTAGCATTGATGCAGAAATTATGGTGATTTTATGTCCGATTTTAATATTTAATAAACTTACTATCTTTAAATAACTTGGTAACCTTGTTTGAGCATTTGCTTTTCATTTGTAGACAGCAGGTGTCCTAACACCCCCTGCCACACGCCTTTTTAGGAGGCTTCTGGGGTAGTATGTAGATGACTATTGTGTATATACAAGAGGATTTCAGCAGAGTTTTTATGTGAAGATAAGGGGGATCTCAAAACCGGTGCTTAATAAATGGTGTTTGGGAGCTTCAGCCCTCCAAAATTTTATCCCTTGACATTGCTACCCACGATACATCTGCTAAAGAGACTACTCGCACAGAGGCACCTATCCTCTAACACTCAATTTCTCAATACATGTAATCACATTTTTTTACATTAATTTACTTTATGCTAATAACTAATGATGAATTTATCTTTTGTAACTATGCAAACGAAATATTTAGCTAACTTATTGAAATGTATGGTTTTCCATGCATGGAATGCTTTCAAATTGACAACATGAAACAGTATAGGCAGCCTGCAGGTCAAACACGCCCTGAAGCAGTAGCTACGCACCTCCTTACAACTATGCACTTCAAATTTGTTCACTTTCCAAAAAAAATCTCTTTTTTCATCCATGAGATCATTATCTCTGGTTGCCAAACTTCTCACATCGACTGCACAGCCTTTATACTTTCAAGTATGTTTGCAATGCAAAGGAAAATTTAAGTTCTCTGGTGACAAGAGGGAGTTTTCATTCCCATTTCACTCGGAATATGGATTCCTTTGGTGTCCAAAACTGTCATCTGACCAAAAACAGCAATGGCTTTCATATTATAAAAACATACATCATCAACAAATTCTCTTTTGAAGATAGTCATGTGAATATTTAAAAATTGAAAATGTTATCCATGCCCGACTCTAACAACAAGCTTTTTATACTATAGACAAATTTTATGAGTGCCACAACATGGAATTGTCATTTTTAAATGATATTTTACCTTCATTCTACGTTTTATTCAAAGGTTGACTTTTAAGTAAGTCACAATATGACATTATTCTGATGACGACCATTAAAAATTGTATATTTGCAATGCATGATAATAAAATAATAATAATAATTTTTTATTATCACTTTCATTGGCGTTCACTCACCTCTGGGTGGCCTGATACCCAAGCGTCTGAAAGACTCAGGATGCAAGAGGGGTTCCCGTACAGAAATAACCAGTCTCTCCTTGATTCCTTGCAATCCACCAATGGAAGACAGCTCTGGGGCACCATCAAGGGCACTGCCACTGATTAAGGTGCCAGGACCACCAATGAGGGAGCTAACAGGAAGCTGGCCAGCACAGTAGGTAAAGTCATGGAGCCACTGGCTAGAGTAGTCCGTATCTTCTTTCTCAGTGTTCTACAACAAAAAGTATTCATTGATATTTTTTCAAATATTTTAGAAACAATATTCCCTGACAAAAATTACACAGATTTACTCATTTTTTTGCTCCCAAAAAATTTTTAAATGATAATTCATACATATCTGAGGTGTTGAAACTAAATATGGTATCACTTTTATTTCTATCACCTCCACTTACATAGAATAAAAATAGCATTGATTTCATGGCTACACAGCATAAAAAACTAATAATAGGAGTCCTCAGAGATCTTCTACAGTTTAAATCGGGTGAGATTATCTGCCAAATTTTATAATGCTATATTTTGCATAATTTCTTTGATTGAGACTGATGGAACCCCAAGTTTGGAGGTGTTGAAAGTGTGTGGAATAAATTGTTACTGCATCCATCAAGCTACAAGGACTTTCCAGACACACAAAATGAAAATAATCAGCATGTTTTAGTAAAGTAACATATTTTATCACAAAGGGTGAGAGTCATGAAGGTACTTCATGACAGCTTTCTTACTTAGAGTTCTCTTTTTCAGACAGGCATTTATTTCTCTTGTGACCTGATACGCAGATCCTTCCAATGAAAATAAGGATGGTTGATGTAATTTTCTATTAAACAGGGCGGAGAAAAATTATGTCACAAAATTTTAACCCTAGATAGCTGATGCCAGCAGAAACCAAAATTACTAACGATTTTTAGATTGAAAATGCACCATTTTTCAAGTACAGAAACTTTGCACCAAGTATTCCAATTGGCTGTGAGTTTGCCTTTTTCCGGATGCTCAGGACAACTCATGACTTCGAATGCTCTGACTGCCAGAAATTACGATGTATTCAAGGCATTTGTGACCATTTACATGAATTGTCCTATCTTCCACAAAAAGGAGAAAACAAATTGGCATCCTCACTATGCACACCTCATGGTTCCTTTTGATATGCATCCACTTGACTTGACAGCAAAGCAGGCTCAGCTCAGCTGCTACACGACCTGGCGTTAAGGTAGCCGCAGTCCTTGCCACCTGTGTCACATCCACTAGACGTGATGACTCCATTTCATCGCCAACGAGAATATTCTTGATGATGTCACAGCGGTCTGCCTCACTAGGGATACCCATGTACACCTTAAATTGTATAATTTACTTTAAATAGGATAAAAATTGTTTCGTACACATGTGCAAAACATTCTCTAGAATTAAATATAGAAATAAGTAGAAATTAAAAATTAGATCCCTTTATTACTGATGACAATCTCTGCATATTTAATATCGCAGATGTATTTCTCCATCCACCAGAATTTTCATTATTTACAATGGCATTGTTTGCTCAGACTCAACTTGCAATTCATGATAAGAATTCGGAAGATGGAAGTTTGCGATGAGTTTAAAAAAAGGTCTTCCTCTCCATTCTCTCTCAAAGCCATCCCTAAAACACTTATAAAATTAAAGAAAATGGGAAGTTGGCACCCACTTTTGTGAGTTGGTGACATTATAAGAATGCTTCCACTCATTTGCTCATTCTGGAGAAGGCATCACTCACAAGAGTGAAAAAAATTGTGAACGAGCCTATATTGAAAGTTAACATTTCCACTGACAATATTGCAATTCTACACTGAATATTCTTGGTTCTTACTGCTTTTAATATTTAGCAAACCCACTGTTTTCCCAAATTTTCTTCAATATAGCCTTGGCAATCACATGCATTGAACGATAAAACCTATCCAGACCTCTCCAGCCTAGTAAAATGATGGCCAATCCCAAATTAATTTTCCAGTGAGAACATTGGTGACCACTTTATTGCTTTCAATGTATTTTAATTACTAATCTCAAAATTTCACATATGAGTTGGTTGACTTACAAATTAATATGAAGCACGATCAAATGCTCTGGAATGATAAATACAGCACACTGGATTAGCAATAACATTGACCTCACCTCCTGGTCTAACCGTCTCGGCCTTCGAATGGCAGGATCAATTTCATCCACTGCGTCTGTAGTGGCAAAGATAATGAGATTGTCCAGATTTTCCAATGAATCCATGGCACCAAGAAATTGGGTCGTCTGAGCACCAGCTTGATGCTTTCTATTGGGACACATTAATTCAATATGGGCTAAAAGAAGAATAACAATAGGATGGGCATGCAAACTTCCCTCGGTTCTTCTGGAGCAGGTGTTCTTCGATGTATTCTTTCCAGAACGTCGATTATTCAAAATTTCGCAAAAAGTTTTTACGGAGTCGAAGGTGCGGCGAATATTCTCTTCGATTTCTCCAGGTTTTCCACGACAATCCTTTGGGCAAAGTACTTCACTCCCGTCCACTTCAATGACCAGGGACTTACAATGTTTCGCAACAGCTTTGATTAGCGTCTTCTTCCCACAGCCCGCCGGTCCCACCAAAAGAACATTTTGATTAATAAATAAGTTATTGGTGAGCTTGCGATTGTTGACAACATCGACCAAGAGATTGAAAGTCTTTTCCATTCCGCCACGATACACAGTTTCCAATTGAACCATCTCGGTCGTAAACTCACCATCTACTCTAATGTCAGTGCTAGGTACTACTTTATACACTGCATCACTAGCAGTTTTCTTCCCACGTATACCGTTGATCTTTATATACGCTATGCCCAAATCCAAATAATCTTTAATGCCATTAAAAAATACATGGGTCTCATTTGCTATGACGAAAAATTTCAGTAGATCATGTAAAACTAAAACAGTGTACTTCTTCTTCCATTGAACCAATCTGTCCAGATTCTCAAATATTAGAGAGATATTAACACTCTTGGCATCGAAGGGACCTCCTTGAGGAATTATTATCGGGGTGATTTGATCCAAAAACGTTCTTTGGGGTGAATTAAGAAACGAACTAACTGATGTATCGATGTAACAACAGCTTGGACTCAAATTATGACTGAAGAAGAGTTTCACAATGCAGTAGCCAGTTTGAAATTTAAAGAGAGCATATTTTCTAAACGATTCCCCTAAGTCGTCAAAACACGTTAACGGAAGATAACACTTCTGTAAACTGGAAATACCAGATGGTAAGGGCAGCACCCTCATGGCCATTTTTCACGCGCAATCCCTGCCTCTTCACCTCTCATACATGCCGCTAATTGCGGAACAGGTAATAACGTCATTCACAATTTCGAATGGGAGTTATTTGACAATACTTGGCCGGCTTCTGGCACAAATCCATAGTGAATCATAGTAGGATCACTGGAGCAGCAGCGAATGATGCACCAAGAAGGTTAGACGATGTTAAGTAGAACATAATCTCCTTGTCAACACATACATAATCAACTCATATTTAAATACATTGGGACTTCATTGTCCGCAATGAATGCCAAAAATTATGAATCAATCTTCTATTAACACATGGTCACATCTCTAGCATACACAACATCAAATCGAGAGCACCGCGTAGAAACAATTGGCTTTGCGCTCCAAAGCTCCAAACTTTCATTTGTTTAGTAAGGTGTTTTTCGAGTTGTCAGGGCGGGAGTACGTCGTGGCCCATTTTAGATCAAACATTCATTTGGGCAATTAATAAGTATATATACGATATCTTAATATATCACCCCGCTCTTCTTCATTTAAATTACTTAATATAAGCCTGCGGTAGCACAATTGTATCCTACTTGAGGTGGTGCCTCGCTATTCCCGTTATTACGTCTATCCACTCAGGGAAAAATTTTTGCTTTGCAACTGCTTTGGAACCCTTTTGAAACTGCTTTGGAACACCAAAATCTGCATTGGAACTGCTGTGAAACTCATTTTCACTCATTTGTACCAAAAATTAGAAATATGAAGACGTTTGTAACTCATTTGTGATCCCCTTTGGAACTCCTTTGTACAGAGTGTGTTCGTTTGGAACTGCTTTCTACTCATTTGGAACTACGTTTGAACGATTCGGTAGGATTTCCAGACGTCATCATTCGTATTGTAACTGCTGTGTACGGAGAAAATTCATTTGGAACTCCCTTTGAACGAGATGACAGGATTTCCGGGCGTCATCATTCGTATTGTAACTGTTGTGTACTGAAAAGATTCATGTATTACGGCTTTCCATACGTTTGTAATTCTCTGTGAACAAATCCATGCGATTTATAAACGTCATCATTTGTTTTGGAACTGTCTTCTACGCGCCAACATACCATGGCCAGGTTCAGTCTGATACGTTTGGTCGAGAAAACGAAAATTCTTTAATACATATATATGCAATAAAAATGCATACGTAGTTTAATAAGAAATAATCGCAAGTCAGTTAATAGAAACGGAACTCCCAAATAATCACTCGAATTAGTTTAAAAATCATTCTATTTTCCTTGTGGCTTAAATCGTATTTTTGGGTCCGATTTGAAATGCGACAAGATTATCTTCACTACGTACCGAGAATTTGGGTTACGTATAATAAAGGTATTCAATAACAAATTCATAGCGCTCGCGTTTTTTTGCGTTTCCAAGTATATTATTATCGTAAAAATTCAATGTCTATACTTTCAAAGTATACTTCGCAATTATAAATATTGTGAATTTTACGGCATATTTGCAACCTTTTCTTTCATAGCTTACGTTCTTTGATACTACCGGAAAAGTAGTATTTTGCATAGATTAATATACATAAAACCATAGAGTAAGTATATAATATACTTACTCTATGATAAAACATACCGATGTATATTGTCTTCGCGATCCCTAGGAAATGGTTTATGTCCATATTTGGATCCGCATTTTAGGGCTGAATTTTTTCGCCATGAATCCCTCCTTCGAAAATATATTTCAATGTCGAAGATGACAAGTTCGATTACCCGGAAAGGCCTTTTTTCGCATTTCCCATTGTATTTTCAGATATTTAACATGACGGTTTTCAAGAAAAAATTTCCAGAAACGAAGGCATTTCACTCAAAAATGGACACTGAATGATCCACATCAACCACGTAAGATCGGAATTAAGCTCTCGATAAGGACTTTCTTGACCACCAAAGTGACTTACCCCTCACTCCGCAATATGAAAACACGAAACTTTTGTTAAGCTTGTCGAGCTTGAATGTATTTCGTTTATGACTAATGCTTTGCAAAGCAATGGAGCAATTGCCTAATGGCGGCACTGCCGCACTTCCATTCGTAATAGTCATTTTGCCTAAATATCCGAAACAGACTAAAATAAACTTCAAGAAAATTGAGTACGCCATCTTGAACTGCTACAAAGGAGGTGGCATGTTGTACAAATGAGTTCCAAATGGTACAAATCAGTTTCAAAACGGATGAACGAGTGGTACAAACGACTTCCAAATTTAAATCCAAATGAGTCCCATAGCAGTTTCCAATGGAAATCCAAGGCAGTTCAAAATATGTTTCAAATGAGTTGATGACATGGTAGCGATGCTATGACGTCATGAACTGCTGTGTACCGTGTTTCAATTCCACAGTAGTTCAAAAGCACATACAAATCAGTGGTACAAAGCAGATACATGACAGTTCCAAATGACTTACACAGCAGAAATTTTTCCCTGAGCATGCCTGCAGGCATGTTCAATCAACATCAACAGTGATTGAAGGTATATACAAGTTTGCGGCTTATATTGTTAAGGCTGTTGATCCTGTAGATGGTCACCGAATTCTGGTCTGGCCCAGAGGTAAAACCCGGCTGGTCGTTGTATTCTCCACACTCCCGAAGCTCCCTATGATAGAAAAACGATAAAATAAGATAAATTTTGACAAACAAATAAGTATATAGGAATTAGTTTTTCCCCATGCAATTAAAGACTTCAGCAAATGATAGATGGAATTCATTAGCTAAATATGTTCAAGTCACACCTTCTCAATTCTTTCCAGTAATTAGCTGGTGTCATAACCACCACTATCACACGCAGTGCTGTAGTTGGAAAAAAATTAGGCGGTACTCACCAAAAATTCCAACAGCAGAACATGTATTATACATCCGGCCGCGAAGGTATTTTAACCGGTACGCTTATAATGAGTTAGGATTTTAGGGGGGACGCCGTACCGGCCCAACTACAGCACTGATCACACGCACTAGAGGCAAGGCTGGGTAATGTGTAGGTGTATGTAAACAGTCATCATCTGTATAGGACTCCAAATAAGGCTAAAATGGAGCTATACGGATCATTTTCTTTCCTGCACAGCCAGGGGCGGATCCAGGTTAGGAACAAAGGGAGGAGGCTGCATGGTTTCATTTCTAATTATCCGAAGAATAGGGTAGTTTCCTTCATCAAAGAAAACGAAAGGCATTGATTGATATTCGTTACCCACCATTAGTGTATTCATAATATACAAATTATTTAGTTTTAGAAATCCCAGTTTAGACGAATGGCAATGGTCAATTTTAACCGCATTTCAAAAAGGCCAGATTTGCGCCCATGCGATGCCACTCCACGTGACACCACAGGGACCTAGTTTCTATACGAGTAGATAGGAGTTTTACATCGTCTGAGATTACCAATGCATGCATGAGGCACAGAGCTCAGGGAAACATCTCTTAATAATCTACCTATTAAAACTGGCTAAGGTCGGAAAGGTTTCTTCGCTTAATAAGGTATTAATAATCCTTATTTAAGCCAAGCGCTACCTGCTAGCTGGGTACTCTGCTACCTGCTAGCAGCCTGCGTCGTATCAGCGCTCAAAGCCTCGCCCCAAGGTCACCTCACTTGCAGCTGCGGGAACCAGACCGACGTCACACGGAGTTTTCCCAGCATTCATACTTACCCGTCACGTTTTCGCGCGCTTGAAAATTTGCACTTTTCATTTAATCGCAAAAAATAGATATCATCATTTAAAAATCTGAAAGCGTGAAATACGTACTCCAGGAGTAGTCTTTCGATTTAGGCAATAAAAAAATAATAGGAAACCACCCTATTAGGTTTTCTAAACAGACACTTCGGTACACTTTTAGTAACTTGGATTATTAGGGCTCTCCTCTCCCACATATATTCGACAACTGAACAAACTTACCCTTTCATCTGGGGTAAATAGATGTGCCACTCTGGATCCACCAGTGTACTCAGCCAATTTAAGTAAAAACAATTGCCAAGACAAGAAAATACCGAAGGCAGTGGCTACTAGGTATGTATTGAACCAATGGCTTTCAGTCACAGCTAGTTTTACTTTACATAGGGAAGTGAGAGGTGGCTTAGGGAAATAAACTGGATCCCCAACCGAATGTGAACTGTACACATGCCATTTGCATAGTGTGAGCTTCACACAAAAATACATCTTTCAAATTAAGCACTTAAGTGACACAGAGTGACCATAGCACTTCCAACTTGGCTGCAGTTCTTTCATGCGTCATGATGGGGTGACTGAATACTTAACCTTGGTACCAGGGCTCTTGCAGAATAAGGTTAACAAAAATATTGCAATAGAAATACTCATCGGGGGTTATGAGACTCTGCTTTTATTGAAGCTACACTTCAATATGTATTTACATGTGTCCCAGGGGGGACTTGCATCCAATAATTTGGATAGCCAGAGTAAATTAGAACTTTCCTGGGTACCGGGACGTGCAGGTATTACTGGAAACGAAAATGCAGACGGACTTGCTAGGGTCGGCACTGAATAGTATCCAACTGTCCCAGAACCATTAGTACCAGTTGCACCCTCAATAGGGATGGCCCTGATCAAATTATGGGGATTTACCCAACACTTGAAGATCTGGCAAGAAACACAGGGGCTATGCCTGGCTTCACTCCTTATTGGAAAACCTTGCCCTAGACTCAGGAGAAGACATCTTCTTATGAACAGAAATAAACTTTGAATGGTGGCAGGCCTGTTTACTAGCCACTATCACGAAATGAGGCATCTGCACCTATCAGAAGTAGCACTCTTGACAAGTGTAGATGGTGCGAGATGGGAGAAGAAACTACGACCCATCAAATATGAGAGTCCCTCGCTAACATGAGGACTCGATATAGACACTTAGGCTCACCTTCTATGAGTTCTGAGAGGTAAGAGATCTTCCCATTGGGGACCTCTTGGCCTTTACTAAGGACATAGGCCTCCTGTCATCAATCATCGGTGGCACAATGGACTATTAGGTCTAAGTGCCTTGGAACAGTGGAACAAAATGACGAAGTTGAAGTAAGCAGCCCACAGCAAACTTTCCAGTATTCAAAACAGTAAGATTCCTCAAAAAGCTACTCCATCTTTTCCTTTGGGGTAAAAGAAACGTAGTCCTCTCTTAGCACAAAAACTTGCTGTTGCCTCCATAGAGGCCTTCTCATTTGCATGCAGGGTAAACACCTGCCAAAAAGGAATACGCTAGATCTCGAGTTTATATCATCCAGGGGGAAAAATTTGAGCTCTGAGCACAAGTAATGCATTGCACTCCGACAACCTCAGTTTTAGGGGTATACAATTTCCCCCAGGGCATTTTAAGTTTCTAGGAATAAAGCAATGATTACATCACAGACCTCACTCTGCAGATAACCCAGTGCCTACCCACTAGAGATTACCTACCAAGCATCGTTCATCCAAAATTTTCTCTCAAGAATAGAATTTTGCATAGGACGTGACCAATAAGCTTGCAATAAAATGTTAGTATGAAAAAAACTGGAGTATATAGTTCAGTAGAAAAAAAACGGTAAGGTTTACAGAAATATTTTTTTTAGAACTGTAAAGAGGTTCATAATTTCCTGAACCACACAACCCTAGCCATACCACCTTGGTTTCCATTGATCTTATATTAAGAGCAAGAAATTAAGGTAAGAACGAGGGCCAGGTAGGGGGTCAGGAGAAGTTAAAATACATCGTTAAGATTCTGTTTCCAAGATAGCTCTTAAAAAGACGGGAGAGAATCAATTGGTTACCCTATGAAATATCCAGGATCAATAAGTCATTCATTCAAAATTAAGCATGTCATTGAAGAGCCATAATGGGATGTAGAGAAATATTTTGTGCATTGTATTCAACATACCTCTACTATTTGTATGATAAATAAATGACATTTCCAGAATCTACAATATTGGAGGAGCTTCAGCAGTAAGGAGGAAAAAAATCAAGATTTTCATCATAACATTTGAATTTGGGGAGGGAGGGAGGAGCAAGAGGTAAAAAGTTGCAATAATCTGATCATTTGCTTAAATAATTTTAGGCCACCCATCTTTGGTAAAATTTTCAGCTCGCTAGGTCTTCTACAGAAGGTCAAGAATGTGGGTACCAAAGTTACTTCAATCAGTCTGTTGCATAAGTGCCTAAATATGCGTGTAGTTATCCTAATAATCACTATTAAACACTTCTTGGTCCAGCGCCCTTTACATTTAACTAGCCCTAGAGACTGGTCATTTTTAAAATGTCAGCGGGGAAGCTGTGAGTATACTAGTAAACTCGCACAACTTGAGAACTTATGCACATTTTTAAATTCACATTTTTGTTATTAACATTTGTTTTATTTATTTTTTCCAAGAACAAGAACTTGGTCCAAATAGCCTAAAATAATTCCGTAAAGGGGAATTGCAATGCAAAAAACTTAAAAATACGTGACCAGACCGCTACCACTGGATGTGGAATCACGTACATTTACATCAGCTGACCATATGTGTTAATAGAGTATAATCTATAATCACAAACACAGTGTCCGAGGATTAGTTGAACAATGGCAAAATTGAATTTCCTCTACAGGATATTCAATGGCCAAAGCCATATTGCAAGTTTTAGATCTACATATACAAGCAATTCCTTCCTAAGGAGTTAAAATAAAATCTACCTAATAAACCTCATATGAGTAACCTCATAAATAAACCTTATGTGAGTCTATACATACAATAAATTAATAGGCATTTCTAAGAAATTACTTTATTTATTTTATGTACAAATTCCAAATGCCACCATTCAAACAAATAAGCATTCAATATTATGTACACATGTCTATCAATGTCATCAAACCCGGGCATAGTCCATAATGAGACCGGAAGAAGATGACACAGCAAAATGGCCAATGACCATAATCACAACCCTTTTCTAAGGGTAATTCAGGGCAGAGAACTGCACCTGAAGCACATTCAAACTTTACATTCACATCAACACACTTGGAATCACACACACACACACACTTCACAATGTAACACAATGAACCTGGCTGTTGGACTCCACAAGTCACACTCCTCATTTAAACATTATTATAAACCTTTATCATTACGTGGCTGCCATTACAGAGTCCTAGTTTTTTTAGAGTGTCAGAGAGGAATCACTTTTCTCCCAGCAAAGTATTTCTTAAAGACGATAATAATAAAAAGATGAGCCAAAGCCAAAAAAATACAACAAAAGGAAAACTAATAATTAACATTTCAATAATTTATATCACTAGCATAAAAATTATGGTTCCCAAAAAAATGACAATTCAATCATTTTCTAATATGAACTACCAACAAGTTGTTCATATGACACTTAAGAACACTTAATGAAGTAGACCTGGTGTCCAATGGTAACTGTTGGCAAATGAACATTCACCAATAAAAATAAGAAAAACGACACTAAAAATGCGACACATGATATTTTGTTGTTAATTTTCCATAAAAAAATCACCATGATATTTACTGTGCGTGAAGAATACAAGAACTGCCAACTGGTGATTAAAATAAGTCAGCTACATCTAATTCGCCTTGTCTGGGATCTTCAACATTAAAAATATACTTGTGCATGAGAATACAATCTATTATTACAATTGGATTGTCTTTAGAAGAATGTATATCCCTCATAATTCCCCTCCGCAATCTGATTTAACTACTTTGATCACCCTAATTCTTCAATGGCTAATGTTCAGACGGGAGAAAAAGGTTTTAATTACATCAAGGAAACTACACAATAAGATGAGGAGAGTGTATCCATGCATGGGAAATTGAGAATGACCAACAACTCATAATACAATGTTCACATATTGGGCCTCAAATGAGATTGAATGAAATAATGATGATTCTTTGCAAAGGGGGGCCCTCCAACTTTGCAAAGAGGAATCAAAAAAGCGAGGGCAGGTACAGCGGATATACAATGTAAGGGCTTAGCCATTGACATCAACAGATGAAGAGGGCAAATGGAGTCAGCATGAAATGGCAGCATGGATTTTCAAATCCTTATTAACTCGTTTCTGGCAAAATACTAATGGACAACAAAATGGGCCAGTAAGAACACTTCCATGTCATAACATTGGCACTACCTTTTTAAGAGAAAGCACTCTTAGATGGTGAGATGACAAGCAGGCAATGCAATCTTCAAGATAAACAACAATTCAAACATTCCATTGAAGTACACTTTCTCAGACATCACATGGCATCATCTTCTTGATGGTCAAATTTGCATAAATTCCAAATACTATTACTCAAGTATCAACAGATGTACTGCCCATAATTTAGTCATGTCACATCAAGTGCAACATGATTAAAAAATTGAACTCTATATTTCTGAGAACTTGAATGTCGTTGTGGTCTTATCCTTCGGAATGGAATCAAGAACAGTTAAAATTAGCTTATTAACATGCTTTTCTGCAATTATCGCAAAACATGGCTTCCATGGAATGAAAGCAATTTGGAACTTCACTTTCTTGTAAATACGAAGTGCTTTAAAGAAGGTCTTCATCACCCTTGCCCAATTACAACACAGCAAGTACCAGAAACGGCCATTTGCTGATCCCCCGGGACCAATCACAGCCCACCGGCTTGGAACCAGTCCTCCCGTAGGGAGAGCCTCCCCTCTACGATGCCCCAGTCCTCTCCATCTCCTCCGGCCACAACGCTCAATCCTGCGTCTGCAGCCATTGTCGCATTAGCCCTGCTGCTCCCACCCCCGCCGCCCCCTCACCGTGACAGCGAATGGCTCCTCTCCCGACTGTGGTCACCTCCAGAGCCAGCCCCACTGCCCGCACCCCCGGAGTTGGACGATCGGGCATCTGAGCCAAGCCTCAAGTGCGATGGCAGTGCATCAAAGAATGGATGGCGCAGTGCTTGAGACAGGGTTATGCGCTGCGAGGGCTCGTACTCCAGCATTCTCTCAACCAATTCAAAGAGCTGGCGATGCTCATCATCCTCCACTCCTTGGTACCTCTGTAGAAAGCGAGCAGTGAATTAATCACCTCTTTTAAGCAACTACATGCTTATTGTCAATCAACAATTATTTGAAAATTTAAAATAACCCAAAAATAAGAAAAAATGTACTATGGGGATGAAGGCCCATGATATGTGATAGGCAGGTTATTAAAAAAAAAATGCATGAAAAAAATGTGTTATAATATAAAATTTGCTAAAAACATACGTCATTACTGCCATGGTATATGAGGCAAATAGAAAACAAAAGTTATTCTGGTTATTAATAGTCGTTGCTTATTTAAGGTATCAAAGAAATTAGAGACTCTCATTACAATATTTTTAAATCTTCTTGTGTTTGGCTATCATTAGGTGCAGCTAACCATAAGTGAAAAAAAAAACTGGAATACGTATCCAGGGATTTGCAAAAAAAAAAGCACTACTACCCTCTAACTGTTATTACTCAGGGACCCAAGGGGAGGGGAGTGAGACAATGAAAAGTAAAGGGGTACTAAAACCAAGGTACCATCTAAAGTACCATTTAATGCAATCATAAGTAGAGATGGGTCAAATAGCAGATTTCTTGAACTTGAATATCGAATTCGAATATTAAATCATTGCTTGAATATTCGAGTATCTCGAATTTTGAATACCTCGAATACTAGCATTGCGCAAAGCATAATAAAGGTACGTTTTTTCTTCCATTTCACTTGATGAATGTATAAATAAAAAGGTATGTACAGTGGAACCCCAATCTATCGTTCCAGCATTGATCGTTTTCCCGCATTCATCATTCGCCATTCCTGTCCCAAATCAAGCTCCATTAAGACAATTTAATTTTTTTCTGCAACTATCGTTCCTGAAGTACCGTTTTCCCGCATTGATCGTTTGAAGATTGCAGTCCCATCGTATAATTTTCCCCCATCCATTGTTTGATGAAAATGATACGAAATGTTTACAATGTGTTATTTGTGGCTAATGATGACAGAAGCATAGTTTGAATCTTCCACTGGATATTGAAATACCATAGGGAGAAGCTGAGTGCTGTGGGATAGTTTCATTCGCACATTTCCCAAGATCCGCTATTCCCCTCCATTTAGCACTCACCTCCCCGCTTTCCTCTTCTCCGAAATCAAACAAAAGGTCCCAGATCACGCAGGGATCGTATTACGAAGACCTTAGCTTCGAAAGAAAATATCAAGTTACACAAGAACAAAAGAAACCTGCCTCCCCCTTTCTTTTCCGCTGAACTTTTTCAGCCTACACACTTCAAAGTTCCTTGTTTCTGGAGGTCAACTGCTGCATGAGTCACCTATTAGCCCAAAAGGTGTCTAACAATGACTTTTGGCAATTGGTATTATACTTTTATTAGATTGAAGTATTAGTAATGCGCACGTAATTCAACAAAGAATGATACCTAACACGATGCATTTCTAACGTTATTTAAGCATTTTAAGCAAGGAAATAGTCGGAATAATACAATGGTGATTCCTGGCGAATCTCAATATCCTCGCAGCTGAGCTTCTCCGCAGGTGATGCGGCATTTTTTTTCGAAAACAGGACATCAGATTACAATTTACGAATTATGCTACAAATCTCACCTGTCAGAGTTGCTAACAAAGCGATATCTTCTCATGATATTTTATCGTAGGTGTATTGATGCATTTAGCCATGGGCACATATGCACAGCACATATGCCGTTTTTTAATATTAATTTAATGAAAATTTCGATCCTTTATCAACTTTTACGCATCATTGTAGAGCTGTCGTTTGGCATAAAGAAACAAAACTGATGCCACGGGAAGCCTGCATTCTTATAGTCTTCCAATCCATGATGATCTTTCCGAACTGTTCGGAAGCAGTAGCTCAATGCTTAACGGAAGGTACCACAAAAGTCGATATTTTTTCCGCCATTGTTAATTTTTTTGAGAGGTTTCATGGGGGAAATCCGGGATTTTCGGATTTTTTCCCCCGATCGGTTCCCCACGTCGTACAATATCTTTTCACCACTCTAATTCACGAATTGACACAGTTCGTTAACTTGCCTAAAACGGCGTTGCATGCACTAAACGACAAGAGTCAGTCCTCTAGGTTGTTTCCAAGTTAACTACCAACGAGAAAACGTGTGCGCGACAGTGGTTGACATGAAATTCAAAGTATTCGAGATCGTACTTTTAGCATAATTATTCGAGATCTCAAATATCGAATACTTTCCAGTATTCAAGGTATTCGAGTATTCGCAGACACTTCGCACATCTCTAACTATAAGTGAATGTCAGATAATTACGTTTATTGATGACCCTACCTCTAAACACCTAGCATCAGGATTAACAGGTGGGTGGGGGGCAAAGTTTGTGGATCAAAGGTATAATGGTTAAAAAAAATATTTAGGAAACAGTGATTCAGACCATGGTGAATTGTCAATCTGGCATTAGGCACAGGATGCACCCTTAGAGGGAGTGTGGTGGCCCTCCATGCAGAGCATTGGGCAACTGATTCAAGGGTCCTGGGTTCAAATTGTGGGTGAAACCATCAAATAACCCCGAATTAAGTCTTTAAAGTGCAAGGTGGCCCAGGGAAAGCCATGCCCTACCCTGAAAATGTGAATTTCACGAGCCTATAAATTAGTTGAGTTATGATGATACAATGAACTTACCACATTGTAAACATTTTTAAATGTGGGGGCATACAGAGCCTGAGCATCAACTACTCTACTTTCACTTATCTTGCTATGAAATCTTTAAAATTGAAAATTTTCATTCCCTGTACTAAAATTCTCTTTCAGTCATATAAGAAGTTAACATGAGTTATTTTGATTGTTATTATTATAATGAGCTAATGAAATTCCTAATGAAAGATTAGAGGATAGAATAAAATCAGGGAAGTAATTTATTCCTCCACTTACACGTAATGGCTTGCAATTTTCACGAACATAACGCCCAGCTGAGCTTTTTTCTTCCCAGTCAAGTTTTCCATGGTAGAAATATTTGGTTTTAGTTTTTCTAGCCATCCTGAAAAGTAAAATTATAAAAGTTACCCAAATCGATGTGATGCACATAATCTTAAAGCAAAAATGACTACGAATATCAAAATTAGCATAACTATAAACATAATGTCATCTTACCTGTAGGGTATGGACCCTAATATCCGTTCCATCATAGCCAAGTGCTCACGGTTATCATGAGTTTGGAAGAGAGTTATGCCTAGGTATAACTCAAATATAATACACCCAATAGACCACACATCGCAAGGTTGAGACCAACCTAATTCTGGAAACGAATTTTTAAAAACCAGTTAATGCAGGAAAAAATACACAATTAAATAATCGAAAGACCTATCATAGATCACTCTTCAGTAAATTTTCTACACGAATATCATAGTCCATTTCCAATAACTCGAAAGATGATATTTTGACCATTTCCATTATGAGAGGAAATTAGAGATGTCAGAGCAATAATCTCCCAAGAGAGGGGGACTGCACTCCTATTGGCTACACCATATGGCCAGGCTTAAGCTCCAACTCCCGGCCCCATACCAAATTTCCATCTTACAACCTCCCATGTCATTTTAAGCAGACAATACTGGTTTACAATCCCTATACCAAAGTTGTTCTGTGTTTCATCTAATGACTAATGTTTGGTTCAATTCTTAGCCTCATACAATAAATCATACCTTAAGATTGTACAATACTAACTGCCCTGACATATACAGTTGTCATTACTTTGATACTACCTAACACTCCATCTGCGCAAAAGCAAATTATGCTGAGAACAACTAATATTACGACTGAATTCATTACTAGACTTTTGAGCTCCTAGATTAATAGAGAAATACTTATATTTTTGGAGATTACTGCATAAAAATGTTAACCCAAACCAAGTAAATTCTCTAAAAAATAAATCTAAGGATTGCACACCACCATCAGTGTTCTGAAAAGAAAAATTTACTCACAAAGTTCACAATACTTAATCCACATATACATACCCAGTATTACTTCAGGAGCACGATAATGTCTGGTGGACACTATAGTACTGTGGTGCTCATGGTCAAATGTTGCACTGCCAAAATCTATAAGCCTCACATCAGTATGCTTTACCCTCCGTATTTCTCTCCTCTGGCCCTAAATAATAAGAGAAAATTCTCAAGATGAAGTACATGGGGAGAAAGATTCAATTCATGAATACTGAAGTACCAGCTATCAATAAATTAAGTTAACAATCACTATCACACCACATTTGAAAATGTGGTGTGATAGTGATTTTGCTTTTCAATTTCACTGACTCCACTGAAAAAATATTAATTTTATGTACTTTAAAATTCCAATTTATGACATAGATAGCATACTAGACCTGTCAGTTTTTGTTACTTGAGAGTACATGCACAAGATATTTTGAGAAAATAATAATATATCTTTGTATTTACAAACATAAGTCTTCATAAGACAATATAATCTGATAAAGTTTAAATTTTGGCCATCACCATTATCAGAACTGGCTTTTCATAATAAATAAATGCCATTCAAAACTGATTGCAACCAGCATGACAAGGTTGTTCATATTATGGAACCCCCACCAGCCACACACAGTTTACTTTTCCATACTTTTTTTATAAAAATTCATCAAACATGCTAGGTTCGTATTACATAAGATTACAAAGACTTATGTTTTACACCAGGAAGATCCATCAAGTGACTACATGCATTCAATACATGGATGTTTTCAGAGTATTAAGTATTATGAGAGTGAAGTTCACAATAAAGTTCATCAGAGATTAAAGTTTCCTTAAGATCATTTCAACAATGCAACCTATGAATTGAAGTTAGTATCATCACTATAACTCAACCTCAAGAGTTGAAAGCAATAGTGCAGGTGTAAAAGCCATTCACAGGTACTCTTCCCACTTGGGTGATGGCTTCCTCAGCTATGGACTGAGAATAACTAATACATTGGGAAATGCTGTTCTCTCTAAACACAATGCTAATTATGCATTAAAATGTGAATATCTCATATAATTCTTATCAACTAGATGATATCTCCTACCAGGTGCATTATAATTAAATAATATAATTTTTATGAATACAGAAATTCACCTTAATGCATCAGCATCAAATTAGAGTCATAGTATATTAATTAATTAGTCAATAATATAATATTGAGAGATTTTGATTGTACAATATTTCAGTAGTTTTGAGTGACTAACTACTTACTATGAGAATGCCTGCCACTGGATAAAAACAGCATTGATTCCTTTTTTGGCAATGTTACACATACTTCTTATGAGTTTGAAGAGTACTTAAGTGATACCTTTAAAATTTTATATAAATTAAATCAAGGATGATGACCCTGACAGCATCTATACATATGCTGGAAATATTGGTTACCTTTTTGGAGGCATAAACCACATCATAGTCCGAGTCCACAAACAAAATGTTCTCCGGCTTCAAGTCTGTGTGAGTCAGCTTGTGGTCATGCAGGAAACGAACAGCATAGCAAAGCTGGTACGCAATATGGCGAACTTGTTCCAGAGGGTAAGGTTGGTAGTTATTTTCTTTCTAATGTAGAAAAAAGAAGAAAAAAGGCATAAGTACATCATTAAGGCTTCACAAGCAACACTATCTAACAAAGAAGAAAACCTCAAAATACATTATGTATATATAGGGATGGACGGATCCAGGATTTTTTTCCGATCCAGATCAGATATTTGATTTCAGGTGTCTGATCTTCAGATATTTTTGGATTCAAATTTATTTTCTATTGCCTTCTGTAAAACAAAGTAATTATTCAAGTTGCTTCTGAAAGCATACAGGGCATGCTAAGTTCTTCATATCCCTTTGATGCTTTACTATTCTTCAGAAACTCGTGCACATAGTAATATGATATTTGTAAGGTTCTTCAGCATGCATGAAAATATTAGTGTAAGCTTTCTCCTCTCAGCCTCGATGCAAGAGGCTGTATAACAGCTCTCTCTCTCTCTCAGGGGGATATTTTACTTCACATTAAAATCATAACACATTGCAAAAATTCTCCATCAAATATTACATGCTTGGGACATTTTTCAATGTTACTTCTTTCATTAGTCTTAGGCCCGTATTCTTAGTCGACCCTGTAGGGCCAACCGACTCTGGATACGTCATCAGCCCCTACATAAACCGATCTCGCACTACATACACCATATCAAGCCCTACATATGGCCGTTTTTGGAACTAAACAGGCCCTACTTGATGCAGGGTACCCGAATCAGGCCCTACACCCTACAAAAACATGGTGGCCAAATATCGTCTCCTGATCACTTCGATTAAAGAATCTATGTTACAATGGATATTAAGGGAGACAAGCTCACACAAACCATTTTAAAATGTATAGTAACACAGCGGAAAGGTAATAATACTACCACTTTATACCACCAAGTTAAATAAATTATAAAATTGACTGAACTAATAATAACAATATAGCAGCATGCATGCACCTCGTTTCTATGAATATATAATATTTTTCACGTTTGGCACTCGATATACTTTTGGGAAACCAATACTTAGTTTACGTATGACCATAGAAAACGTATTTTCATGCCACTATTTGCCACATAATAAACTTAACTGTGGAAGGTGAAAACGAATGACGAAGCTTGATGATGCAACGTAAGTTCCCACGTCAATGATCATATTTGCTCCGTACTTTTTACTATCTTATACAGACCGCTTTTGAATTAATTTAAAGACAAGGTTCTACTTTTGACTCGATATGAGTGTTTGTAGGGATAATTAAGCTACCGACACGACCTGGCGGACGACACTGATTGTTCATTTACCTTGAGCTGTTGCCCAAACAATACGTCTGAAAATTATCGGACGTCTTTTCTTAGTTTCATAGTCAGTTGCCATTATGCCACCAAAGTGGAAAATTGGCACTTCATCATCATCTACGTCATATCAGAGAACTTGACGACGGAATCACCCCCCACCACTTATGTAGGGTCAACTGAGAAACGCATGTAGGGGCCTTTTGTTATGTAGGGACGGATATGTAGGGTCGACTAAGAATACAGCCCTTAGTCCTATTTCATGAGTGAGCTCACCACTAAAAAATTAGTACTAAAGACAAGATGGTGCTTTGAAGGCAAGAATAACATAATGAAAAAAATTATAGATTCAGATTTTAAGCTACAAAGACTTTTTTAACAGACATCAATAACACCAAGAGATAAGATATGACCACATACTTGCTGACATACAGCAGCAACATTTCCACAGTGGCTTAATGCTGGTAATTCACCAGCATTTGTTTACACTAGAAATATTTCTGCTATAATAGGTTACATCTGAAATCTGTTATTTACAAAAGTATGATGAGAATGTGTTATTTGTGATTCTCTGATGCATGAAAAGATCTCAAACAGATTACAAATACAAAATAAAAAAATTCAAATGTCTTACCAAGAAATCAAACACGCTCAGTCCCAGAAGTTCAAATGCAATACACATGTGGCCATGGTAATCAAACCAATCCAGCATCTTCACACACAAGCTGAAATAAAAAATTCATAAATAAATTCTTAAGAGCCATAAAATAGTAAAACCTTGATTAGTAGTAATCTTTGATAGGAGAAAAATAAGATATAAATGCATTACTTATAACTAATGAATATCAAAATTTATAATGACAGTGGAATTTTGTTAGAACATTCTTCCTTAGCACAGCGATTTCTCATGATCCTATACCATCAGGACAAAATACAGGGAAAACTGTTTGGTTAGTATGTTTCAAAGAGCGGTGCTTTCGTGGGTACTAAGTTAAATTACTTGCCATAAAGCAATCCTTCAGTTCTTTTCTATTTAAATTTTCAGGTGTTTAAACCACTGATTTCACTACTTAGTATATTATTATTGGCCACTGACCTTCTAACATTAATCCTAATGTATTCCTCAATTTTTGTGTCTCAGTGAATAAAAATATGCAGCCACTTCCCAGGAGTGTCAGACTATACATTTCTGCAGCCAATGAGAAGCCAAGATCATCCCCACCCCGAGATCCTTACCCAGGGAACATTGACAGTTGCAGTTATTGCACTTGCTATGATTGCAAGGGCAGTTGAATTGAATTTTCAATGGAAACAAAATGAGTGGCGAAGCAGATAACTGCAGAAAAGATTGATATTCTTGAAGAAGTAGATCAATATTCACCCGTTAAGCAGTCAAATTAGCAAGAAGATAAACATTCCTACATCCACTTCGAGAACAATTGTAAGTAACCATGACCTTACTGCCAGATCAAACATACACATCTAAAGGAGAAAAATTCCATGGTAGGATATTAAATATAGAGAGACTGACAGGTCGGTTGTGCTGCAATGAGAGTGGTATTTTAACACCAAACTAGGAGGGAAAAATAAAAAAAAATTACTTTTTGCCGAACAATATGCTCATCATCCCATTGATACAAGTTACCAAAGCAATATTTAGGTTAAATTCTTTCCAGCAAACACAACCAGTCATCTTCAGCCCCTTCACCAAGACATTATCCAACATTTTGAGCAAAATTATAGAAGACGATCTATACAAAAGAGGCTACAAAAACTTCATGCACCTGAGCACAGAAATGAGTCTGATCCATTTTGCACTTTAGCAATGCAGTAAAGGTTGTGGAGTACAGAATTATAAGAATAAGTGAATTGATATTAAATAAAGATTGGAGTTACTACAAGGACTAGTAAGATTGATCTGTTATCCTGGGTAGTATGTTTATCTTTTGTGAGTTTCAAAAGTGTACTAACGTAACAAGCTCTACAGCAGTTCTCCATTACATGATGCTCAGTAACTTCCCTTTTCCCTCCTATCATTGACATGGAAACTACAAAGAGTTGAGATGTTACCAACAGCTTATAAGAAGCAGCCCCAAAAACAAAACCATGATCACATTTTATTAAGTTCGACCCTCAATCACTCCGAAATGTCCTCAAACCCTGACAAATCTCATGACTTGGTATTAATGCCACCTCAACTAAAACAACAGTATGAAAACAAAGAGCTGTAAAAACTCAACTTCAAAAGAAGAAATAAGTAGGGACTGAAACAGCAATGTAAGATATACACAACACACCCAGAAACAAGCAACACACCACGAAACTGAACAAAGATCTTTTACCACAAAAAATGCAATTGAAAAATAGACACCCTCTGCATTACCGCTCTTCAAACCAAAACTGACCTAACGAAAAATTAATTTTGATGAAAACTTTCCTATAAATGAGATGGGAATACTTAAAAAAAAAAAAAAATAATAATAATAATATAATTTAATAAAGCCTGTCTCTCTGTAAACAGTAATGATGTCTATTTTAATTTCAGAATTCCCACATTGGCTAAAAAACAAAGGCTAGATAAAATGCACCAAGGAAAAAAAGCATTGGAATCTTATATAATACGTCAAAATTAGGAACAAACACACATCTCTGAGAAATAAAAAATTCAGACTCACTGTCGGGCGCTAGGATCCTTTTCTGCAATCTTCTCCAGGGCGTTTATTTCAAGCTTAGCAGCTTCTCTGTACTTCTCCACATTTTTAATTATCTTCAGGGCCATTGTTTGATCTCTCCTATGGACATGAAAAGTTACCAGATTAGCCAATATATTAAGCCTAAGGCCAATTGACCCTTTGCACTCACATTCTTTCATCCTCTATACCAGTGGTCCACTCTGGATTTAACTTTTAAATACCCCTGGATATAAGATTCATGGTTCCCACTCAAACTACGAAAATAAAATTCACGGTTTTTTCCAGGTTTTAATGGCCTAGATGTTGTCACATTCACAGTTTCTAGATAAGGCATTTTAGGCAGAAATATTGAACATACGTAACAATCATCGGCCGCACGTTAAATAAAAATTAACGAAACACGACAGATGCCGTGAATGCAAACACAGCAATGAAAGTCTCTTTTGGAAAGTGTCTGCGTGTAATTGATGTTGAAATCTGATGGACATTTCTATTTTTCTTTTGACCTGTCAATTGTAGTCCTAAAATCAACTTTGAGAGATTTTTTTAAGGTTTAATAATGAAATTCACGGCTTTTTCCAGGTTTTTTCATGGTAGATGAAATTCACGGCTTATTCACGGATACAGGCATCCCCCGAGTTACATACGTCTCGACTTACGTAAATCCGTACTAATGTAAGCGATAACCGTATTTCAAATGATTACGTTAATTTTCGAATGCGAGCGCAAAGAAGTAGATATTCGCTCATACAACCTATGGTAGAAAAAATATCGAATAGTTATTGAGTTTTTTACGTGCTAGAAATAACAAGGTGACCCATTTTTGTCATTCCTCAAAGGAATTTTTATTAATTTCTGTAGAAATATCGCTTATAATTCCCAAGTTAGCTATCAACGTGAAAATTTGCAGTTCTAGCGACGGATGTGGTTGCGCTCATTCCTGTACGATACAACTTGTTATACAGCATGCACACCCGAACTTCGACTTGCAACTATTTAAAAATTGTATCCTTAAGTTTGGACATTTCCATCTGTGGAATTAAAAGAAAATGAAGTTCAAGCAGAAATCTTTATTGCGGAAAAGAATTGCTTAGTACCCACGTAACGGCATTGAAATTTTGAGTGTTGGCAATGAATGCCGCGAAAAAGTTAAGAAAAAGTTGACACACGATATTACTTGCGTAATTGTTTACATGTTTCTGGCGGAAAATTTTATTAAGCTGCATTTTCTCGTTCTATCATATTGTGTGCAACTTGAAATGAATATTGCATCATTGAAAGCTTTTCCCCACTAACTTTGTTGCACGTTAATGACGGAGTTGGCTGAATAAAAGCTCACTTTTAATTAGCTTTGTGCTTTGGAAATACTCTTTGATGTTTCCAGTGAAGTAAATATTCAAATGATGATATTTTCACGTTATTTTATTGAGATATGAGAGAATGAAAGTATGTTTCCGTGAGTGTATGTGCATGTGAATATATCAAAGAATATAGTAAGTTACTAGTATTTTTTTGTATGTTATTTGCTCGTAATCCTAGACACTCCTACGTGTATTAACTGTGACAGTGAAACCACCAGATTCATCGATCAACGTAATATATAAAAGGCAGAAGATATAATGATTATAGGTAGGTAGACAATGCATTATTTGGGCCCTTAGATCACAGTATAACATAATGAATCAATTTAAGTATTCAGTTTAGTTACGTAGCGTTGAGATACCGTACTTTCACAAATCCACGCGATCGGTCAACTCTGGGAATAATATTACGCATTTTGATTGGCAATGCTCGAGATGCAACTCTCAGACTATATTAATTTTTATCGATTTTGTATCTAATAATGTAAGGATATGCGGCCGAGTTCATGAATATCACAGTGAATTGAATGAAACTTCACCGAGAATTTACAGCGCATTTCTCCACTGAGAATTCCACCGCGCCGATCGCAATCTCTGAAGCACTAACGCAAAGGTTCGACTTACATAAATTTCGACTTACGCAGAGTCTGCCTGAATGCATCTCTTCCGTAACTCGGGGGATGCCTGTATAAAGTTTTCACGGTTGAGTGGGAACCCTGAAGATTGGTGTGCTGTGTGACACTCCCACGCAAGTTGGTAGTGAGCCACTCTGCACTTAGTATTACTCGACACCTAAGTGGAAGGGCTAAGAAATAATATTTAGAGGATTTCATAAATCAGTGTCTCAATATTTATAATATGATAACTTCACATCAACATGAAAAACTAATTCTACCAGAAGAGTACACACGAATGACAAAATTTCATGGCTCAATTGCCCCATGATCAACAGGAGGTATTTAACAGCAAGGCTATGAACAACAAAAATTGTTCTGAGTATTTACGAGGAGGAAGGGATATACATTTTGGGAGGTTCATTTGGAGCCCATGCACTCAAGTACTCTTCAAGTCTACTCTTTCCACAGTTACTGGATGCTTGGCTGCAGGCTAGGTGCTTGAACAAGGGAATTCAATTCAACAGGTTTCGAGAGCGTTCAGACACAAGTGAATAGTCTACTGTCACCAAAGCACAGCTAAAATCTCCCACAAATTTCTGAGGCGGAGGAATTTGAGCCCCCTGACCCACCTTCACTTTGCCACAGCCTTACTTCTTAAGTTTGAGAAGCACAGGGGCAATGAATGTTGATAAATGACAAGAGGGATTTTATATACTTACATGTGGATATCCTTCACTTTGACAACCTTGCCAAATGTTCCTTCTCCTAAGGTGGCCAGGATCTTGTCTGTAGGCATCACCGAGCAACGGAGGAAAATGGAAAGAAAGAACCAGAGGTGGCAGAGTGGCATCAGGGAGAGAGGAAGGTTGAGTGAGGAGGAAGGGGAGGGATAGAAAAGCCACAAGGCCAACCCCCAGCATGCATCATGTTAGTTAATTGAACACAGTGACTTGCCCCGCCTTCCAAAGAAATGCAATAGTGAAGAGCATTTTAACTTGTGGGGGGACCGTGCACACCTGCTACAAAATTACAAGAGCTCTTCCACAACCCTAAGCAGCAGAAAATAAACAGTGACGATGGTGATTTCATTTACTGACACAGGAAAATGTTATTCCTTCCATTCTGAAGTTCAGAAATTAAGTCTCCAGCACATTGATACACTTGAACCCCTTTGCTGGATCAAATAGAATCATGCTTAAAGAAAATAAAACCCCTGACATGGCATCCTGCAAAAATGATCCTCAAATCAAAAATACAACAAAGGGCATACGTGTGCACGATCCATCCAACAACATACCCACTGTAGGCATGATTATCAAACCACAGAGGCTCAAAATTGAAGGCAGAGAGTAATGAAGGACTTGGGAAAAGACCAATCTATGGGCGATCCCCACAACACTGCAAAAGCTATAATCATCACAGGATCAATTTCTAAGTTATAACTGTTACAGAGACAGTGCTTCTTTTTTCCCTTATGAAGGAATGGAAAAATGTAACAGATATAATTAAAGAGTAAGCATCTTCTTGCTGGTCATTCATGCAGAACCCCCAACCCATTATCTTGGCTCTTGCAGATATAAAATTATATTCTTCCCATGACAATCATATTCTCAGCAGAGGGCCAAAATCAGGTTAAACCCTCACCCCTGACAACTTTATGGCAGAGAAACTGCAAACCCTCACCAGAATGGTGTGTAAGGAGGCTTTTCAAAGACAAAGAGGCAATAATGAAATCTTTCCCCCTTCAATTACTTTACACTATTTCTTATTTCATGTAGGGACAAACATCTGAGAACTTCTTGAATGAGAGGAGGGAATATATTTATCTAAAGATTAGGCATAGACCACTCAACCCAAACTTAATTTCCATCATTTTGAAAAAAAGCTTTTGAATGTAGAGATGCCTAAGTAGGAAAAGATGAGTAGATCCAAATTGATTCTAGCCCCAATAATTACTCCCAGGGTCCTTTTAACAATAAATGCTCATTGGGGAATTTCATTTAAATCACAGATACCCCAAGAAGTGAACACTAATCCAAGAGTCTTGGGTAGAAATATCCAGCTAGGATTGAAAGGCAACAGCACATCCCCTTTTCATCTGAACCCCCATCGGAGGACTTTCACAAACGGGCTTCAGGTTAAAGGAAGAAATTTTGAGTCAGTTGGAGTAGAGAGAAATAGTAGTTACTACTACATAAACTTGGTTGTATTCACGAACATCGGTCTTGGAGCAAGTCTCCGTGGCGGTATATCAGGTGCCCCTCTTCATCATCCTCGACGGAAGGTGCTCGAGAGCTCTGTCGCATGCCCAATCCATCCGTCCATGGTAGGAGCGACCAACCGGAGCACAGTACGCCACACCGAGACCCATGGGGGGGAAGGGGTGGTTTTCGTCGGATGGGTTGGCACAGCCAATTGGTGGCGTCGGGTCGGGCGTAGGCCGCAAGCGGGCGGTTGGACGGCAGGGAGTGGTGGGTTTGCACAATTCATCACGCAGGTCGGCCATCACACGACAATTGCCGGCCGACCACCACCAATCACCACCACCGTGTTGGAGACGCGTGAGCAACCACGAGCAAAATCCAGCAATTCGTGTCGATGCCAAGACAGAGAAGGGACACACGCGGGATGTGGAGGGAGAAGAGAGAAGAGAAGAGAACGGGACTTTTGTAATTGGGCGGAGAGAGAGAGAAAGAATGGGACTGGCATGGGATGTCATGATGGGTTCTGGGGAGTGGGGTGGGAGGGATGTTGGGGGAGGGGGGAGGTCTCGGGTGCCAGGGGGAGAGTGGGGAGGTTCACCGAGAAGGGGTGGCCCCTCCCCCTCCCCCCAGTGGCACCCTAGGGCTCTCCCGCCATCCCTTGAGCAGCGAAGGCCGCTAGCACCACAATCACACTCAAGACGAGGGGGCTGTTTCAAGGGGTAAGCACCCCAACCCACTTGAAAAAGGCAAACAACTTAAAAAGAAGTCTCTCTAGAACCCAAAGTTCAATGCTCTCATTCAAATCCTACTCATGGATCAAGATGGATCATAACCACAATACAGTACACACACTGAGTCAAAAAGAGATATATGCATTGACAGTTAAGAGAATAAACACCATGAATTATTCTCTCAGGCTATTTAACAACAATATCACATCCACCCAGATAGATTGAAGTAAGAGCATTGACATAAAATAAATAACATAACAGGAGCAAACATGGGACAAGTTAAAAAAAAAAGATCAAAACCAAATTTGCCTGATGCTCCCATTTTGCATAAATAAAAAGAGTATTTCTGTAATCTACTCTTCTCAATGCAGAAAACATGACTGTCTGATGCCAAGTTAGAAATGAAATTTCAAATAAATTTTAAACGAGTGTACATGGAAAACGTAGAATGTACTAACCTAATGGCTAATAGGGACAATAACATCGTCAGTCATCATTGCAAACATGCTTTATTAACATGTCTCCAAGACTGTTCTCCCATTTCAGCCATGGTTCCTAATAGTTATAGGATGAGTTGAGTGATGTAAGTACAAGTTTACTCTTTCCTTAATCACGCAAATGCATTTTTATCATACTTTAAATACAAACACACGAAACATGCACAAAAACAATGTCACATTGTGAAATTGTAAGCAAAAAGTCTCAGTATCAGTTATCAACATAGGTTCTTCATGGATAGTTCATTGACAGTGCTTCAAATGAAGGATTCCACACTTATATTACACAGGATGTGACATGTGAATTGGCAGAAAATAAACAATAACAAGGGGCAGGAACATTGATATTAGACAAGCTGTGTTCATGATTAGTGGAGCTTGGGAATGAACCTAATTATTAGCTGATTAGAGTCGTTGTATTAAGAAGCCGAAATGTCTCAAAAAAAAATTAAGCTGATAATCATATCCAAAGGAGTCGGAATGAATAGAATCATATAACCTCATGTTGTCTACATTAAACTAATTCATAGCAAAACAAATACGTCATGGGAATACATTAAAATTAATTCTAAAATTCATAATGTACAGCACACAATTAGTACCCCTTTCAGAAATTTAAAAATTTCTCCACGGCAATCTGAGTAACCTTGAAATGCTGAGAACAAAATCAGTACATACGGTTCCAAACATCTTCTCTAACTGATTTTAAATCGTTAACCATATTTATATCAAGAAATATGACCGCAGTCAAAATGATGGAGTAAATTTTACTTAACTCTCAAGTACATATTAGGTTTCACTAAGATGTTGGAGAGCCTACCTTGAAAAATGTCACAATAAGAGAGAAGACGTTGCTACTGAACTTTAATATCAGCCTGGCCTTTATCACTATATACATTCCTTAGTTCAAAATCCTGCATATAAAATCCACTTGGTATTTTAAAGGAGTAGTCACAAGATGGCATGAGGGTAGTCGTGCAGTGGGAAGCTATCGCAGGGGGCACACACTGTAGAGAGCAAGCTGTTAAACGAGGAGGCAGCACACAAAGCCCTCCCACCCCGAAGGCCCTACTTACGACCGCCACCTTGGCTGACAACACCCTGGCAGAGGTGGCCGCGCTTGGGGCTTTGACGTCGGCACCAGCAGGCGGAATGGCTGACGCCCCTGCCTGCCTTACCCCAACATCTTGCCTACCCCCAACATCTTGCCTACCCCCACCGTCTTGCCTACCCCCACCGTCTTGCCTCACCCCAACGTCTTGCTTGACCCCACCATCTTGCCTGTCGGCATCCTGTCTTCCCTTAGCTGAGGGACCCTTCTCACTGGGGGTCACCATGGTGGAGGCGCCGTAAACTTCGTCGAGGGCAGCGTACTTCATGATCAGCGCCTGAATCTCTTTGCGCTTTGCCTCTCGCTCGGCGCTTTCCTTAGATGGGGGCGGAGGGGGGCGTGGCGCGCCCCGGGCGGCCCTCAGCGCGTCCACCCCTCCGCCCTCCTTGAACTCACTGCGCGTTGAGGGCCCTCCCGCCCCACGGGGACCCTGGCCCTCGCGTTCGCTCTCGCCCCGCCGCCTCCGACCGCCCCCTGCCCCTCCATAGTACGTCAGCCGATACGGCGTCAACTTCTCCCGCTCGCCCCGCTTCCGAGCCTCCGACGGCAGCTCCACGGGCCCTCCTGGGCCCCACTCCCGGTGAGCCCTCCTCCCGTAAGTGCGACCCGCGAGGCGCGCATCCTCCGAGCGTCTACTGCTTGCCGTCGTCTCGTATGCCACGCCGTAGCGGGAGCTGCCCTTGAGACTACCCTCCACTCTGCTCGCGCCCCTGCCGTCATCCGCCTCCCGACGACGGTACACCCGCTCAAGCTCGGCGCGCACCGACGTCTCCTCGGGACGCCGTTCCAGGCGCGACGACGCCGGCTGGTAGGAGCGCAGGCGCCCCGAGTACGAAGACGACGGGACATAGGACGTCGAGGAGGTCTTCTCCAGAGGTGTAGGTTGAGCTTCGGCGTCCGTCTTTGTGGTATTCTGGCCACCAGCGTCTTGCGACGACTGCCGGCTTACGCGCGTAGTCAATCGCTGGATGAGGCTGGTACAGGTGCGCACCACGTCCGAGTCGGCGAACATGTTGGAGACGGAGCCGCTGAGCGCGGAGGTGGCCGAGCGCGCGTACGCACGGCGCCTCGAAGCCGCCGACGCACGCTGGCTCTGCGCGGCGCCGGTGGCGGCGCCACTGCTGCGGTACGATGAGGAAGAGGGGGCAGCCATGGCGCCGGGACTGCCCTCTACGCGAGCACCGCAGCGGGAGATAACCAGAGGGTTAGAAGCGGGCGGGTCATTCCCAAGAACAATATGCGACTAAATTCAGAAACAGGCTCAGCGCTGCTGGCGTTTTTCCAGGAGTCAACCTCCCCAAATTAATTTAAGAAAACGGTAGGGCTGGAACACTTACGCTCCCAGGAGCCCAGTAATGTGATAAAAGAGAGAGAATCCTTAACCGACCGTTAGAATGTGCTTTTTTCTTATCTTATTTCCGGGAAATAAATGAGATATAGTTAGAAGTCCCAAAATGTTCATCATCAAATCATTCCTTAAAATTTCATGTCCACGAACCTCCTTTGAATGGCCAGTGCATGACGTAAGAGAGCAGGTCGTGTGCTCCGCAAGAGACGAGCATCCCTCAAGGTACGATGAGCGCCTTATCCCATTGGGAGATGGAGAGAGGAAGTGGCGAGGACGGTGCGAATTTCCCTGGCGCCCCAAATACGCAATCGGTATCCCCCAACCCTCCGCGTCTAACTTTAGAAAGGGACCGAGTGGGGGCGCGGGAAACAACAATCGCCAAGGGGAGCAGCCGATTATTGTGGTCGAGGGTCAAAACTTTCTTTCCGCGCTGCTCCACCTCGAATTTTGGGTGTCTTCTGCGACGCTGTGTGCCACATTCGATAAATAGAACTTCGTACACAACTGGTTCGGGGCAAATGCTAAAAGAGCAACGAGATTCGCGTAATCTACAAAATATTTTATTCCCAAGAATCTTTGAAACCGCAAGTGAACGCGATAGCCACGACTCGGAATAAAAATAATACATAAGTACAACTAAATACCTACAGAAAAAATAATTCGTGCAGTGCGATAAAAAACTTTCTACCTAAACAACTATTTGCTTATAATCACAAAGACGACATTTCACTTGGACGAACTGAGTGGTATTTTCGTCGAAAATGAACAAGAACAATCCGTTCGTCAGCATTCTCTAGCCAAATAGGGTATATTCGACCGAACTGTATGACTGGCATTGACCCAGGGCAGAAAAATAAGATCTAACGATGAAGTCCTCTCGGGTTTTTATTAGGGTGACGGTTTTAAAGGGTACCGACGCTTCGCAAGCACTTTCTACCATTGTCTCCAGCACTCACCCCGAGGACGATGCCACACTACAACTCCTAAAACTAAGTACCCACCCACATCTTTGCCAAGCCGTAGTAATGGGAGGATTTCATCACCAAAATCAACTGGCATAAACAACGGTCTAAAAAAGATGCCATCCAAGAGAGATACGGATAGGTAGATTTCCGCATTATCAATAACTTAAGGTTGAAGATATCGTCATGAGTCAACGGGAAACTAGTATACAAGACCAAAGGCCCAAAAACGTCAGAGGGGTAAGGCAATTATTTGCAACATTGGACGACACCTATGCGAAGTATTATCAGTCTAACGACCACAGTAATGGCACACTTGGCTCCCGTTGGTAAGTTTCGCGCCGCTTTTTGGCACACCGGTCATAAAAGGATTCTCATCGCGAGCATTGGATATTTGATACCCTTCCCAAATCGACCTAACTTCTAGGACAAAGGCAATTGCCCAATAATTGGATACTTACTTGCAGTGACGGAACAGAAATCTTCTAAGTTAATGTGAGCGACCAAAACAAAGTTGTACACCAAGGATTCATCACAAAATACTCAGACGCCGTAGCTAAACACACTCAAATTTCCACTAACAACAATTGCGAGTTCCAAAACACAGATTAAAGCGCAAAATAACAACAAAATGAAATTTGCAGCACTAGAAAACGTGTCCAGGTAGAGGTTAATTTCAGCCGAGCCTCACCGAGAGGCTCTCGGACACGGAGACATCCGAGGGCCCAAAATGAAGGGGGTTCACCGGCTGCCGCACTCGACTACTGGGGAATTCGCGCCTCCAGGGATCGCGACGAGATCCAAGGAGGGAGGGTGGGGGAGCCTGTCCCCACGCATGAGGGGAAGGGACGTTGTGACACACGCTCAGGTGGGGCGCCCGCCCCCAATCTACCCATTCATCGGGGGAGGGGGGGGGCGCCCCCCTTTGGGGAACTACGGCAATAAGGAAGGCTAGGAAGCGATAACAACAAGTCTATGAGGGACAGAAACTGTAAGACGCCCCCATCGCATAAACCGGGCGGGAACGTGACACAGCCGCATGCACCAGGCGGGAACGTGACGCAGCCGCCAATGATCCACAAACTTGTTATTACTCATCTCCAGAGCCACGGATTTTTAGGAAGGACTAGTTGGGAATCAACATTTTGTTTTTTATAACGCTATGTGCTTTACTCTTTTTTGAAGTATCTATGATCACAGTGAAAAAAAACTGACTGTCCTCTCTTCTGGGAGGATAAAAAAGCAGAAATAATCTAATAATGGCGACTTAATTGTGCCATAAAAAACAAGAGGCCAACATCACTTTTCTAGACACTTTCGTAGTTAATATTTTTCTTGAATAAATACTATAAGATGAAAATATCGATGTATTTTGGTCATCACGACATAAAAATTAAATAATGCGATGAAAAGGTCTTTTTCAAAGATAAAATTCATAAAGAAAATAAAATTCATGAGACTATGGAATATCACGTACTTAGCAAAGCCATAAAATCACAGGATGCGCTAACACGTAACGAAGGTTAACTACCGCTCGCAGAATCATTTAAAAACCCTCTCTAATGAATTGGTGATTTACGAATTCAGCCTCTTTTCCTCCGTTGAGTCACCTAAAGGTTACTAGGGTGATCTCGCCGAAGAATGCCTTTCCATCAGTTTTCAGTTGACCGCCAAAAGTGCTGCCATTACCAAGGGTCCCTACCAGCCGCGAGGGCCTCAAAACACGGAACGTCCCATAGATGAAAATAGAGGGGGAGGACCGAAGAGGGGCGAAATGAGCTAAAGCGCGGATTCTGGGAGGGAATTTTGGCAATGTGCGGCTGTGGCGTGGGACGGGCGCAGTGACCCTCCTCGAAGCCAAGGCGAAAATTCGCAATTCCGGCCGTTTGGTGCGCGTTTTCTCGACCCATCGCCCTTCACCGCGGAGCTATGGCTGAGGCCCAGTCTCTGAAAGGCACATTCTTCATCGCTCCGGCTTGCGCGAGCGCCGCCCAAGTTGTTTTTGGCGATTAAGACTTTCTGGATTAGAATAGCTCCCGCGGAGATGGCCGATAAACCCCGAGCAAGTGAGACGTAAACAAGATTCTTCTCAACCGTGGATTGAAAAGACGCGGTTGAATTAATCTCTCAAGACCAATAAAGCCCCAGAACTGAGATCGTAAGAAGTGAATGACTCAATAAAAGGAAATTTCCCATTAACAACTCATGGCTCACCTATTCTAAACATTGCTAAAGATACGGCGGCAGTCGGTACTCCAAAAAGACTAGCATAAACTGAGAGGTTCACAACAAGATAACACTAGAAAGGCTGAGACGCGCCACAGCCCTCTTAGCTCGATCGAGAAATTAACAAGTCGCTAGGAAATTAGTACAGCCAGTGTACACCTGCACATCTGCAACTTCGCATTCGGCTCTAATGAAGATCCAACAAAAACAGCTAATGGGTAAATAGGTGATTATAGAGCTAATTTTTCACAACTGGGTGTTATCAATGCACAAATACAGCGGGTGAATATCAAATATCCTTTCTATCCTCAATAACAAGAAGTTACCCGAAAGAGAACCACCAGAATAATGACTATTCACTATATTTGCATTGCATGCTTCTTTCCAGCCTTGCATTGGTGAGGTATTAAAATATGAACATATGAGAGTTTTTTCCATTAAGCATGAGCATCCACAAAGGCGGCACTAAATGTATCCCCCCTGACAATATTTCTACCAACGCCCCTGCACGTGGATATACCGATTTGAACATATAGACTGCAGGCTTTACTCGCGTTTTAATAAATTTTAAAATTTGAGATTTTCAATTCTAATACTCCAAGGAATATCCTTTTATCATACACTCTCGCCATTCAGTCTATCTTCCTTCGTTTTAGGCTTTGTCACACCTTTTCCCGTCAACTTTCACCGACAATACAAAAACCAATGATAAGCACCAGAATAGGATCCAGCATCTCTTCCCAACCGCTGCTCGTATAACACCAAACAATGAGAATGAGATTGCTAAGTTCATCAGTCAATGGCCGCGTTCGTAGAAAAGAAATCGTGAAAAATGGTTAAATTTACGGAACAAGTAGCGTTAAGGTTGGACCTAGATCCATAAAGCTACGTCCGGACTCACTCATCAACGCATAGAAATTATCAGGACAAACATTCCTTTCGACAGGTACTGGCGCACTAAGAAAGGATTTTTGCGTAATAAATTTTTGGGGCACTTATCATTAATGTTAACATTTCGACTCCCACAAGACATAACATTGAATCCCGTACACATTTTTTCTTATGCATTTTTCAATTACTTCCACCTGACAAATTTAACGAAATTTTACATCACTGGGCGGGGAAGAAATACTGAGGTTAATTCTTCTAAATTATATTTTCCACGAGCTTCGTTTTCTTCTGATTATTGAATTTTTAGATCCAAATGTATCGATTTATCTGACATTTCAACAATATAAATTAAGCGTAACGATCAGGAGTAAAACGCATTAGAATATTCAAAATAGACCACTACTTCATGTATACGCCGGCAGTTTTTAAATTTAATGTTGAATGGCCAACTTTTAAATAACCCGTTGAATTTCAACAGGTGTCATTAGCTAGTATAAAATAAACATGAAATGTCTTAACAGCCCAAGTCATTGGGGTGTTTTGTCAACTCAAACCGTGAACCATGAGAGACATATCTCGGTATGAAAAACATTTTTATTTGTGATGGAAGGGAGAAATAAGCCCCAGGCATCATACCAAGGGAGCTAAAGAACAACAAAACTCTTTTAAAAATTTTTATAATTTATGTTTACGCGGTAGTTTACTGTTCCTAGTAAAGTGATAGGTGGCACGCGTTACGCGTCATTTTTTATGAACGCCCCCAAGCTGTGAAGCTTGTTTTCATCAATCCTTCAACTATTTTTTGAACATTTTTCTATCAGCTGCCCTTCACGGATAGAGAACTTTTCCTAGCAAGACATGCTCTCTTTCTCAAAAATCTGCCCACCAATTTAGAATTTGCGCGCACCTTCCTGCCGTGGGCCGTTTTTGACAGTCCTGAGAGGGTGACGTAACTGCCTCCTGGCACCACTTCCACGCGCGTGCTATTAATATCGCCGTGTTCCGGGACGGTGCATATTGGGGCTCGCAGAGGAGTGCGGGGGCGGCACAACACAACACGCGCCGCGGAGGTCGAGCGTCCCACATACCAGCATCGGGAATCGAAGCCGGCATGGGGAAAACGAGGGCAAGCAACACTCGACGCATTCTTGGAGGAATCTCACATTGCCTGCATACGTGGGCACATTTTATAATTTCATTTCCTCAACCCCCTGTTTTCACGAAGGGCACAAGTAGGTTATGTTGATGTTTGGTCATCCCCAGTCAAACAACCTCGAGGAGACTGGCAGGGTATTATAAATGTAGAGAACCCTTCAGGAAATCACCACCCCACCGGCATGCTTATGAATATGAGGGGGATGACTGCGCTTGATTTCAAGGGCAGTCATCCCCCTCCATCCTGATCCCACCCATTTGTACGCAAAACACGAACCATAAAATATGAAAATTCTGATTGCAGGGGATGCTTCGCGGAGCATATGCAAAATGTTGTACATACGGTATATTTTTGGGAAAGGCATACTTTTGCCCAAAAGTTTTCTCCGATTACTCTATGTCCCATAGCCTCACAAAAGTCGCAGATTTAAAATATAACGAATTTAGCGTCAAAATGTAATTATATCCTAGTCAATGATACATAATATGCCGAGAGGTTAGAGATTTTTCATTTCCCTTACAGAGATCATCCACTCAGTGGTTCAACTCGAAGGTTTTTTTTAATAGTTGATGAAGAGAATAATGGCGTACTGAGTCAAGCGAGAGCAAATTTCCCACACCGAGGGGACGGGGGTAAGTTTTTACATTTGCTACCTCGCCTTCCGAAGATTTAGGAATGTCTGAAGGCTGCACCCGTGCAGCTTCGATCAGCAGCCAAGCGCTATACCCACTAGGCTCACACGCAACCCTTTCAACCCTCCCAAAATAAGAGAGACAAGGTGGCACACTTCCAATAAAGGAAAATAAAATAAACTTTCATCGCATTCCTTCAATTATCCAGTATCAACATTAGGCGACTAGTGCGTCAAATTGCTGCGTTGGTTTCATGTTTCATCGGTCACCAGGTCAGTTTCGAGCAAAACCAGTTTGACCTAATGCTGCTTATTTATTCATGGCTTGAGGAAAACAAATTTGGTATTAATATTTTCCTAGTCCTTTACTACATTATCAGAGAAAGTCACTTCTCCCTTCGGATCATACTTCACAGAAGAGCTTAAAGCTTAACCATAATAATTCGTCTTCAAAAATGTCAATTAGAGCTTTGTCAAACCAACGAAGGGACATGCAAACACCAACATGCTTTGCTCCACATTCTTATCACCGATTCTCGTCTATCCTGGACAGGAACCCCCAATTCACAGTCAAACTTATGACTGTAGACGGCACAAGGGCAGTGGCGTAGCCAGGAATTTCGTTCGGGGGGAGGGGGGGGGGTCCAAAACCAGAGGGGAAAATTTAAGAAAAACAGAGTACATACTAAGTAAAAGATTTGTAACTAATTTTAACACTTTTCATGATCGAAAAAAACTTTATATCTCAAATAAATATTTTGTAATGTCATTATTTTTCAATATTTCGTTTTTTTTTAATGAAGCAAAGTAACTGTTTTTATATTTCGGGGGGAGGGGGAGGGGTTCCGTACCCCCTGAACTCCCCCGCTACGCCACTGTACAAGGGCCTTCCCTCCCAGATACGCGGATGAAAAGGGAACACTACTGGACTCCAGCAAGCCGCGACGGAAGAAATGCGTGACCCAGTGGGACCCACGCCCTTCAACCGCCCTCTTTCAAGGTAACTTATTAGGCTGACTTCGCGGGCCTATGCGGCTACGGGAAACGGAAAAGAACGCGGGACGGTCTCCTAAAAAAAGGTTGTCAAAAGATTATGGAAAATAATTTCCTCATATTCCCCTGACACAAATTGTCATTATTCCTGGCATAATTGTTTAGCAGAACGTTTTGAGATTAGTGAAAAAGTGAAGTGCAATTGTAAGTTGGGAAAATACCCTTGTGTACCTCATTACTCATACACCTCCATTATATATTACTTGATATATTTAATGAACACAAACAGAAGAAAAAATGAACAGAAATATCTGATTGGTGTAGTTGCGTGAATTGGCCAAGTTTCATCCTCATACTTTTTCCCTGACAGCTGGACGACTATTCATGGCATCTCTGACTGGATAAACTTCACCAATATTTTACAGACTAGTAACATCCTTGTTCAATCCTTCCGCGGGCACCCACTGACTACCAAGTGAACAGATACAATCGGAGGGTTGCGGGTAGCTTCGTAAATGGCGCGCCTTATGGTGATTCACGATTCCGCTGTCAAAGCAGGATGCATCATCATGAGTGATTATAAGATTGGCTGTTTTACAATTTCTTATTGACGTTATCCACCAAACGCATATATATCTAGCAATTAATTAAATTTGGGGCGGAACTTTAAGAAAATGAGGATTTCACACATAAAAGACAACTATTTCACTTCTAAAATGGAGGGCAACTAGGATTTCCAGTACAAAAAATAAATTTTAAAATGGTGGCGCATTTCAAACATTCAGTGCAACTGACCAATAAAACATTATTGGCAGAAACTTATTTTTCTTACGCCAAAAAATCAATACTGATGGATTTAAAAGTGAGTACTCTAAAGAAATTTTACAAATAATTATGTGAATTATTCCGCAACTGAACTGTTTCACCGTACACCTAGCTACATCAATTCAGTCACGTCTAATACATTTAAAATCTCGCAACTAAACCAGCGAACTGACATCAGCTTAAGGAGTGTGAAGGGAGCGCGCTTTACTGATAAGGCTATGAGGTTATTATTTTTCTTTCGACGATTTCCTAAATACAACATATAGGTCATTTTCTCGAATTTAGATTATTTACACACCAATTATCAACTATATTTACACCTTTTCTCGCAATCAGTAAATTCATGATGCTCTCCCCATTTCGAATTTCCCTACATCTAGACACCGAGCTAAAATACCACGACGATAGAAATATAAGTTTGAGATTAAAACAGAGTGAGTTTGCTTCCCTAAACCGCTGCGATCTGAATTCACAACCACCTATGACGTTTCCGTTTCATCATCATCATTGACTGTTGAGAAACGCGGGATGCCAGGCGCTGAAGCACAGGTCCTGTATCTAAGGATAGGTCCAATATTGGACCAGCTTCTCGCCAAAGAAGACGCCACTGCCCTCTCTCGGTCGGAGGAGGAAGCCCCACTGATTCAGGAAGAAAACGCTGCCGATTTAACCACTATTTAACCCATAGGGGGAAACTAACACTCGCATCCACACCTATACATTGGAAAGAGACGATACGGTGACATTGACTTCTAACAGGGAATCCTTTCATTTCCTGGAAATACATTTTACCGCAACTAGTTGAACATTCCATTTTGAGCTGAACGAACTTAATTAAATGGCTAGGATGCGACAACACCGAGGAAAAGGATTAAAACGATATTCCACTTGGGCGTTCGATCAACGGAAATGATTGTTGGCTATCAATCATTTGGCTACACTATAGGAAAGCTCGCCATGGTGCAACTAAGTTCGATACGAAAGGGATTAATACTGCTGACTCATGGATAAATTGTTTTTAACCTCTCTACAATGACAATCTGCGTCCAAAGCTAGGCCATAAACTGACAAACCGATCTTTACCCTGATTCACATTAAATGTCACGGCAAAAAATTCCTCTGCATCGGGATTTTGGATTTCCGGGCCACTGCAGGGACCACTAGCAATTCAGGTACCCTAATTCCACGCGTAGACTACTAAAACCCAGGTTCCATAATTCCTGGGAATTAAGGAACCTGGATAACGCGGTTCCAGGGATCTGCGCGCATTATCTGGGACCAGGGATCTGCGCATTGGCCTGGAAAGCTTAAGACCCGCGGTTAAATATTACATCCGGGGATTTTTTTCCATGACGATAAACATAAAAGTTACTTCCGTCCGCGTAGTCGGATTGATATATTTCACATCCTCCTCGATTGCTCACAGAACGGATGGCTGTCCAATGCCTCCCCCTGCCACGGCTAGCCCGAACCCCCTCGGCTGGCATTCCTTCTTCCTCGCCGCGCTCATAAATATAGCCACGCATTTGCGCACGAGGAAGCGAGCAAACAAGCCACCAATGCCACGCACGGCCAACGAATAACCGAGAATTTTCATCGCCACTCACGGAACTAATGGACTGCTCTATTTATACCTTCTTCCCCACCTCCTGGCGCAATGGACAAACGACGCACAGCAATCATTAATCAGGCACACGCCAGCGTTATGACTGGGAGAAGATCGCAATGACCACACAACATAGGGTCCAATTTTCAACTAAACAAATGCGCTACACCTTTAACAACGGAAAACTCGCACTTTCCAAGTGAGAGACAAAGATGCAACAACTGAATTGTCGTTAGAGATGCACTAACTTCTAGTGGCTACTAATTTGTGTAAATTTCTCAACTCGAGATCTGACCCAACGTTACTTTCTGGACGCAGAGGAAAATTCAAAATGATAATATTTCACATTCCCACCGTAATCTCATGGCCTATGCCGCGAGAAAAGACCAAACAATATTCTATGAATTACGTACAAATTAAGTACCGATTTCCTTCCCCAGCAACATAAGACGTCGGGGAAGTCGTCCCTAGCTTCCGGGCTGATGCATTGTCGCAGGGTGCCACCGCGGCTCCGTACCTCCCAGCCGTTGAGTAGATAGCCAAGAATCTAGCCGAAACACTAAGACCATCCAGCGTTTCCACAAAAAAATATTATACTCGCACTCCTGAGGGTCTAGCAGGGTCTTAGACGCGGATGGAATGGGAGAGAGAAACCGGGAAACGGCCGCCTTCAGTCCCGGGATCTCGTCGTCAGGTAAACAATTGGTGCACAGCCTTGCAGACCCTTCCGGGTAGACCTTACACGCCGCCGACCATGTCAACTCTTCCCGTCGGCGTGACTACCATCGCGCAGCAAACATAATATTTTTTCAATTGATAATCTCTCAATATTTTCCTATCACCTGCGTACTTACTTGTGTACTCAATAATTTCCACGTCCTTCCATTTCCGAATTTAAATGCTCAGCTATCGTTCACCAATTCGCCACGTCATGCCACAGTGTGAATGAAATCCTACAAGCGGCGCACGGGGGGGTCCATCATGGGCCGAAGGGGGTTTGTTAGTTCTGCAAGCGCACACAAACAGCACACACACGAGTAGAAGCAGGGGGGTAAGAGGGTCGTGCACACAGTTGCTACCTCGAGGGGCAGGGGCAGAATGAGTGGGAGCGGGGGCCCCAGGGGCGTGGGCGGCGGGGGCGGAGGGGTGTCCGGCGAGTGGAACACGGCGGCCGTGCACTCGTATGCCTCCGACGCGACCTCCTCTTCTTCGACGTCTTGCTGTTGCGGAGGAGCAGTCGTTGGAGGGAAGCGGAGGGCTAGGTAGAAGGGGAAACTGCTGCGGCGGTGCGGTGGCGGCGCGGGCGGCTCGATGCACGCCAAGGTGACGCGCCGGTGCACGGGAGGCACCACCACTTCGGAGCCGAAGTTCTCCGCGGGCACGGCGCCCCGCCACGTGGACACGAAGGGCTTGGGCACGCCGTTGCGCACGAGCTGCGCCCGGGGTCGGGCGTCGACCGCCCCATCGGGTCGGCCCAGGAGACACGCGATGCCGCCGCTCAGCATACTTTGCACGTCGTCTGGCGGCGGCGAACGCGGAGTGCGGTCTTCGGAGGGTGCAGCGGCTAGGGTGCACGGAGCAGACGACTCCTCCTCCTCCGCACCCACCCCTTTTAAGCCCTCCTCCTCCTCCATGCCACCCCAATCGGGGAGAGGAGCGATTGTGCTGCACTCGTCCAAGACGACACAAAGGAGGAAGCGGGGAGGTGACTTATCTTTCACCAAGCCTCTCGCTGCCGCGCCCACGGCGCTCGACTGACGACCGCACTCCAGCTCCAGAGGGGAGGGGGAAGGGAGCGGAGCTGGAGAAGAGTTCTTTTTCTCCCAGTGAGCAGAGGAGGAGGGATACTCCCCCGCCCGCCCCCGAAAGGCGAGGAAACGGAAATAAATCAGCGAGGAGAGAGAGAGAGACGGAGGGGGAGTGACGGCAAAGGGAGGAGGGAGTGGACATCCCCCGTAGAGAGAGAGGAGGGCATCGCGGAAGTCGGGCGGCAGACTGGCCGAGTGTTGTTGGAATGGGGCGAGGGGTCATCCAGCGAAGAGCAAATGTAAACAAGAAAGGCGGACGCTGAGGTGCTCAGGGAGCGAAAGTCGAGGCGGACATAGAAACCACGCGACTCCGGGGTAATTTTAGAATATTTAGGCGATATAACTAAGGAAAATGGAAGAAACTATGACACCGATTCAGTCAATATTTTCTCAAATTCTATTACGTGTGAATTGAATAATTAATAAGAGCTTCAGCTAATAAATAATTAATAATATTTTACAAATTAATTTTTTCCCAATCCATTTCGAAACACACCCATAGGGAAGATATTAGAGCCTCAATCCTCGTCTCCAACGCGAGCTCCAAATTTAGTACACCAATTTGTAGTGAAGTTTTCTCGGGCTTCACACCGGGTCAGGTCCTCCATTTCTCCTTCCTTGTCTTGTCTCACACCTATCAACACCCGGTGTGAAACCCGAGAAAACTTCACTGCAATTGTTCGCCGGGAACAAACCAAAAATTATATAATACCAATTTGTACTTTCCAGTAGAAAAAAGGTTCAATTCCTCCATAATGGAACACGTATGTTGAATACAGTTGCGCTAATCATGTAGTGGTGAGGTATTCCATGAAGTGTTATATGTACAAGGCCTCAATTTATTTCACTTCAATACCATTAATTTCCAATACCACTCATCTAACGAACGCTCACAATTTAATACACCTATCAACCTAATTCAACCGAGACAGGCTAGCTCACAAATAAGTATGTATACTCATGCTATTTATGGAAACAGCGTTCAGGGAAGGGTTGAAGGCGGGGACGGGTGACGTGTTTCCGATCTTGGCACAACGGTCGCCCTTTGCCGTTCACTCTGAGATCGACGCCCTCATGTGCAGCAGGAGCAAGGCCGTGTCCTTGCCGTTGATTGTCCACGGGTGGCCGGGGTTCGTCCCAGGACCAACGACGAGAGCACCTCTCGGGTAGGGCTGCGGAAGCGACGCGGCGCTCCGCGAATAGAAAGGAATTTGAAGTGAGAGATGGTAGGGGGAGCTAGGAATAAAGAGGGGCGCAAGGTCGGGGAGGCGATTCAGGGGGACCCCACGAGCTGGGGGCTCCACGCTGCGGACGACCCTTGACAACAGGTTCGTCTTCTAGGAGACTGATTGATTTGTAAATTCCACACTATCTTCACCACTTTCTCGACAACATTATCAACATTGGCCAGAGAACTGCTATGTGGAAAACCACATTACCGTCCCTTGAAGATGTAGCCTTGTAATCTACATATACTTACTACCCCGCAAGCCGAATAGGCGTGTGGCGGGGCATGTTAGGACACCACCCGTTGATAAATAGAAGGAAATGCTCGAACGAAGTTCCGCCAAACATTTCACCTTAGTTCCTTTATTGTTCGGGGGATAAACGAATTCCCAAACCTATCACTTCGGCAAAATATCCCTCTTAATATTACGTTTCTGCGGAAGCTGGAACTATAGTGGTGTTCTAATATTCTTCTTCTTGCTCAGAAAGATTCTCTTGTTGCTCAAGTTCACGGATTAGGTCTTCCTGCGCCGGTCTGATCCCACATGGTCGCTGCATATTCAACGTGTGGCCGGACGAGTGCGAAATAGCACCTCTTATTTACTCTTTCATCGGAAAATCTTCCCACAACAAGCTTGACGCATCCCATCTTTTACAGGGCTCTGTTACAACATATATATTGTTATATATGCGTTCCCCTTTATAGGTTCAAAATTAACGTAACTCCCAGATACTTCATCTGTCGCCTTTATGTTGACATCATCCACAACATAAACATGGGGATAGTTGGACGAATTACCTCCTAAACCAAGAAGAAAAGGAGGATTTTTTTAATAAATCTAGTGGTTCCAGAAATATAGACCTAATATTTTAGATTGTGAACCAAATGCAGAATTGAAAACCAAGGATATGGAGATCTCCGATGGAACTATTAAAGGCCATATTCGATTTAAATATTCCACCTGAAATTTCCACCAGCTTTCTAGCTCGTCACGAGCAAGTTACCTGAGATATCCGCGCGCTTGACGCGTCATTCGAAACAAGTGTATCGAGGGATGGGAACGAAGCTTCTGCATAACGCCAACGACGAGCGATCCTGCAGCTGATCGCTCTGCCTTGGGCAATTACGGCACTGAAAATACACACGGGAGGGACCGGAAAGGCGCGAAAGGTAAGCATTTTGGCAGCGGGTTAAAAGTCACGGATCGCTCGCCATCGGTCAGGGGAGATAGATACGCAAGCGACACATGGCCACGGGAGGCGGGATAGGCCAAAGGGACATCACAACTCATATTGGCATCAGACACATGTATTCTGAACTGATCAGAGGGCGTATCATTTCATTTCTTCAACGAGGGTAACAAAATGCTACAACAAAATAATACAAATCAAAGGAAAAGGAGTGTAGTTTTTCCCAAAGTACCCATAAAGACAACAGCGCCCGCTGCGTACCCCGTGAGTTTCCGGGGCCAGTGGTCCAAGAAGAGGCGGGGAAGGTAAGAAGGGATTCAGTGACTGCATACAACGCACCCCGGCGCCGTAAAATATAAACCTCCACTAGCCTCACTCCAACTTGTCAGTTACTACTGATTATCTATGAAAAGAGGGGAGAATAGATTCGACAGCAACTTGGAATGAAGAGGACCCGGTAATGCGAAAAAAAGATGCAAACCAGAGCAAAAATCCGCGCGGATGCAAGAAATTATTCACGTAAGAGTTTAAGAAGTTAGTAAGATGTAGGCAGTTGAAAAATATGGAATGGAATCGGACGAAGTCCTGGCCCTACGAGAAGTTTCATGATAATCCGGCTTCCAAACAACTACGGAACCTATAAAATAAACAGCATGTTATGATTCAGGACATAGAAATTTTCAACGTCATAACGCACGCTTTGTACATGCTATGCATCACGAAAAACTAATTAAGACGACCGGTACAGAGGGAGTGACGAGTTCTTTGAAACTTCTGCAACTAAATCAACCCCAAACTTTTATTATCTTTAGTTTTTCGATGAGCATCTAACGCGTCGCAGAAAGAAAAATTACAGACAGAATCCCGAAAAAAATATAGTTCCAAAACCCTCTTGTCCAGTGTACTCACAATTATCGCACGAGGGCCAATTAAAGAAATTCAGTTTGAAGGCATTGGCGGGCGATAGAGAGATGAGTGGTCAATATAGTGATTACTACGACGTACCCACAGCGAAGGCTAAAATAATAACGCCACGATCAGATGGCAAAGTTACAGGTAAACGAGCAATACCATTCCATTACCATGGACACCCAACATGGAGGTAATTCTATGGTCCTCAGAGAGACGGATATTTGATAACCAGGCAATTTCTCATTTATGACTGTAAAAAATTCCAACGACCCCTATGTTGGTCAAATATATTTATGCTACATCATTTGTAATAAAATAATAGTCACGTTGTTTATTCCATTCAATTACTTGGTGGAGCCGATCATAGTTTCAACATGATGCCATTAACATAGTTCCTCGATACCTCAACGGTACTATTGAGGGTCCAAAGAACCGTTGATATTGACACCCATTCGTTGAAACCATGGTCTGCGCAATTAAAATAAACGTGTATAATATGTTTATTTTCCAATCTCGAGGTTCCACCGACAAGCGTCAAACCACCTGTCTTATGAGTGGTATTCGCGGCCCCAGTGAAGGCGAAGGAAACTCGGCGATTCCTCCGATAGGCGCCGGGGAGCAGTCTTTTAAGGTAGGAGCTCAGTGAGCGGGTAGGGGTTGGGTAAGGTAGGGTTAAGGAGACAAAAGTATATTCATATACATGTACATCAAGTGAAATGCAGATCTGTGTGACACATGCTCTCCTCGCTCCTCCCTCCGAACCATCTTCGTAATAGAGAAGAACAAAAAAAAACAGGGAGGACATATGAAAGCAGAGAGACGGCCTGGGCGCCCCCTTCGGACGTCAGCAACATTCACTCATTTGCAAACGGCGGGACGTGCGCAGAAAATCGCGCACGCCCCCGCCCTTCTTACAACTGAGACAAATGAATGCACACCTTGCCTAATTAACGGAAGAAGTCGTCTCACTGAATGTCTTGAAAACGACATGGGACCATCTTACACAAAGTTCTTCCGTTGGAAAAAACACACCTGAACCCGCAAACTTTTATAAGCTAATCATAAAATTTTGATGCTGTTGGGGGAGAGGGAAATAGGGACCCGTGTAGGCCAAACGATACCTCACAAATCAAATCCTCAAGACATGGCATTCTGTGTACATAAAAAACGGCACACTATTTATTTGAATATTTTTTCACCAAGTAAATCATAACGGGGGAAAGGGCCAGTCGCCAAATAGGATGAACACTACGGCAACAGTAGTCAACAAAGGACTACAAAAGCGTGGCTCGAAATACCTCCTCGTCAAAGAAAGAATTTAGAGCCAATGCCTTTTATCAGCATCTAATTCAATGTCACCAAGTCTATAATGTATCCATAAATGACAGAACAGTTAAAATGATGTAAAATTTATAACTATACTGATAGATACAAATAAATATGTCATAAATGTCCATTAGCACACTCACCTTTCGGCCATCAACTTCTTTCAACGATGCCCAGACACTTGAATACGAAATATAAAGAAGAGGCAGAGCAAAAATAACAACCTACGCAAAACCCGTCAAAAATTACATGTTAAATACACAAATATATTGGTGGGGATGAGGAAGGGGTGGGAGAGGCATAGGGGCCCCGCTACCAGCCGGCCACACCGCATGCATACCCGACACAGGGAAAAGCACGATTTGAAAGAGCATTATTCATTCCCCTACACATTGTCATGAATCAACTTTTGATAAATATCCGTCAAACTGATTACGCGAACGGGAAGTTAATCGTTTCGTCCCCGGATGACATCAGTACATGGATACCACTGGACTTGTGTCTCAGTTTCTGCTTTCCATTCTAAGTGTGTCGCTGGGGGGCTGGAGGTGGTCGACACACACAGATTGGCAAGATTCTGTGACACAAATCAGCGATTGAGTCAATGGAAAATTCAAAGCCTTTTTAGTCGTTAACTGTCCACATTTTAAAAACATGACCTGATGGCGACGCGTTCAAGTCAGTAAATTATATATGCCAAATAAAAAGTGGAGAGCGTAACAACTAAAAGAGCTGGCGGTTTTATTAAAATCAACATTATCTGGCTTCAAGACTCGCCCAGATTCGAGGCATGGCTTGAATGAAGAGCACCCATCACATAATGAACGGGAAGAGCGGTACACATTTGGAAGGGGAGAGCGTCAGCAGCAATATAGACGAGGTGCGCCGGCAGGCAGGGGGATTCGCAACAGAGTGGGGGAGGAGTGGGGTGTTGGATGTGATGACGCGGAGCCGACAAACCCTACCTGCTCGGAAGAGTACGAACGCTGTCCGCGGTGGTGTCCGTGGTGGTGTCGGTGGTGACCGTGGTGTCGGGAGGTGCGGTGATGCGGGGGCGGTGGCGGGGGTGGCGGAGGCGCGGCGGCGGCCAGGTGGTGCGGCGGAGGCGAGACGTCCTCGTCGCGGTGGTGCCGGTGGTGTCCGTGGTGGCCGTGATGATGGTGGTGCGAGGCGGCGGATGAGGGGGAGCGGCGGTGGCTGCGCTTGTAGCGCCGCTCCGCGCTGCTCCCGCGCTCGTGCTGCCGGCTGCGCTGCGCCCGCTCCGAGCTGCCAGCCAAACACATACTAGTACCCGTTAGCCCCCGTGCCACGCTTCCACCACAAAACACATGATGCATGCACACAAATACACGCTGACACTCGGGCATACCCATGCAGACACACACACGCCAAAAGGGGGTTTAGGGTTCATAGGAGCACTTGATGATCGCAAAGAGTAGGACTTTAGAGAAATACAGAAATAACGACGAGCAAAATGGTGACGACTTCGATTACGTCTATCTATAATCTTTAAAAGAACTTAATGAATATTTTACCAATCTTAACGACTCTTATCTTATGTAAAATGTCCAATCTATCCATAGGAAAATGTAACTGTAAAGACACTCAAAGAATAACATGAATACGACGTAGGAAAGGTATTTTCGGGCTGAAGGTAAAAATAATGAACAGAAATTCCTTAACTTCCATATTATTTTGCAATTTTACAAACAGCATATATATATGCATTCATTTTACGGGTTATCACCGTATTCAAAACGGATAAAAAATTGACAAAATATAAAATAATTCGAACAGCTACTGAGCATCATTCGAATGCTGTATAACAGGAAATACTCGGAATTACTCGAAAAATTGTATGGAAAGCGCATAACCTCACAAAAAACTATTTCATTATCAGCAAAATGTGCTTGGAAATACATTAATTCAAAGGTAGCATGGTCACATTGAAATTTTCGAAATAGCTATCAGAGAAGAACGAATGAGTAAATTTGAATGAGACATGACAATTCCGAAGAGGATAATGGAATATCACCACTGCATTTAGGCATATAAGATAATTTTTCCACATTAATTTTTCATCTTCTCTGGCAACGCCCCCGCTTACACGGCCAAAATTTGTCCATATCCTTGAAGAATTAAACGTTTAAAACCTTAATTAAATGTTACCATCTTTAAATAACCAGGATATATTAAAGTATATATGTTACCACAATTGCCTGCATCTCAATAATGAGCATTCTACAACCGAGAAAAATACTGAGGTAATTTATTTCATGTTTGAGATTCAGGAAATTGCTGTCATTGGTCAACTATATACGAAATAATAGCTTGATTAACGATGTTTAATAATAATAATGACAACAAAAGAGGATTAATCAAGTTTAAAGACTATATCTTTAAGGAGTAAAAAAGTAGTAAAAGATCTTCAGCATAAAGTAAAGACCAAATATTTAAGATCTGGAATTAATTCGGTTCAGCTATAGTAACTATATGCCCTTGTTACCACGTTAACCCAGCCGCAGAAACAGAAGTTTTGTGAAAACGGGCTCACATATGGGAGGCTTACGTTCAGCTGCTGATGAGGCTATTCGCTAAATACACTACGTAGATAAGAAATATTTTGCGAAAACTGGAAAACGTCCACCATTAGCAAAATTACTACTAGTCATCAAAAGTATACCCCTTGAAAAGGCCAGGTTCATAAATAATTTAGTGAGCAGATGAAATACAAATAGGAAGTTCAGCAAAGAGGAAAATTATTCAGGGAAATAATCACAGGTAAGCTAGCGACTTACTTTTGCGGTATTTGGCGCAAGTGCACGCTTAAAGAGCGCAGCGCATCTCGACTGGTCTTCTCTGGCAACGAATAACTCGTTTTAAGCTAAGCCATCATCTTAAAATGTTCTAAGTAATAAATAACGCTTTTCAAGATTTGAATCTATTTTTTTAATATTACCTCACAATTTCTTAAGACGTAAAATTTCAATAATTAAGATCCGTTAATGCTCGCTAGGGCCTACCCCACCAATTTCAAGATCAGAGAGGAAGTTTTAACATTCAATAAGCAACGAAAAATGACTAATTACCTACCCTATGTACATCTACCCTCAGTTAATCGAAAATTACTCTCATGGAAAAGAATTTGCGTTGATCAAGATAGGATCCCGCATTCTCTGATTTCGCCCCAAGTAATCAACCATATATTATATACGTTATACCTAATACCTACGTCCCCAAGGCATCACCAAAAATATGGGTGTTAATAGGCCTAATGCAGTGGTTCCCAAAGTGGGGGTCGTAGGCCGTTCGGAAAGGGGTCGCGAGATACTAATAATATGGTGAACAACGTACTTAAACTTGGACGACCATTTTTAGGGGGTCGCGGCTAAAAAGAATGAGCTAAAATGGGTCACGGAAAGAAAAAGTTTGGGAACCGCTGGCCTAATGGAACAAGATGGTTAAAGGTCCCAGGTATAAAATTCCATGGAGCGATAAAAAGAGTGAATATACAACACGGTTACATGTTGCAATTTGTTTAGGACTGAAATTACTACATTACAAAGGGGTAACGAAGGGTGTAAGAGTAGCAATGGCCAAGAGCCTATTCCTTCACCGGCAAAAAAACAGCAAGTGATCGTTAAACAGAAAAACGTGATACCTCCACAAAAAATAGCAAAATCTCTGCAAATACCACAGAAATGGAAGTCCGTGAAGAAAACAGTGTATTAAAATAGAGGGTTGAAATGCGCGTAACGTCAAAATAGAACCGGCCACGTTCTAGAAAAATATTTAATTTACAAACCTAAGCTCATTAACATTATATAAAGCGGTTATCAAATACAATAACCAAGGAAAAAGGTAAAAAATGGAAAAACAGCAACTACCAATTGACAAGATATCTTAGGGGAAAAACGTCACACTTCGTTATATGAAGTACCCCAGCATCCTTTAACGTGGACCAAAACAAGTGATGAACCTCTGAAAATTTCCCGCATAAATTAATTTTATGATAAATAAGGGCGAAGGTCACAGAAAAATTATCGCAGAATCTGGTGAAATTAGTGCGAAATATTGTGTAAAGCAAGGTCCGTTTTGAATTAACAAAAGAAAACGCGAATCTTAGGAACGCGCAGTGTCGTATTCATTTTTTTGTGCGCTTTGCGACCGCATATAGCAATTTATAACCCTAATTATTGGATGAAGACATTTCAAAATGAAAACTAACGTTGACGTAACGCGTACTTGAGAATTAAAGTTCGGAAAGAAATCTAGGCTAATAAACATCTGAACCAAATTTCAGTGCCCTGTTTTCGGTAGTTTGTCGCTATAGCTCTGCAATTTGTTACAACTATGATAGATTGCGTCAAGTCCACGCTGTAAAGCTATTTTTTTCATAAATCCTAATTTATATTTTTTATTTAAACTGGTTATAACATACATGCATAAAAATATTAAAGGAATATAACAAAAACAAGGCACTGAGCACCTCTTTTTAGTAAAAGCGAGCCAGGTTTTGAATTCAATGTCATTTAACACGATAAAAATATGCAAGCCGAAACATCATTGAAACCTTAAAATTTAATTGGATATTAAAACACAGTCATTACTATTTCTCTGACAAATAAAACAACCGCGTTACAAGAGTTGGAGATAAAAATCCTGGAAAGCTTATTATTATTATTTTTCGAGAGTCTTAAACTGTACGTACAACTCGGAAGCGTGCAAACAAAAGACAATAATTTAAGTTCAAAGAAATGTTATAATCGCCTGGAAAAAAGCACAATGAAAAGGGCGTTTCCATACGCGGAAGATCACGTGTGATCGATCCAAGGTGACTGCCCATCGACAAAGGGTCCTCGCGAGGGTCTTCTCTTACCCCCGATTCGCGCTCTCCCAGGCGACCTTCAAGCGGACCTGCGAGCCCATGGGCTGGAGGTCATGGCCCACGACCGCGACCTGGTCCTCGGCCGTGGGCGCCCAGCAACTGCACCAGCAGCGCGACACGGCCGACCGAAAGCACATTCCTCAAGCGCATCATCCACCACTGACAACCACAAACTCACTATCTACATCCTGTCGAGGGGAGTCAGGAAGCTGCTAAGACAGAGGAAGGAAACGGCTTCCAAGGTGGTGGGCCGAAACCACTGGAGGGGCCGGGCGAAAGACTTCCGACAACGGCGGGACTCGGACAAGGAGGATAAACTAAACGAAATGCAATGTGACAGGCAGGGAAAAGAAAATGTAGCGCAAAGCAACCGGCTCGAAATTTGGCCATTCGAAGGTAAAGCAAATGGTGCCTGGGGTACGTAAGTCTTGCTCTCAACAACTAGTATCGTTCCGCGGTCTCAGCTTAGTTTCGACCCGGAGTTTGGCTCCTCAGTTATATTTTCATTACGTTTCGTCCCAACATTTTGCTCCCGAGAACGAAATAATTTAAAATGAAATAATAACAACTGGTTTTGACTTTCGATTGCCTACCCGGCTAGAGGATCGAGGGGCAACTCATCACTCAATTGCTGGTATGTCCCATATACCCGGATAAAAATATCGGGTCGAATAAATCCGATAATTGGAATGGTCCTTGAAGGACCTAATTATGGACATAATGTACTATTCCAACCGTTTTCTGTCTGTAAAGAGATATGACACTTCGCATCGCTACCGCCGCTTCGCCTGCAACTATGACGTTAATTGAAAATTCCAAGGATCAAATAGATGGACATATGGTATAACCCTCGTTATCTCTTAGTCCTTATATATATTAAGCACGTACCGACGACGGATGGTATCAATCTTAGGGGAAATATAGACAAGAGACTTCTGCGCAGGAGGGCAAATGTCCGAGATCACGTGATTCTCCACCCATTGCCCCCCTTCCGTGTGAAGAAGCTCATTGGGTGATTGTTTACGATGTTTACGATTTGGGCTTGTTTCTTTACGGTAGTTTACGGTCTTGCACAAATATCGGTGGAAAGTAATATACATGCCCACTTTAATACTATAAGATTGAGGCACCTAATCAATATTACGACTTCAATCGGTGCTGATGATTTTATCTCCATCGCTTGATGAGATATCGGTTCACAGTCATCAGGAAAAAGTAATCCTTTCCCATTAGTGCAAGATATTACTGCGAGTCGGTCAGCTACGAAATGATATTCAATTAATCCCGTAGGGCCTTTACTGGAAGCCAGATGCTCAAAATTATTCCCCAAGTAATACTTGCCCTATAAAAAAAAAAGATTCATATAAATCAATATTAAGATCACAAAAAAATTCGGAGTGGTCATGCGGGCTGAGTACTCCCATTATTGCTTTGCGAGTCCATTGTAGACTTCGATGTAATCTCGAGAGGTGATATCTCAATCAATATTACACTGTAGAAAATTATTTTAGGAAAAACACTTGCATAACTTCATTATCATCCATTTGCAAGGTTACCAAAATTCATTTCTTTCAATATAATATTGATTGATATATAGCACTCTCAAGATTGCCAAAATGCCATAGATGTATTGCTGCAGAAAACTTCCTGCGCTATATTAAACTAAGAATACAAAAAATATCTAAAATACATTTAAATACAGAATATTTCAACGAGATTATAAGTCCGTAAAATTCATGGTCTGGAGTTAAATTCATATTAATTGCTATCGGAAAAATTCGGTAGACCGGAAGTAAAACCGCGGACCTAAGTCAATTTTCCAAGGTACCTGAGTAGCATAGTAGTCTGCACAGTACCCTGGAAAGCCAAATTTCCGTGGTTAGATTCCTGGTCCAGGGGATTTTCCTCATTGCAATTAATGTGAATATCACAGCCGCCAACGCGGCAGAGTTGAATTATATCAAGTCTGAATTTGACATCTGGAGACTAAACGCAGTCACTGACGATAAAAATAGCACATACTAATTTAACGTCACATATGAAGTACGTTTTAAAATAAAATCGAATTCTCCAGAAAATAAATATCACCAGCATACAAATTGGACCAAAAAAATACGTTTGGTCGCAGAAATGCCGAAGACAGTTTATATTCAGACTGCATTCACAAAACATGATCAAAGGAAACGCTACAAATTTTTAAAGGATTTTAGCCATCTATACACAACTATTATTTTTGACATTTAAGGCCCCAAATAATGGAAATAACACCGTTACCTTTACAAAATTGTCTGGTCGACAATTTGGGAATTTCGGGAGGAAGGTAGACATTCAGGTATGACATGAAAGAAATGAAATGAAACTTGGGCATCTGGTACAGCTTCGTCGCAATGAAATAATATTTATGAATACAATCATGCGGAAACTTTAAGACCTAAATGGCGCAACTCACAGTCACCTCAAATGCAAATATATAATAACGCGCCTGTTAAAGTAAGAAATCAGATTAACAAAAGAAACAGGAAAGATAGGAATAGCATAGAGCTCATGTCCAGGATAGTGCCCCGTCAGTGCAGACAAGCTTTTTCAGCTGTAAATAAAACGCCACAGTTTTCTCGCCCAACCTAATTGGAAGGCAGAGAATCATACGTGGGTACGACTGCTGTCTGAATACGATATGCGAAGAGCCCAAAAATGATCGCAGCACATAGTGAGGCTAGCACTAAAAGAAAGCTGACAAGCGGATTAAGTTTACCACCACCATTGAAGGGGCATGCTTCGTTGGATAAGCCACGCAGCGACTTATGAATAACCGAACACAGCCGAAGAACGTACGTAGCGTAACAAACGGAAATTTAGAGACAGTAATACGCGATTGAAATGGAAAGGATGAGATATAGCATAAGATTGTGAACATATCCAGAAAGACATGCTTTGAAGGTGGAAGCGATACATGCATATTACTAAGATGGCGTATTAATACGAAAATTAATTAGAGTAGCCGCATGGGAAATGAAAGCTTAAAAAAATTAAATGTTTATGCCACACTCGGGCAATCAAACTATAATATTAACGGAAACATGGCTCTAAGAAAGGATAGAACCTTGTAGTAAGTGACCCATAACACTACTGAAAACAATTACTACAGAACTTTCGAATTCCTATGCGAAAACTATCTTTCACCATTCTAATCCGTCTTTGGTTGGATATTTTTGATGGGTTCATAGCTCCCTCCATCAAAATAAGGTAGGGATTTTAGGAGCTTTATAATTTACTGAATTACTGAATGCCACTGAATTACTTTTCTCAAATTCAGACCGACGATCGAATTCGGTTCTTATCTTTACTATCGACACTTTCCCGCCCAAGAACGGGGGAAATATGAAGCTATCGAGCACGCTGGAAGCCAAGAGGCGATGTGCAACCCATGTATGTCACTTGCAAGACGCAGCGATATGTTTGAGGACCATCTAGAGGTGACAGGCATCCGTCAAGAGCGACAGCGTGACCATTAAATGATTCAGCCAACGGGGGCTGGCCAATCAGTATCACCAGTGCGAAAGGAGAACGACGCACCTAGAACGTGCCCCGCATTTATCTCCGTTTCCATTCCAGCTTTCTGCAATGGGCAGCGACAAGAGAACGGCCGACAAGCGAACCACGACTGTCAGCCGACCTCCCCCTTCAATAACAACACACGACCAGGGCGAAGGAATTCAACTTAATACGCACTGTTATTGCAACGATTAAGCGCTAATTGCTCGAAATGCAGCGATAAGTGATCACTCCATACGGGTAAAAAAAATGCAACTGTGGTGAGACGAGAGAATGAAGATTCTTAAAACATTGAGAGTCACAATAAAAAAGAAAAACTTGAAACCACAGCAAAACAAACCGATCATCATGCTCACGGAGAGCACTGCGAAATATGCTAAAGTTTTACTTAAATGGGAAATTCTACGAACGAAATTAATTTTTGGGTTGGAATTAAGGAAATTTCATTATGAGCCTGCACAATGTTCTTCATAGTAACAGCGAGGGTGAAGCAATAGGTACGTCGCTAACGTCATCAATACAAGCGCAGGGGCAAATAGAACAGCTACAACATCCACAGTAATTACCAAATGATTTTCATTCGCTTGGGGTTCTAAAGATCATTTATGTAGACGATATTTTCAGCGCGATGGCAGCTATCAAAGACTTGAGAATTGATGTGACAAGTGACTTTTTATACGTAGTTAATGTGTGAAAATTTCACCAGTTCAGAAACAAACTTTGGTCGTAGTTGATATAATTTACTCTATCCACTCTCGCAAGTAACTCGAGTTGCCCATGTAAAATTGACAAAGGGACCAATCTTTGCGTTTTAGTTACGGTGGGTACCGAAGTTAATTCCACTTTATGATTCGGCTTCTTCCTCACGCTGAACTGTCCCAATAAACCCACAAGGCGCAAGCGACTGTCACGGAAGATGAACAATACCTGGGAACCCAGGTGACTGCCAGTGCGGGCATCACAACCATCTGGAAGGCCGCGTCACCGCTAACGGCGCAACAGAAGACCGGAGAGGCAGACCAAAATCCCGCAACTATCCCCGAAAGCTGGCGAGGCTAGCGCCACCTAATCTGAGGGGGTGATACCCTTTAAGTGGGCTCTTACTCTCGAAGGCACAAAGTCATGTAGCCTATACCGCTGCCGCGCTCCACAGGCGGGCCATCCTGGCTGTTGGGGCGGCTTACCGCCCGCATCCACGCCTCGAGTGCAGAGGGCACGAAGAGTCTCCTCCGAACTGTTATTTATCCTCGGCCATTGGAATCTCCGCGGTTGCTGCTCAACAGCTCCCCTCAGTCGTCAGCCAAGCCCGGGGGCAAGGTGCCCGCCGCCAAACAACTTTCATCCCACTCACTTCACAACGCACACTGCCACTGGGATAGCCAACAGAGGCACCATCAAACACAATATAGTGGTCCACGACAAAACACGTCGCCTTCAACTCTCGAATAAAACACGCATGAAACAAGCTCTCGCTCCTCGGTTTTGCCCTCTCGAAGCCAAGAGAGAGACTGTCGCGCACCAGGCCACGGCCGCCCTCGCCGCGCGTCGGGGGAGGGAGAGAGCAGGGGAGTGGGGGCAGAAAACAAGTCCGACGAAGCCGGCATCCCCGAGGATGATGCGACGCACATTAAGGTCAAGCGCCCTATCATCGCCGCACTATCGACACAACACGGCAGGACCACTTTCACTGGGTCGCGGGACATTTGCCAAAACAAAAACAGCTGACAGGGCAAGAGCGTCGAGCGGCTATACCTGCAGACCTTAGCGGCAAAATTCCAGGAAGACCATCGAACAAGGACCAATTTACATCTACATGTCTTGCGAGCAACCTCTAGGGTGTTTGGTGCAACGAACGAAGGGGGTTTACGCGAACCAAGAGCTCGAAATTAGAAGAGCGCACAAGATTTGCGACACACAATCAGCTAGTCTATCGATATATATTCCAGAAATTATTCGTGTGTGTTAAAAAAGACATACCAACAAAAGTATATCAAGAATAGGAGCTAACATGCTAACAAAAATTACTCACATATAAATTAAACACCTGAAAATTTTCGGCAGGAGTATAGAATACATAATCAAAGAAAAACTGGAACGTTTAACTCGCAATAAAAATTCTAGCTTTGTGAATAAGTTGAATCATTAGATGGAGCCAATGTTTACTCTTGGTTAATGCAATACTTCGAAAATTCTATTCGCCAGGTGACCTTCCGCATTTATAACACCAGCTACCAGGTTATTTTGGTGAACCTTATTCCTAAAAAATGAACCTAAATACTCTTAAATCTTCAAGCCTATGATAATTTTTTTTCGAATTTCCGACAGATGAACGTATCTTCAGCAAATTAATAGACTAGGTTTTCGCATCAAATCGCATACTTACTCCGCTTGGCCATTCTTTCATTCGTCCCAAAAGAACATGAAGTTCGATTATGCCTATTCGTGATATAAAAGCGCTAAGGTATTCTAGGCCCTAAGTTTTCTTATTAGCAGCAAGATCTTTTCCTCAATCACGTGTGGTTAGGAGCTGGGGCAGTCGGGAGGGGAAGGTCGGGGAGTGGGGGAGTGCGTGAAAAAAACATGCTCTCACTCTAGCCCACGGCCATCGAAAGCTGCGGAGCTGCTGACTAATCGCGGGAGGGACCTTGGCGAGCCGAGGGAGAAAGAACGGGAGTCGGGGGTGGAGACGTGCAGCTCCACTACAATCACCGACGAGGCCAGTACCAAGACTCGAAATGCAGCCACCGACAGCTGAGCAGAAAGGAAACTAATGCCACGCCTATAATCATCCACGAGGTTACAAAACAGGCGACGCACAAAAATAAATTAATCCGTTAAAAAATTGAGAAGACACCAAGACTATAGATAAGAGGATAAAAAACGACAAAGACAAAAGATTTCGCGGAAAAACTTCCCCACACAACTAACCCCTATTAGGTTGAGTAACTCCAATTTATCAAAAGCCAAACTGATTTACGATATGATATTTACGATTTATGATATAACGGGTGCCACACCATTAATTTGACGGAAAGCTCTTATGATGTAAAGTAAGGTCTACTCCACTGCAAGAAAATGCAATAGGAATTATCATTTTTAAATGAAAAAATAAGCACACAACATGATACGAGAATTCCTGCCATTAACGGCCCCACGCTTTTTCGTAGTTAAGATATCATCACAATATGACGCTCTAATTACTGCACCTCAAATACGATGAGTTTATCAAAATTCTTCATTGAAACAATTTATCCGATAAGCCCAATATATAGAAAATTTAATCTATAGATAAGATATCCATTTGGGTAAGTTATCATCGCGAGTACTTTCGATGTCATAGTGGGAGCTAAGGTTAATAAAACTGATAAAAAATACCATGTTTGCAGACCGTGAAGCGAGGAAACCAAATATAATGCCCCAAATAAATCACCAGAAACGACCAAACGAGAATAAATTCCAGTTAGCTCAGGTATTTAATTAATAAAGTGCGCCCCTTTTACCACTGACCGTCAATTTCGAACTACGAAGGACAGCATACAAAAATTAATTCAAATACAGTACAGCTTAGACTAAGTATTCCAATGGAAAGAAAAGACCCAAATCATAATCAACAGAGAGAGATTATCCCTCCACGATCATTTTCTCAGAAAATTCTACTTTTGTTTTAGTGCCATAGCTGTTCTTCATCTTTGGCTCCCATTCTATTGAAAAACAATATGTTCTGAGGTAGGAGACTATTTAGGAAGGAAAGTTAGTGTAGTGATGGGCGAATAATCCACTCTACTTTTTACAAAAGACGACTAATCGAGGCTCTATTGCAATTGTACTTCGCGGCCTGACTCTTCCGTGCCTACGCTCCCTTGGGGCGTGGAATAGTGACGGAAAGCCACATTATTCTCCTCGACGAGCTGGAATGCGAGCGAGGATTGCGCACTCGTCAGCTGGCATCAGCGGTGGCTGGAGCGGCGCTGAAAATCCGAGGCGACTAGCATCTCCCTCATTCGCGATGACACACAAGATGCGAGTGCGTCAATGGAGCGGGGGAGTGCAGAAACGAGCAGTGTCGCGCAAGAGGGTCTCGCCGCCAAGATGGAAGCACAGGGAGACGGGGGTGGGGGGATGTAGTTGGGGGTGGCAAACCGGATCCCGGCGCAACCAGCAGAGCGACCGGGGGTGTCAAGTGACTACGGCGGCAACACGTGTGCACCGACGAGGCAGGGACTGAGAGGAGGAGACCCTCGCGCCGACAACTGCCTTCGCCCTTCCAGGTCACGTCCACTCCAAGCAGGAGAAATAGGTCATCGGGGGCGCAAATCAAATAGTTGGCCATCACAGTTTCGTAAAGCCTCTGGCTAACCTTATATTGATTAGGCAATTATGCAGAGATCTTTCGGAAGACCACAGAGAAAATCGTTTGGAGAAAAAAGCTACCTTCAAACCACATTATATTTTTGTTACGATAGGAGCGATAAAAGAAGAGAGACACTTCGCCAAATGGAAAGTTAAATAAATTCTCTCTAACAGCGGCGTAAACATGGGGGGATATGGGGATGTGGGGATAGATCTCCGCCCAAAGAATCAGAGAAATAAAAAGGAATATTTAAAACTATTGTATAGTTTTGAGATTTAATAACAGCATCTGATTAAAATTATTTTTTTTGTGCCAAATGTATGTAAAATGTATTTACAGGCATGTCCTTTTTCAAAAAATTTCCCGGACCCCCATTGTCTCCACTGGCCATCCTATTCTCTCCCCCCAAAGCATATTCCTACTTACGCCAGAGCTATCTTCACATGAACGATATAAGACTAATAAATGCGTGATCGAACTGACCCACCCTTAGCTCACAGCTCACCTTTTTATTTTGTAAAAGATTTACGTCTTATGTCGTACCTCCCGCCGTATGGCTGTTGAGGCGGTTGCGAGTTATAACGTAGATGTGCCTTTTCTTACCACCTTCGATTATTCAGCAGTCGGGCTCACTCATCAAGAAAGAGCGACTGCAACGAAAAGGAGTTTGCGTTGCTAAACATGTGACATTCGCTAATAGGAATATATACATATAGATGGAGGACATGATAACCATAGAGATAAGTAAAAATTGAGGCATATTCTAAATTAAATATTGCATTTTGTTTCCTTGTTAACAGAAGGTAACTGTTAAATCAGGCGAAACATGATGTTTCCCCTAGAAAATAAAGCGAGTAGCAAGGCAAAAATTTACTATCACGGATAATCCGAAATCTGGAATTGGTTATTTCCCAAATGATTTTGCCGAGTCATTTTTCTTGGGCAGTAATATTTTGATATTACTCACATGTAAGACAAGTTGATTGGAATAGAATAGTTTGAAACTAGCCTAATGACAAGCCAAGTTGGGTACTCTTTTCGGTATAACTGAGCGAAGAAGTAGACTCCTTAAAGTTCTTCGATTTCATGAGAAAACACCATTTATGGTACGTAAGTATGGTAGCTACACGACCATGGCAATGATTTTGGCAGCTACTAAGAGAACAGACAGAACTTTAAGCATACCAAATTAGGTAGCAGGAGTCCCCATATTACTTTTCCTCCAACACCAATTCCTACTACAAAAAAAATTAAGATCCATCGGTAAAAATACCACACTTTTCATGTTATCTAACTCTTCCTTGGGACCAATGAGCAAGCTGAAGACAAATGGAACAGGAACACGAATATTTCATCACAATTTATTTTCGGCAGATCGAGAACTCCTAGCCAAACTCCGAGGGAAGCTTAATCAATCCGCCAAGTGAAAGAAAAGGAGCGATTATCGGATTCTGCGCATGCCACTACGATTAACATTTCAAATTCAAGAACACGCGACGTATGATTCGGATGATAGAGATTTCTTTCGTTTCTAAATGCGATTCAAGTTTCCAATGAAGAAGAATCACCTCGTTTTCAATAAAATATTTAAACAAAAACTTCCTTGGCTAAATGTTTCCATATCCCATACCACCAAAGTTTTCATCTTAATTTCTGGTCCCAGGTTTCCGCTACTGCACAGCCACCATGAGCGATCCTGTTTATATTTACTCTGTAAATCTATCAGTGGGCAACAATAATTCAACGTCAACGATGAGGTGCTCAGTGACCCACAACAACGCTGGCCAGTCAATGCCCTGGGGCTTACTTTCACCCGATCACATCCTGGCGCTGGCTGCTTCGGACGGGGGTGAATGCTGGCCCGCGGCGAGCGAAGTGCTTGGCCTCTTTCACTCCAAGACGGCTGCCCGTCCTCCCCACCAACGGAGACAGGAGGAGTGGGCGGCCTTTGGCCATCTACGGCACTCGCTCGCCTCTCTCCGGGAAAGGAAGCGCTTATGCGCGCTCTCTCTCTCTCTCCGCGGTACCAAGGCCACTGCCCATGGAGGGGGCCACGTCGAAGCGCACAACAGCATTAACTTTAAACCCCGACAGCGCGCCAATAAATTCGCCCCAATTCGTCAGCGGCCGCCATACTCGCTCATTTCGTACCGCGCAAATTATTATCGAGAAAACCGAGGACAAGGAGGGTTTCCTCGTAATTAAATGATAATCAGCCGTAATATATTTCATCACATTATTGCGGTAGTAGACATAGGAATTAAATTGTACTATGCATGGCGGATACAAATAAACATAGCTATAAAATAATTTTTAACACCACATCTCCGAAAGCATAAAAAAAGGGGAGAGCTATAAAAAGAAAATGAAGATACAAAGGGGTAACTCACGACAAATGAACGACCAACTCGAAAAAATACTTAAAAATTCAGCGGAATTAAAGCAAACTTAAAGTCTGTGCTTAATTCAAACTTTGTCCCGAAACACATTAATTCACAAACATACGAATCGTACAAGCAATCTATCACATTACACACTCTCCTTCATACACCGGATTAAAATGCCGATTGGAAACACTCGAAAAAATAGACAGAAAACATAAAGACCAATATTTTGAAGGATAGCAAAGTAAAAAAATCGAAAATACAATGGCAACACCGATTAGTAAAATGATCACGATCTAAGCAGAGAAGCATTATGAGGATTTGCTGAGTTTAACCATAACCTATAACGATCGTAGGAGAGACCACGAGACGTCTAGGAACTATACTGTCTCGATGCCGTGCTAATAACAGGGAACTTAATGCCTTCTAGCAACGCCAAAAACAGGAGAACACAAATAATTTTGAGTAAATACATTTAATTATCGATAGGCATATGAATGCTGATTTCCTTATGTCAACAACGGTATTTGTATCAATACCAATAAAATGGTATCTTATCACAACCGAATTTCTATCCTCACCGCTGCCTCACTACTTGATCAACGTTCATGATGGATTAGTTCGCTTTCCGACCCCCCGCAATTTATCGTATGGCAAAGAGAAAATAAATCAATGCCTTCATGTCTTATACGCCGCTAACACCGCGAAAACATCAATTGAAATTATGTAAGCAACGGCCACTTATCATGTATCTTTTCTCCTTGTCCAACAGAAATAACTAAATTCGCATCACTTATGACTGACTGCTAATATTCATAAACTTTTTATTTTTAAAAACCTCACATAATAATGACAATTTTAATAAAAGTGGCCCCTTTTCAACATTGGCCTGCATCTCAAAAAAATATCATTACAGTATTTTCCCGTCGGTAAAATATTTCATCTTTGAAATAAAGGAACATGATGAAGACGGACTACTCTAGTCAGGTTGAAAGTTTAACCACAAAAGTGCAGGTTTTGAACAAGTTACAAGTCACGAAAAAAGAAAAAATACGACCGGTTTGGTAGACTTGAGTCGTTTAAACAACAAGAAGAAGAAACAGGATTCTTCCATGAGCACAACGGGGCGTGCCGGAGACGACACGCAGTGCGCGTTCCACTTGGCGAGCGACCCCCCAAGGTCGGGCGACGACGCCGAGGACCGAATACTGCGTCCACAGAGGCACGGATGGCTATCAGCGGCTGGGACCGAGCCTCGCCTCTCGGACGAAACGAGAATAAGATCGTAATAAGGTGGAAGAAGCACAGTAGCCAAAATTTCAATATAACATATTAATTCATTCATGTATTCTACCGATTATTGTAGGTTTGTACGGAGGTTCACGACCCATTCCGGTTTTCTCCCCTCTCATGGATTTCCCTCTTCCATTCAAAATAAGGCCTACTCCCTTTCATTCGGCCCTCTAACGCTGTTTTCAACATATCCTCCCCGCTAAGTACTCGCTCCATCCATACCTTGTCTCCTCCGTACCTCATCCAGAAGCTGCCTCTCCTCACCCATGTCCAGCACTTCTTCGTAGAGAGAGGAAAAAGGAAGGCAAATAAATACTCATTGAATCTACATCAAAATCTTAATGGGTCTCAGTTGTTCACGAGCATGAAATACAATGAAAATAAAATTTTCCATTGAATAAAAGAACGAATTAACAAAATATCACCGTCATAATCATCCAATCACACCCATGAGGGATCACGTGATTTGGGATTTCGCCGTCCGAATCTCAGCGAGGCCGAAAGTCTGTCGTTTACATCTACTCTGAGTATCGTCTTTCTACTTTTTTCATATTACTAATTGCAACTGCCGGTGAAAGTTGCTAACCCATACCGGCATTACGTAAATTTTCCCTCTAATTGGCTAATACCTTTTCAGAATTTCTGACTCAGAAGCTCATAAAATACGACAAAAAATCATTTTCTCGGTTGAGTGGCCACATTCTTTTATAAGTATACTCGCATTAATGATCGATAATACAGGCATAAAAACCAAAATTTACAGCTATATTCCCATTTCCCACGGATTAGCTGACTTTAAATGGTAATAAGACCTATTTACGCAGTGACAACCCGAATCACTCTGCATTTTCCTTAAATTCTGCAAAACTTATCTCCACGGAGATGTACTTGTTTCCCCGTCAATGGCTAAAGAACTCTAGTCATAAATTTAAAAGGTGGGACACATACATGAGAATATTTATGATTAAACCACTCACGGAAAGCCAATGGTCACCTTTCCTTCGATTGGATCAACTGTGACTAAATTAAGACATTTTCTCAATCCATTGACTCATTTCGAAAAGTTATGCTCGTGACTACGAAGATATCAACTGGTTCAATGTCATCATCGGGATACATGCAGCAGAAAGAGAACACAAAGGCGTTGAGGGAGGAGAATATTCGATTCAAATTTGCCATCTCCCGAAGACTACAAAAATACCTAACAAACATTTTTGGAAAACGACGAAAGTGGAGTCGCCCTCTTTCTGCAATAATTAATTATTCGACAGTATTTCACAATACGAAACTTAGCTTTGCGTAGCAAATTTCACAACGAAAGACCACGATATGAAACTTAGGTTAGCTTAACAACTTTTACTACGAAAGACCAAGAGTCGATCGGCAGTCAGGTTACACCAATTAATTAAAACGGTGCCATTCTACACTTTTCTCATGCTTTTCGAGCAATCCAACGACGAAAAAAAAACTAGATTAATATACCCATACATTAAGCTCCTACGGATACCACCCTCGGGAAGACGAAAAAGCATGAGCAATAACAGAAGCTATGGAAATTTGATAATGCTGATGCGGAATTATCCAGGGTTATCCATCTCTTAGGACACACATAAAATTCCGCCAACGTGCCTATCTCAGAAGGTTTCTGGCGAAGAGATGTTCCACAAAGGAAGTCCATGGAAACGAAGTTAGAATGAAAAAGCGAATAAAAACAAGAAGTTTCTTAAGAGGGAAGAAAAAACGAGCCAAGCATAGCCAAAAGTTTGTGCGTGTTGCGGCTAACCAAGATTAAGTCAAGAAATTTGGACGTCCCGCAAAAAAAGCAGCTCAATAACAACGCGTACGCTTTCGGCGTTCTTACAAGGTGCAATTTGTTCCAAGCGTGCATGCATGCCTTCCTTGCGAGCAAGCATAGCCCACATCTGGGAGTCGCCCACTCCTTGGCTCTCGCAGGCCGTTTACCCAACGATGTGGGCCAAAACATTAACACCAGCCTTGAAAGACTGAGGAGGACAATGGAATGGCGCGAGCGGAATGCCGAGACCGAAATTATAAACAAAAATAACCGTGAAAGAACTCGACATGGCGAAGCCTAACGCGCGCCATGACGATACCGACAGCTGTCTGTAGGAAATCCAGAACCAAATCTCAATTCGGGAGAGACTGCTTACACGAGGCGTGGGCGGAATGTTGGCGAACAAAAAATTTTATTGGCCCTCCGCGGTAGCCATGGAACCCCAAGACATGTGCTTTCCGTTTCATAATTACTAAAAAAATTCAATTGTTACGTGAAACATTTTTAAATCGATGAAAATTTATCCTCGTACAAAATATCATCGAAATCATGAAGCTACACAGCAACCATTGCCTAGATATATATCTATATTTACCTCTCTCTCAATATAAAATACGATAGATGAATGGATTTACGGGGTAGAGCCAAAACCAAAAGCCCTAATGAAAATTGCAACGGCCACAACATTGTGAGTGTTTCAAATGTCGTGCAAAGCGCAGTATTTTTAATTATAAATGTCTCCATGACGATAATTCCCCAGCGAGATGAAGGTTAAACTGCGGATCCGCAAGAACTTGGTACTGCTCGGCTAATTTGAATGCTTTGATCCCTTGGCGTGATCATAGATGGTGAAAATGGCCATCGAGTGAAAGCTAACTTTTTTTTGCATCCACGGGACGATCAGGAAGTTCCACAAACGACAGCCAGCATTTTGCTGCATGCCTGATGGCCTCCGCTCTTCCGCAAACGCCATATTAACTTCCCTTCCATCCTTGGCGTTCACTCTAGCAGCACATAGCGCAGTCTATGCCAAAGCATAGTTTATCGCGCGGCTCTGAGCATCCCAAGATGGAATGATGCATTCGAAAGGAAGAAGATACCCTATAATAAGGTACTTGATAATGTCCTCTATGGTTCGAAACATGTCGTACGGACGAAATAAATTAGCGGAAATCAACGAAGTCTCCTTCTCATTTTCAAGAAGATACCCGACTGCGCAATTAAAAATAATGCTTAATGCATATGCTACTAAAGATGTTATTCGCACATGTTTTGCCATCATAAACGACATCCATCGACATAAATATCAAACTCAGTGCACAGAAAATGTGGCTGATTCACTCCCTATACTTTTAAGTTTTTACACAACATATTTCCCAGCAATAAGGTCAGCACACATTGGGCCGACCGCAGCGTATTTTTCCAACTAACGTGATTCGACTTCAATTACACCAATCATTTTCAAACAACCCAAAAAGTAGACCGGTAACGAGCATAAGTTTTATTGTTATCCTGACTAATAAGGAGGAAATAACATTACTATAGTACATCGCCCGAAAAAGACATATATTCCAGCTATAATTAACATTCTTCGTATTCGTACAACATTATCGTCGAAGGAACCTCTATTCAATGCGGATTCTCAAATGTGGTATCCAGAAATAAGATGGGAATTCTATTTTGCGGCCGATGGTGGTGGTGGTATTTTACACCGATGGTGTAAAAATAAATTTTATTTTGAAATTTTCATGGAAATTATAATTACTTCGTTCCTCGTACCAACCTCATCTAAGCACATTGATAGCCGCCTAGAAACTCCACAGCATCGCTCAACCACTTAAATGTAAAGGAAAAAAATCGCAGACGACTGCAATCAATCGATGTGAGGAGAAAAATACACCACCACGTCCATGAAAATAAATCAGGAAGGGGTTGGTTGAGTGGCTAACCTCCCGCAGAGGCGAAGGCCTGAATGAGTGACAAGCAAGGCAGCTGTACGTGTTTACAATCGCCTCTGTCCGTTGCGAAAACATTGGACGAAGCAACAACACACTCGCTTCATTTATTATTATGGCTTATTGCTGCTGAGTGGAACTACAATTAAAATACGGAAAGTGAACTCGGTCCTCCACATCAAAAAATATAAAATTCCAAAGAGTTTCACATAGGTGATACGATTGTTTCTTTCTTAATCAATTCATCCAAAACATCCCAAAATGGCAGTCCACACGCTGCACAAGGTATCTAAAAAAATATTTGTATATTTCATTCGTTTGACATACATAAACTATCAATTTTATGAGTGAATTTTTTAGATAATTTTTAATTAAAAAATCGATCAGATTCGATGTGCAAAAAGCATTGGGCATATGCTAATAGAGCATTTAGATAAAGCGTCAGCATTTTGAAATGGAATTCTACAACGGACCGCACGTCACCTTTAAATTCATACATAACAAATCATTTCTAAGCAAAAGAGCTTACGGAATGGATACAATATAATTAATAAGTGTAACTCAGGAGTTTTTCATGCCCTTTCATTCTATCCATCCCTAAAATTCACTTCACGATAATTCACTAGCCTCGCGTATTGATACTACGAATCCGACAATTTATATTCATCCGTAGTTTCCACAGGTTCCAATCTCACTTCAGAAAACACGTAGCCATGACCTACTCTCTCATAATATAGACATAGCGCTATAAACCTGAGGAATGCATATTGTAACCGACAACGGCAGGTGGACAACCACCGTCTAGCATTTAAGGATCTCGGAGTAGGCCAGTCAATAGGGAAATAGTATGCAAAAGCAAAGCGAAAAATAGAGTGGGATCAGATTCTTCTTCATTTACGGAGCCAGATCTCCCCAAATCCCCAAAAGAAACAACATGTCAATGATGTACGTTCGAGACTAAATCATGAATGACAACGCCACCAACAACAGGCACCACTTGCCACTAGGAAAGCGGCGGAGGGATGCATACGAGGGGAACCCACTGGACCAGGCACCCTTCGCTTCCGAGGGACCTTGGCCCTCATTACCCGGCGACACACGAGAGCCTGTGAAATGGCCATGGTCTACTGGCAGCTTCGGAAGGCCGGGCATCCAAATGCTCCCGGACCGTGCATGACCCGCCAAGTGCCACGGGACAACTCAATTGAAATGTATCTTTCGACGGATGATAGTGCCTTTTATGGGCACATATGGAAGGCCGCCGCTGGGGGCCCGATCGGTCCCACGAATCGATTGCGATGAAGAGGAGGAGAGAGACGAGAGCAGATTTCTTGCCATTTACGGCAGTGCTCCGTTTCAGGCCAAGGGCGCGCGGGCCGACGCTGCAGGCCATACGACACCGCCCCCCCCCCCCCCCCCCGAACCTCATATCGCCGTTTCCTCAAGTCCTCCGCTCGCAGATGCGCGTCCTCCCCCGCCAGGTCCTGTCCTCGACCAACGCTGCAGCCAGACACTACGCTCGCATTCCGCGGCACGAGAAATCAGTCTAGAATGTTTAAATCATAGTTCACCCGACGCTACGGGATAGCTACAGCACGAATTAGTGAGCTAAAAGAAGAAAATGAAACAATAGTGGCGAGATTCACTCATTCTTCGTTATCTACAGTTCGCAACCGCTAATTATGATTAGAATAAACACCCACGCAAAGAAGCTTTACACATTGCTCAATCACGATTGGTGAAAAGAGTCGGCATTAGTCCACTCTTAACGAAATACGTCGAGGATGCGAAGGGAGTTCTGACCTTCTGAAGTTCCCTCAGTAATCGCTCGAGCAAAAATCGGGCGACTGGAACACTCTCAGTCACCGCCGGTATTTCGACTTAGGCCCATGGGGAGGAATGCCAACACTGACAACCACAAAGTTCCGAACCCCACGTCCAGAGAGCAGTGAAAATATTTAAAATCAAGTGAATGCTGCAACAAACACCAATATCCATTTTATCTATTAAATTTATCGACCAATAAATAAAACTTATCAAAAAGGAACAAGAATAATTTTATTCTGATTTTTCCCATTACTAGAAGGCTCGTTTATCGGGGAAAGCATGCAAAGAAGGAATTGCCGTTGAGCAAATAAGAGGCTGAAGTAAGTAAATTTGTAGAAGATTTATTCTCATATGATGTGAAAATATCTCACTGCCACCGTCATTTTAAGGTAGAGGGGATAATGAAAAGAAGATAAAGGAAATGTGCTGCAAGCTCAATTTAAAATGTCATCATTCCTTCGATCAATAACAGCAGCGCAATTGTAACGATTAATTACTGCACTCGGTAGGGTGACTAATTTTATGGTTACTTTTACCATTAGTACTTTATTTATCCAATTTGAACTAAATTTTTTATGCACACCTAGCATGGATTAACTCTTTTTAATCAAGGTTAATTAAGGTTAACTATTGTTAGCTTTCCATTGACGTGTATATGTGATAAAATCTTGCATAGAATGGCGAGATGCAAAATCGGTGGGAGCTGATACCACTGGTACACATGTAAACATACTATAATCAATTTCGATAAGCATGAAGCGTAATGCACGCTACATTTTGGGAAAAAGCCACCCCCTACCAGACACCCTAGGGGAGGCTCGCCGATTATTTCGTAGATAACCACCCTAGTGGTCACAGAAAGAGCTACAGAAGGGGGGAATTCCATGAGGTCACAGTTTATGATTGCGATACACATAAACGAGGGGCCAAATAAGTTCCACAATGATATTTTATAATAAAACGTTATCAACGTGGTGGCCCGAGAGTTATCATCTGGATGAACCCCAAGAGCCCAAACATCTTATCTGCATTACAAAACGGCGTCTTTTTGAGAATAAATTTATTCTTGTTCCTTTTAGAGGTTGCCTTTTCTTCGAAGGCCTGTTTATCGAGGAGTTTTCATCAACATTCACGCCCGTATGCGAAGAAAGAGGTTGAAATAGTCAACTCGACATGTAAACCCCACATGGTTGGAAGTTCGGCGTACAAGAACTCTATCTCAAGACAAATTTAAAAATTGTTACGAAAAGAGGTGTTTGAGAAAGAAACGAGCAATTTCGTTGAGAAAAATGAGCTCACAGCATTATAGCAACACACATAATTGTGACTATTCTTGCTCCCACAGTAGGCGTTGCTCTTAATAAGACGGGTCCCTTGGTACCTTCGAGTGCAGTACAGCACGTCATAAGCAATAACTGGCCCGCAGCCCCACTTTCGACTCTTTGCGCCTTTAAACACAGAGCGCAAAGGGCTACAGAAATAATAGGCATGACGCTCTGAGGCTCAAATTGAATCTCTTGCCAAGTAATTATTACGCTCTGCAAGGGCCAAGATCATACAGATGCTCCCGAGGCGTTTTGTTTCGCACAATCGGCACATTCTCCCTCTTGAGTGAATGGACATTAGTTCCCTAAGAAGCATTCTTCATGGAAAGAAAATGGACAGCTTCACGAATGCTCAACGGCTGCGAAGAGCTTTCGCGGGATAGGGGGTGATACGGAAACAATCGGTATTCTCGAGGATCATTCCAATCGCAAGAAAGAAAACAAGTCGCGTCACAGCAGCCAAACGGAGACGAGGAAAACAATGGCACACTTCAAGGTCCACGGATGCCCGAGCGGCCTCTTGTCAATTTAAAGGCTACGCATTCTTCCAACACACTGCAATTGACTTCCGCCTAATTCTTACTTTTGGATTGACTGTAGCTGCATTCGAATAGGGACCTTCGAGTAGCTAGAATGCTTCAACCTAGCGCACAAAACTGTTCACCGTTTCCGAATAAACCTTAAGCATGTTCAAATATCGAATATGTTAGCCTTATCATCTAGCGTGTATCAAAAGCTTACGCATAAACGTGGGAGCGGGCTTGTCGAGTGGGAGGGTCGGGCGGACACTGAATTCTTTACCACAAAAGAGTTTTATGATGTTAATAGAAATTATTCAATTACGGATGAACGGAAAATGAAATACTTTCATAGTAAGGAGCATTTAAACAAGAAATCGAGAACTGGAAGGGACAACGCAAACGCTTGATTAAAAAAAACTTATCAAATAAATAAGACAAAATATTAAGTTACATGATAATCTGATGCGATATTCATGAAATGATTCGATACAAATATTTCAACAGCTGGTACTACGTTCTTACCACAGAACTGGCAATCTCATTCATTCTTTGAAAAACCCTGCAGATGGGTTAAAATACTCTACTGACATTCGAACTGTTCTTTACTCTAATGTGAAGGAGTCGGCACAAAAGCGACGACATCTACGAATGCCTAAAAGTCAACCAAGGATTGTTCAAGAATGATCAGTCAGGTCATCATTACGACATTCGCCAAAAATATTCGACAACTGTACACGGCTCAAACGCTCGAGGAGTTGATCTCATTTATTGACATTTTACTACCATTACCCAAATCATGCTCACTGGAACCCCACGAAAGCGATATCAGTTGAAGTGCCGTGAGATAAAATTTAAATGCTCTTGTGTTCACCAATTGAAACAGAAACGAGAATGATATATTAGAGAAAATCTGCCCGGAAATTAGAACAAGGATTTAACCTTACAAAGATAAGATTGCAACAAGGAAAGTGATCCCTGGTCAAGAATCACAGGAATGAATCCGATCTTCAAATGCCGTGGTTCAGAACACTGATGGCTCATAGATGAAAGAATTTCCCTTCATCCGAGGAGCACCTTCGCGGGCGGACTGAGCCCTGCGGTCTGAGGAACCAAATCACATGATTCCGCAATCGCTGGGACGCCATCCCCGCTATCGCCGGCCGCGATTTTTTTTGTCAAATAAGGCTGCGCTGACACCGCGAGCGCAGAATGCAGGGGAGAAGAAACGTAGCAACGACCGGGAAACCGCATGTGGACACGATCCACAATTAGCAGGGCGGAGAGGTTGAGTCCAAATCAAGAAGACGACGGCGGCATTCTCCGCTATTTTGAAAGGCTGCTGCCTTTCGGGGAGAGCGCCATGTGTGGACGTCGAGACGATTAGCATCCAGAGGAAGAAGCAGCAGCAACGACGGAAACCAAGGCGAGCCTCGAGAAATATATAGGGTGTGCACTCCACTTACGAGGCACGACATTTCACCACTATACACACTAAAAATCAGACTTAGAAATCCCCTAATCGGACTTGAACAACGCCCATGAGTGGAGCCAAGATAGAGTACTAGAACAGTTACAGAGCAAATGCACTGCAAAATATTTCTAGCATAGGACATATGAGAAATATTTGTGGGGAACACATAAGAAATATTTTTGGCAGAGCCCTGAAGAAGGGTTCGTCAACCCAGTTGTGCGAAGGTTTTTCTCAGACAAAAATGAAAGAGGTGCAACTTCGCACTGGCCACGCCTTAAATACTTGGGGAGTATGTAGGATTTGGCGAAGAAAGACAATTTGTACCAATAAAAAAATACGACAGGTGCGTGATTCGTTCTCTTCATTTTTGTAAACGGCCAGTGTCGTAACAACCCCCGCCACATGCCTGATGAAGGGCTAATAAGGAGTAGAATGAAGATCAACATACATGCAACTGAGGCAGGCGAGATGTAGTGGAATGACATCCTGATTTAATGATTTAAGCACTCCATAAGCTGACAGGGACGTCAGTTCAACCCATACAAGAAGACCCTACCAACATGTTTTTGCTTTGGCATTGAATCACTAAGCAAGAATGATACACTAAGATGAATAAATGACAGCCGTAAATGACGCATTGATTAATCAACACAGAAATAAACCCTTAACGATGGTATCATCGAAAGAGGCAACGGCATGGTGAATTTCAGAAGTTATTCCGTATTCAGATTCCGCAGAAGTTAAACGCTGATTCAAAGTTACGATTGACGACGACTGAATATGGAAATGAAAATTGCCACGGATTATTAGCGATCCCAAAAAAGAACGAACGAGGAAAATACGCCGTATTGACGCATTCTAAGATATTTTCAAAGCTGCAAACGGCTTAACGACCACGAATTCTGCTTTCATGAACAATTACAACGAACTTCTGAGGTCGGCCATCTTTGAAATAACAAAATAATTCTCTAAGTTATGTTCGCTAAAAATAAAAATAAAACGCAGTGCTGACTAAAAAAATCAAAGCCAGGGTTCCGGATTTTAATAAATGAAAGAGAAAAACATGAAATCCTAAAATATGTTACTGCATCTGTGTTTAATTTAAGCAACTGACATTAAAATATAAGTTGCATCAACATTTTCGCTCGATTGAAATTATAAGCTAGACGCAAATGAAGAATCAGTTCCCACGGCGAGGGAGTAGCTGCAGAAATGGATGACCAAAAATACATCATACTTTTTATGAACAACATGAAAAAATCCGAACGAAGATAAAAATAGATTTTCTAAAATCTCCTCTTGTAAGCTGGCCATCACGATGAATCAGCAAACCTAACTTCTCTATTAAAAGCCTTTTACCCAGGGCTACAGTCACATAAGTAAAAGAAGTAATGTCAAAAAATTATCACCCAAAGATACTATAGACAACACCTAAAAAATCACTAAAATGAATTTAATACATGAAAATACGAGAAAGGGCCAGTATAATAATCATTGCCATTATGACGATCGCAGGGGCATGACTCATGACTATCGAATGCTACTTAAACCAGGTGCACAAAAAGAATTCACAATGAATGAAACATGACAGAAACTATTCGACGAGAACCTGCTAAAAAAACAAGGTCGATTGCTGTCGTCAACTCTCGAAAAAGAAATTGCTGACTACATGAATTACCACCATTGCCATTTACTGCCCGATTCCAACCATCAAAAATATACGAAAAAGGTCGGATTCTTATTCACTAGACTGAACTCAATACAATGGAATGGCAATCGCTTTACGCCATACGGGATCAGAAGATGCCAGACCGGACCGAAACATAATTGTGAAGACAATGATTTTTTAATTCTTCGACTGTAGCAAGATTTTCTTATTTCCTTATTTCGGTTTAATCAGAACAACAAGAGTGAAGAAAATACTAATGCAAATTTAAATGATTTCTCGAGCATTTAAAATGCTCGCAAAAAGAAGCACCATGCTCGAGGTCCTGCCCTGCAATTTCTTAGCCTCACTTGACGATAAGGTATCACTCCCTTGTATCGAGTTCCGTGACTCACCATATCAATCGAAAAGAACCATGATCTGATGCCTCCGAGTAAAGCAACCACCCCGAAGTGACAGAGAAATCGAGTGACTAGTGAGGTGCAAAGAAAGAGCCACAGACCACGAGAAGGCACCGGATCCCATACAGCGGCGGCCGGAAGCGTCGCTCTTGGGCCCACCCTGCCTCGGGATGTCAAGCGCCCATTGCGGACTAAGGTGTCGCGCAAACCGACATCGCTAAGCAACGACCATCACGTCAATGCGAGCGCGGTCATGACAGCCACGGCAACTAACGAGCATTTGGCGCCGGCGATTAACATTAGGGGCGGGCGATCACGCAAGAAATACTCGGGACTGAAATTAAGACCGTAATCAAGAAAGGATACTGGGGCGGGAACGAAGGCAAATTTCAGGGGTCCACATCGCATAAATCCCGGAAGGGCAATTGGAAACAGCTGCTTTATAAATAACCTATTGATCAGAAATGAACACAAATCAATTACAAAAGGGGGATAATAACAGGGAACAAAATCGTCATGGCAGAGCAGTAATTTATACAATCGTCGTCGCGGAGAGAATGCCGCATTCTCTCAACAAAAAAGTCTAAGTTCTGAAGACATCACAGCACTTAGAAATGACAAATGTCACCATTTTTACGATATCGCAAATTTACGTCACTGAACGAGTAAGTTTTTAAATACATAAAAATCACAGATTATTTTCAAGAGGTTTTGATCCCAAATAAAATTTCATTTGAATAAAACATAATAATAAAACGTACAACAGACGTTTTTCCCAATGAAAAAACAAGGTTATAAATGATTAATAATTCAAGCACATTAAACAAATACTTAAAAATTCCTGATTGAATAGCATTAATTGCATCAAAACTCCACGTGAGTATTCATTCCCCATAAGAAGTATCAGCAACACCAAATGGATTCCAAGTGCAAATGCACAATGTAAAGAATCAAATCAGATGAAACGAAAGAGGGTGGAGGGAGGGAGGACAGCAATTATTAGAACACAAATAATACATTTCTCAACAAAAATTATCTAAAGACAGGAAAATCCTAATGCCTACAACATCGAAAATAAATACATCTTCATCTGCTTTCTTGAAGTAGTACTATTTCACGAAAGCCAGATAGTAGATCAACTTGATTATTCTAACATAAATATGCATTGACAAGCTCCAGATTCTGGAGGCAGTCTATCTATGATATCAAGGAAGTTATTATGAGTCTAGGTCACATCTCATAAGATGAAGCAAATCTAAATCTAATGCACGTAGATCCACTTTAGCCTGTATGACTGCTTGCACGCCAGTTTGACCTTTTAAACAATTCTACTGCGCATATTAAACAGCAACTTTTAATATAGTAAAAGGGATCTGCAACTTCAATACAATATTTTTTTTCATTGAATGAACAGGCCCAAGGAAATTAAAATAACTGCAAAATAACAAATTTTCTCTTTTCTTTCCCTAAAAACTAAATATTTAAAGAGCCTTCACCCAGTTGGAGACTTCTGATGGAATGTGTATCTCCCTTAAAGAATGAAAGAGGTGAATATTTAAAAATGGGCAACAGAGACTAAAGTCATTCATAAGGGTTAAAGACCAAGGCCATCAATATTATAGATAAAACCATGATGTGTTTGATGTTGTGACTAGGTGACAGGAGGCTACCAAACATGGTTCTCTTTACCCTGTGAAGATGGCAGCAGCTCCTCTTCATATATGTGAAGGTGAGGACCATGGTGGTCGGTATAGCTTTTGCAAAAGATCGCATCACTGTGTAATGGGCAATCCTAAGGCTTGGGCCACAGGGCTCTCAAAATGCTTGTGAATAGGAGAGAAAGGTTATTTAGTGTGGAGTGTAAACAGTAAACCCTTCCTAAAGGCTACCAGCACTCCCACTACAAGTGAGGGGTGACAAACCATTACTTGCATTCTAGCTTTGCACAGCAATGGCACATGGACTGAAATTCTTCCCTAGTTTTAAGAACATTTCTTGGAAATGGATGAGTTCCTCACTTGCCTTGCATGCGTGTGCTTCGTGTCTCTGCCTTGCCAGCCATGTAACTTGCAAATGTTTTTATTTTAAGATGAAATTTCCAATTTACAGCTATTTTATGTTTGAAGGGGTAATTTGTTCCTGTAGCATCTTTTACTTATCGGGAACCAGCTTAATTATTGTTTATATGCTGAAGATATCGTGGGATATTGTCCAAGTTCGTTCCACCTCAAAAATGAAGGAAGTATTTGCAAGAATTAAACTCCTGTTTTACGATGAATATTGCTCAACTACTTTGCCAGCATAAGGCATGCAGAATACATTTAAGATGTATATGAAGAACTCATATTACAATTATTCCTGCGTTAACTTAAAGAATAACCTTAGTTCACTTCCCTGCATGCACCCTCATTATTAGGCCTTGGATCCATTGGTCTTTTGCACACAACAGACATTACAGGAATTTCAACTGTTTTCATCAAGTAGTTTGGTTACCCTGCCATTCCTTCCCTCTCTGCTTTGCTTTCTTCACCTCCAATCTTTACTTTCACCCCTTCCACTGCTACCTACCCTCCCTTTCACACAGGACTGTGTCAGGTTCTCTTCCTAGAGATATAGAGTAACTCATTTAACTGTAGGCATGGGGAAATTTAAGTACTTTAACACTTTAAGAACTGTGATGCAGAAGGCTAGGGAATATTATTACATAATAATACAGAGGAAACACACTCCAATCATTTTATTTAAAACACAATGGCATTCTTTCAAGAAAAATATTCTAGAGGTAAACTAGTCCTCCAAAAGGTTTTTCTGGTGGAGGCTACCCAAGAGGGTACATTTAGTCAATAGTGGTAAAGATTTGAGCATAGGAAAATGGAACACGAGACTGCTTAGGACTCAGAGAATGCTGAAGAACCTTAAAATGGAAATTCAAAGATTGAAACTTGATAGGAATCTGTGAAATGAAGTCGCCCAAAGGAGTTTCTTGGAGTGGAAGCTTTAGCTTATACACTCAGGACATGGTACTACTGATACAAGGTAGGTTGTTACGCATTCAGTGATGATGCCATCGGACAATATCTATGATTAGGTAATAACAGGAGCAAGTTAACACCTTGGTGTACAAGTAGTGTTGTTTACTTTCACAAGGAGAAGGAAATGAAAGAGTTTATTTATATTTCTCTCCAAAATTTCCTTCATTTATGGAAATAGCAAAGAAGTCTAAGTGATTCTACATTATTTTAGACCCAAAACTAATACAGACAGCTACTTTGAATACAGCCATAGGATGTGACTGAAGAAAATAATGATAAATATTCGTATTGTACAAATAGGTAAATGCCATGTAAGCCTCCAATCAATATGGAATAGGAAGAATGTAGGGATGAATTTTTCCCTAAACAACCTCATTGTCACTAATACCATAATATAGAAATTGCTTCATAAATTACCTGATGTTGAAGAATGATACGGGTAGATTAGACAGGTAATATAACGAGAAAAGAGAATATTGCAATCGTTATGTTGTTATTTTTAGTTAACCTTTTCACTAAGAGAATTTTGTTTGCACATATTTGTAGTACATAATTACCATCAGGTAAAGTTAAATTCTTGCTGAAGTTATTACCAATTTGAATTTCCATTGGACAGCTAATTAAAATATTACATCCTCATTTGGTTTACAGGAGACACTTCTTTATATTTTGTGCTGAATGTTGTACAGTAACCTAAATTACTTACTACAGGCATCCCCTGAGTTACGTATGCCTCGACTTACATAAATCTGTACTTATGTAAGTGATAACCGTATTTCAAGTATAACCGTATTAATTTTCGAATACGAGCGCGATGAAGTAGATATTCGCTCGTATGCCCAATGGCTGAAAAAATATCAAATAGTTACCGAGTTTTTTACATGATAAACAAAACAAAGTGACCCATTTTTATCATTCCTTGAAGGAATTTTCATTAATTTCTGTAGAAAAATCGTTTATAAACCCCAAGTCACCAATCAACGTGAAAATTTGCCATTCTAGCTATTGAAGTGTGTACGATACAGCTAGTTACACAGCATACACACCCGAACTCCGACTTTTAGCAATTTAAATATTGTATCCTTAAGTTTGGACATTTCCATCTGTGGAATTAAAAGAAAATAAAGTTCGAGCAGAAATATTTATTGCGGAAAGGAATTGGTTAGTACCCACGTAAAGGCATTGAAATTTTCAGTGTTGGCAAAGAACGCTGTGAAAAAGTGAAGAAAAAGTTGACACACGATATTAATTGCGTATTTGTTTAGATGTTTCCGTCCACTGGGTTACCGTGTTGTATTTTGCAAAGATTTTATTAAGCTAATATTTTATCGTTCTCTCATATTGTGTGCTAATATAAATGAATACTGCGTTATTGAAAGCTTTTCCCCACTAACTTTGTTGCAAGTTAATGACGGAGTTGGCTGAATTAAAGCTCACTTTTAATTAGCTTCGTACATTGGAAATGCTCTTCGATGTTTCCAGCGAAGTAAATATTCAAATGATGATATTTTCACACCATTTTATTGAGATGTGAGAATATAGAAGTATGTTTGCGTGCGTGAAAGATTGAGTGTTTGTACGTGTGAATGTATCTAAGAATATAGTGATTAACTGGTATTTTTTGTGTGTTATTTACTCGTAATCCTCGACACCCCTCCTACGTCTATTAACTGTGACATTGAAACCACCAGATTCATCAATCAACGTAATATATAAAAGGTAGAAGATATAATGATTAAAGGTAGGTAGACAATGCAAAGTATGGGCACTTAGATCACAGTATAACATAATGAATCAATTTAAGTATTCAGTTTAGTAATGTAGCGTTCAGATACAGTACTTTCACGAATCCACGCGATCGGTCAATTCGGGGAATAATATTACGCATTTTGATTGGCAATGCTCGAGATGCAACTCTCAGACTATATTAATGTTTATTGATTTTTTTATCTAATAACGTAAGAATATGCGGAAGAGTTCATGAATATTGCAGTGAATTGAATGAAACTTCACCGAGAATTTACCGCGCATTTCTCCGAAATCTCTGAAGCACTAACGCAGAATGTTCGACTAAAGTAAATTTCGACTTACGCTGAGTCTGCCGGAACGCATCCCTTACGTAACTCGGGGGATGCCTGTACCTTTGTATACTGCATTTTTGAAGGCAGCTGCCAAACTAGATGTAGAACAGCAACTTTTGGAAGGAAAGAATAATTCAGAATCCAGGTGTTATAGAACTTTTAAGGATTTTACCAGGTAAACAATATCAACAACTCCAGTTCAGGATACTATGCAACATTGTAGTGCGTAGTTTATTTAAACTGCTAATTATGATTCTTAGTAAATGTGCCCATTAATCCAAAACATCCAATCCAATATGTTTCATGTGCCCATAAATGCCATACACCATTCTGATGATACAGGGACCTCAACTATCTGAGGTCGTATCTACAACTTCAGTGCTAATGCTTGAGTCTCCCATTGATATTTGATTATTTAATTACAATTTTGTTTCTCTTTTGCACAAGAGTTACAGAGTGTGAGCAAAAAGCTTCCTATGGTACATTGATAGCATGGTTAAGAGAGACAAAACTGATAGATACTGTACTGATTCAGGCTTACATGCCCACATCACATCATGAGGATAAAGAAGTGAAGATGGCTTTAAAGATATCACAGATGTAATCAAACAGGTAAGAAGGAAAGAAAACCTTATTAATTTAGGTGATTGGAACACTATCGTTAGAGAAGGAAAACGAAGAAGAATAAATGGAAGATATGGATTAGGATATCAAAGAGAAGACAGGGTACAGGAATGGAAAATGCCAAGAAACCAAAGAAGATTTCAAATAAACTACATTTTAATGAAGCGTAGATATAGGGTCCAGGTAAGGACTGCAAAAGCTACCTCGGAGCAGATATCAAGTGATCATAATCTGATGATGATTAAATGCCATTAAAAATTCAAGAAATAAGTGAATAACACATGACAAGTGCAGAAACGACTGAATCCAAAACATCTGACAGAGATAAGCGGAGAATAGATGGATGAATATTAAAATTAGACTTCAAGGGGCCAAAAAAGCAGTTCTAGGGAGAAGAAAAGTTGTTAAAAAAGGCATGAATCACAGACGAAATCTCAAACCTCACTGAAGAAAGGAGAAAATAAAAAAATAGAAAACTGAAAAGCTGGCTCTAACTATATGAGAAGAAGGCCAGAAAATTGTTATGAAGCGAGTAAAACTAGAGAAGCACAAATGAATAACCTATTCAAAGATGCATAAAATAGCCTTATACAGGGGAAAGTGGATACTGCCAATATAATAATGAGATGCCATGTCCAGGAACGGTGTGCAAGATGCATTACTGTGAGGGACAGTTATACAACCGAAGCAAATCCTGCACAAAAATAATGGGAGAAGAAAGTGAAGTAGAAAACCTTATCACGGGAGCCCACATTTAAAGAGAAGAATTTGATGCTGCAATAAGTGACCTGCGAAAGATTAAGCCAGCAGGATTTGATGATATACCAGCAGATCTCATAAATAATGCATGACTGAAGACTTCAACTCAGCTGTACAAAACCATCGACAATATGTACTCAACAAGATGTACACAGTAAGAACATCATCATTCCTATTCCAAAAACAAGAGGTATTTAGATTTGAGGAAAACACGGCTGACAACACATGCATTGCATGCATACTGATAAGAACCATCTAAAAAAGAATAGGACTAATTTCAATTCAACAGACTGAAGTTTAGACTATTTATAGAGAAGAGAATGGAAAGGAATAAACTGACATCCATAGCTTTTGTCAACTTAGAGACCTTTGCAGTGTGGATTGTAAGTCAATTCTTAGAATTCTGACAGAGTGCATTGGAGTGGTATGAAATGACCATAAAATAGAAATTGTTTTCATAAAACTCAAGTAGCTGTGATAAAATCTGGATGTAACAGTGAAGAAGCAAGAATAGGGAAAGGAGTGAAAAAGGTTCTTTACTGTACCCAGTAATAATAATGTTTACAATGAGACAGCAGTGAATAAAATCAGAGAAGGCTTTAGGCATCTTTTATCCACAGAGAAAGAATTAGTATGCTGCGATTTGCTGATGACATAGCAGTCATAGCTGAGACAGAATGATTTGAAGAAGACTTTGACAAATATGGTCAGGACAATGGCCAGATAGAAGCTGAAAATCAACAAAAATAGGACTAAGATAAAAATAGGACTAAGATAAAAATAGGAAAAATTAAAGCTTGAAGAGGTGAATGAGTTTTGTTATCTAGGAAGCCAAATTACCAACTATGGATAAAGCAAGAATGGAATAGTCAGTTAAAAAGCACGGGCAAAGAGGGCTTTCTAGAAACAGAAGAATCTTCTTACCGCTGAAAATACAATTAGAGAAGTAAGGAAACAATTCATCACATGTTACATATTGAGCATGTTACTCCACGGGAGCAAGAAGATGGCATGACAACATTGGCTGGAAGTCAGCGACATCATAAGAAGATTCAAGAAATATCTATACAACGTGATGGGATAACTAAACAACTTCAATCGATTAAGAATAGTAAATCTCCGGGTCCGGAGGGAATACCCGCGCGTGTCCTCAAGGAGTTAGCTCCACAGATCCCACCTTACTTAGAGATTATATTCAAGAAGTCACTCTCCGAAGGGAAGTTACCGCTAGACTGGAAAACTGCAAGCGTTACACCCATATTCAAAAAGGGAAACAGACATGACCCAGGCAACTACCGTCCGATTTCATTACCATCGATTATAGGCAAGATACTTGAGCATATCATCGTTAGCAATATCATGGCTTTCTTGGACAGACGTAACTTCCTCCATGACTGTCAGCACGGATTCCGAAAAGGTAGATCATGCGAAACACAGCTTGCGCTCTTTCTTCACGACGTTATAAAATCTGGTGAATCGAAGAGACAAGTTGACGCACTATTTCTAGATTTTAAGAAAGCTTTCAACACTGCACCTCACAACAAACCTTTATACAAATTACAGTCATGCGGATTAAACGAAACAGTTGTAAACTGGATACACGACTTTCTCAGAGATCGTAAACAAAAAGTAGTTCTTGAAGGAATTAGCTCTGATGTTGTGAAAGTTACATCAGGTGTTCCACAAGGAAGCGTAAACTCTAACCATGTTTATGCAGTGTATGGTATAAACATAAAGGCAACAGACGAAGTGAAGTACCTGGGAGTTACGATAACCTCGAACCTCACGTGGGGAACACACATAAAGAATATTTGCGGCATAGCCCTGAAGAAATTAGGATTCGTCAAGCGTATTGTGAGAAGATTTTTGGATGAGAAAGTAAAAGAAAGGTGCTATTTCGCTCTCGTAAGACCGCACCTTGAAAATGCAGCGAGCGTATGGGAACCGGTGCAGAAAGACTTAATCCACGAACTGAATAAAATACAAAGGAAGGCTGCACGTTTCGTCAGACAGTGTTACCCAGATGTTAAGTGAATTAGGCTGGGAGCCGTTGGAGACTCGGAGGCTGCAAGCTAGGATTAGATTGCTTGAACAATTGAGAATGGATATCTTTAAGAGAGACACAGAGAACATATTATTAGAGCCACACTATATCTCCAGGTCTGATACAAGCGATAAATTAAGAGAGATGTTTTGCCGAACGGATAGATATGGGAATTCGTTTTTCCCCCGAACCATAAAGGACTTTAATAAACGCTAGTCCCAACCTCGTTAGAGCACTTCTTTTTTTTATAGTTGTAAACGGCTGGTGTCCTAACACCCCCTGCCACATGCCTTTTAGGCGGCTCGCGGGGTACTATGTAGATGTAGATCAGTTATGAGGCATGATGGCCAGATTAAGACAATTGCCGAAGGACAAGTGGATGGGAAGAAAGGCAAAGGGTGGCTATAAATGAGTTTCATAGAACATTTTAACAAGGGAAGTAAAAGAAAAAAATTGCATCAATATTAAAATGTAAGGAGATAGGAAAGTGTAGCAGAGAGCAGAACCAAACCAATCTTTAGATTGTTGAATCATGATGATGACTTGAATGATTTGAATAGCACTATGAAAATGATGGGTGGAGCTTTAACTCGTTTGTCGTGAGACTGTGACATTATCAACTTATCTGCAAAAGAGTAAAGGCCATTTATTTTCCACCACAAATACCATGAATTGTAGGGGATCAAAAAGTAGTGAAAACGGGTACACTTTTCAAACTGTATCAAAATCGAGATTGAAAATAAATTAGGGAAGGCCACTATCTACAGTCCTGTTAAAAAAAATGAACCAATTGGACTGGAAAGAGAGCACAATGCCTAAAGCTCATTTAACAGCCTCAATATTATAATGATGCTATCTCATCCCATGAGATAGGAGAACTAATTCATACCAGTTGTACCCAAACAATGTATCCATACTGAAAGGGCTTGCTGGAGTGTAACACCAACATCCTCCCCAAAGAAAACATCTTGGAGAAAAAGGCATGGGTACAATGTCAGAAATGAGCATTTTTTTAATCCAGAAATCATCTTAAAAGTCTTGTCACTTTTTTTGAACGACGAGTCTGTCATGTAGAGTCTACCAAGGAAATAAATAGGTTATTATGGATTGTAGTGTGCAAAAATTACACACAAGAGACACACTTTGTGAATAACAAGAACTCTCATTGATTGCAAGTGTAATGTAAACATGGTGAAAAGATTGTAGATGAAAACAACCTCAAAATTATATGAGATTAAATTCTACTGAATTTGCAGAGCAAAATATTTCATCTAATACGTACTGCTATCTGGAAAGAATATCTTACTACCCTGTATTTCATTCGATTAATGTTTATTTTGGTGGAGGATGCCATTTAGTGGTGAACTTCGCCCAAACACCCAACCCTTAAAATCGAGAAATTTTAATATTACAGGCTAATCTTCTCAGAAGTAGTGGTGTGACCGAATGAATTCAACCACTTCCACATTGACATTTCTACTTTGAAGGATCAAAGCTTAGCAGGTAATCATGGTTTTTATCATCATCCTCGTAGAGTGGTGATTACTCCAGTTATTTAATCAATACTCCAACATTAATTATTAGCCATTCATTGGTTGATAAATTTTTACTGTTAACTTGCCCAAAACATTGGTACAACATACACTTACTTAGATTGCAATAGAGTAGTTTCCTTCATCAAAGAAAACGAAAGGCATTGATTGATATTCGTTAACCACCATTAGTGTATTCATGATATACAAATTATTTGGTTTTAGAAATACCGGTTTAGACGAATGGCAATGGTCTCAAGTTATCCTCATTTGAAAAAGGCCAGATTGGCGCCCATGCGATGCCACTCCACGTGACGTCACAGGGACCTAGTTTCTATACGAGTAGATAGGAGTTTTACATCGTCTGAGGTTACCAATGCATGGATGAGGCACAGAGCTCAGGGAAACATGTCTTAATAATCACCTACTAAAACTGGCTAAGGTCGAAAAGTTTTCCTCATTTGATAAGGTATTAATAATGCTTATTTAAGCCAAGCGATACCAGCTAGCGGTGTACTCTGCTACCTGCTAGCATCCTGTGTCATATCAGTGCTCAGAGCCTCACCCCAAGGTCACCTCACCCGCAGCAGCGAGAACCAGAACGACGTCACACGGGAGTTTTCCTGGCATTCATACTTACCCGTCACATTTTCGTGCGCTTGAAAATTTCACTTTTCATTTAATCGCGAAAAATAGGTATCGTAATTTAAAAATCTAAATGCGTTAAATACGTACTCCAGGAGTAATAATCTTTCGATTTAGACAATAAAACAATAATAGGAAACCACCCTAATGCAAGACTCAAATGGAACAATTTTCAATGCATTTTGCAGCAGCTTGGAGAAAAATACAATGACTATTTTGGTACAACAGTACGTTATCACCATTGGATTTATGCTGGATTGGATTTAACATTTCACAATGAAACTTAAGTCATACATAAGGGCTCAATCTTTCTTTCATCTTTAAATGATGAAAATGAAAATTGCAAGATTTTGAAATAATCAATTAGGAAAATCACACTACGAGGACCAACAGATGTGGGAATAAACAATAACAACATGATAAGTATGGGCCTTTGTTAAGGACCTAAAGTGGTAAATGATACTTGCAGGATAGCAGTCTATGTGGCAACAGTAGAGCAACATTCAATTTTATTTCACCATGCCTTTTTTGGGTGGAAAATATCAGAGCCTGAGAAAGAAAATATGGCTAAAAACATGACACTACTCACAAAAAGCTGACTGACTTGCAATTAATCAAGTTAAAATAAAATTCTAATTAAAACCTTAATGTACGATATGTTAAGGTTATGAAAAACTAGCCTTTATATTTTGAAAAGTTCTTAGGGGTGAGTCACGCCTGGCACCACTTTCAGGCGGACAGCTTTTCTTCTTATGCAGTCCACAGTGTGCCGCCTAAAATCACCATTGTGGCATAGTGCCCAGGTACACTTTACACGACAAACAATATATGTAGTACCATACTGGAAGAGAAGAAGCCTACCAATCAACCTAAGTTGTCCACTGTTCAGTTCAATTTATCTGTGGGCACTTTCGTACTGAATGTCGCACATACGCAAAGGGATTTTGAATGAATGAATGCAACTTACGCAGGGTGGAGAAAAGAGACTGTCACGGAAGCAAAAGACATACGTACGTGGTCACCCCTCAGTGCTCAACTTAGTGTGAGCCCAAACCCTTCCTCAGTCGCTCAGATCTAGCCTTTCCTGTCACCTCCACTTGGTCATCTACTGCTAAAGTGGAATTTGGTTAGTACGTTCCCCTTTAGCACGGCGATTTCTCTCAGTCCCGGTACTATTCAAGCAATACACAGGTATATATTTGGTTAGTATGCTTTCAATAGTGGCACTTTCCTGGGCAATACACTCAATTATTTGCCTTGAATCAACCCTCAAATCATTTTTAGTATCTTCTGAGTGTGTAAACCTCTGATTTCATTAGTTAATTTATTATTAGCAGCCATGGCCCTTCTTAAATTCATCCCACATCTCTCTTTCTATGACTGTGATGCATCCAAATGCATTTCTCATGGTGAGGAGTACCCACCTCATTACTTGACAATTGGAGCAGACGATGCTATGGATCTCAACACAAAAATACATGATCTCAGTACAAGAAATAGATAGCAAACTACACTGGCCAAGTGTTTTAAGAGAATTTAAACTATAGAATATAAAAATCTGCTTATAATAATCTTAAAATGTCTTATTGATCATCATATCAATATCAAACTTTTCTAACGAAACTTTTCTATCACAGAGCCCTGAGGAAGGAGAATAAATCTCAGAAACGTTGGCCAAATGTGTATTTAATTTAAATCATGACCTATACTCCAAGATCATAAACACTACATTGTTGTAATAATAATGAAGGTCAGGAGAAGAAACTGTATTCATATCAATATCGATATATCAATCGATATAGGTTCATTCCAAGAACGAATGTGGGCTGCTGCTGGGATTTTATGTAAAGAAAAATTTGCCCAAATTGTATGATTTTTTAAAACTACCAACTGATGTACTCAGGGTTATTGTCACTTTCTACGAGTAATCTGTGAGAGAGAAGAAATGACTTACAAGGGGAATACACGACCTTAGCATCGCCGATCGAGCTCAAATTTTGCGATTCGGTAGTTTATGGGTACAAATGTAATATGCCGAAGCGAGACGACGCACTTCTCGTAAAATTCCGAGAAAAAAGCAATTAAAAATCGTAAAAAATGAAGGTACGCTATATAAACTGTTTTGAACGTCTATGTTAAACAAGTGGGCGACAGCCCAGTGGATACGGCGTCCGACTGTGGAGGTGAAGGTAGCGAGATCGATGCTCGCTCAGGGAACTTTTTTTGTGTTAATTTTTAAGAATTTTATTGTTTAAATTTTTAAAGTTCGTTTTCTTATCTTCGTTACTACTATGGAATATATTTTTAAAAGTTTTTTTTTAATATTTAGATCAGGAATGGATCAGCTTGGGATTAGGAACTGAGGATGAAGGGTGGATAGAAACCCGGCGTCGGCATTAGCCTGCTCTTAACGAAAGGCGCCAAGGGGACCACGGCTTAACGTCCCATCCGACGGACGGTGTACTGCACAATTAGTGTAATCCACATTGCACGCAGGGATTGAATTTAGGAATGCCCCTTAATTCTTTACCGAGATTTGGATGTGGAAGGCCAGTACACTGCCTCACCACTCCAGTTAATCCTTTATTTACAATTTTCAGGATGGAACTCATCATAAAGACATGCAAAGCAAAGTGATTTGCGGTACAACGAACAAGCAGAAAAGGCGTTTTTTCCACAACTGCAACGACTGTCCATAATTTTTGAAGGAAAACACACGTCATTTACATTAACAAAAAAATGAAGACGCAATAAAAATACATGCGTTAATTCATAACCAATTAAGTGCTCCGATTTTCCAAAACATGTTAAAATATGCATGGTTTGCTTCGAAGCTCGCTGGCACGAGACAATTTTTCGTAAGCTCATGCCATTTGCCTGTCGTGTTTTGCCTTAAAATTTTCCACGGCTGCAATTCTATTGCAATACTCCTGCGAGAGCTTTTAAACAAAATTGTTCGTGAGTAGGACAAGCAACGTAGAGCGTTGGCGTATGCAAAGAGAGGATCGGAACTCTTTCTACTCCCTCTTATGCCGCCGCAGTTATCAAAATTTCCTCTTTCAAATAGTACTGAAAGAGGAAATTTCGATAACTGTCGAAATTCCAGGCATACGTCTGCAACACCGCACGATAGAATAAAAAAAATGTCGCAAAATTTTTTTTCTTTATAGCTTCAATCCTCAAAATAGGGGTGCACCTCTTACACGTGTGCGCCTCTTACACAAGCTTATACGGTACATTCATTTTCCGGAGAATGTAAATAAAAACATCCTTCTTATGTTTAAGCTCTCAAAAACCCAAATAAATTACGATAAGTGACAAAAAAGTTACGTTTAGCATTCTGCTACTGGCTAGTACCATATAGTACCGCTAGGCGTTAATGGGTCAACTAAAATACAATGTTTTCTGCCCAATTTTGGTAACAGGTTGTTTGAAGATCTACCCACCTCAGCCAGAATGACTAGCTTAGCTAAATTCAAGAATATCATTTACTCATGGTTAGCCTTTCATGCAATGTATTCAGTTGGTGAATTTTTTACACACTAAACTAGTGATATTGTATTCTTACAGGTCGCCTATAAACTGATTGTTCGCAATCTTTCTTGTATATTAAGCCGTCAACGCCCACAGGTGCCATATGGCACCCAGTTCAGTGGTGAGCCAATACTCCTGCAATGCATTTAATATGTGAATTTTAGTGTACATTTCGGTGCACATACTTAGTAGAAGGTTTCCTCTATTATTCAGTCAGTTTGAATTGTGTTCATTGTGTTGTGCTCATACATATCATATTTTTTTAATGTGAAATATGTGTGAATTTAAAAAAACTTTGGGCGCTGACAGGTTGATGTACAGTTGAATTTTTTCCAGAGTATCTTCTGAATACCTTTGACCAATAAAACATCATTATTATTGCAGTGGACAACTGATGAACTACTAGACTTCATAAAATGGAGGTGATATCACTCCAATGGACCATGGAAGCACAAATTTAAACAATTTAAAGGAGATTTTGCAAATTGGCATTCTCTCATGCAGCTTTCCCTATATGCATAATTGCAAACAGGAGGGAAGTTACTACAATTGTATTACTCCATTATTTAGAGGTTTGTAAATAGGAGGTTCAACTGTGGTTAATGAACAGGGAGTTACGAATTTACAGTCTGACACAGGTGATTCATTTACGGTTCATTTTTAGAGTTTCTTCCTGGACTAAGAGTTTCTGCAACCAGCTCCGCATCATAATAACTTGTTACGAAAATAATAACACCATGTCTGCCTCATAAGCGTCAAACTCTTTTGGTAAGGATATCAAAGTAAAAGAAAATTGTCCAACAAATACTCGTTAAGTAAGGAGCAAGAATTAATTTATAGTCAGCCTGCTGGCAGGAATTTTGATGTCTTCTGGATTGAGGACAAAATAGTGAATGATTAAAAAAAGCAAAAATAGTTTTCCTCTTATCTGATAAAAGGAGCTTTTCTGACTTAAACCACTGCCAGCATCGGTCGAGTTTAGCAGATAAAAATACCAATATTTACACAACATGATATGAACATATTACTTGGTTTACTGTCACAAGCTTAAGGCAATAACAGAAATGTTGAGATAGATCAAGACAAAGGATATTCAAATCTTGTTTTACTCCTCTGAGCATTTTGAGTATAAAAATTGTTTAAATTGAGAGAACACCTTATGGAATTCTTTCTTCTTTTAATTCTTAAAAACAACAGTACTCAGTTCTCATTCAAAATGTGATAATACTTTAATATTTATGCTAAACTTGAGTGCATAGCCAAAACTTCTTCAATTAGAGCTCCATCACATAATTCAAACAATTAAAAAAAGATCTAATTGCTACTGTCTCACTCATTCAAACACATTCAGCAGTCATACATGATATATCAAGCAAATGCTTACATGCCAAATGAGTTAAACGATTAGCCCAAATTTTGTGAAAAAAGGCAATAAAATTGAGTTCATGAAAATTTCCGTCATAAAATACTGAGATTAACGTTCTAAACAATAAGAATGATTAATGGATTTTTTTTATTTAAAATATTAACGGCACGAAAATCCAGCAGTTGACAAGTTGATGCATTAGAAACTACAACTTGTAGCAGTAATATTTTCAAAATATATCAGGTTTTGAGTAACTTCATAACCAAATCGACTGAGCATCAACTATAATGAACACCAACCTGTATGATCCTCTTTGGTAAGGACTGGCTGGATGCTGGTACCGACTACTGCCATAAGGTGATTCTACTCTCCGCCTCTTCACATCCCGGTCATATGAGTAGGAATGTGAGCGAGACCTCGACACCGAGCGGTTGCGTCTTCTTGTGCGAGGCATCTGTTACATAACATGAAACCAGATGATAGAAACAGAGAATATGACAAACTGATGAGCAAAGATCAACACTAATATGAAAAATCCATTAAAAAGTCATCATGTACCCACAACAGGAGTGCTAAAATATGCTTTCTGAGATTTATAACCTTATATATGTACCATCTACACAATGCAGTCTCATGTAATTCACAATAAACGTAAAATAAAACCTTAGAAACGGTGTGATTGAGCAAATGATGGCATTAACACCACTTATTGATAAGAGGTAAATTCAAATAAAATCAATTGAATTAGTGGCAACTTAAAAGATTTGTGATTTACAAGGAATGAACTAACACTACACAATTATTGCACAGTTACAACACACGACTCGCCAACGATTATAACAGGAGTTTATTAACGCAAATTGATGCTTCATACAATTAGCAGTCACATTGAGGGTTAAGGATGATTACACACCTTGGAGAAGAAACACAACGACAGGGGATGGATTAGCTAAGCACTTCAATTCGGAGACCATTGATAATATACTAACTGCTGACGCTTCATTCCCATTACTTACATCGGTAGGCACGAATGGATAAAAGTGTCGAGTCGCAAGCTACGTAAGTCATCGCATCAAAGAACATGCAAAAGGACAGGGAATAAGATTTTAATTTATCACTACGCGAGATTACTAAATCGATTAAAAGCATTTTACTTTCTTCCCACTTACTGCAATTCTTCACGTCACTTCACCAAGAATTTTTCTCGAAATTACACGAATCTCAGGCACGTCCTGACAATTCTCACGTCCTATACCCTTGCATAAGAGAATTAATACGACTGATACAAAAAATGGGGCGCTTGATAAAGAGTACATGAACAATATACCCGTAAAATAGCATTATCTCATTTTCCGAACTGTCCGGTACACAAATACACAAAAAAATTCAAAGATTGCCACGACAACTCTTAAGTGTCAAATAACACATATATGACACTCAAAATCTGAAAGCAATTACCGCTCAAATGACAGTACAAAATTCATCTAACTTTTATAGTGCGGATATTCAGATGAGGCACGCGAGCCCTCAGCTTTTACGTCACCGGCCATGCATATTGAATTATAAAATCTTAAAAATTCTAAACCTCATTCCAATTTTGAAACAATGCACTATTAATCAGTAAGTAAGAGGAAAATACCAATTAATGCAACGAAACTCGACTACCTGATACTGAAAATGCGCTAAGGCAGTGTCAGCCATTTTGAGAATTCGTTGCAGATGCGTTGGTTCACACCAGGAAGTGCCTAAGAAAACACGATCAGTAAACTCAAATTCTGTCACAACATGACCCCGTACACAGCATTCTCCAACTAAAATTGGCTCACTTACATTTACTTCTCTGAAAAAGTTGATTTTCTTCCAAATGTAATCAACAATAGTTGAAAAATAAGTCCTAGCGACGAATCCGTCAAGCACTTCGGTACGTAACAAAGTCCAGAACATTGGATCGAAACTTCTCCTCTGATTGGCTGGAACATGGCCCTTATATACTGGTTACTAATCTTCCAAAAGGTTCTCATTGAAATCGGTAGGGGGCGCTGTTGCCTCAATCTTCCGACACCAAATAGTTCCTCTTTTGAACGAGTGGCAGCGCGAGGGTGCCCATGGTTTCTAGTTGTTGGAAAATTAACATGGCGAGTATAGGCTAAACGCTGACTTGTGGTGTTTTTTTCCATTTTTTCAGTGGTAAGGAGGCCTTCTGGAGGTTTCATTTTTTGACAGTACGAAACTGAGTGTAGTGGCTAGAAAGTGGTGCTATTAGCTCAGAAAAGTCAGCGATGGTTCAGGAGTAGTGACTTGAAACAAATCCCGTGCCCTCGCTCGTAGTGGGATCCCGTCTACTTACCTGTGAACACCATGGCTTACGACAAGGGATCGTTTTTGTGCGTGGTTTTAAGTCGGTATATAATGCTAAGAAGAAATAAAATTCCAAACTGGGCATTATAAACTCCCATTTGTGGAAGGCGGCGGTAAGTACACTGAATGTTTACATGTTGCATTTTTGAATAAGTTGTTTCTTGTGCATGGTACCTAAGTTATGATAACGGTGAAGGCCCGAAGTGTCCCTAATCTTAGCAATTAAGTTTAATAACAATGCAAATGTTTCAACTGCGTGTCCATATTACAGCATTTGTCGAAAATGAAACACCTATCCCGCTCAACATTTTTAGCCGACCTTATTCCAAGATGGCAGAATGTGGTGGACACGTTAATTTTAATTTTGTAAGTAATGTGTGCCGCCTACTGTCCATCGCATGGCACAGTGAGTATTCGCATTTAAAGTTGATATTTTTTAAACATTGTTTTGCTCTATCGGAAGTTGAATCAAACTCTTGAAAAGTTATTTTTATGTTTTTTTATCTGGAATGGACCTGATGTTTTGGTTTGGGTTTCTTGTTTATATACATTACTAGCTGAGAAGCCCTTTGATTTTGAGCAGCTCGGAGATGAGTTAGAGAATTTGCCTAATTCTTTGTGCATTGAAGTTGGCCGTTGTGCGTGAAAATGCTATTGTTTATTTCTCTTCGTCACAAGGTTTATAAGTTTTGTTCATGGTAGCAGAGAGGAGTACTCCTCGATCGTATCCTACTACACACCGCAAATAAGTGTATTTTTTCTCTATCTTGGCCTCTATTTTTAGCTTATATTAGTGCCTTGCAGGGTTAATAGTCTTGAAGAATTTAAATGCATTGCAATTTAAACAACCGATAAATATTCTTTTACGTTATTTTAGCTCGATCGGATAAAAACCACATTTATATGATGATTTTTGTATGACAGACACAGACAAACATAAACTTTTTATGTAGGATTCATAGATAAAGCGTAACAGGTATCTCGCAATGTCGCGCACAAGAATTTCCTTTGGTTGATTTTGCGTTTAATGTAATTAACTTCATTTTTGCTCTGCCATTTCGAAGTGTTCTACGTTCTACTATGATATGATATTTTGGGAATTACAATTAATTATAATCAATGACCGGAACCAATGACTGTTTTACTCGAGAGCTTTTAAAGACCAGGTGCGTGAATTAACAAATTGAAATAGTTATTTAATAAATGCCTTGCAATAAATTTTCTGGAAATAATTGGATGTCGAGGTTTATCAATTTGATCTGCTTCTACAATTGCTGAGATTTATTGATTCGGTTCAGTGCAAATTATCTGGATAATCAAGAGAAATTGGCCATCTTTCCCTGCCAAGTCATAAATGGCCTACTAACTAGCCAGTTGCTGACAAGCCTTACACATCCTGCATGTTTCATGAACAATTTCTGTCTAACCGTGCTACTATTTGAAAATACATGAATGCATATTGATGTTGGATCTGTAAGTGGCTTTGAGAACTAATTATTCTTTATTTTTCCCCAGGATTAACTGATATATAAAACCAGTGAAGCATGAAACTTTGTGAATGTAATTTAATGTGAGGTAATTTTGGGAGATGAAACCTAATAATACCGTCTGGAGGAGTCGAACATTTAGATACAAAGAATGATGTAGACCCTCAGATCCAAATATACTGTATGTCCTCAAGAGAAATACAGCCGCCTTCCAGCAATGTGAGTAAATTTGAAAATATGTAAATGTATATTGATGTCTGATCTGAGCTTGTTCTTTTGAACATTTGTGTCCCGATTTACTCAGAGAAGTAATATGAAAATTTTGCTCTCATATTTATGAATATCACTATTATTGTTTATTAATTTAAGTAAGGTGACATGAGCCCAAGTTTTATTTTATGGATAATTTTTACAACTTCAATGTCCAACATCTGTGAGAGGTTTAGGTAGTTTAGACCATTAAGCATAACATAAAAGTTGGTATATGTACTACCAAGCTTGGGTGATCAATCACCTATTAGAGTATGTATCAACGATGTGTAAGCACACCTTACATCTCGCCATCTTTATTGTTCATCACTCTTACACCGGAACTCTCATTCCCAACTTCTGAGCATGGTGGCAAACCTTAGGACTCAACATCCCTTTTCTCCTTTAAGAGACATTCTTACCCTTACATAAACGTAAAGTCTTGAACAAAAACAAATGCAAATCCTGATACTTACTACACCAATTCACTTATAAACCAAAATAACATTCTTCATTCCAGATAAATCAAAAGTCTTTTTACAAGCTTGGCATATGTTAAATAATCAGCGCATGTTAAATACTGAGTGTTCAGTAAATAAATAATAAATAAATAAATACTAGTTATTCAGTGATCTACATTTTATAATACTGCAAAGAACTAGATTTATTACATTCTCTCATTGACCTCATCTCTCCTGGAGATTCTCCTGTTTTCCTGTAATTGTTTCCTGCCATCACAGGATTAGGTTGAAAATTCTTTCCTCCATCTACAGTTGAGGACCTCAAATCCGGAAAGCTTGGGACCAAAGGGTTTCTGGATTTCTGGTCTTCATGGTATGTTTTGTTAATTAATTAATTTATAAATGTGTTCAGGCTCTTGTGCTTGATATTTGAGATCCCTAAGTGCCCAGGTTGTTAGGGTATGTTTACAGAGTGTGCTAACATCCTACTCGTCCCAGAACAAGGCTCAGAGGCCGGTGCCACGAGGTGTCTAGTTGAAACCCTATGCAGAAGAATTTTCAAACATTTTAGATTTCTGGTTTTTTTTGGGTTTCTGGATTCCGTATTTTTGGTCCTCAACTGTACTATATCCTCCCTTGGTGTTAGCTCATTGTAGTTCTCTTCCTTATTCCCATTCTCTTGTTCCCTCTGAAGATATGGTTTAGCATGAGAAGTATTCCTTCTATGAGGTTTCCCTTGATTATCATAAATCAACTCCGAATTTCCATTAGATTCTATAATGGTCACAGGATCTTGTCTAAAGGGAGTGGATAGTTTGTTTTCCCAAGCTTGTTTCATTAACACCACATCCCCTGGTTCCACAAGACTAGGCTTTGCAAGACAGTTTAAATGAGCATACAATTTACCATCATCTTTCAACATTAACTCCCTGTCTCTAATTATTACAGCTAATATCAGGTTCACCTGCATACATAACTGTAAATCGGGAATTTTTTTACCAAATCTTGCATCCTAAAAACAACGCTGCTGGTGGGCAACCTGTTACCAAGTGGGGAGTGGCTCAATATGAGGATAGGTATATCAGAAGTTCCTCTATCCAACTTATCTTTTATGCACCAGCAATCCTTAATCTTTTCATAATGTTCCTGTTTTGGCATTCTACCGCTCCATTTGCCCGGGGCCAATATGGTGTAGAAAAATGATGGATAATATTTAAATCTTTCAGAAACCTCTGAAATCCTGCATCTTTAAATGGTGGTCCATCATCTGATGAAATAGATTTTAGCAAACCATACCGTGCGAACAAGCCTTTAGACAAATAAGGACTGTGCAAATCTAACACTATCAACAAATTGCCACCTGATGGTTAGGGGCCAAGGAAATACAAACTTACAATGGTTGACATGGCAATTCAGATCGTACTATTGGTTCTAGTGGGTCACTCCTAGCCACTAACTGACATTCATGGCAGGATCTACACCACTGTTCAACATCTTTTTGCATACTTTTCCTCCAAACCTTGGTTCTTAAAATTTTCTTCATACTAACAACCTCCATATGACCTTTGTGAACTACGACTTGACTTACACTCCTGGAGAACTTTTGGTAATACGTACTATTCTTGCCCCTCTAATGGGCCATTCCATGAAAATAGGTAACTTTTGGAAATAAAAATATTTTTTTATATTTAACTTATTGTGTCATGATTGTCTTCTCATAAGGTTATATTATGAGTATTTACTAGGAATTTTAGTCAAATATGTTTAAATATGTAGGTAACCTAGGTTCAAAGTCGTCTCTTCATCAGCTGTTCAAAAATTGCCATTTTCATAGGTTGTGTTGCCATATCAATGCTTGACTAAATGCTATTTTTATGTGTCTTGGTAATTATAATATCAAAATATAGTACAGTATAAGAGTTTCTATCACAAAATTATATTAATTTTGCGATAGTATAATGGTAAAATACAGTGTTTAAAAGTAGATTGTTTCTTTGTCCCGTACGTAACATAAAATATATAAATTTATTTTTTCACAAAGTTTCTTGACAAACAGCTACTCAAAATACAATTTTCTAAACTGGTTTTGTGTCAAACTAAATAATTATGATGTTGTGAAAAAATAATAAAATTTAAACATACCCTAATGTTCAATTTCTTTCTGTCCCGTACGTAACGTTACGTACGGGACACTTCACAACATAATATGCAATATACATAAAAATGAATTCACTATGTCATATCATTACTAAATTTTGATAATATTTAATTCTAAAACATAAAATGAAGCGTTATTTACATTTAGTCCAGAAAAGTCGAGGCCTACAGTAATTTAAATTTAAAATTGTGCTCTGGGCATTCAGGGTTGGGGAGTTTGGCATCGGTTAATAGAAGGGCCAGGTATTAAGTTTATGTCATGAAATGACAAAGTGGCAGAGGAGTAAGTGCTGTGGTTGAAAGTATGCATTGTAGTAAACAGAAGAACAAGTAAAATTTTAGGTGCATAGAGGGCGGGTAGAAAAGGTTAGAAAAAGTAAGGTGAATGAAATGGTAAATCATGACTGTTTAATTCCTGCGTTTCATTTGATTTTGTCACCTCAATAATCTCCAGTTCTTCATGACAAAAAGTGGGGACTTAATTTCTTTTGTCTCAGTGTGTGGTAGATCTCAGATGTGAAATCACTGGGATAGTTGTTCTCAATTAGATGTTTGGTGATACTAGAATTTACAGTCGCCTTTAGCCAACACGTAATACATGTTTCAGTGCGTGAGTGATTATAGCATATGTTATTTTTGTGACTGATTACTAGGAGGGAATCAAGGTCAGAAAATAAACAATGTGGACTACATGAAGTATTTTTATTTAAGTAAGTTTACATAAGCACCACTGAGTAATGCCTGAAACTTTGAAGATAAGAAATTTAATGCTTTTTCAGAATTGAAATGGTGGTGGAAAAACCTTAGGCAACTGCTGTTGCTAGAGTAAAGAAAATGTGAAGTAAACTAAATGCAAGTGATCATGATGGGTTCTTAAAAAGAAGTAAGAGGATAAATTAATTAAGAAAAAAGTGGAGAGAAAATATTACCGACAAAGAAAAAGTATGAAAGGGAAAAAATGACAGTGAATAGCAGGCAAACTTAAGCTAAAAAATCAAGCTCACATCAGTTCTCCTGAATGCAATTTTAGAGAACTGACTGAATGTTAAGAGTAGTGAGGATGAAAATGATGCTCTATTCAATCTGCCAAGGATTTTGCATCAGAATCTTCAGTAGTTTGTTCAAAGACAAGTTTTATTGTATTGTTGTTCAATATTTGTTTGTTCAAGGCATATTATGCTGGAGAAGATTATATAAATGATACCATCATCAAAGTAAAGCATTGAGACAATGTTCAAGCAGCACCAGATATCCTTAGCTTTCACGTGATATGCAATACAAATGAAAGTTTTTCAGGAGAGAAACATTTTAAAGATATCAACTTGAATTTAGACCTGTTTGTTGAAGTGAAGACAGAATTCAGAGGTCAGTGGGTTCTAGTGCAATATAATGGCAATTTATTTTGAGGCAAAATCACAGAAATAGTCTCACAGAAGCAACTGTGAGTTACAGTCATGGTACCTAATGGTGCAGCGAGGGGGGGGGGGGAGGTTTTTGGGGCATAATCACCCCCCAAATCTAAATTAGTTAATTGGATTAATATTACTTATAGAAAAGTGTAAGGATTAATAAAATATCTCTCAGAAAGCTGTAAAACTCCCCATTTTGAACCATTTATCTTAAAAAATTTCTGGGGGAGGGTCCCCGTACCTCCTGCTTGCCCTGGCAGGTATTCCATACCCCCCAGATCCCCACTATTAGTCGCCCCTAAAACCTCCTCTAGCCTTAATTCCAAGCTGTACCCCTGATGGTACCCACCAGTCCCCAGAACATTATAAATGGCCAACGCTGCCCGATTGTATTGTATACAATAGAGAGACAGAGGTGATTAAAGCTATTTCTCCTCCTATAGTGTTGAACAAAAAAAGACGATGGAAAATTTAACCATAAAGATCTTAAATTATGAACTCTGGTATCTTTCTCCTTGTTTTTTTTTTAATAATACCATGGTAACAAGATTAAAGTAGCTGTATAATTTTTTTATACCTTAATTGTATTATAATTAAGCTAAGCAAATACAAGTTAATTGATCAAGAAAATAATGCTTATAAACATATGATCTTCTTATATTGTAATTGGCTTAACAACCTTTTCTGATAAATGTGTTTTTGACCATGTTAACTCTGCCTGCTTTCAATAACTTTTAGCCTGAAGTGTACAATGTCCCGTACGTAACACCCTTGTCCCATACGTAACAAAAGGTGAAAAAATTGTAACTTAGTTGAAAAAAATTTGTTAATAATGTTAAGTATATGTGCTTGAAGCATACTTTTTAAGCAATATGAAAAAAAATACCACAGCATTATGAAAATTCTAATTGAGCTGAAATATCATTTTTCATAACATGAGCCAAACAAGTGGTTGACTCAGCTTGTCCCGTACGTAACAGGCACTTATTTTTTCTTGCAACAGTTACAACAAAGTGCTAAAGCCAAAACTGTAGCTTGAAAAATAGCTTAGGTCTACACCTAACAATTTATAGCTGTTTCAATGAAACACAAAAAATATTAGGAGCAGAAATAATATTTTAAAGCTGTAAAAATTAGTACAAATGTCCCGTACGTAACGGTGGAATGGCCCTAATTAGCAATTAATTAATTTCACCCAATTCATGTTGGATAAGCTCATAAAATCTTAACTCTTTAGGCCAATTGTCACTATGAAGACAATTTTTCATCACTTTTTATTCACTGTCCTGCTCAGAAGCCTTTTGAATTTATTGTTAAGCCATTCGGAATTGATGCCTCTACCAAGCACATCACTATCCACAGTTCATAGTAAAGTAACCATCAAAGTTCATAAATGTGAGCGTATACACTCTGAATATACAGTAGGGCACCACAGTTATTTGAAGCCGATGTCCAAGGGTCAAATTTGCATCAAAATTTGATACAACTGACGTTCACCCTATCACACGGTCAAAATTTCATCCAACTGGCTTTTGGTCCTTTGGTTTGTACAAAACACGGTTTTGTCCAAATGGGTAGGACAGGTTCTAAATTTTCATCCAATTGGATGAAACCAACCAATCACTGGACCTTTGACAAAAGAGAAGCGCCAAACGCTGACACACAGGCCACATAGGTTATTTATCGTCTGCATGAGCATATTAATTATTAAATATATATAATGGACACAAAAATAAAATTTGTTGCATTCCATACAGTATGCATCAAAAACCCAACCGGTTTCAACCTTTTCAGGTCATGTTCATTATCGTTCACCTCTTGATAAGACCTGAAAAGGTCGAAACCGGTGGAGTATTTTTCATAAATACTGTATGGAATACGCGATGGAAACTCTCAACTAGGAAATCTGTAATGTGTAAATGAGTTCATGTTTAATGAGAAGGAAGCTTTCTTTTAGACTCACAATACAAGGAGGGGGTGTTTTGGAAAGAATAAAAGATTTACTTTAGGTATTAAAGCACTATTAATTCATAACATTTCAATGACCATGTCCATCACTTATTAATAACATTTTCCTTGCGGGAATAAACTGCCTCACGTTTGTATCCTGGCATTTTATTCTGCCCTCAACCTTGCTTATAAGGGACATGAAAATATCCTCACTTATCGTCAATTAATATCAGTAATATACAGGAACATCAGTGAGCAACTCCTTCTCCAATATGTTAAGCACGCTTACTCCAACGCTTTCCAGCCAACGCCAAGTTCAGCATTCCTTCTGTTTTCTTTCTCTTTAATGTTCAAGAGGCCTGTTCAGATGATTTCAACTGCTAAAATGACAGAATACTTCACTTCCACAAGCTTCCAAATTTGTATACATAAACATTGTCTTTCGTTTGTTTTTGGTCCATCGTGGGGAACCCCTGTCCCATTGCATGCAAATTTTTGCAACAAAATTTTTATTCCAAACATATTGAGGCAAATATTTGGAAGCAAATTTGACTGTGGGACACCGGCTTGATTTATTTAACCGAGTTTTCTGCACATTTGCCCCAGAGGAGGGCTTACCTTAGCATTGAATTGAGATGGGGCAATGTCGTTTGGGCCATGTTCTCATCTCTAGCAAATTCCAGGTTTTTAAAATGATCACTGGCAAATCTATTATATATTGGATCATGAGATACATTTCACCTGCATCTATCCTGCTTCTCAATTCCATTCTCACAGTCTAGAGAAGGACTCATTATTGTTCATATTTCCACATGATAAACTGGTATATGAAACCAGTGAACCATGAACTTGTGAAAATAATTTGATGTGATGTAGTTTTGGGAAATGTGTTCTAATAAAACTTGCGCTTTCAGTGGGATAGTGTTTACTGCTGATGACTCAATTTTTTTAGCTCATGCTATGAATTTTACATTTTGACTTTTAGGAATTCATGGATGACTATTTAATTATTTATAAAATCATTAAGAAATCATTACTTTAAATGCCAAATTTGTGAACTAATTTTGTTTATTGATCATTATCTAATTGTAAGCCTGAATATTTATTTTTTTCCTATTCTTATTCAGTTTATTCAATAATTTACTCTCACTCACATTACTAATATTTGTGTTCTTTGTGACTTAATATGTTTTAAATGCCTTGGTCTAATTTCTTAAATTTTGGACATTTTTTATTTTAAATTTCTTATCATGGTTTTGTTATTAGCCCTTATACTTGTACTAATCCTTTTTTATTATTTGTTCTATCAGCTAATATGATGTCTGTGAAACTCCTTGAAGGCTGTTCCTTAAGATGATTCATCAGTGGACTTCAATATTCAAGACCTATGGTGGCTGTTTCCTACTAGAATTCAAATGAAGAACTTACAGTCAGCTTTTATTTAATCCGTTTTCAGGAGAATAATTGATGCTTTTTATGGCTGTCTGTTTCATGACATTATAGAGAGATGTTGTTTGACGAATTGATGTGGAAATTTACTTCCTTTTGATAGAATGTATACCTGAAAATGTTTGCTTATCAATTTTTCTCGGAAATAAATGTTGGTAAGCTTCAAAAGGTGTTTTTTTTCCTGATAGAGGTAATCCTAGTGATTATTTCCAAAAGATAAGAGAGAACTTTTTACTCTCTCAGATTTTTCCTAACACTGGAGAGTAGTGCATTGAAATAGTCTTGTATATTTTACAGCCGCTCTGTATTTCTAATTCAATAAATGTTATAGGGTGCACTTCTAAAGAGACATTAAATAGCATAGGTTAATAATTAACTATATTTCCTTTGTGATCTGGATATTGTGTCATTAATTTAGAGTAATAAGAAATTGATTAAGTACTGTCTTTAGGCCTCTGCACATTTTTTTCCAGCGACTGTGCTGTGACTGAGTACATGCCCAAGGAGGTTTCTTCGGAGGCTTCTCGTAAGGTCTTTTTCATGGCTGTTTGTATCTCTTCTATGGATGAAGAATGGGTTCATTTCAGGGCTGCCTTAATCCTAACTTGCACAAAAATATCTGATGGGGTGACCTCCGGACTACAGGTGAGGCAGCATACGAATCTGGTGTTTGGCCAGGAACCAGGGTGTGGATTCGTAGCATGTTGTGGCAAGGAGCCCTTCAATAGGTGGAAGAGGGGACTTCATAGTCTCAACCTCGCCTTAATAAAGGCATATTATTATTATTGTAAAGGCTTTTAACTTCCTCAAAACTTGTGAGTAGGGCAGAACAGAGTCGCTAGAAGCCTTTCAACTTATTTCGTTTCCTAAAGATATTTAGCATAAAACTTAAACTTTGCTCGACTGTTGATTCCATTTTTTTCCTTGACAAGGTCGGCCAAGGGGGGGTTTATAATAACTTACGTCCTTCCATAGCTTAGAAAGCGATCAGATTGGTCTTGCAACAATGATTAGAGTCCATTCCTCCTACTCCAAGTAGTTTGATCCCACTCCAACCAATTGGGGTGGCACGGGTTATTCAATTGCATCACTTTCAGAATTCACCCTGTATGTTATGTAACTGCTTGCATAACATAACCCTATATAAGCATGCGTAAGGTGAACTGATCAATCATATCCTCACCATACGTTGGCATCTGGGAGACCGGACCCTAGGCGACGAGAGAGTGACTCTTTGTTGTGTTTTGTTAAAATGACCATTGGAAGTGTTGACTCACTCTGTAGAGAAGACTAGCAGTGGCCATCATGAGATCTTATTCTATCTCCATCTGGCGTGCAATTGCACGGATATTTCAATGAAATTAGAATAGGGGCTATTTCACCATCTTGCATGTATTCGTTCTAGCACTTTATCGCTTTGCACGATGTTATTTTGACAGCGCCTTAGTAAATTCATCAGTTTGTGCAATTATGTGCACGGTGTAAAATGGCCGTTAATGGGAGAAATGCCTTTTAATGTACCTATATGTTTTTTTCCAACTGCCGCCGCCTTCGATCATAGCATTTAATCAGAAAATTCCGAGAGTTAGGTAAAACCCTAATGCAGATAAATTTATTGTTACTTTGGCTTCACTAGGTCCTATTTACCCGCCGAAACTAAGAAACTAGTGATTTACAGCCCATAGCGCATTTCCATGGTGAAATTATTCAATTAATCTAATCGTTCCTCCTATAATTCGTCCACATCCGACTCTTATCACTCCATCTCGTCCCGATTTGCTTTCGAACCGCCGCCGAGACCGCAGTTAGTTCCATATTTCCCCTAGTGGTAGCGCCACTGTGCGCCAGAGTTTCTCTGGAGGGGTTTGAGGGGTGGCAGCGTCAGTCAAGGCAACAACATTGAGCCGAAGATTAGTAACCAGTATATAAGGGCCTTGGGCTGGAATCAAGCATTGATGAGGAAACAAATGACTGTTGAAATTTTGAACGTGATAGGAACATGTGAAGATCGATTAGCGCTTCAAATCCCCATGTCGTTTGAAATTGTGTGAAACGAGAAATAGTACCATTTTGTTTCAAATATTCACAATACGAATAAATAGCGATTTATATTAAAGGCCCGTAGATAATAATTAACACGGGAGAAATTTCTCATTTATCCAGAATTTAGAAATGTTCCTCGGTCATAACTCTCTGCATGTAGTACATCTCGTCATAGGGTGAAAACAAGTAAGAGGATGTCGAACGACTTCTAGTGTTTTCGTACAGTTTTCCCAATGCGCGTATTATTCTTGACGCCAGATAAAAGGATTAAACATGAAAAAAAATAGTGATCGAGTGCGCTCATATGTTAAGGCCTTTGAAGAAGCTCCACTTTATTCCATGGTAAGGCCTGATCGTTTCAAGATATATTGACACACAGGTATGAGTAAATGTCTTAATTTTTTAACGCAAAATTTCAACGTGTAACCTTCCAACTTTAAAGAATTATTGACATCAAAATTATAACTTATTTTAATTTTTTTCATACATTCGTACATGTTCCGGTCCACCGTAATCGTACCTACCTTTGTGCATTCACACATGCACTCGTACACGTTAATGTGCCGCGTAGCAAGGCCTATAGGCTGTATTGTTTCAATAGCCTCATCATCATCAGTGTTTCGAACCGAGGTTGGTGAGACAAGAGCACACCTCGGACGAGGGCACAAGGATGTGAATTTAACACATTCAGAAAGGGAATTCCCACCCACGAGGTATGGGCCGCTAACCGCTATAGAACTACCCGCGGCCAATACCATTTAAGCATTATTTTCATTTATAGGTGTTCTAAGGCATCACCCAGATTTGAACCCAGGGCCATTAGATAAGCGGCCAGGCGCCCCACGCATTACGCAATTAGAATGCCACAATTCCGTACGTATTGCAATTTGAATGCATGCAATTCCATGATAAACATCATAGAATTGTAATGGACTGATTATGTTATGCTTATAGAGGTAAAATAATCTGTTCACTGCGCACTCAAATATTGTAGCCTGAAAAATTGTAAGCTCAAATCTGAGATTTCTAGTGAAAACCACGTTTTATTAATTGTAAGTCAAAATCTTAAGATTAAAAGCGAAAAGTGAATTCTCTTTCCTTTCAGAAATTTTATTCTGTTAAGAGCCTGGACGTACTGCTATGTCGAGTTTTTTTGTTACGATTTACCATTGTCATTTTTTAAAATTATATTATTGTAAAAATCGCTATCGTAAAATATATTTATGTAAAAGTATTGTATATCTTTGTTATCTTTGTATTTTATATTGTTCTTATGTTTTCTTTCATAGCCCTGAGGATGGTTTAAAATAAACAGAAACGTTGGCTAAAACTTTTTTTGCATAACATACATTGACCTACACTCCGAGAACTATTTTACCATGAATTAAACGAGGTCAAGATAAGGAAAAAAAATTAATGTCATAAAATGGGTATGGGGGATGAAAACTCTCTATACACTTTAAACACTATAAACCATATCGCCTCCTTCATTTTTTGCGTTTTCATGAATTACCTATGCAATTTAAAGGCCAGACTAAGTATCCTGAGACTATTGGGCCTCTGTGGCAATGCTTCCTCCAGTGGTCTTCACCCCACCCCTCCACCTACGCTAAAGAACACTAATCACGACTAACACTATACATATATTTTTTATTGACGAGGGACAGAACCCCTGTGGGTGGCCCGCTTTAGCGGGTGCAAAGGCAATTTCCAAGCCGGAAACGAACCCAGGAATTAACTACGGAGGAGAAAAACACAATTTTAAATTTATTTGAAATAAAATGTGATATTTTTCATTTCATTAAAAATGTTTTGGGATAAGCATTCCCTTTCATCCCCTCTCCCTGTGTTCACTCACACTACGTAAGTGTTACTTATTTTTGTGTTGAAGGGCTTTTGTATTTTTATTCATAAGTTGCTATTCATCTGTTAATAATATTCTGTATTAAAATCTGCTAGGCAAAGCATTGCCAATAAATCACTTAGATTGTACTTAAGGCTAAGGCAGTATAGTGTCAAAGTATGTAATACCAAAAATACAAATTTGAAGCCATAAAAATTTTAAAGTTTAGTAACAGTAGCCTCAAATATTCAGCACGATTGTCTAAAAACAAGAACAAAGTATAAAATATTAAAATTTCACACATTAATTGTAAAATATCGTGCATGAGCTAATACGACTGGTGATTACATTTTATATTTTTACGGTTAATAACACAAATAGCCAACAACTGAATGCATATAATTTTTTTCATCAATATATTATCATTTAATTTATATTAAATCAAATATGATTAAAACGATAAAGCCGCTCTTTATTTATAAATGGTGCAACTAAACTATAAGTTCATTGAATGTTAGGCGGTACGAAGTTCGCCGGGTCACCTAGTGTCAATTAAAAGCCGAACAATGGTTAATTACCCAACCTAAGCCATCATATGTAGCTACAGGATGCAATCAGAAGTAATTTTCATGTTTTATATTTGCAATCAATTGGAGGTGGATTGTGAAACGTTAATTATTTTATGATGGTATTATAGGAAAATAAATAAAAATAACCAACCGGAAAAACATTATTAATAATTTTCATTAGAAAAAATACTAATTCGAAAAAGAATACTCATTGTCAGTAAATTACCCAATCGCGTAGAAAGGATATACTATGGAGTTCAAAGCGTCGCTATTAGAATTGATTATTTATTCTCATGCGCAAGAAAGAATCGTTGCGATTTCCGAAGCTGAGTACACGCACATTTCCGAGAACTACCGATTTTGAATCCCGAGGTTAGCAATTAGGATAAACGAGATAAAGAGCAGCTATAGGGCAGGTATTGAGGTGATAAGTAAGCAAGGAGGGAAGCGCATGCGTTAATGGCTTGACATGCACAACTGCGAGGGTTTCCGCAGTAGCTTGCAGGGGTTTTCTTCCAAAATTTAACAGATTTCCCTCCCCATCTCAACACAAGTCTCTTTCTTCATCTCGAAAACTATTAAATTTCAGCGGCACGGAAAATGCGAAGGAAATGGAGCAAAGAGTATAAATCATACGAGAGGAAAATGTTCACGGGAAACGTGGAACACATCGCGAGGCCCGCAGCGCACTCTCAAACAGTTGCGGAGGAGTAAAACAATCAATACCCGTTTCCCAGGCAACCGCCCGCCCCTCCTCCTCCTCTACCGGTCCCACGCCACCGCCGAGCCGTACACCTCCCACTCCACTCGCGGAAACCCTCTCTGCTCCGCAATACGTGATGTTCGCCGGTGGAATTCAGGGAGGGGAGGGGAGGTGGGAACTAGAAAGGTTTCATCGGCGGCGGGGAAGGGGATATGCCCCCTCTCTTTTCAGCCGAGCGGAGGCCAGTGCTTGTGTGTGTGTGATATCTCCTCTGATTTCCTCGTTGACCGCGGGGCGGAGCGGCTGCAGCGGCGGCGCAAGGCAGTTGGCTCGGCCGGCGTTTCGCGTTCGCGCGCGCAGGAGTTGAGGTGCGAGCAGCGTCGTTCTAAGCAGCAGCAGCAGCATCCAATCTCGCTGTTCGCACCTCTCCCGTCTTGAGGCCATTTGGGATGGTTGACGGGCGGTGACTATGGAGCGGCGGCACAGCTGAGGGTACAGCACCGAGATGCCGGAGTCGGCTTCCGGGGCGTCGCAGGGCGGCCAGCCGCCGGAAGGCGAGGAACGCGGGGCGGAAGGGGAACACTTCGATGGCTCACTCCAGGTGAGTGCAGCCGTGATATCCGCGTGTGCACGCCTCCCCTCCTACTACGGTGGACGCTTTTCAAGTGAAAAACCGCGAACTAGCCAGTGGCGTACTTATACGGAGTAATCCGCTAGTGCACTCTAGGCTTCGATCATCCCACACAGGAAAAATCATTTTACCGGACAAGTTAGCACCAGAATTTTCGAGCTTCAAGCCAGGCATTTCCCCCTCCATCCCACCACGAGGTTTGGGCTACTTCGTTCGAGTTACGGTCTTCACTTAATGCTTCAACCGGAATGTTGGTATAAATGAGGGCAAAACTCGCCCCAGACTTATCCACAGGCGTACTAAATACAGTGCAGGACAATTCTTCACTCTGGATCACCTCGCCCAGCGTGGATTTTTGTGTAAATGGGTCCAAAGGCTGCACTCGTATTTTAATAGGGACCCTAAGATCAGCAGTCAAATGCTTCAACCTCAAGTTCATTACGCTTCAAAGGGGTAAACTATTTCACACACTATGGCGTTTGAAACACAAAGTTATTGTTATGATAGAAAAATTGCACGGATAGTGATCACAGGTACAACCAGGTTAAGGTCTATACCCTCGCCAACATTTCGATGAGTGATTTACTTATCACCTTTAGATCAGACAACCAAGAGGACTCATTCATCGAAACATTGGCAAGGATAAATAATACATACCCAGAAGGAGGCTACAGAACAAAAAGTAATTCTTATTCTACCCCCAAGATATACTTGAGGGGTTGGCCAAGTGAAATAACTGGCCCCCAGCCCTGAAATTCTCACACTTGTGGGTTCCTAGTAATTTGGGCAAAAGCCTTTCTATTTTGATTGGTAATGTATCGATATAAATCAGGGAATAGGCTACATAATTCTCTTCCCGCCATCTCAATTCATTTAGGTCAGCAACATAGGGTGCCCATAGACTATGAATTCGCATATGGTGAGAATTAAGGACTTACGACTGACAATTGTGTTAAGAAAATCTCTCCCTCAGGCATAGAGAATATTTCCTTTGCCCTGGGCGGGAGTGAACCGAAGTCTCAGTCCATTGACGCAGAGCCGGTTTCATTATGTGTAGTTAGCATTTTGCAGAGCATGAAAATTGGCAAATTCTTTAATTTGAGACCACTATTTAGCCGAGCGTCATTATTAAATACCTGGATGTAGACTTTTACCTTTCTCAAGCTACGGTAATGGCTGTATGAAGTCATAGTCAATAATATGAAATCATGAAAGTGGCCCCAAGTTCAGTCAGATGACGCTTTTCTTTCAGCACGCTGAAGAAGGTTCCTGGTAGTACCGGGTACCGAAATACTGGAATCCGTTGTTACCTTTTCGCCCTTGCTTCCTCCATCTTTGATATCTTGAATGAGTGCGCGACTTGCCGGTAAGGAGCGTGTTTTTGCATCGATCTCGCTATTTTGCGAACTTTATTACGCTCCGAGTATGAGGGCGACACGCACACGAGTGCCCATCTCGGTGCGTCTACGAAATCGTTTTGCGTGAGTCCGCGAATTGAATTAAGAGAGGCGCTGTTTGACGGGTCGTGATGACACCAATCAGTGCCGCCAAACGTGGAGTGCAGCGCCACCTATTAATAATACACGCGCCCGCCCGCGCGCCGAGAGTATTTTAGGGGGGGAAGGTTGTGCAGCTGCTACCGGCTCCCCCTTTACCCTCCCCCCCCCCCCCCTCTGAAACTCCCACCGCGTCCTCACCACTCTTTCCCTTCGGCGAGGTCAATGCTCAGTCGTGATAGACGCGATACACTCCATGCGATAACCCCATCCACGCACACGGCGCCGGGAAACACATAAAGCGCATGAAATTAAGAATGCTGCGACTTCGCCGGGGTCGGCAGAAGGCATGGGAGGCACGGGAAAAAACGTGCAGAACTGTGGATCTGTAATGGCTGGAGCGATTTCCGGCTTGGGCGCATGTCAGCCCCGATTCCTTTGTAATGGCAAAGATCAGTTTATCTACGTTCAACGGATTCGGGCGTGATATACTGGAAATTCGACATAGAAATGAAAGGCGGTTGCACTTTTCACTACATTTTTATCTACCGCGCAAATGTAATAATAACGCAAGTAGTAGGATTTTAAGGATTATTTTTTTAAAACTTTAATTCGCAATATAACAATGAAAAGAAAATATCGCTAATTCTAATGATGTCTTCAATTATTTCTAACTCATCCCTCACTCGCAGCTCTTGTTACCTTGGCTTCGTCCATTTCTTACAAATTTATCTTCGATAAGGATATCTCAGATGAAGGCTTCGATACCCCAAACAAAATTCTCAAATTGAGAGGTTGCCCAGGGAAAGCTATTGTCCCACCTACCCGAATTGTGTGATATTCACACGCTTGAAGCTAAATCTGGGATGAGCCTCGCCCATTCACACTAACCTTTCGTTGAATCACTGGGTGAGTGAAGGGCATGGGGACAAACATGAGGATAGTGAACTTTTTATGTATTGTCTTATGTGGGCATAACTTGAGTAGTGAATTAATTGTGTAGAAGATTTATTGTAATAATAATCCCCAAGGGATCCTAAAGTTTGCTGGGTCCAAGATTGGTGAGTATTTTATGCTACAGTACAGTCAAACCCGTCTATGCGGTATGATTGATAACTTCAGGCTTTACTCCGTGAAATATTGCCCTTACGGTTCTATATCTATGTTTGATTTGAAGAGGTAGCTTTGTTTTTCATTACATAGTTGCATCTTTAGGTGTTGCATCTTCAACCCACGTTGTGTCCGTTAAACATAAATAGTCAACCTTACGAAGCATAATACTTTATTTTCCGTAGGTATTCGTCCACATACTTGAACTAATCATTGGTCTCTAAACTTTCATTTGAAAAGAAAACAACGGGTAGCGATACGAATCAACGTGTTTTAGATGATGATGTGGTGCGTGACTTGATGAAGTGCCTTGGGATTTAGGGACGGAAGTGTGCATTAACACTAGGACATCACATGGTAAGAGATTTATTGACGCGACCTGCTTCGCCGCAGAGCAACATCCTCGGGTGCACTTGCATCGCTTTCACGCTCTGTACACATATTCTTGTGGGTTAGGAGGAGAGATTGAGGAAATCGTTTGCGCAGAGCGTGGAAACGATGCAAATACACCACAGGATGCTGCTCTGAGGAGAAAAAAAAACCTTTCCTCTCAAAAAATCTCTTAAAATATGGAACCGCGGAGTAAATTCCTCCATTCCGGGAAATTAAAATTATTACACTTTGTAAGCTTCACTTTTTTTACGTTTAATGGACACAACCCAGGTTTCATAACGTAGTTACATCTTCAGATAACCTGAATATGTAACGATGTTTTATGAGGCGGTGAGAAGCCAAGGGGTACAAGTGATTATTTTTCTAAACAGAGTTAGGTAGAGAAATTGATTGAAGAAATATATACAAACTTGGCCATGGGTTACGATTGAGTCTCAGTTCTATGCTGACATCGAGTGGAAAATCAAAAGCACTAATAAATATATTATTAATATCGCTTGGTGTCTTTACCTAATTTCTGTAACTAACTACCTACGTTTAGAAAAAACACTAGTAGGTACCCCTCGGCATCAACTCCCTCGTATATAATATGCATCTTATGTTGACCTTAAGGTGTAATCATGTTACGAAACCCAGTTCATCTCCATAAAATGTAAAGAGTGAGCTTTACTGTGTGAAGTTATTAGTAATATCTTGCATTCATAATCATGTTAATAACAGAGTCACCTGCGGGCGCCCCCTGATGCGACGCTTTGGGAAAGGGATGTGTATCCACGAGGGTGTATCCACCATTGCTTCCGAGCTGTGTCTCACGTAATGATGTCCCGCGCTAGGATCGCTGATTGTCACTACATTCCTGTGAACGCAAGCACTAGGCGATTTACTGGTCATTAATGTAATGAGGCGTCCAGTTGCAAAACTCTTTTTTTCCATTTCACCTAACCAAGTTAAGCTATATCTTTCTTAATTATTCAAAGCCTCATAGTCTAGGAGTCATGAATTTTTTGGCATTAGGCGTCAGATTTAAACGTTCAGGTATTTAAACTGTTAGTCTTAACAGTTTTTTCTTTAGTATTTTCATTTTACTTAAGTTGTTATGCTTACAGTTAGTTGAAATTTGGTTATTTCATTATGCTGAAGGAGGAACATTAAAAGAAAGGGAGTCAGTGACACGAGTAACAAAAAAATATATAGAATTCCTATACGTGCGAACTGAACAAAAACTATACTTTACTTTTAATTGGAGTTTGATTAATCCTTATATCACCAGGACAAAGCAAATAAAACTATTCTGAAAATTCTGTTATCATGTACAGTTTGGCAGCCGGACACCTCCAGTGCTAACCGGAGTGATACTAGAGTAAGCCTGTGTGAGACTCGAGAGGAGTTAATTGGTTTCTATTTGAGGAGAAATACGTCAACGGTCGGCCTAGGGCTCCTCCATTTTCCAGTAGTGACCTGCCTTGAGCTGTAAATACCTTTAACATTGACACTAATGAGTAAAAACCGGTTGCGAGTTAATACTTTCCAGTGTGCAATATTAATAACCGCAATCAATTCAATCACGTCTGAATACCATAACTTGAAAGCCGAAGCTTGTTACAGATATTTTTTTCAGTCAAAATTTTGCTCGTAACATAATTATCAAGGTCTCATAAAAGAAAAATCAGAGATATTAAAAAGCTCCATGATATGTGGAATAAAATTAAATCGCAGCAAGATAACATAAATATTCGATATCAAAATTACTCCGAGTGAGGCGAACGAAGTTGCTAAGGACGGAAACATTGGTGGGATAATCTTACGCGCATAATATTTTATTGATGCGGAAGATTTGATGTTATAATTTTCAGGGCCAGAATCTGACTTAAGGCTAGCGTTTTGTGCAAAATACAAAATACCAAATACGTTTTTTGGTGAGGCCTAGAGATTATTTTTGCTTGACGAGAACTGATGATAGTAAATTCTAATTGAGAAAGTAATAAATAATAGCGGAATAATACTGTTTGAAATATTATTCATTAAACTTGCAATAAGTTTTGGGTATTATCATATGGCCAGATCTGTATCACCTCCGATACTTATCCTTCTTCTGAGGAAGAATCTGCAACTAGGGCTCAATTCTTTTCCTGTTTGTATTCTCGTGGATGCAGGACACTCCTGTTAGCATATCGTGATTAAACTTAGGTGATGGAAGGCGAGTTTGCTATACCGAGAAAGTGGTATCCGCCAGAGCCAGCACCAGCTACTTATAAATTGCTAGGTCATAAATTTTATTTTATTATTGACTATGAAAAATAGAAACCTAATCTTAAAAAATAGAAACTCGTATGTTTTCATTTCTCTATCCGTCTCCTCTTTCTCGAGATATTTTCGGCGAAAAATCGATGGCTTAGAGACATATTTAGATGATTGAAGTTAATGACGTCACAAGCTCATGCTGAGCGGTACACTGCTTCACAGCTTCTCCTCCGCCATGTAGTTTGTTGCTGTTTATACTCTTGGTAGCGAATCTTTTCCTCGATTTATAGTGCACCCTGAACGACTTATTTCCCTGTAAATTGAAAATTTAATCTAAAGACATCACCAACCCCTGATATGGTGGGGGGTTAAAGCTTTCGTGTTTTTTGTATCTTAAAGATACAAGAGTACGGTTTCATTAGGAAGATATTTTTTGTTGAAACTCATCTATCCCATGAATCTACCGAATTATTCTATGTATAACGATTTCGGGTCTGAGTCAATGGCCCCATTCGGCAGGTACGTCTATATAGGCGATCGCTGATTCTGAGTGACCAACGAGCATCGAAAAGAAAGAATTGACTGTTCCTAAAGCTTTGATGGGATCACTGGGCGAAGTATTTTCAGATAAGGTATTTCGACACGATAAACGCTGGAGGAGCAGAAAAATTATTTCAATTTTATCATTATCATAAGTCAACAATCCGAAGATAGGTTTGACGCAGCTGTCCACTCCGCTCTCTTATCACCAAAAATTCTTTTATTTACGTATTTCTGCCCTTTCACATCCATAATAACTTGTCCAATGTAACTCTTTCGAGGTATTCCCTTGCCTTTCCACACCTCCTCTGGTCCTTCGATAAATGTCTTCATCGAGCCATAGTGCCTGGTTATGTGACCAATTAAATTTATCTGTAATTCAACATCACTCATGATTCATTCACGATTTGCCCAACAATGTTACCATGCTCAAATGTCATGTTCAAATCGGGTCCCATAAAATTTTTATGAAATATTGAGCAATACTTGGGCAACTAAGGCAATCAGAACTAAAGTCCAATGTATTAACACATCTCTTCTATGATTTTTCTGCAAGAGAGGTACAGTGAGCATCTAGCCGCAAAATTGTGCACCTTAACAACGTAAAAATAGAGATATGTTTTTGAGATGCAAAAAACAGGACTTTGACTCGAAGCCTTGGAAACTGGAGCACTTTCCAATGGTAAGCCAAGTGAATAGGATTGAATCGAGGAAATTACGGTATCCAATTCGCCGGCGATATGCAATGGAAAGAAGTCAGTAAAATAATAATTAATTAAAGTAATCAGCGATTATAGGCTTGAATGCAATTGAAAGATTCATAAAACAACCATATCATAGCAGGGGTGCCGACTTACAAAAAATATTGGGGGGGCCCAAACCGGGGATCTTGCCTCGGGAAATATTATAAGTAGTGAGTTTTAAGTTTTTTAAGCATTTTAGAGGAGCCATATGATCAACATTAAAGCCCTGATAACTCGAATCTCTATATCTGGACACTCCGGGGAAAATCAGCAAGCCTGACAAATTTTTTCCTCACACCCATAACGAATTTTTGAGGGGGCTCGGGCCCCCTCAGGCCCCATGGAGTCGGCGCCACTGTATCATAGTTCACTTTTTAATCAACTCAAGGACTGAAACCGATTTATTTGTAATAATCAAACCGTTTCTGAAGCTCACTCTACCCTTGTGGTAAGCATTGAGGTAGACCATCGCAGTTTACCATTTCGTTTGACCATGATGCACTTAAATTTGGTAATGTCCACAGAGTTCATTCCCGACCAAAAGGTCTTTTTTCGTGACTCGAAGTACTCGTTTAGAAAATGTGCTAAACTACCATTTGCAACATATACGTGTATCTCAAATTCGAAAATTTCATGCCAGTATTCTTTATAAAACTTTTATGCGTACGAATGAGGATAATGTTAATAAAGGGCCACCCTTTACACCCTTAAAACGCCAATATGATCCATCGTATCAGCCTCGTGGAAGTTAACTTTATGGTAAATGAAAAGAACAACTTTGTTGCATTCCACCAATTTATTTTCAGGCACAACTGGTTTCGACCTATCTTACCTGAAGATGATGCCGCTGCGTGAAATAAAATAAAATTATGGAACATAGCAATAGTTTTTCTTTTCACTTACGATGATAGAGTACGTTTTCAGCGAGTAATTAGAAAAGAAAGTAAATAAATAAGATAGAAAATAAGACTGGGCGAATTGGAGTGATGCGTCCTCTTACATTCGCAAGGAATCGAAGCCTAGCACGAAGCCTACGTATAAAATAAAATAATATAATATAATATAGTATAACATAACATAATATAATATAACGTAACATAGTATAATACTATGCAAGGAAGGGTTCAGTGACAGATAGGACGAGTCAGCGGATTTTGTTGATGCCGAGAGTGGTGCAGGGGATCCGCAGCGGGTTACGTGCTCAAAAGGGTCCAGCAGGGGAGAGGGTGGGAGGTTGACACTCCCCCTTTGGCTCGCATGGCCTTGTGAAGGCCGCATCTCTCACTCCTTATCTCACTCTCTCTCTCTCTCTTTCTCGTGCCTTGCTTCCTCTACAGAGCGCTGAGAGGATGATGCGTATCCGAAGTGCCAACCCAAGTGATAAGGGAAGTTTATTGAAACAATTAGCGAACGACTAAATGAAGTACTCAACGAAAAATTAGATTAATTGTGTTTTTTTTTTTGAACGGAATTATTTTTGTATTATGATCCCCTATCGCGTATTGACCACCTATTCAGTGACAATGTCTTTTCTCTTACAGTGGTCAGATCGCAACAACGAGGTATGGCGAATTCCATGGTATTCCAAAATATACTACATTTACTTTTTGAAAAAAATCTGATTACTTAAACTAAAAATTAGTCATTTTTACTTGTTATTTGAATGTATTATCAACAGTTATTTAAAAATTTATACTATCCAAATTTCAGAAATTCTAATTTTGAAGCAACATATCATAAAAACACCTTTTTAGCTGACATCTCACCAAACGGTCACTTTTCCCTGCGGCAGCAGTGGACAAACAAGAGCAGTTTGTTCTATATGTGATAGCCCTATGACTCCAATATTATGGGTTTATGGGTTATATGGGTTATGGTAAACCTCTCCAACATACGACACGCCAGACCTCTCCGAGTGACGATATTATCTCAATGCTTCGTATTTCACCTCACTCGCGGTTATAAGGCCACGAGGTTAACTGCTCGCGTCAGCAGCGAAATGTAAACAAAAAATAAGCAACTCATTCCACAAACGGAGGGGAACGCTGAAAGGAATGGGCTCACGAGGGAGGGAAAAATTAGAGTAGGTTTGTAAAAAAAAATATAGACACAGCGAAAGAAACTAGCAAAATTGTCGACTGCAGTCAACCATGCGCTTGCGCGACCTCAATTTTGTAAGTATTTTAGAAATTTAGGCTCAGAAGGGCAGAAAATGCTTCAGTAACGACTGAAAAATTCGATAGGTCATCATATTTTATAGAAAATATATTTTTGAGGTTTTTGAGAGGATAATTACCAGATAACTACCGGAGCGAACCACGAGCCTATATTAATATTGTTCAATGACTTCCGCGGATGATTAAGATTAACTAGGGAAAATTATACTACTTAGCTAACAATTTTCGCGTCACAAAAGCAGTAAATTGGTGAAAGAATGTCATCGGTCCCTTAGTTAATTTCCCAAACCATATATTTCTATTGAACAAATAGAATAAGGCGGCACAGCTAGCATAATTAAAATTTATGTAACAAAATATTTTTTGGGACAAAGCTAAAAATATTTTGGGAATTTTTGAGGAAAAAACGATTCCCCGTTACCCTTTTTCATTTCCCAATTTTCTCTCTTAGAAGCAGTTGATTTAATACGAGGATTGTGCAAGGCGACTTGGAAAAAAAATAACGGGGAAACCAGAGTATTCGAGCTCACCGAATATTCTCGTCCTCGGCGACATGGGACGAAAGGCGACTATCTTTTTGAGTCCCAAGTTTCCCGCATTGGCGCGAGCTCTATAGAAAATGTGTCAAATCGGAGGAAACAAATGAAAGGCGGAGCGCTGCGGAAAAATGGAACGCCATGTTGTTGGAAGGATTGAAGAGCGCTGCATGACCTTGACCACGGCTGCTGAGCACATGCGGGTGGCCCTCCCCTCCACCTCCCTCCGCTCCGCCCCCTCCTCCACTGCACGAGAGAGATAAAGATAGAGAGGGCAGCTCATCCAACGCGGAAGTAGAGCGGCGCTTGAACAAAGTGGCGGCAATTCGGTGTGCATTCCGCTGCCGATCCAGAGGACAATGCCAAGGGACCATCGAACGAAGAAATGGAAAGGGTTCGGTTCACTAACAAGGTTGTAAGAGATTTTCACATTGCAATGGGTCGCATATTGCTCCGACTTGATCGAATCGATCGGTCGATAAAGCCTGGTTTTCACCCCGAAGAATACTGCGATATCAGTTGAATATTAAGCTCGACTCGTACGTGAGGACAATACTGAACAGTAAAAAATGGAATGATGATCCCCCCTCCCAACGTAAACCCTAGAAATAGAGTATCCGACCATCTCGAAAAGGACCTCTAGAATTGCGATGCATTTGAGTACTGGGAAGTCAGGTAACTTGGATTTTTTTTCGCTCAGCTCACATAGTTCGGATGAGATTGCTACCTGGATGATAAATTGCTCGAATCCCATGCGACAGTTTTTGTTCCTCAAAATGCACTGCCTTAGCAATCGTATTTTGCACATTTTCCCGTTTAAAACGCATGGATGTCGGCCATGTTCCGAGGCAAGGGAACTTCACATAGAATGCCCAATTCCATTCCACTGACGGCTGGTTTCTGTTGCCACTTCGGTCGCATTTCAATCTGTTTTCAAAAATTTCCGACTCCGATTAGTATTTATTTAATAAAGCGACATTCAGCAGGCCTTAGGATGAGCCCCGAGTCGGAGCTCGATACGTCGAATAAAATGGAGTACGTATTTAACCCGGTGGGAATCCGGAGAAAATTTTATTCACTTACTTGTTAGTAGCTGAATTCGGCAGAATTTATTTTTCGCTGGATCTTATCTTTTCTTCCCATGTACCGAATTCTTTGAATGAATCGCGATTTGAGTGAACGACCGCATTACGTGGCAACTAAGAGGTACTTTTTAATTCCAATAGCTAACTTTTGTCTAGTACTAAATATACATTTATTTAGAAACGCCGTCTACGTCATGCGCCATACCGTCAGCGTCATGTGCCTATATTGAACACGTTTGTATACAATTTTGTACACAAAGCCCCGCGGGCGATTTCCGGTATTCGTAGAAACTCATCCGGCACGGGTGAAACATAGCGGAAGTCTAGATTCGGAATGTTATCAAAATTTTAATGCGGAATAATTTAATATTAAAACGCTGTATCAGATGAACTGCCATCCATTTTTAGAAAGAATGAAACCTCTAGGTACGTTCTTTTCTCTTTACTTTTCATTGCGTTCTTTTCTCTTAGGAATTGGCAGTCTTATAATGCTTTTAGGAAAATATGTCAATGTCCAATTTAATGTCATCATTGTTTCACATCTTTACGTTATTCCTAATTATAATCCATGTAATGTTTTACCCACGAAATATATTCTTCTTCGAAGAAAAACTTATCGGACAACTTTTAAATCGGGTTCAATAAGTTATGCTTGTGACATCCAACTCTTTACTCAAACCTTGCTTTGTTTAACTTACGTCGGAAGTAGCATTTTTATATCGCTTTAAATTATTTCCCACGAGAGACATATAGCACTTCTTGTCTCTATAGCATCACTATTTCCTGCATAATGTTTCATCAAAAAGGTTTTTAATGAACCCATTAATTGGCTTGAGATCGATCTCTAATTATTTAAACAGGCCGTTCATCAGGACATCAGAACTTAAAATTGAGCGTCATTTCTTGTCGATAACTATTAATCCTATAGCCCACCGTGGAACAACTTTTCTTTTATCACTTACGAGTTTTATAGCCTATCAGTTACGAGTTAAAAACCCTCTGGTGATTGTTATTAAATATAATGTTTGAAACATTTTCCTGGGAAGTATGTAACATTTGATGCATATGACGCTATTAGATTCTCTCTATTCCATGTTGTCTTACAATTAGTGGTATCCTCACCCTTGAGCTATGTTTGTATAAATATCGCAATATCCTTGAAAGGTCAAATTTGAGTCATCTAGCTTGTTTGAGTCAAGTTTTATAATCCAAGTCCTGAGCCATTGTCACTCCCTCTGAAATTTTTGAAGCCACATATTAAAAATTGAAATGAGAAAGCTATTGCTACAACACAGTATTCTATTGTTTAAAATCTCAAAATTTTTCGTGATATATTCTCCGAACCATAAGTGAAAATCCTAAGATAATTCATTTGAGTTGGTTAATGATAAAATACTTGACGAAATAACGCCTGTGTTATAAATTCTGTCCCGGTACGATGCTTCATAGTACCCTTTAGCGCACATTATAAATTTTTTTATCGGCAGATGTTGGAGTATATGAGAAAACACACATTTCGTAATGTCAACGAATATGATATTTACGCCGTATCTCGGTGAGAGCTCCTCGAAGGATGAACTCCAAAGAAAGAAAGAAAGGAGGCATTACGGGGGCACGCCTCCTTTGAAAGAGGATTACTTTCCGTTTTCGCAGTTGCGTCAACGACACCCGGAGGCAAATGAAGAAATAGCAGCGTCCTCTGCCGGCATAAGCCGTGGCGTGGAGAAGAGGCATCACTCCCCCACCCCACCCTCTCATTCCACTTGGAGAGACGCGCCGGCGTCAACACAAGAGGGAGCCCCGGACACGTGGAGTGGGGGAGTCTCCTCCTTATTTCTTTGTCGAGGAGGAAGGAGTGGGGGAGGATGTCACCCCCCCTTAAACACTTCCCGCCCACCCTCCTTACCCTTTCCCCAAACCGCAGGTGCCGCTCCGAACGGAGGGAGGGGTAACAATGAAAGGCCACGTGAAGTATACAGCCTGACGGCATTTAGGGGAATCATAATTATTATTTAAGTTTTCTACCGATCAAGGTGGGTTTCCATGGAGTACTTGAGGTAGTTAGAGTGGCATGGGCTGAAGTTAAGTGATGCACTCGAGCTACCTATTATTTCCTCAAAAGAGTCGCAAAAAATGTAAACAAAAAAGCATTATTAGGAATGAAATTTGAGTGCAATTGTGCACCTCAGCACACTGCAAACATCGAAAATGATTTTTTTAAAGGTACATATTTGTAGTAGTCAACTTGACTAGTTTCAACACTGCTTTGAACCTTCGCTCACCGAACTGTTGACGGCACACCTTGACTAATTATTCGCAATCTAAGTGGTAAATCCTCGATAAATATATTCATTTACAAACAAAAGATATGTAAGACGAATGTATAAGCCGGGAAACTAAATGTATTTGCATAGTTTAGGCAAAGTCGGTGTAGTGGTTTTCGTTTTGCGATATTGGTACCATGCTATCTTGCCAGTTACAGGAAGTTTTTCCCAAATATTTTTCTTATTTTATAATGAACTAATAATTTTCCGTACATATTTAGATTTGTCACAAAATTTTGCTTCTAATGAGTGCCATCTCAACAACGTCTTGTCACAAACAGCTTCGCTAGCTCGAAAGAACCGTATTTTTCCATAAGAGCCCATGTTAAATTATCGTCATTTTACCGTATAGTATCTCAAAAACGGCATATGGGAATCCGTTTTTCTTTGAATCATTGAAAGTGCGACATTTAAAGAATACGTGATCAAGATTTCATCGAATTCTTGTTACTCTTACCGAGGCGCTCTAACCACCTGCAGAAGCATTCTCGCAGCCTCACCTTACTTCAAGCACTCCCTTCTTCAATCATAAGGCCTATTTCCTTTCATTCTATCTAAAAAAACAATTATTTTCCTTCCTCTCCCTCGCTTAACTGACATTCTACCCTCTAACATCGTTTTCAACATCCCTCCCCTCAAAGTACTCCAGCCATCGATACCTTCTGTCGCCTCTGAATCTCATCTAAAGGCCTATTTACACGGTATATTTACCCGTACGAGTTAATGTCTAAATGTATGAACGCGAGAATGAGCACGAAAATGTACCGAGTTAACTACCCAACTTGTTCAAATGCATGAAGAGGAAATAGAACCTGTTCTAATTTGGTTAATGCATTCGTATATACACCATTCCAGTCCACAAAAATCATTCATGCCAACATACATTAACTTGCACGTGTCAATGTATCGTGTAAACAGGCTTTAAAAATAGGAAGGACCCCGCCCATGCCCCTTAACCCTCTAGGGAATGCCCCTCTAGGGTTTGGCCTCATTAAATTCCTTTTATCCGTCAAAAAAAAAAATGCTCCAGGTGAGGCTCGAACTCACAACCCCGGCATAGCTCGGACACTGTCATATAAGTACCGTGCGCTAACCAATTGCGCCACTGGAGCTTGATTATGAAATGTAAAACCCAATGAACAATATACCATCCTCCCTTCTCCTATCAGTACAGATCGGCAGTGATTACTTGTAAAGGCCTGGTTACGCGATGCATTAACACGTACGGGTTAATGTCTATACGAGTATGAGTACGAGTATACGAGTATCGTATGTATGAACGCGAGAATGAACGCCAAAATGCACCGTGTAACCACCCAACTTGTGCGAATGCATGCACAGAAAATAGAACCTGTTCTAATTTGGTTCATGCATTCGCACATGTTCCGTTCCGGTCCACAAAAATCATTCACGCAAACGTACATTAACTCGTACGTGTAAACAGGCCTTTAAAACCTGCCTTTCCTCACTTACCATGTCCAGCGCTTCGTCGTTCCCAATAGTTGAATTGCTCTGCCTGCTCAAGTTTTTTTGGGAATATTCTATTCGCATCATATTAATATCTCTTTCATACGCCTCTCTTTAAAAGACATGCCATTTTAAAATCTGATGTAACGTCTCTGTTTGCTCACGGGAAATCATTCTTATCGTCCATAAATGGTTTTTTCTCCTTTAATTTGTGTCCCACTGTCTCCTAAGATATTTATTTGATAATAATATCATAGATATATAAATTTTCTTTCTCCTCTTCTGGAATACAGCGTTTATTTATAACATATTTTCAATGTGATTCATATATGTTCACATTTATCGAAAGCGCAGTTCACTGTAAGTTCCATTCAATGACCCCAGGTAGCACTTTTTCATGTCACCAATACCGCCTAACCATTAATATTATAAACTAACTCAATGCTCCCAACTATATGGCCAAAACCAGAAAAAGGAGAGTTTTTTTTAAGACAAAGGGGATATATTTTTCTATGCTCGTCGCCATTGACTTTATGATTCTGTAATCTCTCGATAAGTGTATCAGTTTACGGCTAACCTAAGCATAACTGTTTTCTTTTAAAAACCGTGCTTTAATTTGAGACTTATGAAATTCATTTGGTTCATTCAATAAATACTTCAGGAAAAACGAACAATCCATTCACGCAGCCATTGAGTTGGCCCTTTGAAATAGGAAAAACGACTATTATCAACACCGGTGTGGCTTCAAGGTTGCCAATTTGCTTCGTGACGTACAAGATGGAAAAACAGAAGAAATGACGGACACGATAAAGAAACATTTTAATCTATTCTTCCTTGTGAGTAAGTGAAATTTTGGCTTACCATTAATCCCTCATAAGAAATAAAATGTAAAAAATTAAGTTGCACCCATATTTTTTGCCTTCGTACTTCAATGAAGTTTTGCGCAGGAAATATAACCATAAAAATCGATTATTTTCCAAGTTCAAAGTCGACCCCCTTCAACTTCCCTATTGGATCGAGTAAAGACCTTAATCTATTCGTACTCCCTTCGCAGTCACTGTGCACTCGTACTTGTCGAGCTCAACAGTCCACAGCTATGGTAAATGCTAGCTTCACCGTCTAATTAAGGCTTTAGGTTCAAAGCGACCATTCGAATCATTGCGATGATTTGATTCGGAGATGGTTCAGAGGGTATCGAGCGCCAATCCTCGTGGGTCTTCTCACTGGAAGAGGGAAGGCGAGGGACGTCAACCATCGCCATTGGCCAACTCTCCCATCGACATGACAGCTCTTTCTAAAAGGAGGCAAGTCACGGAAGAGGAAGAGGCGGCAGCCAAACATTGTGATTGAGAGCAGATTGCTTCCTTCCCCGAAAGACGTTCTTTTTCTTCATTTTACCCTCTCGTCGTATTTTGAACGCCGGAGCTTCCTCACGCGTCCATTCATCATGCAGTTTCTTGGCTGAAAGGTGAAACCCAACTCGAAATTGGAAACGATATCACGTAAAAATGTTTGCCCCTTGCGATAAAAGGAATAAATGGTTTAGAGCAGTGGCGTTACGAGGGGGTGCTTTGGGGGAGGGGTGAGATGGCCTGGGGTGGCGACCCCCCCTCGCAGGCAACGGGGTCCGGGAAATGTTTTTGAAATTTTACATCATTTTGGCACTAAAAATTAACTCTAAGCAGATGCTGTTATTAAATGTCAAAACTAGACAATGGTTTTAAATATTTTTTTATTCCTCTGAGACTTTGTGGGAGATCTCTCCCCTTACTTACGCCACTGGCTTAGAGGACGTGGCATATCCGCCCGACTGAATATATTTCGGTATTGAATTCACGCTATCATCTTGCAATTCTCAGTAAGCATTGAAAAGACATTTTTCAATATTTGTCTGTATACCAAATTTGCAATACACAGTGATTACGAGAGAAATATAATGGAGGGAAAAACTGAAGGAATAAGTGACCCGAGGAATAACGTAAGATAAGTACTCAGAGCATAAAAAGATGGACACAAGAGAGAAAATTATGAGGGGGCTGATGGAACTGAGATAAGCCGGGCTGCATTATTAGGATCGCATAACTGTGAATGGATGAACTGAATGTTAGTGTAGTTTTGATAACCATGAACAATCCCCAACCCGGATGTGAAGAGAATTTTAAGCATTAAATCTTCAAACCTCCGAGTAAAAGATAACAAATACTAAAAACACAAAAATAAGTTCCTTTATCAAAAAGAGGCGAGCCTTAAAAAACAGAAGAATCAAAAAGACAGTTTGACAAAGATTAGAACGATAATTTATTACATACGGCATTAAATTATAGAATTCTTTTTTACATTAATAGCCCATTACTTAACTTATTTTAAATTTATATGTATTCTATAATTTATTTTATATGAAGTAGATTATTGTAAAATAATACTTTTTTGCCATTATGCACCAAAAAGTATTATTTTATAATGATATACTTCAGATAAAATAAATTATAAAATACATATAAATTCAAAATTAGTAAAGTAAGGGGCCATTAATGTGAGAAAGAATTAAATATTCCCGTAAATAATGATTTAAAAATTCCCCATTCCGGATGTTTTTTTTTATGACTTAGAGAGTAAGTATGGCGCAGTTACCGTTGTGAGCAAGGTGTGAAGGCGTTCCTTCTTGGGTTGTATAAAAGGTGGACATGGAGGCGCCAAAGGGCGGGAAATGCCAGGGGCGCCGAGAAAGGTCGTCCCCTATGTGGCAGAGGCCTCATGGGACGCTCACTCCTCCTTTCCCCCAACCTACTTCCCTCCCACTCCTCCTGACCGCTCTTCCTCCACCCCTTCCTCCTGTACGTCCCGCTTTCAGAGTTGCGAAGGAAATAGTGGTTTTTTAATTCTGCATTCGTAATTATATATTTTTAAATCAATTACAAATCCTGGAAAATAGAATTTTAGTTCACTACTCATAAAGTGTTCAATTGAATAATAAATGTTGGGGTCACAAAGACACAGAAGGTGCGAGGAAAAATTCGAAAGGACGGTGAAACTCAGCGAATTGGAGGAAAAAAAATCGATATGGTACGCATATTCATCTGATCTAGGTTTTTGTGTGTGTATTCAGTCAGCAAAAAATTTCCTATAAGATAAAACTCAAAGTGTCAAATTAGGTATTCAAATTTGTATTTTAATTCGTCCAACTATCTCGTCATGTGCGCAAATTTTAGGATGTAAAGGGCTAAATCTTGCTCCAAGGATTAGGTAGGCCTTTGCAAATGAGGGCAGCTATTCAAAATTTGAAACGAAGACAATCAGCGAAATGTCGGAGGACTAGGAGAACGGTAAAGGAAGACCCAGGATGAGAAAAATGAAAGAGGTAGCTGAGTGGATAGTTGCTTCAAACAATGCCTAGTATTGCTAACTTACGATTATGGTGATTGACTGCTAAAGAATAATTATCTCTTTTAGTTGCGTTTTTTGTTAGAATAACAATTTACTTTAACATTTCACGGAGATTGTTATAGTCAACGTCGGCGGAGGATTCACTCTGCCGGGCCTCTCAATACATGCGATTGTAGCCTTGCGCTTAGCACACAGTAGTTTAGTTAACCGATATTTCCATAAGATTTAACCATAGTATTCATGGTGGCGGGCCTGGGATTTTTAGCAAAGTTTCAACTCTATTCTAGTTCTTTCACAGCAGATCTCTTCCAATACTTCTCTGCGTGAATGACCACAATTTAGTTGACAAAACGACATCGGATATTTTAATTTCCTTTTTGACTAGCTTCAAAGGCAACTTTTCGGGTATATATTTCTCCTGTAAGTGCGATTGGGATGGGTTTTCTGGCCTTCAGAATGGGCTGATTCACCACTTTCATTTCACTGCCGATTGTGTTAGAGTTTGAAAAATAAAGAGACCCTAATGTTTCCATGTTTTCATCCGTCGCCTACTTCTAGAGCCATACGCGACAAAAAATCGACGACACTTTCGCAAATAAGTTGATGACGTCACGAATTAATAACAAGTGTGTCGCCGCTTCTTTGCTACTCATCGGACTCGCGTGGTTCATCGCTGTGAGCACTATAATGAGCGATACCTTCTCTCAATGATAGTTTCTACCTGAAAAAGGAAATCAGCCTAATCTCTAATGACTCCACCAGCTCACGAAAAGTGAGCCGCAACTTTCGCGTTTTCTTTTTGTTACGCTTTTGAGCTAATGGCTGAATCAAGGAGAAAGTTTTTTTTCTCGTCGTGACTTATCTTACCCTTCCATCTACCGTATTCTTTTAAGTTAATGTTTCGAGTTCTTTCGAGTTTCGATTTCATATCTGAGTGAACGAGTCCCGTGGTACGCTTTTCCCTTTAATGGAGATTTTATTAATAAATTGGGGAAATAGAACAGCATTTATGTTGGCCAGATAAGTTTAACGACACACCACGGGAAAATGAAGGGTGTCTCCGGATTCATTGTCGAAAAAGTAAAGACTTCGACAGCAGCATCTGCTAATTTTACGTGCCGCTCTGAGCGGTGTGGGGAATTAGTGAAGGAAGTCTTCTACCTCACGATACTAGCAAGAATACCTGAAAAAAATTATTTTTATTATTTCTATTCAATTTGATTTTTCAGAACTGTGGCTTGGAATAATTCCAATTCTCTCAGTTTCCTTTTATTCCTACTCTTAATTGCATCCGCACAATGACGATTATAAATATGAATTTTTCTACGAGCAACCTCCAACTTTAAAATAACACTCCTTGAAGAGAACATTGACTGCCCACTAAGTAATAGGTTCATTTTATTTTATGAAATGAATAAATTCGGGGTCCGAACACAGTTTTCCTGAACATTGTTGAGGAGAGTTGGTCATTCATTATTAATTCGCTTTTCGCCAGCGTATCGCTCTGTCATTTGAGCATCTTCAGGGCTACAAAAGTAGGAAACAGTTACAAATGATATTGAAGTAAATAATTTAATTCTCAATAGTTCCTATCTCGAGGTACATATGTTATATGATGGTTATAAATGTACCTTAAGGATGTACTATCCAAGGGACAGAAAACTAAACGTAGATGCAAAATGTTTGCGAAAGGTGATTTTATACTTAATTACTAGCCAAGGTTCCATAACAAAATAACAAGTAACTACATATATGCATAATACATATATGCTGAGCCGCTTTTCTTCTCTCTAACGTTGCACATAAATATCGACGGGTATAGTGCGAAATAAATCACTTAGTAATGTTCCACAAAACTTTATAATTCCGACCCTGGGTTTCAACTACTAGATAGTCATTATCCAGGTCTATATTTAGTACCTAGTTGACAAGAGAAGGATTTATTCCGCATACTAGATATCGATGGCTAAGTTCTATCAACACGTATCTCAAAAATAGCAACTTTTCAGGGGAGCAAAGGAAATTATTTATATTTTTAACTGTACACTGAAATTCATAAAATTGAAAAAGGGCATACATTTGCAAACAAAGAGTTGTTTTCTGCTTGAATTTTATTTTTTAAATGTCATTACACTTTGTTTAAGATACCTGTCTCAAACTGGCCAAATTTTGAGGTACGTGTTGTTAGAACTTAAAAGCCATTGATATGTGGTTCGACCAAGTGAAGTCTGGACACTTGATGTATATATTGACGGGTGGTAAACAGCGCTAGCCAGGGATTTCTAGAGTGGCGCTTAGTAATTTTTACCAGTGTCAGCGCTAAATTGCGAGGATCCGGGATGTATTTTGAATCACGCTCCACCTGACATAAGCACAGTGGCCAGTGGCATTTCGCTAGACGGACTGACTGCTCCTCCGATTGGATTGCGGCCAGCGAGATATTGCTTCTGCAATCGACCTGCGATCGATCGACTTCGACCGGCCCAAGGGCTTCGCGGAAACGACGGAAATAGACCAATTACGAATGCATGCAATCTCAACGAGTATGCTCGACGTACGGCATTGAAACGAGGAGAAAAATTGAACAGTCATTTTCGAGATGAAAATTGCAGACGATATGGTACTTCACAGCGAGGCGTAAAAAAGCCGGCCTATTACAACTGAGACCGAACCACAGGGAATTGGTAAAGCATAAATCGATATTGATGGTTAATTTACTCATTCATCAAATAATAGAATTATACTTAAAACAGTATAATTGGAGGTTTAGTTAGTCTCCCTGTAACGGCCCTGTAACGAGCCGCTAAAGGAACAAAAAAGTGTATGCCATTAAAAGATATACGTAAGGCTAAGTTTTTATGAAATCGTTTCAGGATTGACTTGGTGGAAAATCGATCTATGCATGATAAAAACTACAAATGGTAATTTCCATACTATAATAAATAAAACTCCACTACCGAACCTGGTTTCGAAAATCTATATATTTTCAAGGCCATAGCGTATGACTTAGAATGTCGAAACCAAGGTGGGTCGTGGAGTTTTAAATAGGGTAGTTTCCTTCATCAAAGAAAACGAAAGGCATTGATTGCGATTCGTTACCCATCATTAGTGTATTCATAATATACAAATTATTTGGTTTTAGAAATACCGGTTTAGACGAATGGCAATGGTCCATTTTTATCCTCATTTGAAAAAGGCCAGATTGGCGCCCACGCGATACCACTCCACGTGACGTCACAGGGACCTAGTTTCTATACGAGTAGATAGGAGTTATACATCGTCTGAGATTACCAATGCATGCATGAGGCGCAGAGCTCAGGGAAACATGTCTTAGCAATCACTTATTAAAACTGGCTATGGTCGGAAAGTTTTCTTCGTTTGATAAGGTGTTAATAATCCTTATTTAAGCCAAGCGCTACCAGCTAGCAGGGTACTCAGCTACCCGCTAGCAGCCTGCGTCGTATCAGCGCTCAAGCCTCCCTCAAGGTCACCTCACAGGGCGGCAGCGGGAACGAGAAATACGTCACACGGAGAGGTTTCGTGCGTCGTATCAGCGCTCAAAGCCTAGCACCAAGGTCACCTCACTTGCGGCAGCGGGAACCAAAACGACGTCACACGCAGTTTTCCCAGCATTCATACTTACCCGTCGCGTTTTCGCGCGCTTAAAAAATTTCACTTTTCATTTAATCGCGAAAAATAGATATCGTCATTTAAAAATCTAAATGCGTTAAATACGTACTCCAGGATCTTTCGATTTAGGCAGTAAAAAATAATAGGAAACCACCCTATTGAAGAGTGGAAATTAGCATTTGTAGTTTTTATTAGGGGTAAGTTTTATTTTCATCTTCATTCTAAAGGAGTAAAGTGCATAAACTCAGCGTTTGTCCAAAAGATAAATATTCCAGCATTAATCAGCACTTTCCTTATGGTTAGAAAAGTATGCCACAAAGAAACATCGGAAAAAATCGCGCCATTTTCGGGGAATGTAGCGTAGAAGGCCTATTTTTCCCATCAGTCGATAAATTACAATAAGATGAGTATATTTTGATGTAATTATGAAATTATTTCATTTTCCGGTTCAAAATCCTTGACAGCCATTTTCCCGCTTTATTCCACCGCTAACATATTTGAAGATCGAGCCCGGCTGGGCAGGGCATGTAATTGAAAATCCTTAGTACGGAATAAAAAGAAGTTTTGGAGAAATCCATAAATCGAGGATAAATGTCACGTACAGCGCAGACTCCTTTTAGGCAAGCAATAAATCACTTTTGCAATGCGCACACGTTCCAGTACCTTATCATTTTTTTAATGCGGGCCCATCAGTCGCCGAAATTATTTCGGATAATGAATGTATTCATCGGATTTTATGCCCCTGGAAAAATGATTTTTTTGCTGCATTGGCTCCAGGTTCAATCCAGGTCACTCCGGACCCACGTGTACGGGAATCGATTCCGCGTGTAGCCATTTACGTCCCTGGCAACGAGGATAGAGCACGAAAAACCAGATAGTGGGAAAACAGCACTCAAGACCTACACTTTTCCCTCTGACGTCAGTGTCTGTTTATTAAAATTTTTCTCAAATCAGATACCACTTGAAATGAATAAAAAAACTGAACTTTCCTTCCAGTTTACCATTCACTTTGTCATCGTCATCCGTCATCAACCCGAAGAGAGTTTTGACGCAACTCTCCACCCCGTTCTCCGATCGGTTAGCCTTTTAACACTAATATTATTCTTCTGCTTTACATCCTTCATCACTTGCCCTATAAATCTCATTCGAGGCCTTCTGCCTATCTTCTCTTCCACCAGACCTTCAACGATTTTCATTAGACTATCGTGTATTTCGATGTGACCGATCAAGGTGCCTCACCTTCTTCACAAAGTTTTCTAAATAATTCTCTCCTATACTTCTTATAGCTTCCACGTTACTCTCACATCACACCCATTTTATAATCATAATTATTCTATTTGATCGCATTTTCATAGCTTCCATCCTTGCTTTGGTGTAATTCTGTTTGCATCCCACGTAATTGCTGCATCTCATGCCTTTTCTTGCTCATAGTGGTTGTCGTATTTGTCGTATGGATGTAAAAGGTTTCGAGCCCCTCCTCCGTTCAAATACCTCCTCGCTTTATCCATTTAATCTTCTGCATCCTGATATAGCAATGCTAACCTGGACATGCCGGTGGGGTAGCGAGCGAAACTGTCATCATCACGTATTAAAAAACGCGGTGGAAAACATGTATGCATCAACTTGTGACCGCAAAACCCATCGCAATAATGCCCCATTATGCTCCATTACTGCTATTTTCCGATTAGCCTTAATTTCGTATAATTTTTCGGAGTTCTTTCCCTCTCGTTCCTCTCAATTGCAGAGAAAATTCTACCTCACAGTGATGAGCACGACTACCTTCTCAGCATTCCGTATCTCACCTGATCGGGTATCACAGATATTATCCTTATACATCATCTTTATAGAATCTCAGATCGCTTTAGTCGCGCCATACCTTTTTTTATAACTTATTGCCGTCGTAAATAAGATATAAATAATGGAGCGAGCTCACCAAATGTTTTAAAATGTCGATTGTGATAGTATTTGAAAAATGAATAGATCCGTACATCTCCGTTTCACTGCACGTCGCTTACTCCTATAGTAATTTGCGATGAAAAATCGAGGATTTTAATCCTTTCGTGAATAAGTGAATGATGTGATGGAGCTCACGCCTTCTCAAGTACTCCCAAGCCTAATTCATAGTGAGCGATTCCTTCCCTCAATGAGTGATAAGTACTCCTTGAGATAGTTAATGAAGCAGAGCTCTAATGACGTCACCAACTCAGGAAATGTGGGCGGTAATTCTGGCTAAGGTGAAGTGAACGGAGAGGAAGAGGCATAACGAAGTGCTGGATATGGTGGGTGAAGAGAGGAAGCTTCTAGGTCACATTCGGAGGAGACTGAGGATTTGGATGGAGCGAGTAATGAGCGGGGGAGGGATGTTGTAGTGTGTATTAGAGGGTAGAATGTTGGGTAAGCTAGGGAGAGAAAGGAAGAGATTGAGATTTTAATGTATAGTGAAAGGTGGTGGGCCCTATTGGGAATTGAAGAGGGATTTGATATTGTGATGCAAGTTGGGATGGGAGGCAGGCTGGAATTACAGACAAAATACACCATGTCAACCTACCTTGATGGGTAGAATATTTTAATGATAAAACTTACGACAGATTTTCTGAATTAGATGTTTTTTATTGCTTTAACTTATCTTTCTTTTCAATCTACCGATTTCCTTTACTGAATTTCTTCCTCATTTTTAATACTAGGCTACTTTGTTTATTCACATTATAAAGATTTTATTAATGGAAATACAGCTCCATCAGTGTTTTGGATCTGATTTGGATGTTCTTCGTTCTCGACGCACCCTAAATACCTAAATCTACCACCAACACTGGTCTCATTTTCTCCGCGAAACGTCGTCAAATCGCTCTTTTCTCGCAGTTGCGAATTCTCGCCTCTTACCCATGAGAGAGAATCTACATCGCGTGTGCCACTCACATTCTCGCGTTATAGTGCGGTGGAACAGCGGCGCCAAAAGCTATTTCCAGATTGCCCCGCCAAATCAAAGTCGTAACCTTAATCTGGCGGAGTACAGAACTTGAGATGCGTTTTGAAAAGTATATTCCGGAGAAGGCGGCGCCCCAGGACGAAAATAAGGCAAGAGAGCCTCACTATAAGCTGCTCTCAATGAGTCTGCAGACGGGAAGACAAGTCAGCAACAATAGTGACAGGAATATAACAATAGAGGGTTCTACAGTCTGAAAATAATGTCCTGTAACCCGCTGTGCATTTAAATGGGTTTACAAAAGTCGGCCTCCGCGTCGCTGACGGCAGAAATATCTGAATTTAACGGATACACAACCTATAATTAGGGCTGTTAACAGAAATTTATACTGAGTTATTTTTCCATTTCTTGACCTCTATGTTATGTCCTCATATTCATTCATTCGTAGCCCTAATAAAGGCGCATAAATATGCCGAATCGTTGGCAAAAATTTATATTTAAAATTCTTCGAGATCTACATTCCAACACACTAAAAAAATTATATTCTTGGTATAATAATATTTAAAATTTAATCATATATCTCGCATTTCAATTGCAAATATTGAGACTGAATGGATCGCTCTGAACTCAACGCCTTGCTTTGGACATTTTTGAAAACTGACTACAAAGCGAGTGAGGCGGCAGCATAAATCAAGCTACGTCAAAAAAAGTAAGTGTTGGAATTGGGCACCTTTTAAGGAGTACCTATGGCCAGAGCACAACCCTGGCCAAGCCAACAACAGCGTGGGAGTCATGTGGAGCGGGAAATTAATAGTATTGCATACCCCCCAGGGCCATGTAAAGGGGCGATTTAAAGTTGTTCTTTTCGAGGGTCAGTTCGTTACTTCCTGCGGCACCTTGGTGGTATGCAATACCTCGCAGCGCTAACGCGTCTGCATTATGTACGTGGACATTCATCAATTATTTTTAAACGTTGCTCGTTAAGCTCGTGAAATGAAAACTTAAATTGGAGACCATAGAAATTACCATATTTTCAGTTTTTTTTCGGAAATTACGGAGGAAGGGACGGCTTTCTCCCCCTTAATATGCAACAGAATTCTATTTATCACTTGTTATTTGGCCTCTGTGCCCCTTCTCCATTTGGTCTCTGCTTCCGTTTCAACCTTTCTCACCTGGTCCATCCTCTTCTACGTGGTCTTCCCACCTTCACTCATCTTCCCTTATAATCTGCAAGCCACAACTTCCTCAGTCGATGTTCTGCTGTTTTTCGTCCTTTCTAAGGATATGCCTAGCCCGCATCTTTATTCTGCCTACGACCTCGCTAACTACGTCTAGTTTTATTTTAGAGATTTCTTATTTCTTCCTCCTCCATTGGCATCCTCTACTCAAATATTCGTAATGCCTTATTGTCAAATATTATATGTTTTTAATTTAGCCACATTTATATGAGAATGGCGCCAGGGGCGACTGAAATAGCAGGGAAAAACTTCTTCTATCTATTCTTTATTATTTTTATGCATGTATATAAAATAGGATGTCTGTTTGTATGTATGCTATGTATTTCCATACGGATGCACGGATTGAAATCAAAGTTAGTACGTAAGTGAATTTCATGCTCCCAAAGCCCGTAGTACTCCTGGTTATGTCCGACGCGTCCTTTGCGTCTTTTTTCTCATTACCGTTTATTTCGTCGAGTTATACATAATTTGCGGTTGGACATCCTGCCGGGTGGGCACACATCTTGACAAGATCGAAGGGAAAACATAACTCAAAGAATTCTACACTTAAATAGTTATCCTCTTGGTGCAAACCTTTTTGCTGAGGTATGCGTTCCTTCGAATTCTACGCACGTTAGGACACAACATGATTAATGTTGTGGATCAATGTTATAAACTAATCCCGTGCGCGGTATATGGAAATCATTTTTTCCATCGTTTGCTGTTACATATGTTTACCATCATCATACCTGATTTGTTCCTTCACCTAAAAACCCTGTCATGTGACCATGGATTCCAAGTTTCCCACTTCTCTGAGTACTATCCTTCCCGAGCAACGCCGGGCGGCCTGCTAGTTTAAAAGTATAAGGAAGGATTTAGCAATCCAAAGTATCCTTGTTTTGATTTTTGACCTCCACAGAATTCGTGATGGTGGTAAAATATTTTTTTTGCGCCGAATTAGAGAAGTATTTGCCATGAATTACGCAGTTGCGAACTTGCATCGTTGACTTGGCCTGATTTTCCTACACCAGGGCTTTATATCACGCATCCACCTCTCTTTTGCCAATATCACTGCTCAATGGCGCGTACCCGCTATCGTCAAGACACTGCCTCACTCTGCCAAAAATCTGCGTGTCGTCTTTGCGCTGCCGTTTGCATCTGCCGTGCTTGGCACCCGTGATCTCGTCAATTCTTTGACTGTCCTCTCACTTTCACAGGCGTCGCCAAATTCCCATCTGCGACTGTGACGCGTTTCTTCGCGATCCTCAAATGAATTCGGGGAATAAACTAAATGCATAGGATAACCTTGCGAATCCTCAAGAGGGCGCACCACTCCCGCTCAACCGGTTTTTCTTTTTTATTAGCATTACACTTGCTAAACACTCACACAATAATCTTGAAATTATCAAAAATATATAGGGTGTTTGAGGAGGAATCTGCAATACTTCAGGAGGTAGTTGGGGAGTCAATTTTAAGCATTTTTCGTTCTATAAACATGGGGTCGCAACTCCTTAGTTACTGAGCTATGGAAACGCAAATATTGTTTTGGATGCAGTTACCACGAAAATGGTTTTTCTTGGGTATCCAGCCTTTGAGATATTTCGTTCAATAGTGTGGATTTTTAAAGGCAATAAATTATTAAGGTTGGACGGAAATGTGCGATTATAATTGTCTGAAACTTAATCTTTTGTCTTAATTAAACGAGACTTTTGAGCGATCTTCAACAATATAATACACCCATTTTGAGATTACTTAAATAATGTAGCAGACCTTTTTATATATACCTTCATTCCAAGGGTAAACATTTTTAAATTTGAAAATTTAGTCTGAAACTAACTTGGAAATAGTTTATAATTAAGCTGAAAAAACTATTTTTTGCTATATTTACCTAAATAACGCAATTTAAAGCCAAATAAAATCATATATTTAACATTTTTACCACACCATTTAAAGACTAGCCGGCGCTCCCCACTAGCTGTAGCGACTGAAAATTAAAAAAAGTTGGCTGTGCACGCGTAATTTGGATACCAGGCACATAAAACTTGATGTATGCATTAAAATCGTTGTGTCCACCTTTAAGTAGCGCAATAAAATGGGCGATAAATACTGAAAGTTCCTTGTGCAAGCAGTCGCGTGAGTACACACTGCGCCATCGCGACTAGGTTTTCAAAAAGTCGCCTTAGTCATCGTTATTTGAATCCCTGCCCTATGGAACCTATTCGTCCTTCGGAAAAGTTAAAGTGTTTATTAAAAAACGTGAAAACTCTGCGCGTCAAAGGTAGAAATTATCTCACACGAGCAGTCGCGTCTGGAAACTTTATGGACCATGATAACTTAGGTTTTTATAAGTCATCCCTTATGCCGTAATTTTTATCTAATGCACGTAATTCTCAATTCATTGTTAAAGCACATTCTAAGCATGCCTGATGAACTCTTGTTGGTTTAGAGAAAGAATAAAAAGGTTGCAAAAAATGTATCCACTGGCACACTCGGTGCGCCAGCGTTGCAGCCCAGGTGCCCAAGTTACGGAAAATTACTCCAATTACATAAATAGAAAAAAGCAAAGGAGCGAGTCAGGAATACAGTAAAGAAATAAATATGGGGAAATAAAGAACTGGTGTGAAGTAGGAAGAAATGGAGAGCTGCAGATTGAGAATGGCAAAATGTAAGAAATTTATCTGGGAGGTCTGTAGGCCCTGAGTGGGGGTGGCGAACCTATGGCATGCGTGCCCCAGTGGCACGTGGAGCAATTATTTCGGCACGTAGAGGTGGGGGAGGATCTGAGGGCAATGACTTGTTTTGGCACGCGAGTCGAGCGAGTGTATTTCATACATCAAGGTATCTCCATCGCCATAAGTTTCGTCGCACCTCGCCTAGGGGGTAGAGCGTTTGTCTGTTTCTCGAAGGGTATAGGTTTCGAATCCCGGCTTCAGGCACCAACGAAGTTCAAAAAGCCTCGATGCTTCAAAAAAGGACTGGCTTCCCTACCGTAAATATATAGACCCACAACGCCTGTGGATTAGTTCGAGGTGAGCTCCTCCCTCACCTATCTAATTCAATAATTAGGATGGACCATTAACGGAGTAATGTACTAATAAAAATCGTGAGAGTACATCGGTGTTTATACGCGGTGTAACTAAAAAGGGAAATCACTAGATATATGTGTGCCGTTATTTTTGCGTAGATCAGCTTCTTTTCTTGTTATACTTGTCCTCATGGGCGTGCCCTCTGGAAATAAAGACATTGATGTAATGTTTTTCTGTTGCTCTGTATAGGTTTCGAATCCCAGCTTCAGACAACAACGAAGTTCAAAAAGCCTCGGTGCTTCAAAAAAGGAATGGCTTCTCTACCGTGAATATGTGGAACTGCAACGCCAGCGGATTAATTCGGTGTGAGCTCTACCCTCACCTACTTAAACCAATAATTGGGATGGACCTTTAAATGAGTGATGCATTCATAAAAATCGTGAATTATTTGAGTTTCACATCGGGTCAATGATGACACGGCTGCCGACGTTTTGGGAACCGAGTTGGTTTTCATTCTCAGGGGTGATGAAAATGTAACCGGGAAGAAAACCCGAACAGCCTTCCACGTGCTAGTAGCAGGGAGAACATAAGGGAATACTTCACTATAAATGTGCACAGTGCGCTTTTCTATGTCACAGAAAAGTCCACTCAGAGGAACAAACTCTCGCTTAGATTACAAGGTAGGTCTGCAGGCGGTCGTGTGAAATAGAGGGGGCGGGGGAGAAGATGGCCTCGGGAAACACAGCGGCGGAGGAAGGGCGAAGTTCTAAATTTATCGTTACGTCACGCGCCTCGCGATGAAGGTTTCTATAAAAATGTCGCCTCCTCCCCTCGGCCGGCTTCCGCAGCCGTGCCGCAGCGGGAAAACATCCATCACCACTGAACAGTAGACAGTTGAACGCCGATTATGTGAATACCTGCTTAAATGCACACATAGCATTACAGTCCGAAAATATAAGTAAACATTTCCGTCTTAACTTTTTGGAAGGTCTTGAAACTGATTATTTACTAGCGAACTAAATAAGCTAAACAGTGGCGCCGACTCCATGGGGCCTAAGGGGGCCCGAGCCCCCTCAAAAATTCGTTATGGGGGTGAGGAAAAAATGTGTCAGGCTTGTGGATTTTCCCCGGAGTGTCCAGTTATCGAGAGTCGGGTTTTAGCGGTCTAATGTTCATCATATTACTCTTCTAAAAAGCTTTAAATACTTTAAAACTCACTATTTATAAAATTTCCAGGGGCAAGACCATCGGTATGCCCCCCCCCCCCCCAACATTTTTTATAACTCGGCATCCCTCAAGCTTGAGTGCTTCGTGAGTTTTCCATCGGATCAGTGCGATCCGATCTGCCTTACCGGCGTATAATATCAAACATGTATACTAAATGGCAGATACGAATTAACTAGTGTTAATCAGGAAAAACAACTTTAAAAAAATATAACCGAACATCGCTACCGCTGAATACCGCCAATGCTAACGGGCCCTGTTCGTCTGTTCCACAATGAAGTTGTTGCACTGACATGATTATATTCTTTTTTTGTTAATAGTGTCATCAGTTCATAAATTATTTCATTTCGTTTTGCTATGGCAACTTTTAAGCATCTTTTAAATAAAATTGCACAGTCCTTTTTTAATTAAATTCCAGCAATTTCCAATTTATGACCTGACATAATATTGAACTTATGTACAGGAACAAAAAGGCTGATTGACATGCTCTGCTTCCGACCGTAAACTACTGTTGAAAGCATCATATTTCCTTGTCCTCTATCAGCCACAAATACTTATTCATTGGCCTTACTGTTTCCTCTATTTTTCCCTCAACTATATTTTTTACGTTTTTTGCATATTTTATGACATTACATATCCACCGAGTCTCTCTGACGCATGACGCGCCACAGTTTCCAGTTTGTCACTATTATTTAGTACAACTAATCGTTTCTCACCACATCCATCCCGGAGCATCAGAATTTCAGCATCAGTTTCAAAGGAGTACACAATTTTTTTAGGAACATTTCATAACAACGATACTTTGATTGTCGCATTTATTCAAATATACTTCCAAATGCATTTCTATTTAAAAGGCTCTTGGTTTCCAAAATTTTATGAGAAACACGATTTGTATGATAAGTCAGTTTTAGAAATTCAAAAAATCGATTCGATGAGTGTCCAAATTTCTTCCTGATATTCATCATATATTAAGAGTTTTTTTTAAAGCATGATCTCAGTAATTAATTCAATCTCAGAACTTCTTTTGGGCTAAATTAATAGACAACCAACTCTCTTAAAATCAAACCTAAAAATAAAGTTCGTCATCAGCAAAGCTCGGTAGAGAAATGCAAAAATAGAAAAATTCGCAGAAAATTCAATTCTCATCGGCCACAAAATGAAATGGGCTGGTGACACTGAGCTGAGCATTTGGAGGATTACAACCTTTACTGGTGCCGAATACATATTATGAATCTGATGAACGGAACAGCTTATTTAAGCCGTGACTTGCCTGTTTGCCACAGAGCGCCTCTTATGATGACGGATGGTGTAGGGTGCGGGGTAGGGTCGGAACAGGTGATCGCTGTGAACCGCGACCTATCCGCTCTAATATTAGCGTGGAGGATGGAGGGGGGTACATCTGTGCTTACCCCTCCCTCGATTTCCCTCTCGAACAAAACTGAGGGGGAGGGGGATTTGGAGGGGAGGGACATCGAAAGCGTTGCCTTCGCCAAGAGTTGAGTAGCCACATGGCGAGCACTGGGCTTGTTCTGTTTTATTTATTGCCGAAAGCGATAGAGCTTTGAAAATAAAGATAACCAAATTTTCGATTAATCGGTCGAGCTATTAATGACGAAACATTGACGGACTTTTTCAACCCTTTCGCTGATAAGGTATTGATGTCAGGGGGGATGTGCTTGATACAGATCGGAATAATTCCGATTCATTTTCCTTCCAAACGGTTGATTCCGATAGCATGCATAGCAGTCGGAATTTATCGTGTTTGTAGTTTTTTACTCACTCACTGGGAGAGTTTATTTCATCGACCGAATGAACGCAACACAAAAACAACTGATTGCCTTTCATAACCAATCGGAATCAACCGTTAGGAATGAAAACTATTCCGCATAATTTCGATCAGTATCAGGCACATCCTCCGAGAACTCATCCTGAGCAGGTCATCGCGTCCCAGGTACTTTTCGGCTTCATACTTTGTTACTGACATCGTTGTTAACGCTCAATTGAGCGATTACATACCTCAAAACTCTCCCTGATTTAGTAAATGAGCAAGAACTCTAATGACACCATCGTCTCATGACAATTGGGCGGCAACTTTCGCGTTATCTCATTTCAAGCTTAAGAGAAAATGGCTGCATGGGAAATTTTTTCGTCGTAACTTATCTTTCCGTGCGATGAGTCTTTTTCGGGCTTCCGACCAGTCATGCTCTCCATATCTGCCGACGCTTCGATGGAACAAATTTCCATCGTCCTCAGGGCTGATTAAATCTGACTCGATCGGTGGCCAGAGTATGATTCTTTACAGTAGTTCACCAGAATAATATCAAATCTGTCTTATCTTTCCCTTCCATATACCGAATTCTTTGAATTAACTTCAATAACGGGTCTGAAAGAACGAACCCATACACAAATGTTACGGATTAAATTGCGAGAAAGAATGACATTTGGCATTGAAAATTAATAGTTATATTCGTTATCTTTTCTGCGGTGAAACAAACACAATGATGTTGCTATGTACGCAGTCCTCGGTGAATGGCTAATTTGTTGGAAGTAGTTGATCTAAAATTAAACTCTGTAATCAGCGGATGAATCAGCTATCTTCAAGGGTCTACAATGTGGCTATTATAGTAATTTTCCAGAAGAATACGAACGAGTGAAGCAGTTCAAGGTATATTGGCTGAGCAGCAATAGGGAATGAAATTGAAGCTGTAATAGCCTCTATCGCATCTATTTTTAATTCCATCTTTTGTATAACCCATTCCCTACCGCATTTTGTATTTTGATCCTAAAATTTTGAAACTTATATTTTTATAACCAGCTACGTTTTTGCAATATTTTGATTCGTGTCTGACCTCTGCAGCACTAATGGTTCTAGAGATACAGATCGTCCTCTAAGTGGGACATTTGGAACAACAGCACCAGTAATGTGGTCTTATGATTTACAAAGTCTTTAAGTGATTAATACTGTATTGCAGACCAGGCAGATAGAAGTAAATTTTGACCCATCTTTCTTTGCAGTGAAAAATGTGATCTTACTGTAAAGGAAAAGGGATGATTTTTTTCACTATTTTATCTGTAATAAAACCAACGGCGGCGGTTTCAATGTGCGGTGAGCAAGATAATTCTGATTTTTTTTATTATTCTTTATCATCCTGAGCCATAACTTTTTCTCAAATTTCAATTTTTTCCGCAAATATTAGAATAGGAAAATAGGGGAAGGAGTCTGAATAATTTTTTTTTACTCGATGAGTAATTATTACCACCTTTGAAACTTTGGTTCGCCCGACAAATTGTCATAGCTTATAAATGACATTGTTCACTAAATTAGAATGTAAACTTCAAATCTTCGAAAAATATACGCAAGCCGTGAGCACACACTTCCATTCATTTTTTTTTACTTTGAACGCTAACCGGGAACAGGTGGCGTTGAAAATATTGTACTCTATACGGGACGATGTTTCCATAGAGTATGAAGGCTTTATAAATTACTTCTGATGGGTCTAAAAAAAACCCACGCACTCTACCGACGTATTTCTATTTTAAAAAATTTCCGAGACTTTTATCAATGTCCTACACGAGAGAAAAAATGCGAATGTTGGTATGGACGGTCATGTAGTGAAACAGCCAGAATCTCTCATAGATCTTTCATATTATTTCATATTTCTCCTATAGATCTGTATGAAAGATCTATGGGATTCCCAAATTAAGACTGCTGGAAGTAGTTTTAGATACGCCCATTAGGTCGCAGCATGATAAAGACCGCATGAATGTACTGTCCTCTTTATGAGACAATAATATTAATACGCCCAGTTTAACTCCCAGGTCTATTTATCTCCATTTTAAACAACGTCCTCTAAATGGGACCATGGAGCGAATGGGATAATATAAAGAGTGAGAGAGGTAGAGAGGACAGGAGTTGAAGGAAGATAAAAAGCAAGACAAAAGTTGATTTACTCTCACATTCTGAAGGTTAGTCGTTAAATCGGCAGTGAGCCAACGACTTGAAGCGAACGTTTATTTACTACAGTGTATAGGAAATGGTTTTTGGCGTCACTTGGTGGAAGGATTTGACACACGGATTTTGGCAACTCTTTCTTCTCCACCGAGAAAATAGTCCTGAGATGTTGACACTCCGGTCGGTAATGTAAACAATTCAATTGGAGTACTAACAGTGTTTGTTTCATTCGAAATAATAAATTCTGAATGGGATTTCAGCTTACATGAATTAAATTTGAAATATAGGAGGGAAAGAATTTCACCAGAATCATGACTAATGGCCATAAAAAAATTCTATCGAGCGGCTCAAATCATCGAAAGGTTTCTTTAATGAGGAAGAATTAGGGAATTAGTAAAAACCGGTTCGTAAGAAAAGTAAATCGATTCGAGTAATTTTTTTAGGAAGTAGTTACGGAAAGATAAGTTCTAAAACTGGAAATGAAAATTTTGAGTTAAGTGTTAAAAACTGCATGTCGCCACTGAGCTAAATCGATTTTAAAATTGGAGCCCCGATGAGAGTTTCATATATTCCGCAGGATGAAATGAAAATCGATAGTGGCAATAGTTCATGTCTGGGACAAAAGATAAAAAAAAACATGAAAAGGGAATAGGGAGAAACGGTGACAGAAAGATGTTAATGAAAACAATGAGAAAATGCGATAAATTTCAAATAATATTTGCCTTCTAAAAATTATCTATTGAGGTAGAAAATTTTAACAAGTAAATTAGTAAAAAATATAAGGTTTCTCTTGTAACTTTCTGTAACTTAAAATATAGCTTAAAATAACTTGAGTCAATACAGCAGAATTATAAAAAACAAAACTTTAATGATGTTAATGTACTGACGTTGCCGTGTTTTAATTTGTTTACGTAAAGTCCATTGAATTTAGTATTTTTCCTCTACGATCTGGTACTTTAACTTGCATCAAAGGATTTCCGAAGAAGAAAATCTAATAAACAGTTGAGGAGCAAAATGTGGTAAGTCAATGAAAACGAGGACAAATTTCACAGCTTCATTAAAGGTGTAGAAAATGATCAAAAGTAAGTCAGCATTGAAACGCGAAACCGTAAAAATGACCCATCAAATGTGGAGTTTAACTCTACCTCATTCTGGGAGAGCTCTTAATTTGAAGCCCTCAGTTATTTCAAGTGGAGGGTGTCGTTTCAATTTGCCAAAGAGACGGCGGCGTTGGTTTTTTGTCTGCCGTTTCGTGTGAACTTCGGTTGACGCGTGTTGAGAGAGTCGCCCGTCACGTGCGTGACCATTGGCGGATCGATGGTGTATTAATTAGCGTCGGCCGCGAGAGGGACAAGTGTCGTTGGAGGTAGTCACGATTGGCCAAAGGGAAGTGAAGGAGAGGGAGTCAAAGTGACGACGCTTACGGATAGGCGCTCACTCAATACTTTCCCCCAGGGCCCGCCACATTTAGCTTCCAAAATACAATCTAGCATTTATTCTATTTGTCAACGCATAATTATTGAAGTATTTAAACGGTGGAGAAGTATTAACCAGTTAACATGGAACATATTGCAGATTATTTTGGACCCCTCTATCTAGCTAGATGAATCTAGAAAGATAATAGGCTCGTTCTTCAAAGTTCTTCAATTATGATAGTTTGAACAATACTGAGGCCCAGATTTCTCCGTTTTTCACTTACTTCTCGAACTATTACCCCAAAAAATTCCTAAAAAAGCCTGAACCCTTTCGTAGATAAGTTGATGACGTCACGAAATGCGTGGTGTGTCACCGCTTAACAGCTAATCCTCGGTCTCGTACGTAAGCCTTGTGTGTGTTTTTATTGCTTACAATCTTTGATCGAATATTCCAAAGATAAAATACACCCGACCGGGATTTAGAACCCACATCCCACGATTACCGATCGAGTGCTTTAGCCAGTAACGCTACCGAGGCGTCAGACCCCTCGGTGGAAATTTGTGGACCATACCGGACAAGAGTTTTGGACTGTTGCGCATAGTATGCGACTAGCAGTCCAAATCGTGCGCACTGCGACACAGCGGGAGAGTAAAGCCCGAACTTGAGACACATAGAGGTATTCGCTCTTGGATAACGAAAGTATATACCGGGACTAGCCACGTTGATAACTTTACAGAGTCACCCGCAATGCTGAAAATGTGCGAGACTTCCCCAGAGAAAAGAGTCCGGGTTCGTATTTTGGTCAAGATGAATGGTTTTCTCTGCGGAATTTACGCACCTTTTGTGCATTGCGGGTGCCCTCGTAAAGTTATCATCGTGGCTAGTCCCAGCATACTTAAATTAGCTTACAATCTTGCTAGCGATTCTTACGATCGGTGTAAGGTTCTTCCTGATCGTGTGAATTAACCAAACTCCAATGAAGTCACAAAATCATGGAAACAAGGGCGGAAAATTTCGCTTTTTTTATTTCAACCTTATCGTATCAAAGGGATTACAAAAACGTCAGTATCACATGAAACTCTATTATTCCTTCTTTCTCATTATGGCTTCTCATAAAACAATCCTTCGTTTTTATCTGTCTTCAAGGGGTAGCTCAACCAAAACAGTAAAGAACAAAAAAGATACTAAAACAAATAACAGATGAACCTCAGAAATTGTAAAAAAGATAACGTACGTAAAAACATGTTTTAAAAACATTTAAGGGTCATTCATCATCGGTACATCGACCTTATGAGGGAATGGTTAATTGGAGAAATTATTTTTTCGTCATAACTTAATGATCCCATCCATTTCCCGAATTCTTTTAATGAGTATTGACTTCGGGTCTGAGTGAACGAGCCCATTATTACCTTTTCTTCCCTACGTTCACTCATCCATTACATCCACTCTATTTTTGCGAGCATTTGATGCCCGACGAGAGATGATAGGAGGGAGGTGGGGAGAGGACGTTGACTTGGTGAGTGAGGACTCTATTGTCCCCCTCGGTGGGAAACGAAACAGCACGTGGCCAGGCAGATTGGACTGCGGGGGGAAAGCGACATAGAGGAGGCCATCGATCGGCTCGAAAAAGACTTCCGACACCGGAAAGCGAAACAATACAACCCAAAGAGAAACGGAAATTGCGAAAAAAATGTATTTTCCCAAGGATGAAGGGGGATGAACTTTATGTGAGATGGAAGAAGAACAACGGGCATCAAGCATCATGTATGGCCCAGGCCAAGGCGGGTCTCATGACAAAAAGGCAGCTTCCCTACTCCAAAAAATAAGATTGGAGGCAACGAAAAGTATCGGCAAAATTCGTGGGAGCAATGGCAATCTATGGACCAGAAATACTGACGGTTGGAAAAGGATATCAGAAAAGAATAGAAGCCTTAGAGATCTGATGGAGAGGTGGGTGAGGAAGGTCAAATGGATGGGCAGGGTGAAAACGAGAAAGCATTGCATAGAGCAGAAAAAGAAAGGGAACTGTGGACCAAAGCCAAAGAAAGACTGCTAGATAGGCGATACCATACACACAAGAAAGGAGAACATCAGGGGACTAGCTAGAGAAAGGAAGAAAGTTGCAGTATACCAGTCATAGGCAGGCAGGAGCTTAAACCTGGTTTATTCGAACCAATAAGAGAAACTTATACCCAACATGAAAATAGATGACATAAATTGTGAGTGGTAAAATTAAGAATTATACCTACTTCTATATAAGTTATTTATTCATCTTTATCACGCCGAAAACGGCACAATGAAGCTCATTAATTATCGGGCTAATCATCAAAAAGCAATGGACGATCATTAGCACACATGTCCGAGATAGAAGCCACCAACCCAGGCGAACTCGCGACCTTCGGACTGGCGGGCTAGGACTTACCCCACCGTTATTTAGGCCGACTTTTTATAATTTTATTTAATAGTACGTGAGAGCTCTATCTTTACGTTGCTGATACTCGCATACGATAGCATATGTTTATTTTACGATGGGCTGAAGTTGCCTTATGGGTTCAAGTTAGTTCTTCTCGCCGCTCTATCAATGAATGAAGGAATATGAACTGAAAATAGCAGGGCTCTGAAGGACACCAGAGGTCGCACACAAGGGGGAGGGGAGGATGGCCTCGATGTGAGCTTATTGAGAGCGTGAGGTCAAGAGGGTAAGGGAGACACCTCCAAGACCGTATGACGCATCAGAGGCGGATGCGATCAGGCTATCGATCATGTCTCGATCGACGACAGGGAGGAAGTCAGGAGAGGATGACGAAGAAGCCTCACACATTTCAGAGGCAAAGGCGAAGATGCATTTGCGGCGATGCTTTGACCAGCGAAAGAAAAACATGTGTCGAAAATAGTTTTTTATATTATCCACACTATCTTACCCGCTATTCAAGCTATTTCACGTTCGAAAATTCAGGCCGTTTACATTCTTATTTCCTATGTTGTCAATTAAAAAAACTTTTAGATTAACCCGCATCTTAAGGTTTAAAAATCGACGTTTCTTACCCTCTGCCGGGGATCTCTTTAGGACTAATGAGACTGCGATTTCCTGGGGAGTTCTCTGGCAGAGGGGAAGAAACGTTGACTTTTAAGCCACAAGACGCGGGTTAACCCAAACATTTTATTGATTGACAACACATGGACCGCGAAAGTTTTAACAATTTCATCTTCTCCTAAGTATTTGTCATTATTTCACACGATCCTCAAACCCTCACAAAAAGTATTTTTTTAAAGGGGCCAATCCAGCATGTAATCCTTCAGTATAGTTCCGAAAACCCTAGCTCTCCAGCCCCCTTCCATTTCCTTACTTTCCCCTCCCTAGGCCATACTGCTCAGCTTTCCTCTGCTTCTTAAGGGCATGTGGCCAATGACTTTTACTTCCCTTTCGCTCCATTCCCTCACTCCTAGATAATGTATTTATATCTGTGACCTGGCATGATTACACTGCGTTGCACACTCGTTGGAGACTCGGAGGCTGCGCGATAGGTTTAGATTTCTTGAACAATTGAGAATGGATATCTTTAACAGAGACACAGAGAACATAATATTAGAGCCACACTATATCTCCAGGTCCGATAGAAGCGATAAATTAAGAGAGATGTTTTGCCGAACGGATAGATATGGGAATTCGTTTTCCCCGAACCATAAAGGACTTTAATAAACGCTAGTCCCAACCTCGTTAGAGCACTTCATTTTTTTTTTGTAAACGGCTGGTGTCCTAACACCCCCTGCCACACGCCTTTTAGGCAGCTCGCGGGGTGTTATGTAGATGTAGATAATGATGGCTCAGAGATTCGAACGTGGTTAATGATTTTTGTGGAAAAGTACGACAATTTTTCTATTATCGATGCCTTCAACCACATCAAGCACGAGTTTAATAATTTTTAAGACAAGTTGAATCTTACGGATACGATAGAATGTCAGAGACGATGTCTTGCGACTGTTATCAACACACGTTTCCCAAGAGTGCCAATACTCTTCGTGATGGTGGAAGTGTAAAATGATAAGAAATGCCTATTGTGAAAGAGAAAAAATCTTTTCCTCTTGTTTGTGAGAAAGTAGAGTTTAAATTTTGGCATAATATTCCTCCTTCATGATTAATAAATTGAAGAATATCTAGCTATAGCTACATTTATTACCTTCGCAGTTAAATCAAAGTTGCCGCTTCTGAAACCTCCCTTAATATTGACTTCTACCGCGTTCAAAGTAGGGATTGAAAATCGATTTCGACGAAAATCGACTATCGATTCTCACTCCAATTTTGGATTTAGTCTTAGTCGACTTTTTGTTTTGATCAATCCATTAAAGTCGATTCTAGTCGATCGATTTACGGTTTTTTCTTGCCACAGCATTTGAATTCTTCCGCCTCACTTTGCACCGCGCCGAACTATTTCACTCTAAATCGCCCTTCTAATCTTCTATTTTTGAACCCTCGTAACTTAAATTTGGTAAATATGAAGAAGCGTTCATGTATTAAAATTTATTTCGCAGTGGTCGATTCCCCGCCTGCGCGAGATATCGCGTTACACGGTTTGCTCTCAAGAGTTAGCTGGCCTTTAACTCGCTCAATCTCTCCATTTATTCGTTATTGCACTCCTAGTTTTGCTCGTCCTATATCACTTTTTAGCACAAAGGGCACTTTTATTCTCATATTAAGTCTGAAATAATTACAGAGGAAAACATGCGTAATTTTTTATGGTGATCGACGCCGTAGTCGCACTACAATAATTATGTCTGATATCTGCAATAGTTAATGTATACTTGTATAGCTACATAAAATTATGCCGGTTGTTTACTATATTAACAAGAGCATTCATATGTTGGCTGCATTTTGATCTTATCTTTTTTCGCTAAAAAGTTGAAACCTATTTATACACATTTGTCAGAAATAACGGGACTGAAAGTTACAGACCACTTACTACGCCTGTTTCATATCCTGCTAATGGCCGCAATTTTTTCGCCTAGTTGAACTTTGGCGCAATCAACAGTATTGTTATTCTCAAAGTTTACTTTGGTAAAACTTGATAGTTTTTGGTCGTAGGTATTACTGGTCTGCAATCTGTAAAGAATTGGCCAGAAAATGCATGCCATGGAAGGATATACTGTGAATTATCACTGTCATCATGTGAGCGCGCGAATTATGTGGTAGGAATGTCTTGGAGCGGCAAAATACGAACAATAATTAAAAATTTATTCATTTACTTTAAAGAGCTATTGAGCATAAAATATGCAGAGCACTGTGTATCAAATTGCATTTTGCTAAAATACGGATGATTACTGAGTCGTAATAAAGAAAAATGACTTTTCGAAACACGAAATCTTATATGCGAAAATATTCTATTCAAGAGTATCTAAACATTCATTCACGAAATTTAACTTTTGTAAAAACAGGTTTGAAGGTCAAGTAGCACAAGTGCATAATCAGGAGATATGCATATTCGCATGGCGCTTCCTTCATTGTGATTATTAAGTGCACGCTGGGTATATAAATAGACGTTTAACATATTTTGCGAATACCGGGCGTCCTTCTGACTCAACATTTAAGGTGACCATGAAGAAGTCCTCAGGAAAATGGAACATTCACAACAAGAATCTAAAAAATGGGATATCTGTCCTCCAGTTGTAGCCTGAGTTCCTGGTTATAACTAATTATGTTAACGTTAGCCATAATTCCCAACTCCCCTGATAATGTAAATGAAGACCTGCAAACGAGATTGAGGATTAAGGTATAAATACAAAAGCTTTATACTGTTGAAATTCAAAATAGTGAGTCTATTTTTTAAGCGAGAGTCCCCATAACAAATTAATGAAGGTAAACTCCAATAATCTACAAAATTTTATTTGTATGCGGACTGGATTCATTTATAATTGGCGTTAAGGTCCCCAAGGATTAGCCAAGTAGGTAGAGCGATGGGCTGCTGATCTGGGGGTTCAAATCCTAGTCGAAGTCTTCGGACACTCCACAGCCCCAGTCGAAGTGCTAGGAAGCCCAGGAAAAGGATCTTGCTCCACTAGCTGAACCTGTGCCTTAGCCTGGGGTAAGCTCTAACCTCGCCTTTCTAAAGCAATCTTTGTGATCAATCACTGAGCAAGTACTCCTTATAAGGGCTCTGAAGTCCTGAAATTGGGCTTTTTAAAGTTTCAGGTAGTGAAATATGACTAATTTTAAATTATTTTTAGTCAGTAAGGCTGGTGTGAGGCGAGTAAAATGTGAAGTGGTCGGAATGTCGCACTAATGACGCATTAAGGGATGAAAGGAGTGTCAAAGGCAGGGGAGTAAGTGCAGTGGATGTAGGCTGCGCGGAAAAAGGAATGAATAGGGCGAGTAGGATGGCTTTTTTCGAGGTCACCTTCCGCGGAATAATTTTCCCCCGAGCTCATCTTTCAGAGTCAAGTCTCTCCTCTGTTGTGGACGGGGGTGGAGAGGCGGCAGTCATTAGCACGAGCACGTGCAGGTACTCCCAAAGGAAGGAGGGGAAGGAGGAAAAAAAATAGGAGCCTGCTCTCGCCTACGTAATAACCCCGGTGCTATTTACTCTTCGTAATGACGACGAGGGCTCATTCACGAAATTTACATGCTTTTTCGCGTGGGTGGGTGGGGCCGGCCGTCCCTTAAACTGGACCGAACTGGCAACAATGGATGCCTTATCATGGGGAACGCCGAACATAAAGCCTGCTTTACAAGTCGAAGTTAACCGCTATATATGTATAGTAGCACAAAAACGATATCTCGCTACTGTTATCAAATCAGAATTATCCCAAATATGCTGATATACTTCCTGTAGGCAGGGATAGAAAAACAAAAGAAACGACTTCAGCGAAATAGAAATATTTTTAATTCCCTCTTCTTTGTGAGGAAATTGACTTTTTGACTGAAATTTGGATTTACCATTGGTACCTAATAAATAATAAATTGAAAAAAACAAGTTAAACCTATATTATTTGCCTTCGTGTGCAACCCAATGTTAACCGATTGCGAAATACCAATGGCCATCGATTTGTATTGCGTTGAAATCTGAACCGCTTCAACTCACTAATAGATCAAATCAAGACCTTAATCTATTCGCATTATCTTCGCAGTGCTTAACATTTTATTTGTTCAAAATTTCTAACAACATAGTTACAGGGAAAACTCAATTCATACAAAATATATAAACATACACGTGGATATACGTTTCTGCCCAGGCGTACGAGCCGACTTAACAGTCGATTACACTGCTGTAGTACTTAGCTTCGACGTGCAATTACGCTTAAAGTCATTTCCAGAGACGCGTGTGGTACAGTCCACGTGAAAGATTACGGCTCCAAATGTGCAGAACATTGGGGATGAAAATTATGTTTTCCAATCGGTTTCCATATTTAATATTTCGTTAATCCATCGTTATAATTCCATTTAAAATTTATCTCATGCAAAAAGTTATAGCGGTATTAATTTTTAAGATGCTTTTATGTAAATTCCCAAAAAGACAAGGACTGGAGACGCAAGAGCAATTTATTCCCAGTCTGGGAAACGTAAGCTCAGGATGGATAAAAACTCTCGCTTCTTTCGAGTCACGGATACGACCTGGCACCTGACGCTTGCGAAATGAGATGCTAAATTTTAAAGGGAAAATGGAGGTATGAGAGGCAAAAAGCTAACGCCTCACGCCTACCCTGAATTAAACTAAATGGAACAGGCTCCCGAGAGGATATAAGAAGGGAGCGGGAAAAATATTGGGAGACGTGGTGGGGAGGTTAAAAAGATACAGGCGGCAGAGACAACCATGACATCCGTTGGGGAGGAATAAAAAAGCAAAAGCCACGAAAAAGAAACAAGGAAGAATACAGAAATGGGAGAGAATATTATGAGTAACGTTTATACAAATGTTTGCTTTGAAAATAAAAAAATACTTCGTCTAGAAATCATAAGTATAAAATACTATTGATGTGGAATAAATGACAGTAAAAAATCTAAGAAAAGAACTCTGCGATATTAAAATAACGAAGTAAACGAGGGAGAATATCCGTGAAGTTATTGATGCATAAAAATACCGGTAGATGAACTCATACTTTAATGAAAAAAAGAGAAAATAGTTCCGCCAATGAAACTTCGCCTTCAAATAAATAGGAGCTCAGAGGCAGAGAAGGGCAGTTATTGGATTTGGAGAAATTAATATTGCTCTGAGAAAAGTAATTAAGCTTCTTCTTGAGCATCAAGATGAAATAGGTATTTCCACAAATTCAAAGGCTTTAAAAGATGTACTATGTAATAGATGCTTTAATGGTTGGTTGCACTACTAAAAAAGTTCAAGAATAAATTTGCCATAATGCCAACATTCAGCATAAACTACATTTTGATTTTTTCTTTTACTCCTCATATTTTCATCTCAGTGATTTTTTTAATCCTAAAATTACTATTAGAGACCACCTTTAAAATTCCTCTCCCGCACAATCTTGCAAAACATCTGCCTTCAAACAAAATATCGAGGAAAAACATAAAATCCACGCCTCAGTGCATTAATATTGATGATGAAGAGTAGAAAGCTTGGTACTAGAGTACACAAAGTGTCTGACTGCTGACCGAAGGATCGTGGGCTCAATTCCCGGTTGAAACCTTCTGCATAATTTAAGAAAAGTATCTCACTGATGAGGTGAGTGTTGATGTTTTGCGAGGTCTACGAGGTGAGTGTTGATGTTTTTAAGTTTGAATGCTTGTGAGGGGCTCGGCTACGTGGGCCAGTAGTTGGAAACCCATATATTAGCTTTTTCGAATGGTGAGAGTTTTTTTCCTCAAAATTTTCATGAGTTTAATTTTTTCAATTGGTCACCGATATTTTTAGGTCCTAAAGCGCTACACTATGCAGGAATTTTACTGAATGGAAAAATATGCAATTTATAATGTTTCCTTTTCTCAATACGTAGAAAGAAATCGCATTCACACCATTTAACCCGATACCAACTGCCTTTTTGTAGAGGAAAATGTCATTAATATGTACTATAGCTCCACGAAGAATTATTTTAAATCTCATGCACTTTAAAACCTGTTTTACATGGCCTAGGTCGTACCAGTGGGTGAGCTACATCGGTCACTTTCCGTCTTTGGAATCATTAAACAGCAATTTTCACGTTTACCACTTTTCCTTCAAGTATTCTACTTCCACGTCCATTAATCATTCTTCCAATGAAAATACGTCCAGTGGGAACGTAACTCAACCTTCAAATGTATTTGATGCATAATAGGAGTGAACAGAAAATTAGCTAAAACTGAAACATTGGCTATGCCTCCTCTCAGTTCTCTCTAAAGACTCTTTGCCACCAAGTCTTCATATATCTCGTACATTTTCTTCTAAACTTAATACTAATCAATAAATCTAGTTTTTCAATACAAATTAAAAACCTGTTTATGTTCAATAATTTCACAAGGAATTACTTACATTCTGTATTATACTTTCAATGAAAGTAGTTAAATATTAATAAATTTTAATTTTCAGAGTTGAAAATTATAAATTTCACGGTCCATTGGTGAACTGTAATTTTTATATTAAGAAATAATTTTGAAATTACAATCGCGTTTTTGTATTCTAAATACAATGTTTACGAGCAGTTTGTTTTTTGTATCTAAAATACTATTGAAATGTACTTTGCCTACCTCTGCCCTTGGCACCAATGTTTGACTGTAGGCTATTGTCGACGCCTGGTTTCTTTCCCAACCCTTCGCAAATATCGCAAATGTCCTAAGCTGTCGGTCGCCACCTCCATACACCAACCTACCCACGGATAGTAGCAATGCCGGTAATCTCAACGTGGCCCACGTCTGTCAGGAGGAATCGCAGGGAGGAGGTCGCAATCACGCGATTGAGAATTGGGCACTGCGCTCTCACCCACTCGTACCTCTTCACTGAAGAGAGAATTCCACCCCTTTGTGATGATTGCGACTCTCCCATTACTGTGAGACATCTCCTGACAGAGTGTGAGAAATACCGTTCTGTGCACCATCGGCTGAACATCGGGGGAGACCTAGGGCACATCCTAGGAGACGACCCTGATAGTATCAGCCGAGTCATAAAGTTTTTAATAGAGACTGGGCTAATTAATAGTGTTTAAATTCCAACCTTTTTATCATCTGACTACTCCTTTTATTTTTATGAATGTTTAAATGCTTTTTAAATGTATCTTTTAAAATTTTGATTTTATAGATTTGTCGGTGGTGCAAATGGCCTTAGTTGTCGAGACACCCTAAAACAAAATACTACAACTACTACCAGTAGTAATGCCGTGGAGTAAAGAAAGATAGAGGCTAATGAAAATATAGACGTGAATTGTAATGGAACTCTTAGGGAGAAAATTATGCGAGACTCGTGGATTGACGACGATGGGTAAAGAATATGAGCCTAAATGAAGACTGGTGACGAGTGAAATCCAAGATGTAACGCCATAATTCGCTGTGAACCGAGGAGAGAAGATGAGAGTCCTGGAATGTGGTTGTGGAAGAGAAAGGGAAAGGCTTGATGGACAAAAGGAGGGAGGTGTACAAGGAAGTACTTGAGGTGAAGTGTGGAGGAGATTAAGTGGCTGCGGAGGAGAGAGGCTCACTTCAAGTCCCCACGACGGAGGAAAGGACGTGGGCGGGGAAGGAAGTGGGCGGGAGGGGTAAGCCGATCTGCGAGGGAGGAAATGGCGGCGGAGGTCAACAGCCCGAGCTCGAGAGTCATTGGTGCAGATGATGTTCTTGCGTACTTCAAACCAAGATAAACCTTATTACATTCTTCAAATGATGACAGCTCTAATCTGAACATGATATAGTGGAGAAATAGGGTGGTTTCCTATTATTTTTTTATTGCCTAAATCGAAAGATTATTACTCCTGGAGGACGTATTTCACGCTTTTACATTTTTAAATGACGATATCTATTTTTCACGATTAAATTAAAAGTGAAAATTTTCAAGCGCGCGAAAACGCGACGGGTAAGTATGAATGCTGGGAAAACTCCGTGTGACGTCGTTCTAGTTCCCGCTGCCGCAAGTGAGGTGACCTTGGGGCTAGGCTTTGAGCGCTGATACGACGTACGATGCTAGCAGGTAGCAGAGTACCCTGCTAGCTGGTAGCGCTTGCCTTAAATAAGGATTATTAATACCTTATCAAACGAAGGAAACTTTCCGACCTTAGCCAGTTTTAATAGGTGATTATTAAGAGATGTTTCCCTGAGATCTGTGCCTCATGCATGCATTGGTAATCTCAGACGATGTAAAACTCCTATCTACTCGCATATAAACTAGGTCCCTGTGACGTCACGAGGAGTGGCATCGCATGGGCGCCAATCTGGCCTTTTTTAAATGAGGATAAAATTGACCATTGCCATTCGTATAAACCGGCATTTCTAAAACAAAATAATTTGTGTATTGTGAATACACTAATGGTGGGTAACGAATCACAAGCAATACCTTTCGTTTTCTTTGATAAAGGAAACTACCCTATTAACTGATATAAGTGTACGCATAACTTAGGCTCGACCGGTATTTTTAGGTGAAGTACGACAGCGCTTAATACTTACGCTATCATCTGATCATTATCAGCTTATTTCAAGTAAACCTTGGGAAGCATTTTTCAGTGTATAGAATTTTAAATTTTGGCTCCATTATTTTCTCTAATGTCAACGTTTCATATTTGAAATTCAAAAAAACATCGAAAAACTTGTCCTCTACTTACTATGAAAATTTCAAGCTAATGGTGTTAATTTCAAATTAGTTATATATCACCAAGAAAGAAAAAATACGACAGGGCGAGGGAGGGGTATGATATTTGATGATATTTCACGGATTTTATTTTTCACCCAAAACATTTTAATGTCACATTAGAGTTGACACCGATAGATTCGAAGTTAAATCCAAAACAAATGCGTGGTTTAATACTAGGAGCTATTTCGTTACCATTAACCATAGGCGGATCCAGGGGGGGGGGGGGCACGGGGGCACGTGCCTCCCCCAGACCCTCAAAAATATGCATGATTTTTAATACGGTCCCATTATCATTGCGTTCGTTTTGTATTACGAGGTATCCTTGTGCCCCACCCAGAACAAAATCCTGGATACGGCCTTGCTTGTGCCCCTCCCAGAAAAAAATCCTGGATCCGCCCCTGCCATTAACGTCTGCAATACGATTAACATCAATATTTTTTAACTCCACGATTTGAAATTTTTCCAATTTAGGATCGAACGCAGCCTACCACAATTATTAATTAGACTTTAATTACGTAGTTTAGACTTTAAAAACTAAAATATTCCTGTCTCAAAATCATCGTATAATTAACTAGCATGGGGAAAAATTCCCCTGAGCCACGAATAAAACCACGGACATTCGGTTTTTCGGACCTATTCTATTTTTTTTATACTGCTGATAATTTTACCGAGCCGTGTGGTGGCAGATGTTACACCCTCGCGGTCCATTGAAGATGGCAACGCAAAATAAGGAGGACTTCAAAGAAGCTACGACCAGTCCTAGTTCTATTCCTGGTCCAGGGGATTTTCGCCCTTAGGGATTAATGTGGATTCCAACGTATTTCACGCTAAAAGAGTAAAAAAGTACTCAAAACCTTCAACGCCTTAGGCTGTCACGAGGACTCTAGTGCCAGACTGGACCTCGACCCAGGAACTAAGAGCTTCCTATTCCCTCAGGATTACCTCCTACTCAAATTCTCCGATTCAGCGAAGCTTGTGTAGACTTTACTAGGGAAATAATTATTTTAAGCATTTCGAAAGACTCTACCTTTTTAGAAGATAATAGTTGGACCTAATTCCAAGAAAATTTTGAAGAGCTTAGGGTTTGAGAATAAGTGAAACTGTACGTCTCACAGTGGGCTGAAATAAAAAGACGCCCAAAATTTAACGAGAGGATCATCCTTAGTAATTTTATACACACCCAAACTGTGATTTTTGTCTAAGCCTAATAAATATGTTATTTACAACTTGAATATAAATGTGGTTGGTTTTGACAAAGAACTCATTACAGTTCTGTCATCGCCAAAAGGTTTTTTCACCTAGAGCCCTGGGTTATTTTATGCTCAGTGTGCAGAAATTTGTGGAGCTAATCATAGATTACAAGGCTAATTACAGAGCTCTCTATTACCATTGAAATATTTAAAACTAAAAAATCTATTAACTGAATTTAAAAATAAGAGAAGCGTCATTAGGTGACTGAAACAGTAGTAATGTTGCCTTAAACCACGTGATAGTATCCACACCTTAATTTTCTTAATCTTCAAATGTCAATCATCAATTTTTATTTTTCATTATGAATGAAAAAAATCCAAAAACATAAGCCTGAAACGATTAGTTATTAATTCTACGTGTCGGTAATAATTATTTACAATTTTTAACAACAATAATAATAATTTGCCAGCGATATACGAAAAAATGGCGGACATCAATGTTCTAGTTATAAGCAGAGAAAACGACAAATTATTGACGATCAAAGATAATTTAACACGGACCCACTTAAAAAATTATAAAGTGTTTATCTGAAGAGTTGTGATGCGACTGCTGGCGACGCCGAATGTCGCAGCAGTTATTCTTCACGAGGAGTCGGGTCGCGCCGTGAAAGCCGGCAACCCGCGGGCCCACAGAGTGTTGGGGCAGCGTGAACCGCAGGCGCCGACGGTCCCCACGCTCATTCGTCTAGGGCGTCTGTCACGGACGGGCCGCGAAGAGTATCCCAAAGGAGGGAGGGATAATGAGACAAGTCCCTTGCTCTCATTTGCGGACTAGAGTAAATCCGGGGGAGCGACGAGTGGCTGCTGATATCACACCTTTTGAAGAGAGCGGTGGTTACAACGGAGAGGAGGAAAGAGAGTATTTGCAACGGTCGGAGTTAGATGATTAATACTTATGATCGAACATCGGTAGATCCTCCCGAAATCACACGTCTTGCAAAGACAATATTTTTAAAAGCTATTTCCGAATTATTTACAACTCCACTGTCCTCCGATCTGATAAGAAATCAGTCATAGGTTCCTAAATAATGTCCATTTCTAACTTTCTTCATTAATTTCTCGGAAAATTTGTCTCTAAAACGGGTAAACGTTGTGCAATGAGATGGAATAGCATTGAAATAAATAGTAGATTGTTCACATATAGCCAATAGTAACCGATATCCGCAAGTCTAATGCTTATATATATGCTTATTCTTTAAACCGCACTATGCACTACTTAAAATAAGTATTCACATTTGATACGCCTCATTTACTTAAGTTGAGCTTCTCTTTACAATTGCCATCGCCGTCTTAGGTCATACTTTAGTCGACTTTTTAAGCGTTAAGGACCATTAATAGAAAAATAAACTTGTCAATTTAATAACGGAGGGAGCACATGTAATGTGATTTCACGAGATATAGATCAATTGAGGGGTTGTTAGACATAAATAGCGCTGACCTAATTAAAAGGAGCGGACTGACTTGGGCGAGCGGAAATCCCCGCCGGGCCCCCCATCCCTGCGGGGCCCCAGGATCGAAGGCCTCGAACGGCATCTGGGAGCCGTGGGCTATTCCGGCTCCTTCCATTTTCCTTCGATCTTGCAAGTACGTCCATTGTAAAATCAATGAATACGTGCGAACCCTGCAGCGGTTTTGGCTTGTTCATCATTCTTCTTGCACAAATCAACTCTCTAACTTTTTAATCGTCGAGACTTATCGGGGATGGGTTTAATTTTAATTTATCATGTGAAACGTTTACCTTTATGACACAAGTTAAATTAGCACAAATTACAACTGCAATTGTCCTGGGTTTTATTAAATATTAATTAATTATTGCTAAAGTGATAAATTAGTCACGAAGAAAAATCGGGAGCGAAGACACGTACCATTACTTCACAAATCAAATTAACACATTTTGAAAATACAATTTATAAGCATTCAGGACGAAAAATCGGGAGCCACTGCGCGTGGGACCGAACGCCCCTGTTTCCATTACATGAATCCCTTTTTTGTTTATTTTCGTTTCACCAACAAGAATTCGTCGTCAAGGAAAGTTGTTACACACGAAAATATACGTTAAATATGTATCTCACTTTTTTTTAGGATTTTGCCCTATGGGGCCCTTTGATCACCTTACCGCCGTGGCTCTTGGGTAACCAGTCCGTAGCTGCTGGTCAAATTAACGGGAAATTTGCCAATATTTTGGTCGATTTGGAATTTGAATGTAATTTCCACAATGCACTGTACATCAGTCATTGGTTTCCTGAGTTTTTCTTTCGTGTTTCTATTACTCAAGCCGTCCAATATGGAATAAGTAATATCGGGATGAAAAAACATGAATGTAATAATTGAATGGGGAAGTAAGCCCCTGAAAAGAAATCGAGCCAGCTTAGGAAAAGGTCAATTCACTTTTAATATTTATTGGGTAGCAGTAAGCTGTTAGTTCTTCAGAATAATGATAGATGGTGTCCTGTATGCGTTAAGCTAATTATAATCCTACTATATGTATAGGCTTATTTTTTTCAAGAGCTAAAGTTATTTTCTATATAACGATCTTGAGTATTTATCGGTGTATTAAAGTAAATATTTCGCAATAATCATTGATACAACGATATACCTATATTAAATAGTATGTACTGTAATATATTGACGTGAAACATACTCATTATCTTGTGCGTATTCATGGATATACTTAAATGTATGAATTGAATTAGGCGGTGTTTAATCAAATTTGAAAGAAAAAAACCTTCCAGAAATAGAAACAAACCATCATTTGTTCTAAAAAAAACAAGTCATTGTAATCACGCGAGTTAGTCAAAGAAACGATAATGACATTTGTTAAAGCGAGATCATGGTCTTAAACCCTGAAGCCATACGCGTATTCTGCCAACGCAAGGGACAGTGCAGGCGCGAAATTAAATCCCGCGGTACTACTGGAAGCCTTGTGAGTGTTTGCCGCGACGAGACAGAAAATACATGGAAATCTTTTCTTTGGAAAATATTCAATCAGTCCGTTCACAAAGACACGCCAACGACTACATGTATTCAGCCTAAATATTTTCCTAATATTAGTTTACACTTATTGTTATCGTTAGATGTCATTGATCATTTAAATCGTTAATGTAAACAACTGCAACGTTGGGAGAATTAACCCAATACCACACCCGGTGGGAATCCCGAGAAATTTTTCATCAACTGCAGCGAAAGTTTTCTTCGATATATACGTTCAATGGTGTGGTCATGAAAATCCACACGTTGAAACAAAATACGTACACGAATCGTTCACCATAAGACTTGATCGAGGATTTCAATGGATGATCTGCCAAATATTTACTCTCGCCGAGCGCTGACTATCACTGCACCAATAATGCAACCGCAAGCATTGTAGCTCAAGAAAAGTAAATAGGCAGATTTTACCAGGCTTTGAACTGGAGTAAAAATCTTCACCCGGACCAGTTGACTGGAAAGTAACAAAACACGTCACGTTTGTGAATAGTAAATCTAATCAAGGTTAACAGCGAGCATTATTGAAAAAAATTAAATTAATTAATTTAAATTAAATTAATTAATTAAAAAATTAAAATTAATAGTTGAACGACAAATAAACAATAAGCTCTAATGGAAATTTTACTGCTCTAATCCAAACGTTTCTCGAAGATAACTGAATGTAAACAAAAACTTAATTCCCATTGAGATAAGTCTAAATTTTTCCATACTCACGAGCTTCTTCGAACATCAACGATTTCCAATAATGGCAGAAATGCACAGGAACTGAATATCATTAACCCCATTGGCCAATAAGGCGTCGGAAAAGAAAATTGTCATTTTTGGACCGAGTAGATATATGAATGCGGACCACCGCAGCCTTCCAAGGTCAAATATGCCTGCGGTGGCGCCGCCGCGGGCACTCTCTGGTGGTTAAATAGGGCACATATGTCTCAGTTGCCCCAGGCGAAAGCACACACACCACCCCCTTAAGTGAGACACCCCTCCTGCCCCCCCCCCTCAAGGCCCCGACGCTCTAATTTCCGCGACGAATGAAATCCTGTGCCAAAACAGGTCGAGCCCGAGGGCCGTTATTCAATTCGGAGTGCAAGAGAAGGACAAACTCACCTCGGTCGGATTAGAGCGGGGCAAAGAGCCGGCCGCTGCACATCGATCTCCGATCAATTCGTCCACAGGAGTCATCATAGGCTGGACGTGGCCACTCCGTCCTGACAGTAATGAAATGGGAGGCAGGAGATGAACAACTGGACAGTCGAAAAGGAAATGGAAGGCTGGTGATTTCGTCGTGTGGCAGACAACTCTGTATCACCTTATTGAGGACACGATAACTCACGAAAGTTTTCACCTTTGACTTTCAAACTTGCCCAAAAAAATTAAAATTGTAAAATCTCGGTCAACTTCAGGAGTCAAGGGATAGCGAGTGATATGAAACTAAAAACCAATCCAAAATATGGGGAGTTAACTTTCTCCTCTTCTCAAATTCAATGCTTTTTGAGTAAATAGCCAATGAAGGGTGACATTTCATGCGATTTTCATGTAAATGGCGCTGTTGTCGTCTAAATTAGTTGGAAAAATGTTGACTTAAGAATTTTAGGCTTATCCATATTTTCTATTCCTATATTTATTGTTAACTATACTCATATATATACGTGCTATTCTTGTTGATATACCATCATGGGACCAGGAACAAAAGGAGAGATTTATTTATTAGCTCTTGTAAATAACTTTCATCACATGTGATTTTTAATTTCGTCGTAAAAATATTTCCTAATGCTTCCTAGATGCCAATGATATTATTTCACGTTCATCATGGTAGTGGTCCTAATTCAAAGTTTCCGCATAATGTCCAAAATTGGAGGAAATAAAATGTTTCACATGCAACAGAGAAAATAAGATCACCTTCATCATAACTAGATATCATCTGGTCAATATCTCCAATAGTATGCACGTAGCTGATTGTTAAAAGATCGCGAAAACTGCCGCTTTTTATTTAATGATTAAATTATAATTGACTGATTATTTTTAATATACAAATCTACGTACATCTGTGGGCTATGTCGAAGGAGAATTTTAGTGGAGTCTAAATCGGTTAAAGCTTATTTAATCGTCTTAAAAGTCTATGGGGTTAATAAGTATACCCTGTCAACATTTGGCTATCTCTCAATTTTGGCAATTTAGGCTCGGTATTGTCTAAGATGTGATTTTTTTAACATTTCAGATACAGAAATACGTTAAAAACGACGTTCTATATGTGACCTAAAACTTTCAAGATGGTTATGTTCGTTTTAATGAACAAAAAACAGGCAAAATGCAGCCGATCGAGAGAATCATCTCCTAGGGGATTCCTGTTTATAGTAACCCCATGAACTTTTAATACGATTAAATAAGCTTTAACCGATTTAGACGCCACTAAAAATTCTCATTCGACATAGCCCAAAGATGTACGTAGATTTGTATATTAAAAATGTATATTAAAAATAATCAGTCAATTATAATTAAATCATTAAATTCCATACCGAAGCAAAGGAATTCACATTCTCGTGAAAGTTTCAAAATATCTTATCGAAATAGAGGATAATCGACAAACGATAACCTCTCTTTTCTACCTAGCTAATTCTCTCCTCAAAGGCACCGAGACAACGAGCAGCCATTTTGACTTGCAATACGGTGAACACATTTGAAAATGCCCCATTGTCGAGGGCCGACTTCCACTTTTCTCCCGCAGAAGTAAATGTATAATAACAGCCGCAAGATCTCTTTGCCATAATACTTAAATATGTATGTTGATCTAATATTTTGGTACAAATTAGAGAGCCAGTTTTTGCTTCTCCCGACTTTACGCCTTTATTGACTTCTGTGAAGTTTAAACTGCACTAACTGTAAGTGTATGCTATCTCCATTCAAAAAGAATTTAAATGAAGATTTTATTCATTATGTTCTCATTCTGTTTTTCGTAACTCGAGGAGGAAAAAGCGGGCACTGCTGAAAACAAATGTTCGTATGACCATGTGAGTGCTAGAAGTACACTTAATTTTGATTGAGTTTGATCTTAGTTATTTCATTGCAATATAGGACCTTAATTAGCTTTATTAACGAAGAGGGTATATTGAACATTGAATCTTCTATAGATTTAAAGAAACAGATTAAAAAATTATGTAATTCACGGAATTAAATGAAGCCCTATGAAGCACGAGGTTGACCTGGCTGTTCCAGAAACCCGATTGGCACGGGTGCCAAATCGGATATTGTTTCCTTTCCCGTGAAAGTATTTTCCGGAACCTCGCGATTTTTACTGGGTTCTGGATGCGACCATTGTGGAGGAACTCCACCCAATATTGAAGGCTTTGATTTGATATCGTGGCCACGCCCAAGAAAATAAACTATAACTACATAAACCGCGACCTCATTTCGGTGTCCCATTCAAAGCAAAAGACAACGAATCAAACGAAATTGGGGGCGAAGGGACTTCTCGGCCATCACATGGAGTGGTGAAATCAAAAGTTGAAGCATATTTGATGTGCGTTGAACTGTCAGTGAAAAATATGATAAAAATGAGTTACGTAAGAAGCGTACGTGCGTGCCTTTCTTTGAAGTTCACAATAAATCCTGACGTCCATAAAAACAATGACACGGTGCCACCAACTAATGGCCACGGTTTTCCCCTCACTTTTAGTCAAATGAAAACTGCAAAGTAAACTGTAAACAACATTTTCTGATTTCCACCCTTAGTGATATCGCCTTGACTGCTTCAGACGTCCCGGATGTCATTATCAACAGAAAAAACTGATATGACGCAGAAAAAAACTTAAGAATTTGTTGGGGTAAAATAAATCAGGAGCGGAACATTTTCAAGTTCAGATTGACGTTTTCTCCGCAGCGGGTCTGAGCCCTGCCGACTGAGCTTTTTGGGCATTATTTGAGCCGGTTGTTATATCGTATACGTCACTATAGTTTTACGAAACGTGAAAAAAGCAAGAGGGTTTTTGGATATTAAAGAAAAATACGCTGAACATAATGACACTACAGTCTACCCATAAAAAGAGTGTGGATGAGAGAAAAAACGGCTAAATTACCAGCAGCGGAAGCCGTAAATGCCATGTTAACGCGACCCGATGCTCAGGCACATCGTGCACGGGGAAATTATCCCGCTGCACAGCGGTCCGAAATCGGAAAAAAAGACATAGTTACCACTCAATACTTATCATGTGCCATGCTTCAAATGACGATTTCTAAGAATTGATTCTCAAAAAAACTTGATAAATCGACCGCTATTACCGAGCCTCAGGGTCCTGCGTCGCGTAGCTCAGACAGACGCGCGATCGCAAAATCGCTCTCATTTCCTTGGTCGCAAACTTTTTTTCAATATTTCTTATAAGTATTATTAATAAATTTCTAATTAACACTGTGATGTAAATTTGCCGAGTTATATACTTCGTAAACTAACGCGCGCGTTTTTTTTTTAATTGGTCATATTTGGGCTACTGTATCTCGGCAACGGATCAAATTTATGTAAAATGTCGTATAAATCCATAATTTTCAATCATCCATGAGTATTTACGCTAATTTTTAAGACTTTATAAAAAAAAAGCCATTTTGTACTTTAGTCCGGCTTTTTCCGATTTCGGACTATTATGCGCTGGGGCATCTTGAGGAAAGTGCTAGTTGATTTCTTGTGATGAGTTTCCACGGACTCAATTTGTCTACCATTGATCTCACAGATCTGTGAATTTAAAATTAGGGTAAGTATATTGAATATATTTACTTATTACCGGACATACCGGTACAGCTTACTTAAAGTGATTAAGTATCAGATTGAGCCACTAACATGATTTTGGTGAAATAATAATGCCCAAATGCAATCCATAAATTTAGGGTAAATCTCATGAGAACGCGAAGGAGCATAAATAATTAAAGAATTGGTAAATAATTCTCATTAAAGCCTTGGTTATCTCGTAAAAGTAAAGAAAAAATACTCTTTGACAAGTCCTTCAAATTTTTCATCCCGAGTTGTGATTCGGTGTTAACACGCTGCTTTCTTGCTGGAAAAAGATGTCCAATTAAAGGAATTATACGATTTTGTAATCATTAAGTGTTTCCCTTCTTTCTCCGCGATATAGCGCATGTAGCTTTGCCCCTACTTCAATATGCTAAGTTTTAAAGAAATCTATTGTGGAATCGAGAGATCTTGCCTCGATCCTTTACATGTGCCTCTCGTGGTCTATTGTATATTTATATAAACACTCTAATGTGCGATTCATCGTCTCAATGAAAAATTTACCTTAAACGAGTAGATGAACCAGAACTCTAATGTCGCGATGTCACCAACTCATAAAAAGAGGGTGGTATATTTTGCGGTTGCACACGCGGTTCCACGATCTTGCACTAACGAACAAATGGTCGAATGTTTTCTTCGCAGAGTATCTTTCACTTTCATCCACCGTTTTACTATGAAATGAGATCTTGTTTGTGAGTGAACGATATCATTAGAAAATCAATTTTTGAAACTTTTTATGAAAATGACGTATGCTTCATCAATTAATAAAACGTTTGGGTTAACCCGCTTCTTCTGGCTTAAAAGTCAACGTTTCTTCCCCACTGCCGGGGAATGTTTCAGTGCTAATGGTAGTCCTTAACATTCGCCTTGCCCAATCAACCCAAAGGTTGTATTAATTGACAAATAATGTACCGCGAAAGTTTTTACATCTTCGACACGTGCTTTGTTTCTTGGACCAATCTCCTGACGGGAATAATAAAATGTGCTGGATTTTAATTTGGTTTTGGTTTCTTTGCAGGGAGCGGGGACGACACAGTGCCAGGTCAGGAAGCGATCGACGGCCGTCGAGCCGGAGGTCGGAGGCGGAGCGTGCAGCGGCGCGTGCAGCGGCGCGGGCAATGGCGGGGGCAGTGTCGGGGACGGGGCCAGTGAGGGCGGTCTGCTCCGCTGGAGCGACATGCCGCCCCACCTGCAGTTCAACCCGTATGTGCTGGGCGGATACCGACCTCTCCTCTCCTTCTGGGGGAGCGTGGCCAGCCTTTTCTACTTCCACAACGAGACCATCAACATCCTGACGCACGGTGAGACACGCTCAGAGAAAGTGTAAACAAGAGCGCTCGCTGAAGGTGACTGCGCCGTAACCAAAACCCGTGGTCATGAAACGAATGGCCGAATGCGCAATTGCTCTCTCTTACTCGGAGATGTGGGACAATTATTGGATTACATCGATTTCTGTGGACAATATTCCACGAATAGGTGATAAAAAAAGTTGGACGAAGCACCACTTAAAAGGAATTGTGCTTAGTTGCTCTTACTATATTAAATTAGTGATCACTTGCCAATTGCAACCCCCAACTACCGTACCATTAAGGGCAGTCGAAACAGGAAATTTTATAAGATTTGATGCTTTCCCCGAGATTTATGTTGCTGAACTTCTCTCTTATTATTTTTTAATAATTCATCTACTTTTTTCTTATTAATGACTGAAGCCAATCCCGAACCAACGCCATCAAGCGCCAAAGAGCGGACCAGTCCTGCCGCACAAGACCGGTTTCCTCGAAACGAATTCTAGATACTGAACATAATTTTGCAAAAAATATATATAATTAGACAAATCAGATTCATCACGTAATCTTAGACTTTCCCGTTTCAATCTTCCTGGCATCCGCGGAAGGCGCAAATCTCCCTTTTTTACAATGAGCAAGAGATTAGCTAAAGAAAGACCGTGACTCCCAAAATGGCTAACTAACATGCATTTTAAATGCAAATATGCACAAAATTTTAACGAAATGAGAGTGCTTGTTGAAGTACTAAAACTTTTATATAAGATATAACTAATAACTTCAGGCTTTACTTTGTGAAACCTCTCCATATTGGAAGTAAGGAAATAAAACTTTGTAAGGTTCACTGTTATTTAATTATGGGCACGACCCGGGTTTCGTAACTTGGTTACATCGTCACGTGACTGATCTTGCATGCATCATACATTTATACACAAAGTACACAAGTGACAGTGAGGACATCTATCGGAAAGGAAAATGACTGGTTGAAAGGGCGGGGGTGAGGGTTAAACACGGAATGGAATAGTGAGAGGAGGGGGGCAGCCTTGATTTGGGACGAGGGTTTTTCCTGTGAGGATAGTTATCTGACCAGCCAGGGGAGGGCGGGGTTAAAGTGGGTGAGGAGACGAGAGCTAAAGAAGGTGGCGGTGTTGGGGAAGAAAGAGAGAATTAGCGGGGTACATTGAGCTCGGTTATTTTTTAATGCAAATTAAGGTTTAATCTCAATTAAATGAGCTGAGAAAAAACTAAAATTTGCATAATTTCCCGCGCATTTAAAGGGAGCGTTAGAAGTAATTCCCAAGATGGGCAATTGTTCCCCCTCATTCGGAGAGGTGGGACAATTATTCCGTTGTATCGATATCTGTGGATGATATTCAGCGAATTGGAAATTTAAAAAATCCGGAAGAAGCACCACTTAAAAGGAATTGCGCTTAGTTACAGTTACTATATGAAATTTATGATCACTTGCCAATTTCAATATATAAACGAGGAACTAGCAACACTTACAAATTCAGATGCAGTATTCTTTCTGTATCCTCAGTTATCTTTCTATAAATCTTTCTATAATGCCCTAAAAAGTTCTCGATTATATAATATATGATCTTCTATCAGCCACTATTTGAAAACAATTTATTCATTATTACGGAGGCTTCCGCGGTTAGTTAATTGGTGATGGTTTTCCGGGTTTACACCGCGTTGATACAACGCGGTGTAAACCCGGAAAACCATCACCAATTTATTCATTATTAAAACATAGGAACACACTGCAGCTGCATTCCCTGAAGAAGCATGTATATATTGTGAATAATCTTACACATTTTAGTGATATTCTTGGTCAAGGCACGTTGGTACTGTAATATAGTGAATATGTTGATTTATTCTGGGAAACAATACGAAGTGTACGAGCAATGGGGAACATGCATGAAATTTGTTCATCATGCTAGTTAGTCTCATTGAGAAAACTTTTTCACTAGTCCAAATATATAAGCCAAAACTCTCCTTGTACTCCACAAACGTCAATAAATGCTGATTAAACATGCTCGAAAATCGCTTGAAGTCACGTGACCTGAAACGCCCTCTGACGTCATCGCACGGTACACCATTCAATTCGCTAAGAGAGTAGAGTGTAAGAGCCTTGGATGCAAGATATCGAAGTAAAAATCTTCGTCGAGCTTTGTAGTAGTTCCTAAAAGAATAAACTGACTTAAGAGGGATTTAAGAAGGCACAATACCTCAGTTTGCTTTTGGTCGACATCCTTATGGCGGCTAATTTTCTGAAAAACAGTGATTGCTTCGTCACTAGCGCGATGCGGGAGTAAAATAAGGAAGGAAATAATTACGCGATTAATGAAAATTATTGTCCATTACGATATATTATATCTATTGCAAGCTGAAAATCTATCTTATGTATTTACTTAGTTACCTACCATGGGGAACTTAGATAGTTTTCCCTAATCGGCCAAAGTTGAGATCCAAATGATCGTGAAAAGGTAAAAAAAGTATTTGATAGACACAGAAATAAGTTTCAAGTACTATTTACGCTGTACTTATTCAAGTTCCTGTTTTTTAAACAGAAACCCACGAAATTTTAGATTTTGCGTTGACAGGCATCGAACTTTAAGGGGAATCCCAGCAGCAAACACTTATTTTGCCTTACCAAAAGCCACATACTTCTCATATACTCCTTTTTTTCCCCGTGGTTTAATTGTAATCAGTATTTATTCTCATGAATAGCCACCTTCCTTTATGTATATAATCCTACAATCGGACAATTAGGTACATTTCTAGGGTTATTTACAAGGTGAAATGAGTGATACATCATAAATTTGGTGGGCATCCGAGAAATACTGGTGATTTGATAAAACCCCACGGTAACCCTGGTTCAAGAGTGTACTTACGTTGAGAAATATCCCGTTGACAGTGTAAATAATATATTTAACTCCATTCCGTAGGTCATCAACCACTTTCTTCTCTTATTTTTGTCGTTTGGGGCACAAGCAAAAACCTTCTCCGGCGAGAAAATAGAGGTGCTTGAGTGACGTGGCACTAAATACGATATATATGGTTTTCACACGTTTGTCTATTGAATATCCATGCTGCAATATACTTATTCCACTAACCAAATGATGTGGGTGTCCAACGTAGATCACAATCTACAACCAACTTATTTAATATTTTCATTTAATCCTTCCAAATCTCCCCAAACAATCCCCTTTATTTTTTTCAACAACGCCTTGGCTACCCAAAATATTCACAGTCTGCATTTTATCGTTTAAACAGCAATTATTTTCGCCAAATTTCCATTTGAGCTCTCGTAGATCGATTTTCTATCCACTTCCTCAGTCTGTCATCAGTGGATACCGTGCCGTGACGTCACGCTCCGATGACGTCGTGTTTTCAAGCAGCCGATGACGGTCAATTTTTAAAGATTCATAACTCAGCTAAAAAGCATTATTCATTCGCGAAATTTTCGGCGAGTACATTTCAGTTAGAGGCCTTCTTATTCCATTACTTTAAAAAAATTGTGCATGTTCCCCATTGTTACATTTCTATATAAAATGCTATAATTTAATGACCCATGACGTAATAGTATACGGTAACTAAGTTACAACCGGTTACTAAGCCAATCAGCAACTCTCCATCTCTGACAATTAATTACTTCTCTGCATGGTTCACATGCGATGTTCCAGCTTAAGCTCACAATAACTTGGAAGCGATTCATGTCATTGCAACCAAATTTATGTTCTCGTAATTAACTCATATTTGCTATAAATGATGTTAGTTTCAATCAAAGAGTTGGGACGTCACAATTTCGATCTGGATAGCGCTGTAATATGCATTTCCACATTGTTACTAATATTTCACTGTCTTTAACGTCAGAAAGAGCATTTGATTTTTACCGAATGATATTTATGGAGATATAAACGAGAGTTTTCTCCGCCAGCTATCCTCAAGGACTAAAAGTCAATTCGAGATGTATCGGGGCCGCGTTTTCCAGGTTCGTTACTACGGCAACTATATTTCCATGGCAACTAGGATCGAGGAAGCCAACAACCTCAGAGGCAACAACCTCATGAATATTTTTAGGTAAGGAGGATAGCCTGCAGAAGACTATCAGTTTGGTTAGTATAAATATCAATAGATACAAATAGCTGCATATTAGTAACGCTGTGACCATTCGGATAAATCAATACCAAAAACGAATCTATAATTACACTTCTAATTTAAAAACGTGAAAACAGCTATTTTTCCGTACCTGATACGTTATTGAAACTTACAGCATTAAAAGAGAGAATATTTCTCTATTAATTAATCTATTTTGGTTATAATAAAATCAAATTACTTATATCCATGGTATGTGTTATCGAAGTTGGTACTTCGCGCGAACACTCTCAAAAAAGGTTATTTTCGTTTTCTCTGCAACCGCGATAACTAATCAAACGCTTTTCTTAAGCTAAAATATACTAAAAATTAATGCAGAATTGAACAAGGATGATTTTGGTGCAATTAGTGGTCTCTCTGTTCGTTATTTAGTTATTCGTACTCAAAAATGAGGGCGCACAATATCTGCGCCGACTCTGCGTACGTGCTCACGGCTGGAGATGACGATGGCGATATCTTTTCTGAGGGAAAACTACGAGAGAATGTAAAAAAAAACTCGGTTCATTTCTTGCTGACACGAGAGACCGATAACATCCGCCCCAATGTGGTGAGAAGCGAGGGAAAATGGGTGTTCCTCCACGCTGAAGAGGTTCCATAATGGCCACGGATTAACAGGCACGTTCATTTAAAAATTGAAGTAGGTGAGAGAGCTCCTCCTCCCTCATGGAGTCGTACCGAATGGAGGGATGGACCCAAGGAGACTGATGGGCGTGGACCTCATCACCCGGACGGAAACCCAAGATATATTCCGCATAAAATGAATGGTGTTAATAGATAGAGATACGTGAAAATAGCACTTTCATTTTAATATTATAGCGCTTTCAAATTAAAGTTTATAGCATTTTGTAGCATCTATTTTTTTCTTTATTTTCATAATGTATCACTTGTAGTTGACGAAAAAGTGTGATGAAACAAAGTTATTTGAAAAAGCAAGGAATAGTTGAAATAATTATGGGGTATAGTAATAATACATTAAGGAATAAGATATAAAGTAGATAATTAAAAATGATATTAGTAGCCTGAATATCATTTACACAAGTTGAGCATCAACATTGAACAAGTTTCAACACTTTCTTACTTCAACTGGTTGTGCCTGTCAGGGCACTACTAGATTGTACTGTCTGAAATAACTCTCTGCATCCACGATGCTAACTGGTGCCCAGATTGTGTAGAGTGCAGCATTACCAAACCCAGTTTTTTCTAGGCAGATGGCACTAAACATTTGCTTAACATCGCAGAAGCAACCCGGGTTCTCTCTCAACCTTTATAGTAGCCACCGATGAAAATACATGTAACCATGTATGAAGCAGTGAAGGCCCAACGTTCAGTGGCGTAGCAAAGGGTGGGCTCGGTCTAAATTTACGAATTTTACCATCGACAAAGGCAAATGTGCTGTTTAAATATCATAAAACTCCGGTCATCGCGCCTATGTCGCATTTATTCACGTGTATCGCATTTGTCGCATATGCGATTTTCATGTATCACTATAATAATAGGGATTGACCAATACCACGTACTGGCGACCGAATTGTAATGTATTGTTGCAGGTAAGTGCTAAAGAAGAGGCTTTCAATGCTATCTATTTGGAAAGTGAAACTTTAGAAAAAAAGGAATCCCAAATGGAGTTGAATGAATTCTTCTCGGGTTTCCAACCGTGTTAGGGTCTGCATCCTGTAGGCCGACGTTTCGTTAGGACAATTTCCCAACATCTTCAGGGCTTATGATGCCAATATCAGCAGTGTTCCGGTATGTAAGCCCTCCTCCTTCATCTGGGCTAGTTCCAAGTGCTGCTTAGATGGAAATCTTGATATCTCTGCAGCAATTGGAACCTGTACATAAAGAAGGCGGGAAAGCCAACAACAAATCGAAACCATCAGCAACCGCTTAGGTGAAGGAGGAGGGTATATATACCGGAACACTACTGACATCAGCAGATCAGCCCTGAAGATGTTGGGAAAGTCTCCCAAAGAAACGTCGGCCTACAAAATGCAGGCCCTAACCCGATTGAAAACCCGAGAAGAATTCGATCAAGTCGTCCACCGGGAAAAACTCAAGATTCTTCATCCAAATCGTTATCAGTCATCGTTAGAGACTGACAATAGTTAATTTACTGACCGCCAGTTGGTGTTAGCGTCGGAGGTCGTCCATCCCGAGCAGTTCTCTAAAATTCTCTCTTCATTACTGCCCCTCCTCCTCCACTACCTGCCACCCACACACGTCTCCCGCCATCCAAAATAGACGGAGGATCAATATATCACATTGGGTCACGACGGCGGCTAGAATATGACAAAAACCCTATTCAAAAGCGACGTCGACACACGACCGTCATCATCGAGGATGAGATACTTCCTGTGCCTCACGAGTCTGCTTTGCTTGCAGTCATCACCCTCGAGTTCATAGCGCGGGAGAAGCGACGCGGACTCAAAATGAGCAGGAATCACGGGCGACATGTTATGGCAGGTCTTCCCCAAGAGTGCTGATCTCTGAGTAAACATAAACCGAAGCGGCCTCTGCGAATGTACCAAAGATTTACATTTAAAAAATCCCAGATGACGTATCCCCTGATGGGCTCGATTGGTTAATTCCTACGATTCATTTTTGATATCGTTCGTTTCAAGTGGTAATTTAATCTCCATTAACTAAAATATAATAAAGAATGTATAATGAAAATTTTAATATGATAAATAATTTCAATATAAGTAGGTTTCTTCTCGATCGCTTATTATATTTGTAGACTTGTTTTCGAGTTTAGATCACTATTTTGTTGTTAATTAAAATCTCCTATATGATCAACGTTACGGTAACCACGAGAAATTCATTTCGCGAAAGTCTTCAAAATAGAATAATCAGGGGCAAGGGTGGGTAAAATCGAGGGTGGTCGTTTTTCCCTAAATTTGCTCAATGTTTAGGAGAGTGTACAGGAAAGAATAAATCTAACATGTTATGCAAAATGTGTTTGGGAATATTTATGCTAAGTTACAGCTCCCTAGCTCAAAAAAATTGTTTTTGAGGTTTTGGCCATATTTTTTCGATTTTAGCCCACTGTGTGTCGGAGTGTTTTCTTTCTGGCTCATTTGTTAGATCTCTTCCTATCTTTGAGCATATTTGGACTCACCGCTTACTAAGCACTTATTACCACCCTGAGCTTTATTGTGGTAGTTGTAGTTAAGTTCTGGGAGGGATCGAGTCCGATCGTGACTAATTTCGCACATATGTCTCCCTTTCCATACCATATTTCCCTCGTTTGCCATTCCTTTGTCATAATTCCCCCTAAGTTCTCCACGGGGTTTACGACGCGTGAATGAGCCAGCATGGTGTTCTTCTTTCGTTGACATCGGTGAAATCAGAGGGTGAGGCCATTAGATTTCCAAATAGAAATCGGTCGGTATGATTACTAAAAACTTATTGAATTATTGAGGAAAGGGATGAAGGGATCCATTCGACCATAAAATTATAATTATTAAAAGTCGTCGGATAATTTAAGATGAAATTGTTCATTTATCAATTTATTTCAACCTGGTCCTTGGAGCTAATTTTGGTTCGCACACCCACTGGCAGGAGGCCGTTGGTGCATTTAATTACGTAACTTCCCGCATTTTTTTCGTGACCTAGTACTAGACGTTTAGGTACCATGATAATCGATTGAATTACAGTTATTTTTCATGCTCCACAACTTTGCTGAGTATTGTCAATACTACGAACAGGAATTTTTCTCCGGAGATTTGGCAGTAATTAGCCGCAAGGATACGAAGATACAACCTCTGCCACTTCCCCTGATTATTTCCTCTAAGTGAATGAATCTGTTTAGAAATGGATGTGTTAACGTAGATTGAGTCATTATTTTAAAAATCTTACTCTTAAAAAATCCAATATTTTCTTAAGTCATCTATATCTAATACTGGTATTAAGAATTTCTCTTTCACCAAATGAAAAACCACCAGGATGTCCATCGACAGAGGAAAATGGGAATTTTGCATGAATTCTTTGTACCTGGAATTATCCATGAATTATTCATGAATTTTTGCTCCAACCTGGAATTTCAAACTATTTTAATTCACATAAAATGTTGACTGTTGTCGTAATTTTAAGAGCAGTACTATAGTAGATTTTTTACCACTGCCACAGAGTAGGGATATGTATCTACTCTGTGCCACTGCCACATCGAAACGTGGAATGTCAGAGTAGAAAACAGAAGCGAAACGTCTAGCAGTCCAGGCTCAAGTAAGATTCAAAAACACTAAGAAGAGAATGCAAGGTGATATCAACATTAACTTATGACGTCGAGGCTGCTTCTCGGTTTGCATTGAATACATTTTAATTAAAATGTGTGTTAATTAACCTATTCCTTTTTTTGTAGATAAATAAATATAATATCATTTAAAATTATGGAAGTAATTTGGGTTTTCTAAAGAATCTTATCCATCATAGTTATTACTTAAGATTAATCTGGGGTTCTGTAAATTATCCCTGTAAAATCCCGGGAATTGTGCATTTGATATTTTGCTTTGATTGGTTGGACAACCTGATGATAAATTTCCGAAACGTTGACCTTGTATTACATGTTTTTTTATTAATAAAAAAAGATGACCTGAACTTCAAGAACAAGTTTACAAATAAAGTTTAATGCTCGCGAAGAACTGATTTAATTAAAATCTATGATAGGGATTTTTCATTATCTTACTTATATCGGCTTTTCAACCTGGTCAAAATATTCCATTCTTTCAGCAACGTGTCGTGTTTATTCATTGACCCAGGAGACTACAAATTAAAACCACGCCTCATTCTTTCAACCCTGATGACGGTGGTAGAATATACCTTTGAAACGTCGGAGCTTATCAAGATTTTCACACAGCTGAAAACTCGATAACACTCTATCATCGAGAAAATTCTTCCTAGCCTCACGGATGGATTAACGACAATATTTCGTAACCCAAAGAAAACATTTAATCTGCGCACACCCGACAGCACAGCAAAAAAAATATTTTTTATCAATAAGATAACAATGAAGCATAACATTGAAGTGTAACGATGAAGAATAACATTATAATTAAATAAGTTCCCAATTTGGTGGTAGGTATTGTATAATTATCATTTGAATGATTTGTTTGCTCTCTCGAAGCTCTCGTAACAACGCTTCAAATTTTTGAAAGGCAATAAAAAATGTTATGCCTATGTTCACATCATTTCTTGGTAAACATTAATTACGGGAGGTGAGTGGTGCCGATATGACGAAAATTTTCGCCAGAAAAAGACATCGGACGCAAACCGTATAGGAAGTGTCTTGATTCCCTTGTTAACGAATGGCTGGCAATATGATTCCAACTATCCACCCGATAGCAGAAATTTTTCTTTGTCTATAGTGTATAATATGTGGTATTTTGTAGAACCTTTTCTTATAAGTTATAACATTAATATTAAATTAAAACTTATTTGGACGTATTAAAAATTTTGGAAATATACAATTATCATATAAAAAGTGGACGTACAATATTCTTTCCACCAAGCATAAAAGATTATCATTATTCATAGCTCTTAGTCTATCGACTCCGGAATACCTAGCAAAATTTGGTGGAAATTATAATGCAAGCTAAATACCGAGAAAGTCTGTTGTTTTGAGGAATCAACGAGTAAATCATGCGCATTTGTTACATTAATTTGAAAGTAATGATTACCAGTAATAAATATGCTATAAAGTAAGGAGTCTGCAATCTTTTCAGTCCCGCGGGCCGAAATTCAAATTTCCAAACTACGTGGAACGCAAACATATGTATGGCATAATGATTATAATGGTGTCTTTGTGTGTGTGCAGGGATCCCCATTCTCTACATCCTGGTGACGGTGCCGCGTCTGCTTCCGTGGGAGCGGTTGGACTCGTGGTTCCTGCCGTGGTGCCACGTGGTGGGTGCCATCTCGCCCTGGATCGGCTCCTTCCTCTACCATCTCTTCATGAACACGCGCTGCGGCGAACCCGTCTACCGGCGTCTGCTCCAACTCGATATGCTCGGCATCTGGATCAGCCAGAGCTTCGGTAAGCGGATAGCTGTCAACCACACCTAGTTTCTAAACTTTAAAACTTAAAACGAATATCTCCTGCTCGATCGGTCTTTTTCGGTGAGGGATTACTCTCTTAAAACTCATGCTATGGTCTTGAAAGCTTTCTGCATGTATGAAGAATACTATTGTCACAATTAGACAATTTTAAATTTTAATTATGTTCTCCGATGTGAGTATTAAATCCTTGAGAAACAGGAAAATTTAGAAAACGGTCTGCTCTCCTTCCCCTCAAAATTTATAAATGATAACACACGTTTTACGCAAGTAATACGTCAACAAAAGGACCGACTTATAGGGAGTTTAAGTTTGTTTTTATTACAAAAATGAAATAAACACAAATTATAGGCACAATTGAAAGTATTCAGGATGAAAAATCGTGAATTCCAATATTTCCATTACATGATTCCCATTTTGTTTATTTTCTCGTCGTCAAGGAGATTGTTTTTTACCCTTATTTGACTCCCATTGTTTTCTCCGTCGTCAAGGAGATATGCGTCCTTTTCAATGCATAAACCTGAGTGTATGCGTGAGATCTACCCATAAATTACTTAAGTTGCAGTTAATAATGGAGTTGCATGAGTAACCGGGTGTGTTTTTTCTCTATTTTATTATGCATTTTTCTATTGGCACGAGCACTAAACTCGAAGGAATGGAGTACTAGTCACCATGCGACGCGCACAGGAGCATTTAGAAGCCAGTCCCGGCCTCCAAACATGTTTGGCTCTCATGCACTTTAAATAGGAACCGACGCAAATTTTGATGTGAGGATGGTGCATTTCGAGGTATAAAAAATTTTGCACGGGGTCTAAGTTATTTATCCTCAAAGTCACGATCTCATTCGAATTATATGTGCGAAGAAAATTCAACGTCTCGTTATTTCCCACGTACGTAAATGAAGTGCAATTCTAGAGGTCCTTCTCAAGATGGGCAGATGCACAATTAGTTGGCTTCACTCGGGGAGGGAATATCAGTTTTTCATTGTTTAGAGTTCGGTGGTTACGGACAAGGGTGCAGCTAGGAATTAAGGCTGGGGGGGTAGGCCGGCCCTTATTTTTCAGAATTGCTAAAAGTTATGTTTTCCTGGTCTCAAAATGATCCAAATGAGGTCTATATTCACGTGTTAAAATTTGGTTACTTTAAAATAACGGCAACCCGTGCCCCAAGGGCCCTAAGTACTAAGGACCCTCAATTGAGTTTTTTGGAGCAGAAAAAGTGCTATTCCTATGTAAAATGTAAAAGTAAAGTCCTTTAGGGGCAATAACAATACTTCCAATCCAAGAGATCAATTTATTTTCACTCTGTCCATGAATTTCGGTACATTAACCAAAATAAAATACATTTTCATTGTATTTCTTATTCTTCTGACACTGTTAGGAGCGGAGAACTACACCTTTTACTTTCTTCTTGAATATATTGAAATCTATTCCACCACTAACTGCATTTCGTTCTCCTCTCTTTATTTGCGTAAGAACCAAGCACATTTATCCGAGAGATTAACTGCACTTTCCCCGTCGTGCGTCAAAAATTCAATGGTACCGCTCCTTGCAATTTCAAACAAGTCATCAAGTTCTCTTACGAAAGATTCTCTTCTCCTCATCTCTACTGTAGTTCGCGGTCTCTTTATGTCGTTGCACGTTCATCCATTCTTTGCGTCATTTTTCTAACTTTTAAATCACCTTATTTACCGTAACAACAGGAATTCTAGTTTTGTACCATGGATGAGACGCATTTCTCACGGTTTTTCTCGCATTAAGTCTTACAAATTTCGAACCCATTAGGTGATAGAGAAAACACACAGTAGTTCTCTCACTGTAGGTAAATTTAAGCCGAGTATTTCTTCACTTTCTTTTCCTGCCAGTTCAATGCCTGGATTTAGTCTTGATTACACTCTTTCCATGTTGGTCTATTCTTAAAATGAACATCACGTTCATGATAAAGTATTTATTTCACCACTTTTCTCCTTACATCCTAAATAACTTAGCACCTTCTATCCCTTGCACGGTATACACAAGAACTATCTCTCTACAGTGATCTGCATCCGTGAACTGACTATCTCGTTTCGTCTTCCTTGAATATTTCTATCTACTATTGGAGCCCTGGAAGCCCTGCTCATTCCCTTCATTCCTTTATAATTCATAGACACAATTGTATCACATGCTTATAATATTTTGTACATAAAGAGCACTTTGGAACAAAGCCTGCTGGAATGGTTCGCGGCCGTATGGCGGCAAAAAATCAAGGTTTAAGGGGTCGGTACCTAGTACATAGGACGGCGTTGAAGGGTTAAAATTGACATTATAGGCTTTAACAACATTAATCATGACACCAGAGGAACAACCTATTCAATATTGCACCACTAGCATGTAAATCTTGTCATCAGGAGCAAAGTCTTTTCCGAGGGAGGGGAGGGGGTTGAGAGGAAGTCTCTAGTAAGTGGTGCGGGCCGTACCTCAGCGGTGCCGCGGTGCGGGGAGGCGCCCTGAGGGGGATTACATTACGACGGACGATATCTCCTAAACGCTTAGAGATAGATCAAAACAAACAGAAAATTGGCCCTAAAGAATTTTACGTTTTACATAGGATTAGCACTTTTCGACCTCAAAAAACTCAATTGAGGGTCCTTAGTACTTAGGGCCCATGGGGCACGGGTTGCCGTTATTTTAAAGTAACCAAATTTTAACACGTGAATATAGACCTCATTTGGGTCATTTTGAGACCAGGAAAACATAACTTTTCGCAATTCTGAAAAATAAGGGCCGGCCTACTGGGGGGGCTTAGGTGCAACTAATACCGGGGTGTGTAGGGGTATCGACTACCCACCAGGATAAGCGGTAAGTACGAGATTAATAAATTGCGGAATTTTAAGATAAACGGTTCAAAATGGTCAGTTTTACGGCTTTCTGAAGGATGTTTTATTAATCATTACACTATTCTATTAGTAATATCAATCCAATGAAGTAAAATGGATTAAACTTTTAAAAATTTCTGTGTTCTGGGGGGGTTTAACCCTCAAAACCCTCCCCCCCTCGCTGCGCCACTGCTTACGGATGTGTGACGACGATTACGACGTGATTCAACGATACGAAGATTTGTTCGACGCAGCTCTTCACTTCACTCCCTTTCATACCAACCTTTTCATGTCTTCGAATATTCCAATACATAATACGAATCTAGTTTTGGGAGGACAGCATTTTCTGATGCATTGATCATCCGCTGTCCAGATCTCGGAAAAACATGACCCAACTGGGATAGAGGCCATTAAATGGACTTAGCACCTCCAAGAACGCACTATCGCTCGTATCTTGGGGAATTTCATTCCTAGAGATGATAATATTTTTGAATTACAAGTTGTCAGCGATGAATTGACTATTCAGGAAAACTCTAAGAAATTCTGTATTTTTGCTGAAGATAAAAAAGTCAACTTATTCATACGCATTTGCTGTCCTATACCATTTGTATAAACCAAGTTTTTCATGAACTGACTTTACAATCATTGTCTCATCATTATCACCGATGCGTGTGTAATAATACATATGAGTGGGTGAGAAACCAAGGGGTACAAGTGATTTCTTTTTTCTATGCAATGTTAGGTACAAAAATTAGGTATAGAGAACAAACAAGATCAATTATATATTTAGTAGGCATTTGATAATCCACTCAATGTCAGCACAGAACAGAGACTCACCCGTATCCCATGGCAACCAAGTTTTTGTTTATATCTTCTAACAATTACAACTTTACCAAACTCCGTTGAGAAAAATATCACTTGTACCCTTAGGCTTCTTTCTCACCCTCTCTCATGCCTTCCGGGAACATGCAGCGTGATGGCGCCTGGTGATTATGCTACACGACGAACAACAATGTTTCGTTGGTCTGCCGCTATCGACGGCGCCGAGTTGAATCGAGTAGTGCGGCAAACGGACGCCGGCACATCGTAGCTACTGGCCACCGCGGCGCGCTGTTTATAAGACTGCGAAGAAATCTACGGAGATATAGATGATAGGACTCAAGGCGCACCTATCGGACGTAAATCAATAGAACGCCATATTCAAACTACTGCCGAATTTCCAAACTATCTGTAGCACCTCTTAAGTCTGGTTCGCATGTCGAAGTTTACTCCTGTAGCTATAGCTAAGAGTAGCTGAGACGCGGTGAAATGCTAGACATGAGTTCATGACGTCATCAAATTAACTGCGAATAGATGAAGTCCGACGATTAATCGTCGCGGGTAGCTAAAGAAGTAGAACCGGTAAACAGAAAAATATGTTTCTCATTATTTTCAAACTGACAACCACATCAAAACCATCAATATCCCAAACCACCAAAATATCAAGCCATCAAAATTATCAAACTGGCATCAAAACCAAAAGTAACGTAAATTTTTTAACGTAATCTTTCCCTCGTTAAAGAGGAAAAAACTGACTCCAAAGTCTCAGATACCAAACTAACCCACCATGCACAATCTGTATTACCTATTGACGATGTATTTATAAAGCAAATTGATCTCCAAATTACCCTCGATCGGCTTTTATTTTAGCATTATTTCCGTATAAAAATAGAGTGCTATGGAGAAATAACAATTTCAGCATAGCAGCGGGTGTCTTTGGGTTGAAGTGATGAGGGACCCTCCACGTCTGGTGGTACATATATATACATACATACAACATTAATGTGATAGCTGCCTGGTTGATCTATTATTGATCCATGGCTGGTTGGATTATTCTCCTCCAGATAATATGGAATTTTTAGGAGTCTTCACTGTTGACATTGGTTGAATATTTCATGACCTATATGGTCTGCTATTACTATTTTTTTCTCATTTCGTCCAAGACAGGTGAAATTGTAAAAATGAAATACCTTTTACATACAAAATTTTTGGTATTGACTATTCATTACATGTCAGAGATTTATTAGAACTTTTTGCAAGGACTATCAGACATACTGATGCTCTTACTCTTGAAACAGTGAATATTGTATAAATAATGGTAAAACACTGCAAAATTACCAAATGGCTTGTTTTTGTTTGCTTTTGTTTCATATTGGTGCGCATTTGTCATCTTGTTTTCATGATGACTTGTCTATCATACTTTTTTAAAATATATTTGTCGATCACCTAAAACAAATATTTTCCACTAAAATATCAATGCCATCCTCAATTTGTATTTGTATGCATCATATGGATCATACTCAATTTAATACATCAAATGTTCAAATGAGGCTATGCAGACTCAGAGTATATTTTCAAATTTTATCAAACAATTGCATTGTAAATATGAATTAAAGCATTCTTTTCTCTCTCTGAATTTCCTGAACCGCAGGGGCCATGCCAATGGTGTCCGCCTCCGTTTACTGCCTGTCCTGGGGATGGCGATCCACCCTTCTGTCCGCCTACTCCATCCTCTCCCTCTGGGGACTCTATAAGGTCAGTATCCACACACCAACTACCCACCATGACCACAAATTATGGTCTTGTCATTGATTAGGATAGCTAATCAAATCTTCTTTGGAACCATAATGCTTGAAATGAATATGATTGTCTTTCCTGATTCCTTTCCGCTATCTCCTCCAAGCACCTAAGTGCTTAAGCACAGCTACTAAAAGTTTAACCAGTTTTGACCTTTTCATACAGAAACCTTGTCTTAGATCTAGATAATAACTTGAAAAGATTCATTTATTTTTTAATATACCATGTTACCATTCCAAGAAGTGAACTTGGGAACCAATAGTTTGATTCTAAAAGTGCTTTTTACACCATCACATTTTTTGCAGAACCCATCTTATAACTAATTTCATAAGTATAGAAACTCGAGTTTGAAGGTCTGTAGCTAGGTAAAGGCTATTTGTATTGCAACTTAATTTGCATCAAAATAAAGTTTATTATATTCTGCATTGTACGTTGACTATAAAAATTTGGATATAGATTTTGAAGGTATGTTTATATCCAACTTATGAAAGCCAGACTTACCATTGGTATTGATGTCAAATCAATATAATGATTAACTTCGGTTTCATTAGGTCGCAAACTTCATGGTCGTGCAGGAAGTTTGGAGAAACCATTACATTTTCTCTTCTTGGTTTATAAATATACCTTCAAAAAACTAATTCCAATTTTGCATTGCCAACATTCATCGTACTTTATAATAACCTTTATGCAAATTGCATTCTAATCGATATAACCGTTACTTTGCTAGAGCCCTTCAAACTTGAGTAACTATACTTTTGTAATGAACAATAGTTGCTAGTAAGTGATGGATGTTTTCCAAAGCACAGCTTATGATGAGTGACTTTTGTATTTGATGATGTATTTGTTAGCACTCCTGACCACCAATTGTGAGACATGGGTTTTAATCCCAGCTAATCCAAATGATTTTTTCCATGGTGACTTTTCAGCCTTTGTGTAAATTACTTTAATGAAATAACTTTCATTTTAATTCCTATAACAAATAAAAAATAATAAGCTGTTCGAAAAGATATTAAAATTTTTGGAAAAAGGCAACATTAGGGATACCATGATGTGTAAGTTCCTTTAATTCCTAAGGTGTAACGGTATGGAATCACCGCTAACTTTGTTTTTGCATTCTTCTAATTTCAAATGGGAATCGTATCTGAAATGGGAATAAGATCTCACCTGCATTGCAAGAAATCAACCGTGCAGCACAAGGTTCTCTTTTGTCATTCTTCATAACGTTCTTCTTTTCTCTGCTACGCAGGCCCTAACGGCATGGTCACCTTGGGAGCGTCGGCTGTGCTTTGCTCTGCCCTTTTGCATGCGAGCCTTCCTCTGCTGCCTCCGATCATCCGGCCTCGGTGGGGGTGATCCCTCCGCCATGGTCCACGTCGTCCTGCAAGTAAGATATTTCACATTTCCTGTCAATCATCACCATTAAATATTAGCTCCCTCCATCAGTTCATTAAATTATTAAAAGTAAATTCTGCTCCCTTCTTCCTGGTATTCTCTGCAATAATGTTGCTGGCGACAACAGTTTCACCAATGTTCCAGTAGGTGTCTTCGGGTTGAAGTGATTTTCGTTAGGACTTTGATCAGCACAATGTGTTGTCTTCAATAGGTTACTACTATTCCCAGATTGGGCCATAATTTGTGAGTGTATCCTTACATAATTTTCCACCTGTCACCGCAGGATGCAGTGTCGGCTGTGGGGGGTGCCATTGGTGCGATGCACGTCCCCGAGAAGTGGATGCCAGGGCGTGTGGACCTCATCCTCAACTCCCACAACATCATGCACCTACTGGTGGTGTCAGCCGTCTACTGCATGCACCACGCCACCGTTAGGGACCTCCTGTGGATGTCCTCGGCCAGCCCATGCGGTGTCGGCTCTGGCCCCTCTCCCCCTCCCCTAACGCCACCGCTCGCATCGGGGCCCCTGGGCGACGCCCTCGGCCGAGCCTCCGAACTGTGATAGAGCCATGTGAAAGGATTATACCCTCACACACACACATTCACACACAAACAAACACTCACAACACACAAAAATACTAACTCTCACACGTCGTGGAAGAAAGAGAGAGAGGAAGGTATGGGATGGAATTGCAGAGGGACTTCTCAAGACCAACATGCCGGGGTTGGCGTGATCTGTGACAAAAGGAGGGAAGAACACTACAGCTATGAGCAGAGCACTTAATAAATAAAGAAATGAGGCAATATTTCCATCTGGAAACACACATCAGCTTTAATAAAAACCAGCTTTTGTTCTGTCTCCTTGAATACCCCTCATTGATTGAAATTTACATCAATTGAATCCATAGTCACCTCTGTCCGGCTAGCAAAGCATTTGTCCATTGAGAAAAATATTAATTAAATAACAGGAATACTTTGCAAATTTCCCCTGTTATTTAAACCATAGGGATGGATAAAGAAGGTGGGTAGGGTGGAGAGAAACGCAGCATCGGCATAAGCCAGTTCTTAAGGTGCCAAGGGGACCATAGCTTAGCTTCCAGTCTGAAAGATGGAGTGCTGTACTTACAGTGATTTTCACTCAACATTCAAGTTGGGACCAGGCAGTCTCTGAATAATCTCTGCCAGCGACAGGATTTAAACCCCCCAATGGGTTTAGAAGCCAACTTTCTAGCCACCAAACCAACCTTATCTTCGTATGAATTGAATCATCTAAGAAAAGAAGTTTATCACTATCATGCAGCAGTGATGGCTTCTAAGACTTCCAGAAAGGTTAAGGTCTCCATTTTTCCAATAAGTTTCTGAGATCAACTCCTTCTCGATTATCTAAGCTTAAGTACCTATACAAAATAGAAATCCTACTGTGGTTCAGTGGCCGTCTTTTGTGTCATTTCATAATGACATTTCATGGTCTGCTATGCCACTTAGGCCACATTTGACTGATTGAAACATACAAAGCCGCAGCACTTAACTCTTGATGATGGAAACCTGTATGTTTTTGGAAAATTTCGGGAGAAATGGAAAATGAAGCTCTTGAACCAGCAGGAAGCTCTTGAAGCCTAGCCCCAGCTTGAGCTCATTCACTAATGCTGTGCGTAAGGAAAACTTATAATCATTTATTTTTCCTTTAACCTCCAAAATTGATTTTTTCTAAACATACGAGTAAGAAAAATTAAGATGTTCTCATTGGAGAACATCTTTAAGAGGTCAGCATATCATATTCAGCAGGGCTAGAATTCATTCTTTCAAATTATTAAAGCTAACCTCTCTCTCTTTCCCTCGTGCTGGCAAAAAGATGCCTTGAGGACAACACTGGAATTGAAGCACAATTACACGACAGACACACCTAAGACACGGCCTGCCATTGCATCCTCCAACATAAATAAACCACATGAGAACTCCACCACCCATTGCTACCTTCACAATCACACACCCACTCAGACTGGTGATATGGAAATTGAGCTGAAGTGAATGGTGATAAGCTGGTTCTGAATAGTCTCCTGATGTTGTGACTAGCCTTGGTCAACAAATCAAGGTAATTCACAACTGAAGAAATGGTGGAAAAATAGTCATAAAAATTGTTTCTGCCATTGGGTTATGTATTTTTTGTATTTTGTGAGTGAGCGGCATTGTTCCAAGGTCATTCTCCATTACAAAGCCTGTGTTAAAAGTTAATAGCAGGGAAGCAATGGAGTTTAGTGACGGGATTTTTATGTTACATTGAGTCTACAAAGGCATTCCGAAAATATTTTCATCCAAATAGTTCAAATGGTGGATGAATACTGTTTTATAGTAAGGAAAGATTACTTTCCAAAGGAAAACATGTTCCTAGCTTAGGTAATTTTATTGAATTTTCTTTTTCATTCTTGTAAATACAGACGTGTAAATAGAGAATGAGCTGGCCTCATTTGGAGAATGTACAAGAGATTGAGAGCATCTGTGGGGGAAGGTGATGGAATTAAAGTGAATACACTTCTGAGGTTGAATTGGCTCCACAGAGAGAGTCAACTATGCTTTCCTGCAACCAATTCTTCATTGCCACAGACTAAGGTGTGAAATAATAGGCCTTGGCAGCCTCAAGAGCTTCACAATTCCTCTCCATCTTCAATTATCTGATCAAGAACATAAAGATAAAACACCTCATAAACTGCAAGTTCATCTCACACAGTGATCGATGTGCAGACACTCTTTCCAATGCCAGTTTCCTTCTTTAAGGATAAGAAAGAAAATCTTTTGAAGGTGAGATGCCACGAAGGTATGACATCAACGACAAACACTAAGGGGTCATTGCCTCATATCAAAGTTACTTAGAGGAATCTGAGGAGACAGAGGCATAAATTGGAGCATCTTAGAGAAAGAGAGGAACTTGGGGCTATTTTTTGGAACAAAGAGAATGGAAATCAGAGTGCCTGAGCAGCTGTTTTACCCCCACAGATGGAGATGGTAGAATTGATGAGGTTAACAATAATCATTAGGTAATAATAATAACAATATTAATAAATAAATAATAATGGTCCACTGAGGCCATTTGCTGTGACTATATTGGGGAGGGTGCCCTGACTTTGGGGCCACCACTAGCCTTTCTTTGTGATTCCGTTTGTGCATTATTACAACTAATCCTTCTTGCCTTTCGATAAACGAATAAGTGAATAACACATAAGTTAATACACATATGTGCACATGTCATATATGCATCTACAGTGAAATGTACAACGTGCACCCATACAACTTAGCATGTTGGCTCGTTGCTGTATGACGGCATGGGGGCTTGCGTGTGTATACCTATTTTTTCTTTTCATTGCTGATGCTTCAGCATGGATGAGTGTGGAAAAATAATCCAAAAATAAATCACTTGCAGGAACTTCAGCAGTGGGTATACGCACCCAAGTAGTTGCCCCTTCAGAATGAGGTTTCATGGTGTAGTGAGGGCTGGAAGAGAGGGGGAGAATGGACGAGGAGGGAAGGTGTCATTTCACTCCACTGAGAGTGGTGCCACCTGTGGTTGGAGGGGGAGTTGCAATTGATCTCCTCAGTGCTACAATGGAAGGAAAAAAATGTGGAGGGTGTTTGGGCATCAACTAAGAGATCATTTGTGTCTCTGGATGCCACTCTTTTAGCACCAACCCGGTGTTAAACAGGCTTTCCATCATCCTCTTTCGAGTAATCAATTCTTGCATGCCACACCTACAGCCCAAAGCATAACTGTGTAATACTAACACGTACATGCAGCTAGCTGTTAATGAGCATTCACACACTAAAGTTTTGAGCACCCAAACAATCACAAAACATTTAATTTGTTTGGCATTTCTGAGGAATATGACAATACCAAAGCAATTGCAATCAATGAGTAAGTCATTTAGGGTCAGTTCTCTGGAGTCGAAGTTAAAAAATAAAAAAATTTCATATTGGCACAATACAAATAAATATCAAAACGGCGGCAGTTTTTTCTATATGCATCAAATATTGACTTTGATGTAAGTAGGATGAGGAGTCGCCAATACCCAGAATGGTCGCCACTGCCTGTGAATAAGGATATGTGTATGGCCATCTAGAGCTCTGTTAAAAGTTATGTATGAAATTTGGTGGTTGATTTCAGAGCAAGCAAATGAGAAAGAGCCCTCAAAATGAAAACACAACAATCATATATAGTAAACAAATACAACTAGTTACCATTCATGAGGTAATAAGTTTTGGGTTACATTCCAACATCATGGTACCTGCAAAAAAAATCCATTCATTCAATCCTCTTTCTTTCCAGAGGATAAATACCTATTTGCTTCAGTGGCAACAGAAATACAAGTTGTATTGCATATCATCACTGAATCATTTTAAAAACAAATTTTACATTAGACGAACAAAGTTTTGAGCAAACTGGTTCGGGAGAACTTCACCTTAAAGGAAAGACATACTTTCTCAAGGAATCATCCCACATGAGTGAATAACCTTTCTTCCATCTTCAGGCCTAAATACGAGATTTTGTGCACAGTCACATGCACATGTGCAAATACATAGCAGGGGTGACATTTACCATGACAAAATATTTCGCTTAGCCAGGGTTTATTTGAAATGACTAATGATTAACTGTCATTGGATTAGTGACTGTGGAGTTCACCTTGATTCCACATGATGGAAGCACTGAGGGAGACTATTGGAACCTCATCCCCCTCCCAATATAACGCAGGGGGCACTGCTTTGTCATCAGTCATTGAAGAGCCATTCATGCCTGGTTGTTGCAAACAGTATGGTTCGTCCACGTTGACTTGAGAGGCTGTAATATTTCAAAGTCCATAAGAAGTAGAAGGACATTCAATTGATAGGCCTTAACTTTCATAAATATTGTTACCCCATTCCCAATGAGTTCTATTCAGGCACATTGCCAGGCAGAGTTAAGGGGGGCTTGAGCACCCTCAAAAATTTGTTCAGCTTTCCCAAAAAATTGGGTGTGACTGACCAAACACAGAGTGAGTTAGCAAGTGATCATTTTTATAAAATACCTTTCTGTTTACAAATGCATACTTCAACAATGTTGTGTAAATCTTTGAATAATGTGGTCTATTTAAAAAGAGATGATTGACTTTAATAAAACTTAGCCCCCCTCCCCCTAAATACATTTCTGGCTATGTGCCTGGTTCTATTGCGTTCCTTCACGCTGTAGTTTAATTGTTTGGAAAACTGGATGCTTTTCTACAACAAAATTAAATACGCTATACCTATGTGAATATTCACTCGTCAGGAAATGAGAGCTAGGGTCAGGTGCTTAAATAGGTAGCCAAACTGGGCCATACCCTGATCACCAAATTTGGTCAAAGAGTGTTCTCATTACATAGTATTTTACCTGATTATCCTTAACTATGTTTTGAAAACATGTTTGTGCTTACGACTCATGGATTTTATGATTACTACTTAAAAATTTCTTTTAGGTAAAATATAACATTCTCTTAGTCTTAATATAAAATATTTCTTCCGATTAAAAGAGGAAAATTCATTTTTACATTAATAGCATGATTTGGAAAATATTAAAAATAACGTAATACATGATTATTTTTGCTTGTCAAATGTAAGGAGAGCCTTCCTTCCAAGCAGTAATCAACTCACTATCCACCATTGGAATGTAAAGTGTGCCAATGCCTAGTAATTTGTCTCCACATATATTCCAAGTCCTCAGATATGAAAAAAACTCTTAGCACAAGTGCAACCCTTTCACACTACAATACTATCTCTTTATAACACAGTAGACCCTCATTTAATAATACTAATCTTTCTAGAGGACCAATCATTGAGCATATTCCATCATATCCTGAGTCGGCATTATTTCAGATGGCGAATCAGTTTAAAGAGCATCAGAACATGTACATATTGCCGTGTTAAAAATGTGTTTCATTAACAAATAATGAGAAGAATTACACAATTGATGACATATTGAGAGAGTGGAAACATAATAAGTTTTTTCCAGAATCATCCCACATAGATTCTGTGCGTTCACCCCGTGTATGAATAATATACCAATACATGCTGATCTTCTCAGGGACAGTAAGGGAAATTTCCCCAAGCAATAGTACTCAATGCTAAAATCATGGCGAAAAAAATCCTCTCGGAACTTCAAAAAATCCAACAGATGCTTTTGATGGACCCAGCAATCTAAAATTTGCAGATGATAACAAAAGAAGGAACTATAGTTTCAATGAAAAATTATGAGACAAGGCAAATGCAAATAAAAATCAATAATCTATTCATTCATGAAAAACTTCACTAATAAGAAAGGGCAAACACTAAAAAGTCTAAGGTAGCTATGGCAAGGGGAATTTTCAATAAATATGAAGACTAGATCACTGCAATATTTGGCAAGGAATGTGAAATACACATTCAAGCTCATAACTCAAAATATGTAATATAAGCATACGATAGCATTACGAGGTAGACAATATGTAAGCATACTATCACTCTGTACCTAATTGAAAAGCCGTAAGTATTCCATGGGTTAGCAAATAATTGACTTGCTCATCTTATTATTATCTCAAAGACATAATCATGGTTGACATATCTTCACCAGATGTAGCACCCACTTTCAGTAATGCAATAGGTCTATGATGATTGGTTCTCAACAAATTTATGATGAACTCTCTCATTATTGTACCACTCAACACATTCTGCAGTTCCATCGAGTTGGCATTTCATTGGCATCACTGAATTTCCACCAGAAATGCAATAAATAGTTAAATTTATGTAATTCATGGGCTAAGGGAGGCTCTTCTTATTTTTCTATCGGCATTTTTTGTCCATTAGAAAGTTTTCACAAAGTGAATCATTGAACGTACGTTTACATCTTACATTACTATAAAAAAGGAAAGTAATTAGTAATAAACTTAAACATACATAGAGGGTTATACACATAGGCATTAAATAATATACTCACAGGTGCATTGACAGCAAACAATTTCATAGAGTTCAAAATACAACTCATTGACTGTTTTTGATGCACTTATGAGATTACATACAAAACAATTTAATGCTCAGAAACTAGGGCTCCTTTTAGAACATTATATGAGAGGCATTTAATGCTGAGGGAATATTATTTTTGATTTACACTAAATGAGAGCAATAAAAGGTTTTAGACGATTAGAATTGAACTTATATCATGTAAATATTTCATTAAACTGAACCTATTTGAAATCATCTCACTCCATATGAATGATACTTATAGTCCAAACACATAATTTGGGTATCCTTATTTTCAGAGATAGACTTTTCAACGCTATACATTTGTTATACCATATTTCACACGGGCAATGGCTAAGGGAGGAAATTGCATATCAATGGCTGCATTATGAGATCTGCAAACTTTGGCTTTTAAGAACTGAGTTTTGCAAACTCCCTTAGCACGTCCAAATAAACAAAATAATCATGGAAGCATTATGCTTATGCCATCTAGTCTCATGCATTAATCATTCCAAAGCAGCACTCACGCATAAGATAATCCTTTGATTTGGCCATTTTGACTTTTCCATGTTTCTCATTTCTTTCTAATCTCACCATCAGATGGTGGATTAACATCTCCTATGATCTCATTTTTTAAGCCACGGTCATGTATGTATACTTAATGAAACATATAGGGTTGCATCAGTCACTTCAAACTGAAATTAATGTAACAATAATGCATTAAAGTCAAATTATGTATCTTAAGCTGCTATTAGATATTTGGGGAGCCAAAGAAATTTCCATGCATATTAACAATTTAACAATGCCACTTTCTCTAGATTATGATTCCCAATTTCATACCTCCTAATCAGGGCTCTGTCAAGACTTTTTCTAGCTTCAGTAGGTTAAATAACTAACACTTGACATGTCAGAACAGCATGCTGAGGAATAAAAGAATAGAAACTCCATACCGTCCACTGATTCCTTTTCAGTAATCCATATTCCAACATTCAGCACTGCTCTAGGGATAGCCAGGGAAGTTGGTTAGGGGGGGTATGGGACCACCCACTGTCCGGGGTAATACTCTCACTTCAACAGGGAATGCTTCTCCACCAGATTTTTTTTTATTTCACCACTTCAGAAACTACATTAAGCCTAATTTCGTATAAAATTCTTGTATAATACTGACATTTTTGATTTTTCCTCTTGTCAAATTTTTCTGGGGATAACCTTCCCCTCCCCTTCCAATATCACCCTGGCAACCCCTATGAACACTGTCTGCCAGCCTTATTGCTTGAAAATGATTGGAATTTGAGCCAAACATGAAAAGTTTCAGCAAAGAAAATGAAGTTTTAGGTCTTTTTTATTCCTCAACAGTGCGAAGGTGGCTATGGTATTTGAAGCTCCCAATAGAAAAGATTGCTTTGCAAAATGTCCACAAGGGCCTCAATGTTACTATAAATCAAACATCTACCCAATATGATAGAGCTCAAATAGATATTCTAACAGTTTTTTGGCCAGTGTACAGACTAAGCAAGTGAAGGAAAATTTTGGTGTTTCTTTATCAGTTGCAAAAAGAAGAAATAAAGAAGTCAGAATAAAAGTGTAGGGGAGACTATGCTCCAAAATTACCATATATGTACATGATTGATGAACACACAGAGAGAGTGGATTTGTTAAAGTAACAGGGAGGGATTGATTGAAGATATTTATTTAAAGCAATTGGCTTATAAAGCCTACTTTTCTTTCTTATTTCCAGCGGCATTGATGAACGAATACTTTTAGTATGCTAAAATATTAATTTAAATAGGATATATAATAAATTTTACAGATGACTTAAGATGAATGCAATTGAACTGAATAATGAGCAGTTAAAAAATGAATTATTCTACATGCATGCCAAATTTACTACATTTAATGCCTTCCTATGTCTTCCACAGTGAAAAATATTCAAGGAAACAAGGAAACCGTGGCAAATAAGAAAATGTCTCTTACCACACATTTAGAATTGTTCAAAATTACAAAAAATAGATTTCTCCTCTATTTCAGAAGATTTACTGATGGCATTATATATCCAAATTTCAACAAACGCAAAAATATCACCAAACATATGGTTTTGTCGATTAGTAAAATCACTCTTGAGATGGGCCTACTTCATTTCTTAAGAACCATTAGGATGGATTGCCCATTCACTTCGCCTACAGCTATTGCATTATTTACTTACTGGCCTATTGCTGCTGCCTACTTATGGCATCAATTAAACTCACTCTATCTCTCTACTTATAGCACCTACTTCGTGGTCTTAATAAGTTGAATAACTCATAAGGTCACACCTTACAAGAATTGAGAAAGGGCATAAGTTGAAATTCTCTAACACTAAAAATAAATCTATTGCCAATCTATCTATTTTTATGAACTTTCTCCTAACGGTTCTTTCCAAGTGCTTTGATGCAAGATACACACAATAAATCTCCGCTAGCATTAGTTTTTCAAACAGAGTGATAAATTTGACAATTGATTTTTGTATTACCTTTGTCTATTTAATGAGATGCTGTATCAAAGCTGGACTGTACCTACATATTGTACATATCTTTCCAGGTTAGCAAAATTTTTAAAATACAATTAATAAATCATGTACTACAAATCAGCATTTTATTTACCTATCTTGAATGGCTATCCTTCAAGTAACCCTTAACATTAATAATTTATGGTTCCAAAGGTTTTTATTCTCCTATCTGACTGATAATGTGTATAATGAGTGTATGTATGTGAGTGATCTGCATGTGAGCTGGCATGACTACACTCAGTATGTACCTTGAAAATGATTGTCAACAGGCAAAACCTTGATTAATTAACAAATATTCACGTTAATAACATCAGCTGGAAGAAGTTCTAAAGAAATGTATTATGTGTAGCAGAACAGTGAGGGGAAAGATAGATATCAGTAGCGAAGCATGACATTCAAGGTAGTCATTGCATGCATGGTGGGTGGCCTGTTTCCAGGGTACCCTATTTTTCTTGAAATTTAACCTCAGTGGATAAAACAACTCTTAAAAATGGTGAGGTCAATGCAGGACGCTCAAGGACCAAATACTACAGATAGCCTCAGGTAGCCCGAGGTTCATATAGCACCTTCCATTTCCCTTGGACCCAGCTAGTGCGTGAACTGTAAACTGAAAGAACATCCAAGATCCCGGCAGTGGTTACAGCCCCTCTATCTTTCTTCTCTCACTCGTCATTGCTCCCTCATTATAATAGGGTGGTTTCCTATTATTTTTTTATTGCCTAAATCGAAAGATTATTACTCCTGGAGTACGTATTTCACGCTTTTAGATTTTTAAATGACGATATCTATTTTTCGCGATCAAATGAAAAGTGAAAAATTTCAATCGCGCGAAAACGCGACGCGTAAGTAGGAATGAAGGGATAAAGTCCGTGCGACGCATTTCTGGTTCCCCCTCCCGCCTGGTAGGTGACCTTGATCGAGGCTCTGACCGCTGATAGGACGCAGGATGCTAACGGGTAGCTGAGTACCTTCCTGTCTGGTAGCGCATGGCTTAAAAAAGGTTTATTAATACGTTATCAAGCGAAGAAAACTTTCCGACCTTAGCCAGTTTTAATAGGTGATTATTAAGACATGTTTCCCTGAGCTCTGTGCCTCATGCATGCATTGGTAACCTCTGACGATGCATAACTCCTATCCTCTCGTGTAGAAACTAGGTCCCTGTGACGTCACGTGGAGTGGAATCGCATGGGCGCCAATCTGGCCTTTTTCAAATGAGGATAAAATTTGACCCTTGCCATTCGTCTAAACCGTTATTTCAAAAACCAAATAATTTGTGTATTATGAATACACGAATGGTGGGTAACGAATCGCCATCAATGCCTTTTGTTTTCTTTGATGAAGGAAACTACCCTATTCCCAATATACATCAGGGATGGGGGCCCCATTGCAAACCCTTTACAGTTTAGTTTTCACATTTTAACAAGAACACCGTGTAACGTTTCATTTAATTTCACTTCGTTTTCACGTTACTTTCAAACATTTTATTTCACTGTAAATAATACATACTCGGGAGCGAGGGAACACCCGTCCGCCATAACTATCACAATCCGACTCCTCTCATTTCATCTCCTTCCCGCCGTCAACAATCCCAACAATTACCTCACTCCACCTCTGCTGCTTATTATTGCTTTTATTTCGTCACACCAACAACCAAAACAAACCACTCAAAATTAGGTGTTACATTTGCCCCATTGGAAAAGAAAATGGAATGACATGCAATTTTCTTTTTCAAAGCCTTCAAAAACAAAGTATTATGGGTTACGGGCGTGGCCCCAACGCCTTCAGTTTTGAACTTCCCCCTTTCCATCACATAAACACAGTTCACTCCACTTCACACACCGGCATTTCATTATTCCATCTGTCACACTTCTCTTACTTATCACTCCCCTTCTCCATTCACTTTACTCATTCATTCATCACTGTCATCATTCATTCCAAGCATATAAATACCAACCATGCACTTAATAAACAATCAACAAACACTCCTGCAATCATCGATATCAAATTATAACACATGTATTTACCCTCACTTTTCTCCTGTCACATCACCCTTCCACCGTCTCTCCAGGGTGTAACCACTCTCGCCACCTATCTAATTGCCCCATTTTAAATTTTACTCTCCTCCTTTTCTCCTTCCTCCTTCTTCTCTTCACCCGACCTTCGTCCCTTCTTACGTTACCTTCACGTATCCTAAATATTCTCGCGATCCTCTCAGAGTCACCTTCTCCCGCCGATCCAAGCTCGGTTATGTGACTGCTTCCTTCCGCCATCATGGAATTGACAAGGTGCTGTCGCTCCGGTTGGCGCGCCTCCGCTACATTGTTTAGTGCAGGCCGCTGATCAGCTGATATCTCGCCCGGCCGGTGAACGTATCCATCGCCGCGAAAGTTTTTGTCTCGTCGTCCCTCTCTCTGCTGGCTCGACGCCTGCCACTCCTGCTGCTGCGACTTCCTCGAGTCCCATCCGTGCTGCTGGTTGTGCTGGAACGTGCCTCCCGACGTCCTCCACGCACTCTCCTCACGGGGTCCTGATGTATGCCTCCCATCGAACGTCGGTACCTTCAACTGTACCGCGGATGTCATTCCCCAGCAGCAGAGAAGGTTGTCTCAACGTTGTAGCAACGTTACAATGAGGAAACATACAAGTTGTCACAACGTTTCTTAAAATTGTCACAACGTTGCACAACGTTGTTTCAACGTTGTCTCAACGTTGAAGTTCCCAGGAAACAACGTTGTGACAATATTGTCAGAACGTTGTGACAACGGTAAGACAATATTGTCAGAACGTTGTGACAACGTTGAGACAACGGTAAGACAACATTGTCAGAACGTTGTGACAACGTTGAGACAATGTTGTCACAACGTTGTTTCCTGGGAACTTTAACGTTGAGACAACGTTGACACAACGTTGTGCAACGTTGTGACAATTTTAAGAAACGTTGTGACAACTTGTATGTTTCCTCATTGTAACGTTGAGACAACCTTCTCTGCTGCTGGGGTTGTGACGCCGGGTCTCGCGTCTTTCTCACGCACGATGCGTTGGACTGCTTCCTCATCTAGCCCAGCTGCCTTTGTGGTGGATTCTTGTCCTATCTCGTCCGCCATCTTCCCGGGCACTTCCTCCGCTTGTTTTTCCTTTCTCCCCTCACATTCTCGCCGAAACGCCGCTAGCCCTTCGTTGATGCTTTTCATTGTCTCCTCCAACTTTTTGTCTCTTTCTTCTTGTTTACTATCTCGCCTCTCCCGTTCTGCTTTCCATTTTTTATCTCGACTCTCCCGTTCTTCTTCCCATTTTCTATTTCGACTCTTCTGTTCTTCTAGCATCTGTCTTAATAGCACCCGTAGGTCACTGTATCCTTGGTCCTGCGTCTCCATCTCAAACTCATGTGTCTCTATATCTACCCCTTCTTTTATCAAAAGTGGCTTTAAACGCTCCTGCAGCTCAAATTTCGCCCCTTGGGTCGTCGATCCCCGATCCCTCAACAAACTTTGTAAATCCACCTTTTTCAGTTCGTAAAATTTTTTCACTCCCGCCATCTTGAATTCCCGCTCTCTACGACGCGACTCGTTCCTCAGGCGTTCCGTGGTCTCGATCCTTTCGAGAAGTCGTGCCCTACACGTTGCGGCGCCAAAATGTAACGTTTCATTTAATTTCACTTCGTTTTCACGTTACTTTCAAACATTTTATTTCACTGTAAATAATACATACTCGGGAGCGAGGGAACACCCGTCCGCCATAACTATCACAATCCGACTCCTCTCATTTCATCTCCTTCCCGCCGTCAACAATCCCAACAATTACCTCACTCCACCTCTGCTGCTTATTATTGCTTTTATTTCGTCACACCAACAACCAAAACAAACCACTCAAAATTAGGTGTTACAACCGCATGCTTTGCCATTTTGCTCTCTTCTTTGCCCATTTTGGGATCCTTTGACAAATTTGCTACTGGGTCCCTTGAGTGACCAGTCAACCCCTGCCCATAGGATACTGCTAACTGTAACATTTGATTTAGACGGAAGCAAAAGAACTCGCTGTCAACAAATATCCATTCAGCTATCAGGAAACTGGCACACTATGTAGACTGTAAGAGATGTATGTACTAGGAAACCTGACTTTGCCTTTGACGATTTAAAAAATTAATTTTGTCTTGAAGAATTAATGCTAAGTACCTGAGTGGAGACCATTGTCTCGATCATTTATAGTAATGCAGAAATCATGTTTGAATCCCAATAGATGCCTTTTGAATGTTGTCAAGGAAATGCAATTGAGGGATTTTTTTCAATTGAAGTACATATGATGCAGTTAATTTCAACCATGATGAGCCATGTCATATCATGTAGAATATTTGTAGGAGCAAGCAAATGATAAATAAGCATAATTTCAGGATAAAATAAGTAGTGCTTCAGGAAAAATTATCGAGAAAGAGATAAAGCAGTATTGATATTTGATAAAGGAACAAACGCTAGCTCTGTTAAGTTACCAGAATTTTTACAACTTAGTCAATATTTTATTGAAGAAAACTTGGATATGAGCATCTCCTTTCACTAAAAAACTTAGCATTCCATTTGGTCCACCCGAGAGGGACAAATGTGGAATCTACCTCTTTTCACCAGTGGAATGTGGACCCATGGGTCACCCATAAGTTTGAAAAAATAAAATAAATTCATGATAAAATGCCTAAGCTCAGTGAAGTGGAGTGTGGGTATACTGATGACCTGCAGTGCTGTACTTCACAAGTCTTAATTACCCTCGTGTCTCTGTCTCTCAGTGCCACACAGAGCTGACAGCATTCTCTGGCTAACCGTCAGGTATCCCCTATTTACTTGGTGGCACGTGTTTAACTGTCTATGTGGCTTGGTGCAGTCAAGCTTTGCTTCCCTATCCTAATGAGAGTTGCCGAGATTGACCAAGAGAAGCCAAATGAGCAGACTCACTAGCCTCAGCTATGGCTAGCCCACCAAAGTGCCATGGCCGTCTTCTGTGGAGGGAAGTGGCAAGGGTGGGTGCTGGGTGTGGAATTGACACCAACAGACATTTTCCAAAATGAGCAAATCCATGGCTTGTTTTCCATATTTTTACGTCCTGTCTTCAGCAAAAAATAAAACAACTACATAGATATGTACTGCCATTGTAACTCTGCTTCAGTCATTTTCTGACCTTTTTGTATGGTGCGTAAATATTTATAGTTTTCTTTAGACATTGGCAAATCCAGGGATAACTGGATGCTTCACCACTCATAGTAATCAAAAACAAAAGGAGAATTTTCACTTCCAATTCCTTCAATATCCTGCTTAAGAAAAAGCTAATTAAGACCTTTACAAGACCTGCAGGATTGAAAATAGCAGAGATTCCATGTGGAATCTTACAAAATTTAATGTTCTTCAGTGTCAAAATGGATTTCTATAAAGTGCAGCCTAAAGTTTTACATGGAAAAAATTAGTAACAATGGTCATAAGCTAAATAGCCAGATGTAATACTTTGATTGAGTCACTTGCTAAAGTAAATACAAAGAATAATGCTAGAGAAACATACTGGTGTATACAGATGATGTTACTGGCATGAAATCTTTCTCTGTGAATTAAACTGCAGTTGATGTCATCATAAATTTATAAAGTGAGGGAAGTTTTCATTTGTCTATGTAAATTTATATGCCATAAGGACATCAGGAAGAGAAATGCATAAGCAAAGGAAGTATTTAATAGTAGTAAAGAGCTGATGAGAGGATTGCTATGTAAGAGTATTAACACTTAGAAGCCCAAGCCCGAGTAGGGCTCAGGTTGCATATTTCCTCCCAGGGACCCAAGCCCGAGCAGAGCTCGGGCTGTCGGATTTAATTACTTAAAAAATATACCGTGCGATTTTCTCGGTCCCAAACAATGTAACCTATTCATTTAGCTGTCTGTCCTTCAAATATTGATGGTGCTGCCATTTAGCCACTTCTAAATGCACTTTTTCGGATTAGGAAATGACTCCACAGTTTTCACCAGTTTTCGCTCTACGGGGCTGTGAGTTCTTAGCTTGCACGCAACCGCGTTCAACGTTGTGCGACGTTTGTGTACTTTTCTTGCTGAGGTTGGATATTTTTTCATTAGAATATGGCAAATGATTTAGATGAAAATGATATTTTAGAGGCCTCAGAAGAGCCTACTTTGGATTCTGGCTCTGAAGGAGAGATTGATGAAGCCGCCGAAGATCCTGAGTTTCCACCATCTGGTAAGGCCTTCGACTGAAGTGAGGGAACTACTTTATTTTCCTGCCCTAATTATAATTTGTAATACAAATATTATATTATTCGTTTTATTGTTGTTATTTATTGCTAACGCTGGATATCTCTCTTTGTAAACATACTGTAGATAGCAGTGATATGTAGTAGCTGTGACGAATCTGGTAATGTAGGCTCAACAAGAGAGTTCTTCATCGGCAGTTCCACAAGGGAGGAAGTTGCAACGTGTTTCTGCTGAAGTACTACAAAGAATACAATGTAGCGCAGATACTGGCTGGTTGGATGAGGACAATTTGCCTATTATCCCAGTGTTTGAAGAGGAAAGTGGTATAACCGCGTCAATTGATGCCGCTTCATCTCCATTTGAATGTTTCGAGCTATTCTTTCCACCATCCATGGTAAAACACATAAAAGTGGAAACCAACAGGTATGCATCATCTGTCATTGCAAAAATAAGGCGAGAAAAAAGGGTAGGCAAAAATAGCCTATGGAACTCTCGGCAGCCCGTGAAGATGCACGAATTTTATTTATTTTTTTTCGATTGTTATCCGTATGTGCTTGGTGAAAAAACTAAACTCAGAGAATATCGGTCCACCAACAAATTTGTATCAACGCCGCATCCATCATCTGTTATGAGTAGAAATCGATTTGCCGCTATTCTCTCAAATTTGCATGTAAACGACAATGCTACCTACATCTTTTGAGGAAATGAAAATCACGATCCTCTACACAAGATTCATCCTTATTTTGACCATCTAGTGAAAATCTTTGCTTCGTCGTATGTGCCATCCGAAAATTTGACAATTGATGAAGGGGTTTGTGGATTCCGAGGACGTGTACAATTTCGGGTTTACGTGAAGAATAAACCTGAAAAGTATGGAATAAAACTTTTCATTGCTTGTGATGCTGCATCAGGCTATGTGCTGAAAATGGAGGTATATTGTGGGAAAGGCAATGCAGACAATTCAATCATGCCACTATTTCAAAGACTGCTCCAAAACTATTTTGATAAGGGTCATACTGTTTATTCAGATAGGTTCTACACCTCACCTGCGCTGTTTGATTTTTTATGGGAGAGAAAAACAAAAGCTGTAGGGACTTGCATGTCCAACAGAAAGGGGTTGCCAAAGCAAACTGTGATAAAAAGGAAGCTAAAAAAGGGGGAAACAGCGTACATGCGGCGAAAACATTTATTGCACCTGAAGTGGAGAGACACCCGTGATGTTTTGCTCTTATCGACAAAACATAAGATGACATCCAGTTCGGTTCAAGTCCGAACCAAGGAAGGACTTTTGATGAAAAACAAACCAGATGCCATGTTGGACTACAATGTGAATAAAGAAGGAGTGGATAGAAGTGACCAAATGCTTGCTTATTACCCTTTCAAACGTAGGCAGCTGAAGTGGTGGAAGAAACTATTTTTCCATATGTTCACCATGGCCATAACTAATGCCAATGTTTTATTCAGGGCAACTCGAAGCAAGGAGCAGAAGAAAAATTTGCATTTGTCAGATTTTATGCTGAAGATTGGAGAGGGATTACTTGAGAAAGGAACAACATTAGCAAAGGAGACATGCTCTACAACAATTTCTTCAAACAGACTTCTGGGTTGACATTTTGCGGAGAAGATTCCAGCCACAGAAAATAAATCACAACCCACTAGAACCTGCAAAGTATGTGCTTGACAGGGGAAAAGCCAGTACAGGAAAAGTGACTAGGAGAGAAACAATTTGGTGGCGTTCCTGTTGTGGTGTGGCATTATGCATGCCAGATTGCTTCAAACTTTACCACACAAAAAGCAAATTATATCTTGGATATGAATGAATAACTTGACAAGACACAGTGATATCAATGTCAGGGCTTTTTATTTTTCTTCAAAAAGTGGTTGTATTGTATGAGTCATATTAATTTTTATTTGCGTTACAGGCAGTTTGATCTGTTTTTACGTTAAAATATAGGATTTCTTCTATAAAATTCGCGCAACATTATTCATTCAGTTATCCAAATAAACCATGATTTTATAGAAAATCAACAAAACCCCCGGGTTTCTGGCAACGCGCATATGAAAATACCCCGGACCTCAAAGAGATAAAAAAAGGCCGGTGAGGGTCTGACCTGGAGTGTTTTGCATTATGGTGTAGGCATTTGGACAGGTAAGAAAGAGGATTAAAAAAGGAGGCATTCAAGATGTGGCTGTGGAGAAGAATGAAGAAGGTGAAGTGGACGGAGGAGAGGTGGAATGATGCAGTGGATAATCAGAGGAAGCTTCTGGATGAGATATTGAGGAAACAAGGTTTGGATGGAACGAGTATTAAGAAGGGAGTGGAATCTTAAGTCAAGACAAGTCATACGGCATTATGATTAATCATAAAGCATCAAAAGAAACCAATGCCAAGACTATGAGCAATAAAAATCACCAGAAATGGATCTTCTAAATTTTGAATTATCTGGAGGCACTTCCCTCATTGCTGTCAATAAAAATCAGCAGTCTATTTTATAAATCTTTCCACAATTCCAATAAATGTGCAGAAAATTAGCATTTAAGTCATACATTTGCCACCCATATTGTTTGGGAATGGGCTTGTCATCACTTTTTCGTACCGTAGATTGTGTTGGAGTTTGAAAAAGAGACTTATATTTCCTCTTTTCTCGATCCATCATCCACTTCTTGAGATAATCGTGAAATATAGGACTGCTTGCAGTGGTAACTTGAATGGTTAATTTAAAATTGTTGGTTGTAAGCAAAAAAAGATAATAGGTCTTTATGTAAACTATTTAATATGCCAAATTTAAGTAACATAGCAAAACAACTCTTATAACATTGAGCTGAACAGTAATTTTTGTACAACTTCAAATCTCAATAAAAGTTAAAGCACAATTTACTATATGCGCTGTATAAAATTACTACTGTTATACAGTCATTCACAGCACAATTAAACAACATATGTAGACCTGTAAAATCACAGAATGTCTTTCATTTTTATCAGATTTAATTCAGTACAGAACAGGCAGAGAATAATTGAAAAATCAAATTTCACATTAGGTAATCATATTTCAAAGAAATTTACATAAAATGAAATTTATGACATAATTCCACTTAGTGGATCCATTTATTTTAAAACCTTATATCACTGCAGTTATTGAAAAAGCGCTGAGTTTAATGCATGACAATATGGATTATATAAGTTATAAAATATCATTGATGGCAGGACCAAATTTAATATGAAGAAGTAAATATATAGATATATGAATATATATTTTAATTATACAACATAATGCAAAAACAATTAAAACAATATCCCAGGAATAATTCATCACAGGCATACAAAAGCCCACTGCACCACCATATTCAGTGTAACAGAGCATCTTGTTAAAAAGTATACGGAAGTAACATCAAAAATTAGCAATGGAATCAACAACCATAAGAAAAGACTATTGCATTCCATAATTTGCACCAGAGCAAAATTGCACAAGTATAACATCAAGTGTAAAAGTTACAAATATCAATGTCATATCACAAATAAATTAAAATTGCCTTCGGAGGGGCACTGCCAACTGACAGGATATTTTTTAAAATTTGAATTTCTTCCTTCAAGATGACAGCATTATATGTAAGCACCCACAGTTTGTCTTAATTAACATCCACAATATTGAAAAAACATGCAAACCATACAGGATATTACTATGAATGACCTTTCAAATCGAGCAGATCGACAATAACCGAAGAGCTTAAGGGAAAGGGACATAGAAACTAGGAGATTATCAATTCATCAATAGCACACCAACCTCACACAAGTCATACACCACCACATTTATACATTTCTTTACCATAGACAGCATATCAAACTTGAAATAAGCATTAACAATATTGTTTTGGAATGCTAGTGATTGAAGAGATTTTATTTGCACTGATATCTATAGAGCTGTGGAATATATTTATACATACAATACTGCAGAAGGAAGAAGAGTGATGTGCCATAGGCCAGACACCTGGGTGCTTACGCTATTTTATGTTTATGTACTGATAAGTAACCATAGGAAATATATACCTACAAGAAGCAGTTTATTCTATGACACTGGATTTTTGTTTTCCTGCTTTTACGTCATCAAACGTGTCAGGAATGTTCTCATAAACACAAACAGCGAGTTGGCAATCACATTCTTTCCTGCATCCTACCCTGAATCAATCCACTTTTTCAACCGATGAGGACCAGGGGACCACCAAAGTTTCACATTTGAAACATATCCATAACATTCAGAAACACAAGCACACAAGAGCACATATAAAATTTCTTCCCTCTTGAACAAGTATGATCAGGAGGAACTGCCTTGGACCACACTGTCCTCACAAAGTTTCTATTCATGAGCTAAGAATTTTATCACAAAAGTACAAACAGGTAAACAATAATCAACCTTCAATATTTTTCGATGAAGCTTGATATAGAATTGTTGCATGCAATGGCATTTGTAAATTGAAAACTGCCGCATGCTGGTCCAAAGAAACTATGGACAATATAGACCTGGGAAAGGAACCTTAAATTCTCTCGGTACTCATGATGACTCACTGAAAATGAACTATGAAAGAAAGGCCTAGCATTCACTATTTGCATAAATGGCAACCAAAACCAGCTCACTGAGGCCAAGATATCACTGGTGGTCTTTAAATTTTTCCAGCATGCAGTTGATAAGTGTGAACAGCCATAAAACCACTGGCCGAGAAACATCATCAAAATTTCTCTTCAGTCTTGACCAATTTTAGAAAGCACCACGACAAAAACAAACAAAAAAATTAATAAACGAGGATATGCTCAGCTTGATTGAGCAGTAAGAAATAAAAAAACAATAATTGCATTAAAAACAATTTCATTACATCAAGAATGGGAAATGATGCTGCCTTAATCACTGGGGAATACTGCTCCCTTAACACTGACAAATATTATTCACTTATTCTATAGACATTAAAACATTATATGAAATAATGAAGTTTCTGAGACATTTACATCAATTGAAGCATTGATAAGTATTGCATGTGTTCCATTTTCACCAGGGAATATGAGAGTGCCTATCAATTAGTGGGTATGAAATGGAATGCGAGTAGCAAGTTATTGAGCCATCTGAATTCTATTAGACATTCTAATGCAAAGGAAGAGGTTGGTATAGACACAGACACTTGGTGATTGAATTCTTCACAATTCTTGAAGAGTATACAAATAAACAAATAGCAAAATGAATCTGACATGTGAAGCAGAATTTTATAGTGAACTGACTTTGAAAACATTTCGACATAATGCACGAATACTACGCATCTGTGAGTGACCACGCCAATTGAACCAATCACTAATACCACTTCCAAGACAAAGTCACAGTTAAAAGAAACCTCAAACCTGAGAAATAGATACCAAGTGATAGCACAATTTTTCACACATTTAGAATTATCGGTGAACAAAAAACTATTGCCCAGGAAATATGAAAGGAAAGTTGTCACACACTTTACTTTGCAAAGCAGTCAAAAATCATTCTTCGTACGATCGTTGGTTCAACAGGGTATAAACCAGAACACAGAATGTCAGGCATCAGTACAATGTCAGATTATTATCCACATCCATGGGGTCCTGAGGATAATGAGCTTTGGTTCCTCTTGATAATGCACGAAACACTCTTCTGTCTGTTCCACACACTCCCATTCAGGACTCACTCACTATTAGACAGGACACTGAAATTTCAGTCACAAGTTATCACAGATATTTTTGCACTCACTCTCACTTTGGTCTGACTAGAATACTGTCCAAACTGCCTCCTTCACCACGCTTCCTACCCCTTCTGCAAGTGGCACCCCGCCTGCCTCCACCTATGCCAACAACACCAACTATGCACTCTGCTTAGCCTGAGCCGCCTTGTGCACACACGCACTGGATCTCCAGGGCACACGCATACGCACACACAGCCAGAGAGAAGAGATGGCCAACTGTCATTCAATCGGAGAGGGCAGCACCCAACAGGGACAAGAGGTGGGACGAACAGGTCGACTCTCCACTCCTTTGGAACTGCGGCGCCTACTCCCCACGCAGCTGGTGCACAGCAACATTGGCATCCACTTTCGGATTTTGGCTTCAATCAATCAATGAAGGCCATTTATGTCGCAAGTTGAAAGGGAATTTGCACCCAATACCAGAGCTTGAATCATTACTTCCCCCAAAACCTAACTCCCCATATCTACCTCCCTCAGGAAAGCTCCTCCATGTGATGTCTCCTCATTTTTTTACACAACAAACGTATCTGCACAATTACTATCCACCATACCAGACATTGCCATCATATATCTACTTTCCTTTCAATTTATACCCTCATAATGATTTATTTTCTTAACGCCTCAAGAAAGTGAAAGCAAAACAACTTTAAAATGAAATTGTGCTTTATATATTTTGTTTTAAATTTTGCTCACAAGCTAATTTTTATTTGGTCCTGAAAAAGTTAAGCAGATAATAGACACAAATCCAGACAAGAGCAACACTTTCAAATTAAAAGGGCAAAAAATCAACATCAGCAATCAAAACACAAACATTTACAAGATAACAATCACAGACAATACTTCTTTCTGGACTGCATGTGACTGACATCTTCCTTTGCCAATACATATGTATATTTAAAAATGAGATGCTAAAATATGAATCATGAAAGAGGGATATCCTGTCCCAGCAATTTCAAAAAGCAGTGACGCTCATACATTGCCATAATTCTATACATTTTCTATTGTCCCATGCACCACCAGATTCAATGGCCATGCAATTTTTACCAACTCAATTTCAACAATTTTCACCTAAACATGTGAAATTCACATTAATTACTAAAGAAAAAATTCCTCAGGAGAGCGAATTGAACCATGGACCTTAGGATTTCTAGGCCACTGCACAAACAATTACTCTATCCAGGTTACTTGAATCCTACGGCAATTTACAGGGGTTCGACCTTCTTCCAAGCCCATATTCCCTTGCATTACCATCCTTGGTGGACTGCAAGGGCCTAGAAAGTAGAATCATGAACCTCAGTAAATTGCCATGGAAATAAAGGACCCTTGATAGTGTAGTGGTCTGCTCAGTGACCAGGTAAGCCAACTTTCTGTGGTTTGATTCCGGTCCAAGGGAAATTTTCCTGTGGCAATTATGTAATTTGAATTTCTCTGCAATTCAAATAGCAGAGCTGGAATATGTCACACATGACATTCTGGTTAAGTCCCAGAGTATTTTGCAACATAATTTAAAATAACAGATAGGTTTATGGACCAGAGGAAACTATTGACATCAGATCTGAATATTTCAACAGCTTATGTACCATTTTCATTAACCAATAGCCGGGTGATGTGCTAAAAGCCTTCATGATAACACTTATTGGCACAAGAAAGTTTGCAATTTTATTATGACGCTTTTCCTCAAATGCACACATACTATAGTGAAGCCACAGAGTTAGATTATTTGGCCATTAAAAAGTCAGCCAATCGGTGAAGATCTTAGATGCTGGTTTGACACAATGGGTCGAGGTATTGGAGGGAAGCAAATATGGTGACTTGTTTACATCAGGTGACTGGGTCAACATCAATAAGTTTCCATTTATTTATTAAGACCATGAGTAGATTGTCAATATGCTCTTAATATACTCATTAAATCACAGAGGATATACCGTATAAGGGCATGTAAGGGCTGCACACGCGTAAGAGACACACCCCTATTTTGAGCATCAAAGCTAAAGAAAAAAAAATTTTGCAACATTTTTTTATCCTATCGCGGACGTATGCCTGGACTTTCGACAGATATGAAAATTTCCTCTTTCAACACTAAAGATTTACTCGGCAATTTTTCAGCTAAATTTACACAATATGTATGGTGCTCAGAGATATGTAGGTAGTCACTTGTAGTCTTAACCTTATGATGCTTACAAGGGATGGTCCGATCTGATACCTCCGACAGGATACCTCGGATCCAAATATCCACGGATAATGCCCTTCACCTTAAACTCAGGATCCAAATTCATCAAAGAAATTGAATCTGAAATTTTAAATCAATGCTTTAGTGAATGCAAAATCCTATAAGAGGGCGTAGAAAGAGTTCTGATCCTCTCTTCGCAAACGCCGTTGCTTTATGGTGCTTGTCCTACTCACAAACAATTTTGTTTAAAAGCTCTCGTAAGAGTATTGCAATAGAATTGCAGCCGTGGAAAATTTTAAGGCAAAACACGACAGGCACATAGCATGAACCTTCCCAAGAGATTGAACAACAATCAGGGAAATCTCATTGCCGTAGGATAATAACCACGGCATAAATTTCATGGAACCACACTAGGCCCTCCATTAGCCCCACTCTTGTAGAAAATTTAGCGTGCCCTCTGGAGCAAAAAAAAATGCGCGATTCGTTTCCTAGTTCAACTCTGAGGTACAGACGCGACGGCACAATACTTACGAGTAAGAAATGCATACAGGAACATTGTAAAAATACGCCACCATGGGAGGAACTCCCATGCCTGCTGCTTGTTTTTGACCTAGGGTTTCAGATGACTGACTCACGCTGAAAACCAAGGCCACTCACTTCCTCTTGTACTTGTGACTGGGGAAGAGGAGGAGGGAGGGAGATAAGAAATTCATGTAAGAATCGCACAACCATTTTTGGCTGGCTTCAATTTCTGGGAATAAAGGTGCATCTCTTACACGCATTTATACGGTATATCACCAGGAATCATCAAGAAAAGAAACCATTGGATCAAAAACCAACACTTTCCATTGTCTTTACCTGTGCTTGTGCTCTTCATCCTTCCAGCTAGTGACTGCAATGTGGGGAGGAGGCAGGATGGAGCGAAGTGATTGGACAAGCTGAATGGTGTCCACAAGAGCTGGAGATAAGGAAAATGAGGCAATGAGAAATTTGCAAGTAAATATGAGGTGTGATTGACCTAATCAAAAATATATAAAGTCTAAGACAATGATTCATCGCATTTCATCAACTCATGTGTAGAATACTCTTTTATTATTTCATTTCAAATACACAGCACGTCCCCCCCTTGAATCCATGAGAATCTGTCAACATACTGCATTTCAAATATTGTGACGGATAGCAATTCACAGTGATTATTATTATTCATCTAAAAGGCATCCCTAATAAATTGTTTTCAGATTTTAAAACCTCTACGATTTTTCTTAATGTTATGCTTTACAAAATAGGTCCATGAAAAATTTATTGAGAAATGCAACAATACTTAATGTAAATAACTCTTAAATGAAGTTGAATCTGTCACATTACAGACATTTTTACTGTTCCATTGCATGCAACTATTTCTCAAACACTTTCATACTTATTAAAACATTTAATTGTGAGAGTGAAGAATTCATTTTTATTCTATCTAAAAAATTCCCGTGCCTCAAGAATTTTCATTTCACTGATTTAGTCAGAAGAATACTTTTTAATAAAGATTTTATCACGTTCTATGAAATCAGTGTATATTTAGTTCTGTCACACTAAAATACATGCATCATATACCTATGAGTCAAATCAATCGTAACTATGGTGAAGAGTTCATTTTTATTGCCAACCTGTATGGCCATTTGTCAGAATCTAAAGACGATTCACCTCCTTTCATGGGTAGCATCAACGAAGTCAAGCCGAATTCAAATCATTCTTACTGAATGATTTGGATCTTCCATCAAATTATTCACTTTGAATTGTTTGAGAGGAAAATGTAGATTGAATTCATTCGGTTCACTTTGAACGTTTCATTCATGAACGACACAGCTCTAATAGGAAGGCCCCATGAACCCTCCTCTCATAGCCAAACAATTCCATTATCGAAAAAAGCAGAAAAGAATTTAAGGATTCTTCTGGTGAGTAACCCATCGTGCGAGAAAGAGGGAGAGGGACATCTGAGTCGTATAGTAAACATATAAAGCACAAACAGTAGAAATAAAATTTTCGTGGCATTTTGAGCATAATACTCCAATATTTTTTTCTCCTCATCGTTGTGAAAAATACGTAAATATATCTATATATTTCAAACAAAGTCGAAAATCATGTTAGTTCGAACATTTATAACTCGAGAACGGCTGTACCGATTTTAATGATATTTGGTTTTTTGGATTCGTCTCTGCCCCGGATAACAGAATAAACAATAAAAAATAGTGAAAGTTGATGAAAAAATTTCTCTTGATCTTGGGGGTATTACTTTAGGAGTTGGTAACAGTACAACAGCAGTTAAGATGGTAACAACTATTAATTGAATTGTTTGTTTTCTTTTTACCGATTTAAAAACTGAGCCTCGCAACAACATAACATTTTAATAGTTAATAAGTGAGGGATAAGTGAGGGTAGAGATCCCCCAGACTAAGCCACAGACAAGCAAAATTCACACAATTAGGTTAGGGTGTTCCTTAACTGAGCCACATTTCACTTCAGGATTTTTGGAATGGAGCGCCGAAAGGCTTCACCTAGGATATGAATCCAGGATCCAATGGTTATCTCTCAACCCACAAGGCTAGCACACTCCCAAAAATTACTATTTACGACAATCAGTTTCTATCTGACACATAGAGGATTGCAAACTGTAACTGATTACAGTACATACATAACAGCATAAATTTACCAGCAAAATGTGTCCGTTGAAACTTAATTAGCAGCAAAAACAAAAACATGTGACGAAATTTATTTTACTAAAATCAGCAGAAAGAAGTGCGGTATCCTAGTGGCTGAGTGCCTAGGTGCTGATCAGAACCCTGGGTTCAAATCCTGAGTGGAGCCTTCGGACTCCCAAAATGAAATCCTCAAAATGCAAGGTGTCGAAGGGAAAGCAACTCGCCCCTCTACGCTGAATGCATGATATTCTGATGCCTGTAGCAAGTTTGGGGTGAGCTCTACTCTCACCAACCCAAACCAAACTTAGGGTTGAATCACTGAGTAAGTTAAAAAAATGGTTTACAGTAGGATAAGATAAAATGAGGGCTGAATTCCAACTTGATGTGCACGAGCCGGTGACTCAGTTAAATTACCCATCATGCTAGTCTATGGTAATTTCTTTGAATTATGTCTACAATTACCTTAAGCTCAAAGTTCTGGCTTTACACCTTGGGACAACCATATTGAGTGAATAAGCATGCAGTTTTCTGACATTTTATATCTACCAACATACACCACCATGCCCCCAGAATTCAACAAACCTGAGGAAGAAGATACCTTGGTAGCTTAATTACATGAGTACCAGCAAAATCTAGGATCACGTCCCATTCTTGGCCAACTTAACCCATTAGTGCATAGCGTCCGATATATCGGACGTGTGTACTTTATTTTCTTATGGGCTCCAGTTGACTGCCGCTACATTTTAATTACATTTTAATACTGTATTAAGTTCAAATGGATGTCTGTCTTCACCCCCCTGCTAATATTTTAGTTGACTCATTGAATTTATCGACTAGAGAAGTATTTTTGTGAGACATGGCACACGTCCGATATATCGGACGCTATGCACTAATGGGTTAAGGGTAGGTGGGAACATTTTATGGAATCCTATGACAGATAACATAATTACAGACAAAGTTTGCAAGGCCCACAGATTTTAAATAGCTTTGCACCTGTGCACATGACTGTGCACAAAATACTTGCTCTATGCAGCTCTTTTAAATTTGTGATCCCACTGGGTGTGGAGTGTGGCAATGACAGATACAACAAACCTTGAGAGTGACACAGTTTCTAAATATCCGAGTTGGTTAATAAAAATATGTGGACTTAAGTCTGTGATTATGTTACCAATTCAAGACAATTATTGTCACACTGTGAAATTTCCACACTAAATGTTCACTTGCAGGTGACACCACATGATATGCTGCGCTCAAGTCATGACTATTTCCTTAAATAATGCAGATATCAATGACTTACTTTTCTGAAGTGCTTCCGATTGCTTCCCATAAGGCTTGCACATTGCAGGTCTCACACAAGATTTGATCCTGGCCATGTTCATCATAATTTCAGCAAAAGTCCTCACAATTTTTTCCTGGCCTGCTTAGTGATAACAGGAATAATAAAATTAGTGAAATAATCAGAAGCAAAAACATTTTCAGCACATTTATTCCACAAAAAAGACTTACCTTCACCACTTGATTTCTTGTCACTACCTTCACTAGCAGGCCAAATACCATTTTGCAAAGCCAGAAGGTCCTGCAGGGATGAAATAAAAACATGGTAACTAGTTCGAATTATACTTCAGGGGAGAAGAAATGAATTAAATAGTGTACTCATCACTTTAGTGTTTTTATAAATATTTGTTTAACATTGTTGTGTTGAAGTAATTATTATTTGAATACGGATTCATTCAATGTATCGACTCAGCATTTTGAAGTTGCAAAAATATTCACTGGTGATTAGTGCTGATAAAGTTTATGTTTATATAAATTACATAATATGATATTAATTTCTTCATGGTGAACATACTGGCTCATAAATATGTGAAATAACTAGAGATGTGCAAAGAGTATCCGCAAATACTCGAATACTAGACAGTATTCGATATCTTGAATAATTATGCTAAAGGTACCATTTCGAATACCTCGAATACTTTGAATTTCCCACCATACACTGCCGCACGCACGTCATTGGTAGTTGACTCGGAAAAATGTAGAGAACTCTAGTCATTTACAGAGTCCTCTGGATGGCAGTTCTCTACACTACTCCCTCATAGGGTCTATGTAGTGTATTATCAACAATCCAGAGGACTCTGGTTGTTTAGTGCATGCAGCACCGATTTAGGCAAGTTGAAGAACTGCATCAAATTCACGGATTAGACCGGTGAAAAGAGTTCGACATGGGGAACCGAAAATGATCGAGAGAAATAATCTGAAAATCCCCTGTTTCCCCCACCAGGAGAACCTCAGTGCCGTGGGATAGTAACTACGCAGCACAATTCCCAAAATCCGCTACCCCCTCCATCTATCAGCCCTCGGCCCCTCCTCCAACGCTTTCCTCCTCTCCGAAATCAAACAGAAGGCCCCAGCTCCCACAGGGTTCGTATTACGAAGACCATAAATCAAAAGCTTCAAAAGAAAATATCAAGTTACAGGAGAATAATAGAATCATGTTTCACTCTTCCCTCTTTCTCCCCCACTGACCTATTTCTTCTCCCTGCTTGCTTCGAAGTTACCCATTTCTGGAGGTCAACTGCAGCATGAGTCATCTATTAGCCCAAAAGGTGTCTAAAGGCCTGTTTACACGGTACATTAACACGTACGAGTTAATGTACGTTTGCGTGAATGATTTTTGTGGACCGGAACGGAACATGTACGAATGCATGAACCAAATTAGAACAGGTTCTATTTTCTGTGCATGCATTCGCACAAGTTGGGTGGTTACACAGTGCATTTTGGCATTCATATATTTAGACATTAACCCGTACGAGTTAATGTACCGTGTAATCAGGCCTTAACAATGACTTTTCGCAATTGATATTACTCCTTTATTGGATTGAAATCATAGTAATTTGCGCATAATTTAAAGAAGAATAAGACCAAACACGACATATTTCTGACTTTATTTAAGCATTTTACGGGAGGAAATAAATGTCAAAATACGACGGAGACTTAGCATTCTGGCGAACGAAGGGATATTTTCTCAGGACATTTTGTTTCTCCCTGCTGGCAATTCAAATTCATCTGCTTATCTCGTGAGAACTTCCAAAGATGGACTGAAAATAATTGAAGAAGAATAAAATCCGGTGGAGAAGCGCGTGTATTTTGCAAAACGCCTAGCACTTGACAGTAAGAGTGGGGGTAAAGCAAGCTAGCTGTTGAAAATAAGAAGTTTGATGAAGCCGAGTGTCAGATGGGCATACCACTGAAATGGCATTTGGTAGATAAGAATGTAAACATCAGACAGAAATCCATCGTAGCATAGGATTACATTGGAATAACTCAATATGCAGCAGTTGAAAAGAAATGTGAAGCTGAATCGGTTTAGGTTGCGGAAAATTTAATGTCCATTTTAAGCCACAATAATTTCTTCCAGGGAGTTACCTGAAGCAATTGATCAATTTAGTCACTAACGGATTCCTCTCATGGTGAAATGAAAGGTGTAAATAGACGATGCACTACCCTCACATTTGCAGTTTTGGCATTTTCCCATTAAAATAAATGGAAGTCAGCCATTTTGGGAAGTCCTGGAATGAATTCAATGAATCCTGTATGTGACATATTTGCCCCTAGCATTACATTGTTTGACATTCAGTGGATATCACACACCTTGGCTCCAGTTAGCCCCTCCAGGCTTTCCAAGTTGGCACGAAGAAAGTCGGTGAGCTTGTACTGGAGGAGCGGGAGGGAGGGATCAGCCATCATTCCCGCATGAGTGCCTTGTCCTTCTGCAGCCACTCCACCAGAGGGCACACCAGCCATGGAGCCAGAGGGGGGACCAAGGGGAATCCTAGTAGAAGACATTTTCATTCCATGCATGGGCATCCCCATGGGGCGGCCAATATCCCCCTGCGACTGCTTACCCCTCTCGGCCAGTTCCGCCGGGGCACGGTGAAGGTGGGGCAGGGTGTGGGGATGGGGTTGGGGAGGGGGAACATGGGCGGATGCCGAGGAGGGAGGGTGGTGAGGGTGAGTGCCATGGGGTGGCATGTACACGGACGAGGAAGGGTGCGAGGGAGGACCACCTCCACCACTCGACCCCCCTCCCTCCTGCGGAGATGGGAACTGCGATGAAGATGCCCCCCCGTGCTGCTGTTGTTGAGAAGTCGGCACCTGGGTGCCACCCCTGGGCCCTGCACCACAAAGAAAAGAGTTAAGAGAGAAGTGAGTGACACATGCTCAGCAAAAGTGTCATCAAATCACATGATCACTATACATATAAGCTAAGTAACGGCAATCTTCAATTAAGTAAATAGCAGATCTACATCTACATACTAACCCACAAACCACCTCAATAGGCTAGTGGAAGGGAGTGTTAAGACGCAAGTCATTCACAGAAATAAGTAAGAAAGGGAAATTAGATGCACATTGGTAATATTTGACTGATGAATCTCACCAAGCATCTCTCCAAGGAGCTCTTATTTATTGCTAGTGGGAAAACAAATTTGTAAAACAGCGACACAATTTCAGCAAAATATTTCTCTAATTTCATTGTTTCTGACTGACATAGGAACATAGAGACGCCGTAAAATGAAGTTCACCGTGTCAATCTGAAGGATAAAAAACTGCTCAGGAGCAGTCGGTTAAGTAGTTTCCGAAATAGGGAATTTTGATTGTTTCTTAAAAAGTAATAAAAACCATCAGTAGAATAAAAATTTTCATAACAAAAGATTCTTAACATGTTCATTTTTACTATGATATGTTTTAAATTTAGACATTTTAAAACGCAACTGTAGCAAAATAATTCAGTCTATTTCCTAAAAAAAGAGAAAATAATTCTTTTAATCATAAATTATTTTATATAAACTTGAAAGACATTCCCTGACCTAAATAAATGACTTAGAAATAAAATTCTTTCAGTAGTGTTCAATGATTGATCTATAATTTTTTCCCAAAATTAAAAGTGAAAAAAAAATAATTTTTGATAGTTTGTGTGATGTGGATAGTTTGTGCAGTGAGGACCAAAGTTAACTTTTATCCTGTGGCTATCGTTTTCATCATTTCATAAGTTACCACATTTAATGAATTGAACACAACCTTATCCAACTAGTAAAAATAAGGGTAACTCTAATGCTTATCACATTAGGTTCTTAAGAAAATCAATCATCATTTCAAATGCTATCAATAATTTAAACAGTGGAAATCATAACATGTGAAACTTACTTTTTTCCTTAATGTACGTAAGAATGATGGACCGAATGAGAATTAAACAATTAGATGGCAGAAATCCATAGACATTTTACAAACAGAGCTACAGCATTTGACCGATTACTTCGACATTTTATGATAATGGGAACAATATTAAGACAGAGGAGGATGCTGACTACCTGATGATTGAAATACTGATTACTCACTGAAAAGTTCTGCTTTGATTTCCAAAACAAATAAAATAGGTATGAAAATACTGCACGTATTTACACCAAATAACACTTACCCCCAGATTCCATGATGTAAGTGGGAGCATTAAGATGGACAGATTTCTGTGACATGTCAACTTGGGCCTTATAATATCGGCAGGCAGGATTTGGACAATTCTGTACAACTTCCACGATGAAGTCTTTCTCCATTCCAAAACACTCTCGACCGATGGTGTAAGACTCCATAACCTAGTCAAATGAAAGAGAAGTTATAGCTGGATCATGATATCTCGAGATGCTTGATAATAATAAAAAATATAATTCCTAAAGCATAAATATGCATGTGCTACACCAGGATAGTAAAAATGCAGAAAATGATAGATTATGAAGTCTTACAGCTCGAACAGTGCCCTCCAGACCCAAATGAAGCCCATGAGGACCATTCATGTGTTTCAACATAACAGCATTTGCAAAATGCTCATATGGTAGTATTATTTTTCCATTCTCTCGCAAAACAAGCCTCCCTTGATTGTCCAGCGTGACTCTAGCGGCAATCATTCTATAAAGAAAACGATCATTTAGATGCTGACGAAAACTTCAAAACAAAATCACTACATATAATTTAAAAGTATATACTGTAAGTATGCTGCACTTGGCAGCATCGAGGATTCCATCAATTCTGAAAAACACTGCAACAGTTCCACGGAGGGGTTCCAACTTTTGTTTTGAAGGTAGAGTTGTAGAAGCATATACAGTTTCTCTGAAACATATCCATTTCCAGGGAATGGGGACACCATCTCGGGGTGAATTCCTTTCACTGCGGAATTTTTCATGGCATCAACAAGGTCCATTGGAAAACTACGATTTAATTGTTGTAGTCTGGAGAAAAAAATCAAAGACATACATTCCATGTGCGTGAATAAACAAGCTTAATCTAAAGCTTTCGGGCCACTTCAACGAACCCAGAGAGAGCTCCAAAAGCCACGAAAACCGAAGTCCACTGGAATAGATAAGCTACATATTCAGCAACACACTTAATTCGAAGAACAAAATTCTTTCATTTACTAAATTCAAAGAAACAAACGCTCCTTCCCCGTCATTTACATGATTTTTATGCTTACAGAGAGATGGCGTAACAAATTTTTCGCTAACTACAAGAACATCAATTTAATTCCATTTATTGAGCAAATGAAACTTACCCTTGGTACATGTACATCGACTTTTATAGCATTCGATTTTCGGGACCTTCCGACGTGATCTACTTGTTCTATGCACCTCTGCAACAATGTAATAATAGTTTAAGATGAGCAGTTGCGTCTCGTTACCATGGCAACAGGTGAGATGCCTTCGGAAGGTGGACGAAAGACGTCTTTTCAACTGTTCCCTCTCCCTACAAGGAAAGTTTGATTGATATATCGAACATCTTACGTGGTTCGATATAAGGAGAAGGGTATCGAAGTTGTGAATTCAGTGAACGCGTCTGGCTCTGAGATACGAGTGGGAATTAATTCATCTAATCTCTCGCCATCTATAAGGTAATTAGGATTAAAATATATATGCAGTAGAGAGAAATGATGTAATAAATCGAGGCAATCCCTTGTCCCTAGTATGTTCTGAAATAATGGCGGTATTCAGCTCATAATATTTCTTTGAAATTTGAAGCCGGCCGTGGTCTATTGTTGTTATTTTGATATTTCAGATGGTGGAATCTTTAACGAGCGTTTTACGTTAATTGGATATCAGACCTTTTTTATAAGTAGAAAAATGCATTTATACAACCTTACTTTGCAAAGAGCCACTGGAATTACTCATGCAGTGCATGGGAATTTCAGTGGTAGCAAAATGCAAGAAATCCTCGTTTCTCGAGGGAAGACTTTGGAGTTATTAAGACCAGACCCCAATACTGGTAAAGTGCATACGCTCTTAACTATGGAAGTATTTGGAGTCATAAGGTCATTGATGTCTTTCAGATTAACTGGAGGAACTAAGGGTAAGTTCATTACTGTGAGTGATCATGCTGTTGCTTTGTAAATTTCTGTTGTAATCGCATTTTATTATTATTTTTTTAGATTATATCGTCGTTGGTTCTGATTCCGGAAGAATTGTGATTTTAGAATATATTCCCCAGAAAAACTTTTTCGATAAAGTTCACCAGGAAACATTCGGCAAAAGTGGTTGCAGAAGAATCGTCCCTGGCCAGTATCTGGCCATTGATCCCAAAGGAAGGGCTGTGATGATAGGTGTGATTGGTGTCTTATGTTTATGCAGTGCCTTACGTTCATTGTTTACTTCGAATACTGACATGTATATTTCTTCTCATTTTAGGGGCTATTGAGAAACAGAAACTTGTATATATATTGAACAGAGATGCACAAGCAAGGCTTACCATTTCTTCCCCATTAGAAGCTCACAAAAGCAATACTTTGGTGTATCATACGGTCGGTGTTGATGTTGGGTTTGAGAATCCAATGTTTGCATGCCTGGAGATTGATTATGAGGTATGGTTTGATCTATAACTATACGTTTTGGGAGTCATGTTAGTTTGTCGATTGACAGTGTGTTTCAAGAAACACTTTACTTCCCCTCTATAGAAACACTTCACTGCTACTATTTCTTGTGACTAGCATTTTTACTATGTTGAAGGGAAGTGCCTTTTCTACTCTGCAAATCTGTTCTTGGGACTGGTAGGCAAACATCGAGCTGAATAGTCGTGTATTACTTTGCATTTGTCTTCCATTTAATAATACATTTGCTTTCGCGTAGAAGCTATGTTTTTCATCAGTGGATATCCCACGTTGAAATTAATTGTATTCAGCCAAGTGTGCATCAGTTACACGAAAATTAGTATAAAATTGAATACATGGTGTAATTTTCTGATGATGTGTCCCCAGTAAGCTCTTTTTTCCCCTGACTTTTCCATGGAGTTCAGATAGAATAATGTTTGGTTGAGTACATCTCATATTGATACCTGGATATTAATGCTTAAACTTGTGATAATATTTGGATACATATCGCTGTTTAAATTTCTGTGGGGGCTTAAAGTGATGACATAATCATTTTAATATAGAGAACGGGTGAAGTAAAAATGAGGTGATAGCAGGGTTTTGTTGAATCAACAGTTTTTCTAGAATGGCACTAAATTTAAGACTCATCATTTATTTCAATTTCTAAATAGAACAAACTATGGATGAAAGCACTGCAACAATAATTAAAATGTGTTTGATAAATATGGTAAGTACTCATCTCATTTACAGTTGGGTATCTTGATTGCTTTGCCAGCCCTTACTGACAACAAAGGATGGTCTAATCAAGAATGTGAATGGTGAACCTTACGATGTTTAGTTCTAATTTAAATGACAGATAGGATAATCAGAGAAAAGGCTGAAGTTATTAGGAACCTAAATTTGGTAACTCTTATCTCAAATACTGGCGATTGGATAAAACTCTTCTGTTGCCGAAAAATCACAGGCCCCCTAAGTGCCTATTTTTATTGGCAATTTTGAATTTAGCGATTGTAGCACAGGATCCAGATTTATTTGAAGAGCCTTGTTAGTGGAAGTAGAATTGTCAAGTGCTTAATCATTCTCTTGTGAAGCTGTGTTGCATAGTTTGTCCATTCAAAGGCATTTCTAGTTTGTACGCTGTAAGAAGAATTCTACTGCCGTAATTTCTTTTGTATTAGGACTAATAATATGGTGAGCTCATTTTAAATTGTAAATACACCCACAATTTTTTTCCTGGATGCTGTCACTGTTGTTGGATTTTTTTTGCATAATAGCATTCTATTCTGAGAGTGTGGTGTCAGGTTTTTGTCCGTTTAAGGAAAAATAAAACTGGCAGCATCAGGGCAACATTATTGAATTAGACATGAGAGACATTATTTAAACTTTGATATATTCTGCACAGTAATAATGGCTAGCCAGTTATAAGTTATAACACTGGTACAGACATTGTATACTATATTTGCTGGCCTTAGTGACAGCAGGGTGAAGCCCTTGTTCGTCAAACTGGAGGGTGCAGGTGCTACTCCCACCTGTTTAATATTTATGCAGGGCATGGGTGTTTGTTATTGTCTGTTGTTATCTGTCATTAGCCCCAGTGTAAAATGCCCATAGAGGCTGTTTTCAGGTGAATAGAAATAAGTAAATAATCAAGGTATTACAGAATCAGTCTATTCCCTTTCTGGCCAGTCTTGGCAATGGTAAGGATTTATTCCAAAACCACAGAAGAATCCTAATTTTAGTCATTTTTTAAGTATTTCTTCATAAAATGTGTCCTATATAACGTAAATTTCAGTTGAGGACCAAAAATCCGGAAAGCTTGGGACCAAAGGGTTTCTGGATTTCTGGTCTCACGCAGAAAAAGTGGTTAACTTTTTTTTTGCAAATTTTATTGCAATAAACCCACAACTCAGAAATTATACGTGAAAGAGTTTTAGCATTAACTAGCATAAACCATAGCAAAAGTACACTACATTGAAGGAGGCGTAAAACTTGCCGAGTAAGTCGTCCAATCACGACCGTAGTTTCGGCAGCATAAACTATACGTGCTCAATACTGGATGAGAAGGAGCAAGAATACATCTTTTCTTCATGCTTAATAGCTTTCATTGATAGCATTCGCTAGCAGATGTTGTGATATCTATTGATACCTTCCTTAGTTGGACAAAAATCTGTGCAAATGCTTCTATATTGTGGTAATTAATTAATTTATAAATGCGTCCTGGCTCTTGTGCTTGATATTAGAGATCCCTACATGTGCCTGTCTAGGTTGTTAGCATATGTTCATAGCACATACTAACTTCCTACTCGTCCCAGAACAAGGCTCAGAGAGTGGTGATTTTCAAACATTCCAGATTTCTGGTTTTGCGGGTTTCTGGATTCCAGGTTTGAGGTCCTCAACTGTACATGTCATATTTTCTATCCCCAAACCTTTGTCTTTGTAGTCAATTCATAATTATGCTGTGAAAGATATGGGTTTTCAATAAATTCTCATGATTGCATTTGCAGTAATCATATTTTCTGGGCTTCATCCACTTTGTTAGATGTATAATGGCAACAGTTTCAACTGGCAATCCAACCTGCATCTTCAGGTTAGAAATGGAGCAAGAAATATAAGGTCATTCTGTAACAAACTCTGCCTCTGATCTGAAGATGTCGGAGGTATTGCTGGTGAAACTATGTTCATTATGCATCAAACAACCTGGAGGAAGCCAGGATGACATTATTGCATTTCCAAGAAATTAATTTGTAATCTAATATTCCCTGAAGAGTGCATTGAATTGATTTCCAAATTGACTTGTTAAGTGGATAAATGGTTTCATGATTTTGATAATCTTTTGATTGTGGCAGGAGGCAGATTCAGATCCTACTGGAGAGGCAGCACAGCGCACGCAGCAAACACTGACTTTCTACGAATTGGACCTTGGGCTCAATCATGTTGTGCGTAAATATTCTGAGCCATTGGAGGAGCATGCTAACTTTCTAGTTTCTGTCCCCGGTGGGAATGACGGCCCATCTGGAGTGCTGGTTTGCTCTGAGAATTACCTCACGTACAAGAATCTGGGGGATCAACATGACATTCGCTGTCCTATTCCTCGGCGAAGAGTAAGTGTCATATTTCTTGATTAAAACTTCCACTGTGATTACAGCTCTTATGTATGTAGTGTGTTTTGGGTATACCACATATTCTGATTCGGTTATTGCGCGACATTTCTTGGATGTTGATGGTCACTTTCTGAGGGCATATGTTAACTTTCCCAAAGAAGGTTTTTATATTGGGTAATGGGTTGGAACGGGTGGGATAAGAGGAGTTTTCATTTAGCAGAATTCAAAGACGGTTGTTGCGTATGCCATCCTGTTTTAAAAGCTATTTTAACGAAATCCCGTACCCTTCCCTTTCCAATCTCTTCCCTTACATGGACCATCAATCAGTTCACAAGGCAAAATAGGCTAGCACTAAAAAGGTGACGGATACCCTCTAGGGATTACAGAAATGCGATAATAGCTGTTGCATGGTTCTGGAAATGCTTAACAGTGAAGTGTCTTATTTTTCTTAAATTGCTTTTATTATTGTCTTTGACAATTTTGGGTGCTTTAAATTGTATTATTTACAATAACTAGCATTAGTGGTGCTATTAGCATGATATTTCATCTTTTGAGAAATTTATCAAAGATGGAGTAGTGGAGGAGGTAGTAAAATAGCTATGCTCAATACCTTTCTGTTAAACTCTTCACCCTCAGAATGACCTGGATGATCCAGAAAGAGGCATGATCTTTGTTTGTTCAGCCACTCATCGTACCAAGTCTATGTTCTTTTTCCTGGCCCAAACTGAGCAAGGAGACGTGTTCAAGGTAATTCTTATTTTGAGTTTATGTGACCTAGTTGCTTGATATATGTACCGTTTTCACTGACGTCAATTTTTTCTCTAATTTTTAATTTGTTATTACATTTTCCTCTGTAGGTGACGCTGGAAACTGATGAAGATGTTGTTACAGAAATCAGATTGAAGTATTTTGACACAGTACCTGTGGCATCTGCAATGTGTGTGCTGAAGACTGGTTTTCTCTTTGTTGCATCTGAGTTTGGGAATCAGTGAGTAATTTTCTGCAAACATTTAATTCTCTGTGACATATTTTGGTAGTAACTTGTAATTTCAAGCTAGACTGTGCAGAAGCCCTTGCAATAATTGCACTTGAAAATATATGTAGTTTCAAGTATTAAAAATTTTGCTTGTGAAACTTGCATATATTTTCAGGTGCAGTTATTTTTCCTGTATTTACCAAACATTCCCTAGAATTTAAAAGGTTCTTGCTGAAATTTTGGTCAAACATGAGTTGTGTGTTAAAAATCTTGTTTAACCCATGATAGCATGGGCTTCTTTTGTGAGGCGATAGCAACTGGGGCCAGAAAAAGACGGAGGCAAGGTATACATTTAAAACTATGCAGGTGGTACTCAAAACCCATTGTGGCAAAGAGGAATTTCTTTGCTCAAAGCTGAGTACAGGGGGATGCAGTGCATGCATGTCAGAAGTAGCTGATGTGAATTACTGTCTAACTTTGATTAAACACTGTATGTGCCTTGGGTTGGAAAGAAACCTTTGATTTGTAGAAATAGTGTGTTTTGAGGTTATACATTTTCACTGCATAATTTTGTGGCATACAGTTCTCTATTGTCCATCAAAAAATTTTGAAATTTTGATGGCATTGTCTTCTCTATCATTTTAAACTAATTCATTCAGTGATGATAATGACCAAGAAGTGATTGGAAGTATTAGTTAAGATGCCAAGGTTAATTTGGTGGAACTGTTCGATTGTGTAAGAAAGAATTGCAGTTTTACACTTATAAAATACAAATCATGAAAACAACTTGTTTTGTTCCACAGTATCAAAACTATTTGTCCTAATAAATTGCTTTAATAAAATAGTTAGAAACTGCCAAATAAATTCCTACAGTACACACAAGTGAGAATAATTTGTAATATGGAGCAAGATGTGCATCTCATTATAATGAGGACATTTAACATTGTAACTGATCATTAGTATGGTAGTAGTTTAATTCAATGGAAACTGTCAATTCTTTGTAGTTATCTGTATCAAATTGCCCACTTGGGTGATGATGACGATGAGCCAGAATTCAGCTCTGCCATGCCTCTTGAGGAAGGAGACACCTTCTTCTTTGCTCCGAGACCCCTGAGAAATCTTGTGCCTGTCGATGAGATGGACTCTCTTTCTCCAATCTTGGCCTGTCAGGTTGCTGACTTGGGTAAGTCAACTTATCTCTCTTACTTTAACCAAATCGGAAACTTGCATGGGTTGTTGATGGCAATAAAAACTATTTTGAACAGGTAAACCGGATATATTAGCTCGCAAAAGTACCTAAAATTTCTCCGTTCAGCATCAAAAGAAAAGAAGAAATTGACTTTAAAATGGAGCAAAATTTCCCACAGCCGACTGTGCGAAGACACTCACAACTCTGCCCAAGCGAAGCGTGACATCATATGTGCCTAATCTGCCATTGAGACGGGAAATACACTGAGTGCATGATGTAAACATTGTTTTTAGGGATGATTTAGCCACTCATTGTCACTTGTTTATGTGCTGTTATTCTTCAGTAAGTTTTCCTGTTGCTATTGTGCCACAATTATTATTTGGGATATTAAAAATGAGACATCAGGATGATGAAATTCAAGGTTTTTACCCTGTATAATTCAGTTTACAGAAAAATGGATGATACAGTTGCCCCTCTTCGGATAGTGGACCTGAAATTGATGCAACGATCCTCATGTAATTTGTTGTGACAAATTATTGCTATATGTCGGCAGAAAATCGCAATGTAAAAGAAACTCGCAGTGTTGGAGGATAATGATAGGTTTAATTATGCATGAATGCCTCAATTTTCCCAGTGTATCGGGATGTTACATACCTAGTGCATTTTCTAGCCATGTACCACTCCATTTATTCCTTTTTCATCTAGTTTTATGTTTAGGTCAAAATACTTGACCTAAACATATGTGCTTGATGCACTTGTTGATAATCTTTGATGGATCTTCGGAAAGTACCTACGGTTAAGAGTTACTGGTTGAAATTGCTGTTGTTGGTCTCAAGAATTGTATATCAACGCATCTTTAAAGGCATTGACTGTAATATGTTTCAGTTTTAACAGGGTCACAAGCCCCTGCTTTTGAAACAAGGGAGTTCAACACAGTAGTGGTGGCATAAACTACTCTTTTTGGTGAACTGCCTCACCGCTCACAGCACACTACGCTGACCACTCGCACAGTGGGACTAGCGATAAGCAAAGCATTTCTGGGTTGTGGGGGAAAGAGGGGAATGGAAGAAAGGGAGGGGAAGGTGGTGAGGGGGGGATTATTTAGCGAACATTCGAAATGCATAATTTCCTACATCACTCACAGAAATATTTATATCATATCAATCACATATTAGCATTCAGAAACAAAATATGGGTAACTCTCTCCTCTGAAAGTTTATTTTGTATGGCAGTGATAGCTTTAGAAAAGATCCTTTTGCTGGGAACTGATCTACCTACCTAACAAAGTGTGGACACACTCAGGTACGCCATTAAATGAACCAGTCGGTATGCAACTCATTGCAACTTAACGTAAAATTTAGCATAATTTAGTGTATTCACAAATTAGAAATTTTCCTTACTGAGTTTTGACTAATAATACTTAACAGGTGATTTAACTTACCATTTCTGCCGGTACGTTAATCATATATTATCTTTCATGGAAGACTGACAATATATTTTGTCTTCTGTGCTTAGAGATGAAGACCAATTTAAAAACTTCATTGTATAAAAATATTCTCTCCAAAACTTCATGATCATGTTAACAATTCAAAATGCTTTTCCCCCATTAATCTCAGTTGTTTGTGCTAGAACGAATTTTCATTTCTGTGTCGTAATATCATTGGTCTGGTATTATTTTCATAAATTTGCTGATGGCAAAAACTTATACATAAGCATCTTCAACCCTCTTTCACTCAAGATGTAAGGAAAATGCAGGAAAGAGATTTACGATAAGAGTCATTTGAGATTCTTCAGAGCAATACCCAGAAAATGAATCAGAAGAACCTTTCAAGCGGCATGAAAAGGTGAGCAGTGAGCTTCCTGAGAAGAGTGTCTTGTGCTCCCCTTAACAGGCCAAATGTGCAATGAGCCTTGCACTCAAACATGCTGCCATTGTTATATTTTTGGTAATGCATGGAATATTTATCTCATTTTGAAAAAAATAGGGTAAATTCCTGGGTCATGGGGTCCATAAATCCTTGAAATTTTTTTGGAATGAGAGATTTATTCTTAAATGTTTGGTTAAATTAAGATTTTAATTAAAATTTGTTTTAGTGAGAGATTTATTCTTTAATCTTCAGTTTTTGGTTAAAGTACAACATTTTACGCCACGGCTAAGCTGACGTAAGCTTCAAGGCGTGATTTGCAATAGATAGTTATTTCCATTAGTCTAGTCTCAAATATTTGGGCGACTATACATATTTGGGAAAATATGGTATCTTTTGACCGGAGTGCTTCATGTTTATACACTGAAGGCTAATTTTATATTTTTTCTCCTCTCTAGCCAATGAAGACACTCCGCAGCTCTATCTTCTCTGTGGCCGGGGTCCAAGGTCCTCTGTAAGAGTTCTTCGTCATGGTCTGGAAGTATCAGAGATGGCTGTGTCTGAGCTGCCAGGCAACCCTAACGCTGTATGGACTGTGAAGCGCCGAGCTGATGGTAGGCTGTGAAATGTCATTAAATATTTTCCCATCCTCAATCAGTATATCCTTTTGATGCCATTTTTTTGGGCATTGAGAAAGTCACTGTAGAGCACAATTTTATTGTTTTGTGCAATGCCTCAATGGTAATACGAATACTCCATAAGTATAAATCGAATTCACTAAAAATATGTGATGAATTTCTTCTCCTTGCATGCCATTTATAATGTCAAAGGTAACTCAAATCTTAAATGGAAGTTACTAATCTGGTGGAATTGATAAAATCTATCAAACACCAGTCAATCTCTCTTACAGGCTGACTATAACTACTTGGCTGATGAAGAATTCCTTTTGGGCTTGGAAGGTGAGGATTGAATTAGTTTCCCATCATTTTACGGGAGAAATAAGAAATGTTTTGTGGGTCTATCATAATAGTGATGGTACCAATCTCCATTGTCCCTCTCTTGTGGATTGGCATTATGTAATTGAGAAGATTCAAGCAGTCTGCTCATAGCCATTTACTATCAAATTATTTCAACTATACGATTTTTATTTCATACTTAAATAATGATAGACATTGAAGTTCAAGGTTTTTTTCATGAGTTTGTTGGATTGCAGGTATGTTTAGCTTATTGCAATTAAACCATAAGTGCCTATTTTAAATATTATATGGTTTTGGTAATTTTTCCTTTGCCCCTTTTACTTTTTACCATCCACAAGTTTTCCTTGAGAAGCTGAAATTTACCATTTTGTCATAAAAAGTTAGCTTTTTTGTTATGCATAATTTTAGCAGGCAGTGGTCCTTAACTGAATCATCTAAAAATGCACCAAAGTGCTAAGAGGGATGTTCATTAGCTTCATCCTGTACTCACCTGATTCCCCTTAAATTGTGCCTTGTGCTTTCAAAAGCTAAGCTACCATTTCAGCCTTCATTGTTTAAAAAGAGTTAGGTAAGTATAATTTTTTGCGAGGAGGGATGGTAGCCTAACTGGTAAAAGAATACACTTCAAGCCTCTTCACATGATACTTGATTTTGCGAGGATGCTTAGCAGTAAAGTACATGTATTTGCTGGCGATGATGTCATCTCTCATCAAATAAGTGATCACTCCAACTTTGAAATTCTAAAATCAGATTTGAACTATATTTAAGGCCCTAGCAAACAAAATTACTCTGATTTTGTGGCTAAAAATTTCATGACCCTTCAAAATTGAGCTATCCATTTTAGAAAATCATGTCTCCAAACTTAAAGGTTTGAGTTTTCCCTCACAGGTAGTGAGGGGCAGCATGGCTGCCCAACTACAGTTCCAATTCCCCACAACAAAGTTTTGTAGATAACGCAAGCACAATGAAGGTCATTAGACCCTTGTCTATGGGTGCAACCACATTGACTATTTCACAAATTGAAATAATTGAAGTACAGTGCAACCTCGATATAACGACACCCCACGGTGCACTAATAAACACTCGCTATAGCGAATTGTCGCTTTACCGGAGGTGGAGCAAATAATAGCCAATATACCTGTTGCGAACAGATATACAGGAACAGGAGTGGTGCGGCGACAGATAAACATCTATCCGATAAACGTAAGCATAAATCCAGGCGAAAGGCGATGTTTTTTTGCATCACTAAATTTCCTTACTCAAATAACGACTAACTATTCAAACAATTTATATGCGCCGCACTGAATAAAAATCGTGCAAAGCATTGTTTCGTCAATCATTATATTTATCGCACGACAGTTTACCACATAAATTTGAGACTGAGCACTCCATTAACTTCATTTCTAACAGATCGCTAGCAATTACAGAGGTTAAGGAGTCTTGATGAAAGTCTTTCGGCGGTGAAACCCTCGCTATGGCGAGAGCCAACACCGAAAGGGTCTCGTAAAAACGAATTTTTTAACACGCTTATTATAGGGTCAATTGACGGTGCATCGGCTATCTCTCGTTATAGCGGGGGTGTCGCTATAGCCCGTACTCGCTTTAACGAGGTTCCACTGTAATTATGCCTGCCTGGACCGTGAAAATTCATGAGGCAGGGTTGTTATCTGTGAAATGTTAAGGAATCTTGTTTGATGTGCCAGAAAATATCATGGCGAGGGAATCAAAATAACATGCGGTTAACAGGCTTAATGGATTTTAGGGGGTCTAGTCTTCCCCCTTCCCCTTATGAGAAATGTGATCTCTGTACACAACTGATTTGCAATGGATTAAGGAAAATTAAAAAATTTGTACAGGAAATCAGTGAACTTAAAGGGAAATTAAAAATGGAAAGTTGGTATTAATCATGTGTACTCATTAGAATGTTTGCTAATATACTTGGAATCGTTCAAGATCAAGTGTCATGTTCTTTAAGCCAAATCTCTGGCGGTTAATGGCTTGAGTCCAGGTTAAGGTGAATGATTTTTCATCTTTGAAATTTCTTGTGTCTTAATTAGCATTCATAAATGGTAGAAAAATGTCCTGATGTGTTGTAAATATATATGGAAAGCAGTCTGTGCTCGTCAAATGAATTTGGATGAATATGTTTTGTGGTTGTTCTCTCCCTTGACAGAGGAATATGATGCGTACATCATAGTGTCTTTCGTGAATGCCACCCTTGTACTATCCATTGGTGAGACGGTAGAGGAAGTGACGGATTCAGGATTTCTTGGTACAACACCCACTCTGTGCTGTTCTTCCTTGGGCGATGATGCTCTTGTGCAGGTAAGAAATGCCCCTTTGTCTTTGCATCATGCTTTCTCTCGAACTAATATGTGAAATATGTAGTATGAGGTGTTTTTCCTTTGTATGCAAGTTGATATTAAGAAGACCAAATTGAATTTTTGTTAAAATTTTATTTTTACTTTTGGCCTTCCCTTTTATCTGGAGGGATTCTCAATCTGTGGAGGCAGGTTAAAAGCATAAAAAAATGTTTACAGGATAAATTGTTGTGGGTTGGTATCTGTTGCTCGCCAAATCATCTATGCAGTGTGCATGCATGGCACACTAACTGCAGCCCTGCCACAGCAGAATTTCAAATACATATGTGCTTACCTAAGAAACATGCTATTTATTTTACCCTCATTGTATTATTTTGACAAAGTAGCCTAATATTCTTATCTTAAAGTATTGGAAGGTTTACTTGCTATAAAAAAACAATCTTCTTGCTGTGTAGAGTAATCATAATTTTCTATTTCACTCATCACTGTGATGCAATTTGTTCTTCACTAGTTTTTTCAGAATTTTCCAAAATGGTGGAAGATGAATCAAAACATTTTTTTCAGTGTCTTTCTGTTTGAAAAAAGTGACTTTTAAGTACTGAAGTAAGATATGATGCTTTCCTTTCGAATTATGCAGGTAAACTTCTCTGGGGATTCCTACCTAGTTAAATACTCGATTTCTGCCAACGTTTTGAGCTTCGACTCTGGGCTCAACCAGAGGTCTGCTGAATGTCATTTTGAGGAAAATGGCCTTTTTATCAAGCTTACCAAGTTCCAGCTTATCTTGATAAGAAGACCACCTTCCTCAAAAGGACATTTAGCAGCCTTGAGGATGAGCCCCGAGTCAGAGCACAAAACGTCGGCAGAAATGGAGTTTCTACCTTGGTGGGAATCCTGGATTACCCAAATGTTGAATGCTGTTAGGATTGTACTATAGAGTCGGCTATTTTTTTGACCCACCTCAGTAGCCAATATTACTTCAATTGCGCCTTCATCACAACTTAAAAGGGTAGCACATTGCCTTCGTTAGCAATACACAAATACTGCTACATATTTCCGTGATAATGAAGCTTTGAAGATATCCCTAAATTTTTCTTTATTGCTTGAAATGTCTTCAGCTGTTTTAGTTTCAAAATTTATGCTTCTCTTTTTGGGTGTATTTGCTACTCTGCTCCTGTGTACTTGTTTTGCCCTGTATGCCACCACCAGCCAAATTTTAAACAGCATCTACTAGTACCATAGTATAAGTATACTTTAATTCATGGGAAATTCAGATGTTATTCTTATAACTTTGACCATTTGAATTGTGCACCTGGTCATTTAAACGCACTGTTAGAGATTGATATTTGTGTATAAAGAAATTAAATTTTGTTTATTCCCACCATTGTAACTGAGTGATGAGGCAGTTTTTTTCTAAATATAGGCTATATTTATAATTCTAATGTCTGAAATCAACGTTAAAGTGTATTATATTCATTTACTCCCCTATGTGTATGTTACATAAATGTGTAAACTTGCTTTCAGTCACTGAATGTGGCTGTGTGCCCATCTTTAGCATAGCACAATGTTTTTTTCCCATGCCTCTTCCCTGCTGTGAAGCCAAGTGCAGGCAAATGGTGTATTCTCCCTCCATGTTGGGGTGATGAGAGGGTGGGTGGAGTTATCCGCTTACCTGCATGGTTATTCCTTCTGAGCCCATTGCTTTCTGTGTATAAGTGAAATAATGAACCATATGGTACTTTCATTTTAGGCATACTTTATTGCTTGTAAATCTCAGATGTGCAAACATGTATCATTATTTCTATCTGGTTAGGTATACCCTGATGGAATTCGTCACATTCGTGCTGACAAGCGAGTCAATGAATGGAAGGCTCCAGGCAAGAAAACTATTGTCAAATGTGCTGTCAATCAACGTCAGGTTGTGATTGCATTGACTGGAGGAGAGCTGTTCTATTTCGTCATGGATCCGGTGAGTTGTTGTCCCATAATAAATAATGGTGGAATGCTATATAGTTAACTCTGTTTAATCCTTATTTCAAATTTGCTCACTTTTCATTTAATCAGGTTGTGCATGACTCCTTGAAAACCATTAAGTATGACAATTATTCTTAAATATACAAAACTGTGAAGTACAACTTGTTGGTTCCACATTTTAATTGTTATTTTTTCTGGTTCAATTCTTGGTATAAGTTCTCGGTTCAGATTCTTTATCATATTTTTCATTTTAATTGCTTGATTTTCAAACAAAATTAAATGAATTTCAGATGGGTTGTTTGAAAACCGCCTTAATTAATATATTAAGTTATCTGGTAATTGATTGGTTCCATCAAATTACTCTATGTAAAGCATATAGTTTAAATTATACCCAATAAAAGTTTTCATAGTGGTATCATCCAGCTGTGGTACTTGAAAAAATGATTAGAATGTGTTTGTGTTCATACTCTCTCTGTTCTGGTTGGAGTGCAGACAGGACAACTGAATGAGTACACTGAGAGGAAGGAAATGCCGTCAGATGTGGTTTGCATGGCCCTGGGAAACGTTCCAGTTGGGGAGCAGCAGTCTCGCTTTCTAGCCGTTGGACTTGCGGATAACACAGTGCGGATTATCTCCCTTGACCCCTCTGTAAGTATTTTAAAATCTCGTTGAAATATATTGCCAGTAGTGCAGTGTTACCCTAAAGAAACTTCTATGAAATTTTCACCCTGATTAAGATAGAGAGGAAAAATATTATCTGTTCTACACAATATTACATGTGACACTACTACCTTGCAGTGAAACCATGCCCTTCAAAGAAATCTGTGTTGATGAAATTGCTGACTTTTCTTTTCTTGTGGAACTTCATGGTCGAGATGCCAACTGCCTATGGTCTGTCATTGGATGCATTCTCAGACAATGTCTCGGAGCTCTCACTCAGTATGGGAGTTGACTGCTGCATAGCATATTCACTACCTCCCATGTTGGAATAAGTTAACTAAAAGAAAACTGATTTAAATATTAGGACCGATTATAAAATCTGACCCAATTTAAAAAGGGGCCTGTTATATCTGGCAATCATTTATCACCAAACTCAGTGTTTGGGTCCCAAAAAATTTAAATACAGTAGACCCTTGTATTAAGATGGATTTCATTTGCATATATGTTTGATGTACGATATGTGCTGATTTAATGCGTGCTTCTTTCTATATTTCAAATTTGCCATTTTGTTTTCACCCAATTAATATGACTGATTACTGTCGTTATGTGAGGGTCTACTGTATTTTGATATCTTGTGATTTATCACCCAGGCCTGAGGATAGTCTTTGCTCTCTCCTTTGTCTCTGTTTTTGAATTAACAAAGTGTATCTTGTCCCTCTTTCCAGGACTGCCTGTCTCCTCTTAGTATGCAGGCACTGCCGGCAGCTGCCGAATCACTCTGCATGGTGGAGATGGGAGGGGGTGTAGAAGGAGGACGAGGAGGTGGGGGTGCCCTTCACCTGAACATTGGCTTGCAGAACGGTGTGCTGCTCCGAACTGTGCTTGACCCTGTCTCTGGTGATCTTGCCGACACTCGCACTCGCTACCTGGGATCGAGACCTGTGAAATTGTTCCGAATTCGAATGCAAGGGAGCGATGCGGTGAGTGGGTGTTCCAGTGGAGGAATCGTTATTCTTGAAACCTATTTTTATCGGTGTGGAAACAAAAGTCAAACTTTGCTGGAATTCGTCTCAGGTTCTTCACTGGGTCAGCCTTTCCATGGCTGATCTTTCGATGCTCGTATTGTGCAAAACTATCAGGGCAGAAGAGTGTCAAAGTTAGGTTTTCAGTAACTACACGTACCTATGCCCGGGAGTCTATAAGACGATCGAAAACCTCAATTTAACAATCATCTGCCCTGAAGATGATGCACAAGTCGAGTATCTGAAGTCGGCCATGGAATACCTGACCTGGTTGAGAACCTGAGAAGAATTCCTGCAACTATTTAATTAGTTATGATCTCATTTCAGTAAAACTTCGATTTCACTCATCTTGATTTATGTGTAAAGATGTTGCTTTTCACCAAATGTCTTCAATATTTATGCTGATGATCAACAGTAATCTTTCTGAAAAACCAGGAATTCTCTGGGAATTCGATTTTCTCTGGATATATCACGGGAATGTGAAGTTGATATTGAAATTTTCTGTGGTGTCAAAAAATATGGAATAGCGATAAAAATCTGTGCCTTTATCTTCAAGTATTTACCGTATTTCTCCGGATATAGTCTCCTCCCTAATTTTGAGACTTAAGTTTCGGGAAAAAATTTAAAAAATGCATTTGAATCTAGTCCCCCTTTTACCTTTACCATGGGCATGTTTGGGAAAAAAGTGGGACTTAATTCAGATAAATATGGTATGTAAAATTGCCCTTCTGTTGTCTGCTATGTGTTCCTGTTATTATAAAAAGAAGATGCAATATTTTATGCATGAGTGCATTACATCCTTAATGGTCAAGGGATTGTGTTAGTTTGGTGGCAATAGTGCTGGCTTCCCACCCAGTCGATACAGGTTCAAATCCCAGCAGTGGCAGAGATTTTTCATAGTGCGATCCCTGCTTGAGTGCCTTGTGGAGGGATATTCAAGTTCAGTACTCCGTCAATCCTCCTCCAAATACCATGCCATTGTATAGTTTGTGAATCAGTGGCATTAAAAAAATGTGCCTTTTTTTTAACAAGTTTCATAGTCTTATTTTCCTTGCATTGTCACATTCTCATTAGCATTCCATCCATTACCTGGAGTGCAGCATTTGTGTAATCTCTGGAATCTCGAATTTTGTTTCTTTTCCTTCTTGCCGCCCTTGAGAAGTATGTCGAAAAAGTTTGATTCTCTCAGTTTGTTTTTTCCTTTTACAACAATGCTTTTAATAACTTAGTCTGACTGTAATTGAACCTTATTCCTGAGTGCCAGAATGATGCTATTTAAATCCAAGACAGGGTGTTCTATTGTTTTTTATATAAACTACCTTAAAGTTTTATAACATGCTTTTTTTATTTTCCTCCAAATATACTTGCTCAAAAAATATCTTCAACTTTAATCATCTAAAAACGTAACAAAAATTATGTCATAATCAATTAGAACATGTATAAATATTTAATGTCATTGTAATATTATGATGTAGTAAGTGATCAGTTTCATTCCTTTCAAAGGTTTTGGCCATGTCAAGCAGATCGTGGCTCAGCTACTATTACCAGAGTCGTTTCCACCTGACACCACTGTCATATGAGGCCTTGGAGCATGCATCTGGATTTTCATCAGAGCAGTGTCCTGAGGGCATTGTGGCCATTTCGACTAACACCTTGAGGATTCTTGCCTTGGAGAAATTAGGAGCTGTGTTCAACCAGGTAATTATTTAGGTATTAATGTAGGCATCTATTGATTTTGTTGGACTACCATCCCTCATCCTGCTCTCCAGCCTCATGCTTTGAACTCTCATGGTTTCTTCTGTTTGCACATGTGCAAACAATTCATTCTTTCAATTAGGACTTAGAATGAGTTATGGGACCAGAACTTTGATTTTAGCCACTCATGAAAAGTGAGTGGCACTTTTTTTTTATTTTAAACTTGTGAGAGAATAACTTTATACGGAAGACATTTTTTTTTGTATTTGCTATTTTTCCCTTTCATTGTCTGCAGTTGTTTAATGAACTAAGATTTCATCTCTGAGTTAATATCCTGATTGCTTGGAAAATTGCTTTTTCTTATGATGGCTTGGTGATGTGACTGATAGTATACCTGCTTGAAATTTGGGAAATACGAATTCGAATCCTAGTCTAGTCAATTAAGTTTTTGTAGCTAATATCCTTTTTTTATTTTAATAACTTTCCATGCCTGCATGCAACAACGCACAAAGTTACCTGTTTATGCAGTGCATAAGAAAAGTTTAGTCACTCTTTAAGTAGCATCATTGGATTTGAATATTTCTCTGAAAGTGGTGTGATGAGCACATTGCCATTGCCTTTGCTACAATTTGGATTGGTGATACAAATGGCTTTTTCACTTTGAAACCATGCCAATGAATTACTTTTTATACTTCCTCTCTGATTACATGATCACAATGGATATAAACAATACAGAATTATTTTAAAGGTATCTCTTGAAAATGACTTTTTATCATTGAAGTCAATTGAGATAATGTTATAAGAAATGTTGAAATGTATAAACTCAAATTATTACGGAGGCTTCCGCGGTGAGTTGATTGGTGATGGTTTTCCGGGTTTACACCGCGTTGATTCATGTTTTTGCGGACGACAGTTTTAGGCGCGTTCCAGCTCCCGTCTTCGGGTCCAAAAAAAAACAAAAACTCAAGTACATAAGTATTTCCTGTAGTAAGTATATTTTGGACCCGAAGACGGGAGCTGGAACGCGCCCGAAACTATCGTCCGCAAAAACATGAATCAACGCGATGTAAACCCCGAAAACCATCACCAATGTATAAACTCATTTGCAAGTGTAATTACTCTTACTATACTCCACAAAGTAACACCTCACTCCATCTATTTAATCATAAATAGTGAAATTCAGTTTATCACTGATTGCTTTAGACATCCATAAGTATTTCCTGTAATTTTTTTCTGCTTAGGTTTCGTTTCCAGTGGAGTACACACCGCGTAAATTTGTGATCCATCAGGAGTCAGCCCACCTCATCATCATTGAAGCAGACCACAACGCATACTCTGAGGAAGTTAAGAAGCAGAGGAGGATTCAAATGGCCGAGGTAATTGTCATGGGTTTGTTCACCACTGTTTGTTTGTGCTCTGAGTGTTTCTTCACTATCTCATCACCTCCACATCTCTTTCTGGGGAATTACTGGTATTTAGTAGGAATGTTCAAGCAATTTGTAATTCAAGGCATGTTGAGTTGAAGAAAAAAATTTACTCAACCTGTAAAATTAGGTGTTTCAGGTGAGATGTTGATCTGTTCCATCATGAATGAGATCCTTTGTTGATTAACCCAGAAACTTAATGAAGCAGGCAACTCACTAAAAAAAATTCAGATCATCTCAATTGTGTCCTTAGCTCTTTTCTATCCATAAATATACCAACATTTTGGAGGAATAGAAAAGTGGTTTTGAGATGAGATTAGCTGTGGAAGGATGTTCTACGAATTGGGTGGGGAAATAGGCGAGGGTTTCAGCGTGGCAACAGCTCCATCCTTGAAGATCTGTCTCTGTAGGTCTGTCAGTGGCATCTTGGTGTCCACAGTTCTCCAAATTAATTGGAAATGGTTACCCAGGGTGGGCCCTATGGGTTACTCCTCCCCAGTCCAAGACTTATGCACTCATGTTCCTGGAGAAGGGGGGAGGATAGTGGAAGGAGAAAGGGAAAGGAAGCATCACTGCGATGAGAGCAAGACAACGCCTCCAGAGTAGGAATAGGGATGGAAGGGTAGGGGATGGGAGAATTTTGAAGGTAATGCGAGTTACTACTTATGAAACTGAATTCACTCTACCTAGTGAGATGGAAGATTTTTCTATGATGAAGAATAACCCAAAGATTTTTCTCTAGGTATCCTCTGAATGCAGTGTGAGGTGGTGGGTGGGTTCTTCTGTTAGACAGGAAATGTGGGGATTGGGCATTTGAAAAAGTCGCATGGTTGAAATATGCCATGTGTTAAATACCTAATATTTCTTGTGTAATCTGAAAAGCATCCTTTACACATGCTAACCAAACCACTTTTTCAAAACTGAAGTTAAGGCGTTAAAGTTAGTGTTGGAAAAAGGATGGCACATGACTAAATAATGGTGAATATGTATGGCTAGTAATCCCTTCAAATTTAGTTATTCAAGGGAAGAATTTTTTAATCCAAGTACTCCTCTTTTTTCTCTAAATCTTGGGAGAAAATTAGTTTGAGGAACTATATTTGAGTACAAGTGACTGAGGCACCCTGAAAATGCCCAGGTTCATCGCAAAGTACCAGAAAAAGATAGAATAGTAAAGGTACTTATCTATCTTTTTCAAAGTCTTCTAAATATTTTTAATTTTAGTTTGGAGACCAGTATCTGTCATGTTTATTCCGAATTTCACCTATTTGAAAAGTTGATTTCATGGATTGGAAATTAAGTATGCCATAAGTGGCAATGGTGATTTTTCTCTGTAAAAATAGAATTTCTGATTAATACATATTTTTCAAGATTCAATGCCACCCCATGTAGCAAAATCATCCAGTCATGTTTATTTTAATCCTGTATGTCTCTGAATGTAGCTCCCTCTTATACGGCCTAAAGATCCTGGAGAAAAATAATAATTGGGTGGGGCCTTGATTGAATTATTAGGAAACCTGAGTCATCCTCAAAGCCCATTTTTTCCCAATACTCTATTACAAGAGTTCTTTTTGTAGGAAATGCAAGAGGCAGCCGGTGAGGAAGAACAGGAGCTTGCTCGTGAGATGGCAGAAGCGTTTCTGAATGAGGACCTTCCCGAGGCATCGTTTGGAGCCCCAAAGGCTGGCCCTGGACAATGGGCCTCTGCCCTGAGGTTGCTCAACCCATCCGATGGCTCCACTCTTCACATAGAAAGGTTTCCTCAGAACGAGGCTGCGTTAAGGTTAGCCTAATTTGTTTCTTGATGTTGAAAAACTTGGTTTGAAAGTGCTCCTCATTTTTAAATTCCGTATTTTTTTTAAATCTATGTGCCTTTATGAATGAGTTTGAAGTGTAAAATTTTCACTGATTTTCAAAATTTTAGTGTTTATCATGGATGGTTTCTATGAAGTAAACTGTGCTTATGGGTGGGAGTAAACAATCTATTTTGGATAATTGTCCAAAACCACGAATTATGAAGTATTCCTGTCATTCAATGGTTGAGGAAAAAAATAAAATGTTGCCTCAAATATATGGCTTTGAACTTTTGGCTGCAGATGGCACTTGCTTTTCTAAAAACTATATACCAGTTGCTGATGATATTTGTTCACTAAAATATACCGAAAAAATTTAATAAGTTTGAATCATTCAAACTCATCATATTATACAAGGTGATACCAATGGATCATTCTGAAGTGAAATGTTTCACTTAATTTCTGATGAATGGGGAACCGAGTTGTCATGCTCCATTAATGCCTCTAAGTAGATGGATACAAGAAATGAACTAATTCAATTGGTATAAAAGTGGGACAAATATTTTTATCAAGCTTTTTGAGGTCTTTTAAGACATTAAGTTTTTCAATATTTAATTTTGATTTCAAGGTTAAATTTTGTATTCAATCTCAATATTCAAATTTGGAGAAAAAAATCTTAATTTGCTGTAGTATTACTTTATTTGTTCATCCATTGCTGGAATGGGTGACTGAAACCATCATGTATTTTTCTTGCAGCATAGCCCTTTGTAAGTTTGCTAATCAGCCGGAAGGGCAGCAGTTCATTGTGGTAGGAGTAGCCAAGGATTACCAGCTGAACCCAAGACAAGTTGCTGGTGGCTTTCTCTATACATATAAGTGAGTTACATTATTTAAACTGGTAACTGTATTTATCTGATATTGTTTTTCACACTTCTGCCCTTCAAAAGCAAGAATATTGCTTCTATTATTTATTATAAGTTAAATTGAATAGTTGAGCTCCCCAAGTGCAGAAACTGTTTCCCACAGATAGCAAAGCTTATCCCTATTGTTGCTGTCGACAGAAGAACTTGTAGTTACACTTATAATACTCTCTTGCCAAATTAGAGACTACTACATGCTCGGCAAATGCTATGCAGATATGATTCAACGTGCCCTGACAATTAGGCTGTGCATTCTGGGCCCCACCGCAGAGTAAACAAAATATTGACATGAATATCAGAAGACTTTTTAAATACATTACTTATTGTAAAACATGATTGTTAGAAAATGCTGCACCAAAAAGATCTCTATTTTAAAAAATTAGAGACACAGCTATGTATTACATATTGCATAGCTACCTTACGGCCGAGTTGCGAGTGTCAGGTCATGAATATGGTGCAGTAGAAAAAGAGAGTGCTGAACCTATATATTTTGTTGTGGCTCTTGCAAAGAAACCTCTTTTAAACCTGGGCAAGCCTATTTTTTCCAGCACATCTCCGTTAGGAGAGTTGGTGAATTTTTTCCTCTCTTTCCTCTACATACTCCTCTTGAGACACTCTTCAGTTCCCATGTTTTTGCCAACCAATCCTCCCTTTCCCTTCCTCTGCTTGGAACCAGAAGGACACAAACTTCCCGGCAATAAATTGATCATCAGTGATTTTTGTGATCTATTTTTTTTTTTTTTTTTCAAATGGATTTTTGCCTTTTCAGGGTGAATCCAGAGTGTACAGAAATTAATCTTGTTCATAAGACGCCTGTCGAGGATGTCCCTGGAGCTCTGTGCCCTTTTCAGGGTCGGCTGCTTGTTGGTGCTGGGCGGATGCTACGATTGTACGATATGGGCAAGAAGAAGATGCTGAGAAAGTGTGAAAACAAGGTACATACTTGCCTCTTCTTTTCATACTGATATTTTAAGGCCGCTATACATGGTGAATGATCACGTGATCATGCTAGCAAAATAGAACATGTTCTAATTTTCACTGAATGATCATGTGCATGATGGTTCATTCGTGAATTTTTCAGATATACTCAGCGAATGATTTCATTCACATTATCATTCACCTTTTGTAGCTCCCTTTATACTTTTCCATAAAAAATTTTATTGCTCACATTAAACATGGTTTCACAGCTTAGCTGCATCTTCTGGTACAACATTAATTCAGTGCATTTTTTTTGTTTTTCCATTCATTACTGTCTTGGATAACACAACCATGGGCAAGCGGTTCTATGGTTCATAGATTTTTATTTATCAACCCTTGTTTAGAGAAAATGTGTCATTTTCATGGAAGTGTTTCGACTTTGAAAGTTACACAGTTTGTTGAAACCTGGGTTGGTTAATAACAATCTTTGAGCCATAAAAATGTATGTCTATGATTATATTACCTAAACAAGGTTCCTCAAATATAACCATCTAAAGGTTAATTGTTGCCCAAGTTACACGGGTCATGATGATGAAAAAAACATTTCATGATATTTAAAATATATAACTAAATTTGCATGCTAAAATAAAAGGAAAAATATGAATTAATTAAAGAATATAGGGTAGGATTGTAGCAGCCTGGTAAGCTAGAGTGGAAATAAATCTGGTTGAATGTATGCTAACCTTTTCTTTATATTCAATATTGTGTGCTTCTGGGATAAAGGTTATTTGATTTTAAAACCATTCCCGACAAGATACACTACAATTCTTCTTGAAGTACCTTGATTTAAGTAGACAAATACTCAACTCTCATGATGATTGTGGGAAAGAATCTATAAGTCTAAAACTTCGGAAAAAAATTAAAAGAATGGTGGTAATTATGGATCAGCATAACAGGTGGGATTAACAATTTAAAAAATTACCGTATAAGCTTGTGTAAGAGGCGCACCCCTATTTTGAGCATCGGAGCTATGAAGAAAAAAAATTTACGGCATTTTTTTAATACTGTCGCGCGGTGTTGCAGACGTACGCCTGGAATTTCGACAGTTATCGAACTTTCCTCTTTCAATATTAATTGAAAGAGGAAATTTTTATAATAGCGGCATAAGAGGGAGTAGAAAAAGTTCCGATCCTCTCTTCGCATAGCCGTTGCTCTACGATGCTTGTCCTATTCACGAAGAATTTTGTTTAAATGCTCTCGCAGGAGTACTGCAATAGAATTGCAGCCGTGGAAAATTTTAAGGCAAAACACGACAGGCACATAGCATGAACCTTTCCAAGAGCTTGGACAACAATCGGGGCAATCTCAGCACCGTAGGATAATAACCACGTCGTAGATTTAACGGAACCACACTCGGCCCTCCATCAGCCAATGCCTCTGCCGTTTTTTTTTCCTTTCCGAGACCCCACAGGAAAATAGGAAAACATCAAGTTACAGGGGAACAATCGAAACGTGTTTCATCCCTACCCTGTCTCACCAACTGACCTTGATGGATCCCCCAGTTTATGGAGGCCAAATGCTAGGTGAGTCATCTACTGAGCCCGAAGATATCTCGATAGCTTTCAATAATTGTATGGCACGCACGAGGTTCAAAAAGAAAGAGATCTAATAACGCGACGCATATCTGATAGAATTTAAGTTTTTTAAGCTCTAATTTGTTTGACACAAAGATTTATAGTTACAATAAGGCTACTAATATTCAAAATAGTCGAAACAGGACAATTTCGGAAGAAACAAGCGTAGCGTAAGCGCATTCAAACAAGACAAGATGGACTGGAAACTTAGCCAACGCAAACTGCGTATATCACATTGCTTCGCCTTCGGCCCTTCGCTTTGAAGGCAACGACGTCACATGCAAGTTCAGACGTGTTCTTCCCGTGCTCCTTCGCTCATAGCCTCGTAGCTTGAAATACGGAGGGGAGGGAGCGCGCTCCTTCCCCTCCGTATTTCGTTGCTTGCTTCGAAGACGGAGGGATCGCGCTCCTTCCCCTGGGCCTCTCCTTCCGCGCTCTTCACTTGTAAGCATTTCTGATTTCTTCCATCCACAATTTAGTCCAACAATGAATACACTCGTTCGAATTTTTTAAAGCGCAGGTTTTGGCACCAATATAATTTTCAGTTGCAATAATCCTCATATTAGCGTCTGAAGATAATTTTTGGAAAATCAGGTCCTCAGCATAATGGAAATTACTCGGCAAGACAGATATTGACTATTGACCAGGTATGTCATTCAAAAATACGCGTTTCTCTAAGTTTGATAACCGATTACTATATGCAGTATAAATGCCGCGGGATGCCCACTCATGGCAGTAAATTAAGCGCGCCCTCCGGAGCAAAAAATCCCCGCGCGATCTTTTCCATGTTCACCTCTGGGGTACCGACGTGACGGCGCGATGCTTACAAGAAAAGCGAACAGTAGCATTTTAAAAATACGTCACTAAGGGAGAAACTCCCCTGCCTGCCGCTTGTTTTTGACCTAGGATTACAGATGACTGACTCACACTGAAAACCAAGGCCACTCAATTCGCCTTAGACTTGCGACCGGTCAAGGGGAGGGGGGAATATAAGAAGTTTGTGTAAGAGGCGCACCCTCATTTTCGGCTGCAATTTCTGGGAAAAAAGGTGCGCCTCTTACACGCGCTTATACGGTAACTACGTGAATTGATCATGGTAATGTAGTCCAGTCTTAAATGGTTAATTTTATTTGCTAAAATTTTACATCAAACAGCTGATAATCCCTTGGAAATTGCTCGCCCTATCAAACACTCATTATATCTGAAGTTGTTCCATGATCCCTTTATCCAAATGTTTGTGGAAGATATGAATTTATTTCTATTTATTTTTCCAAATAAATCATTTTCAACTCTAATAAGAAGCCCATTTTGAAGAGGCCTGACTATTGATGATGATAACAATACTGTTCTATGATTTACATTCGTATCGTAATGGTTTTATTAGCATTTTAGTTTATCTTGAAGGTAAAATTGGTTAACCCATTAATCCCCAGCGTTGCGTAAACGCAACATTATTGAATTGAAATTATTATAAAAAACCTTTGCTTCAGGATAATGTTTTCTCAGGGTTTCCGAATTCCTGAAATACCATTCGCTCTTTTTCAGTTATTTTTGGAAAAATATTCATTTAAATAATAATTTTTATTTTACTTCGAAATTTGCCTATTTCGAAGCGGTGAAGTACTACAAATTGTAAATATTTTTTTACAAAAATTTATTGGGCGATCTTGCTAGAGGTAATGTTTTCTCTTAGTTCTAAGCTTCTTTATTCATCATGTTTATTTTTGTCACGAACCTTCATCGCTACTGGTATAAAAATGGTTGTTGTAAATAATGTTGCGTTTACGCAACGATGGGAATTCTCTGGTAGACCAGAGGGCTTGTCTCAAAGCATAACGAAAATCGTCAATATGGCTTTTAATCGACAACGTAGTCTTTTGGAGGCAGTTTAGATGCATTTGTGGCACTCACAGGTTGTGAGTTTGCATAGTAAAGGGTGAATGGTATCTTGAATTCCAACATGGCCATCGGTACGAATTTTACATCGAACACTCTGGTACTTCGTGGAGTCAAAATGTTGCGCGCACACGTGGAACCGATACAGGGCAATGTCATTCCCATGTCATTGAGTGAAAGGATTACTTCGTTGACGTTAAATTCAGCTTCAGATGCATTCATTTTCAGAGATGGTAGAATGAGAGGATGAGAAACCTATTAGTTGAAGCAGGATTGTGATGGAAGGTGGAGCGTTCCTCTAGTCGCTCATTGGAATTTTCTCCGTGCAATCCTGAGTAACCTATTTTTTCTTCTATCGCTTAGGTGATGTAAGGCTAATAATCTAGCTTCAGTTGGGTTCGTATCAGTGAAATTGTCCTCTGAAATTCATCTTTAATTCTCATTCATTAATTATGTCAATCATACCGCAGTAGTTTTTGCTCGGCTTTTTGCTAAATAATTTGTTCAGGGATTTCCTTCAGATTTAAAATTGAAGAAAATTTTATTCGTTATTTCTATGCCTCAGGCGTATACTTTATAAGAAGCGTCAAGAAGGTAACTGAAGAATATAAATTGACAGGAGAGGCGATTTATAATATTTTCTTAACTTTGGAACTACAATGGGGATTACATCTTCTCAGTATTTTGAATATTGCAGGAGGTGCTGCAAGGTAAATCATATTTTACTCAAGCAGTATCAAAAGAAAAATCGTCCAGTAAACGCGCACGCCCAGGTAAAAGATGCAGAGAACAAACAGCGGTTCATCTAAATGTGAAAAAATAGAATCTACCTCCGTAGGAGTCCCGAATTTCTGTGTGAAAAAGGGAATAGAAACACTTATTACTCAGTATGGAGGCCACTCACCAATTAAGCTCCGTCACTTATTTCTCAGTGGAAAATTAATTGAATTAATTTTGAGCTACTCAATAATTACGCTGAGGAGATAAATAACCATACATTTACTCAGAGTGAGGCAGATATAAAAAAAATGATTGGAATGGAAATGTTGTCGGGGTATCATGTATTACCACGCACTAAGTTGTACTGGACAAGCCAAGAGGAGATGTCTGTCGCAATTGTGAGGCAATTTATGACGACGATTTGGTTTGATGAATTAAATAAATATCGACAGCTCTCCGATAATTCTCAACTACACAAAGTGATACATTTTTGAATGTTGGACTTTTTCTCAATAGACTTAACCAAAATTCCATTCAGTTAGGAATTTTCCCAACAAATGGTTTCATATTTCAGGTAGCACGCAGCTAAAATGTTAATTCGTGGGGAACAATTTAGAGTAGGTTATACATTGTGGTGTCTGACCTCATCTACAGGCTATCTCAATCAATTTTTGCCATATGGTGAGGTGGAACTTGAAAGTGATATGCCTAGGATTTGTAAGTTCACTAGAAGAAAGGGTTGTAATAAATTGGCTGAATTTTTTTGTTAGTCTCCGAAAATTCTTGCCAAGTATTTTGATAATTTCTTCATCAGTTACAATCTATTAGTAACTCTTAAGTGAAAATTGTTATTTTTCAACGGGAAAAGCACGAGGAAATCGAACGGAAAACTGCGCACTCATGTCTTCGAGAGATTTGACAAAAAAACCTAACGGGGATTTCTAATATTCGTTTGACAGGTCAAAAAATATTCTCTCAGTGCGATGGCAGGATAACTCTGTCATCGCTGTTGCTCTAAATTATGGGAATATGGTACCCATAGTAAGGACGAAAAGATATTCCCGGAGATTCCCGTAGAAAATCGAAATATCATCAACGATTACAATCAGGGAATGGGAGGGGTAGATTTTCTCGATAATTATGTTGTATGTTACCGTATCCACTTTATGAGCAAAAAATGGAGGTGGCCTCTATTCCAAAAAGGGGTTGACAGTGCAGTGGTGAATCCGTGGTGATTTTACGCCTAAGTCACGGGCAAAGCAATTCCTCAGTTAGAATTTCGGTACGAGATCGTAAAACTTTACTGAGAATAGAAATTGTTTCCAATACAATGGCTGATGACATTTGGCATAAAAATCGATGTCCACATGCGGGACACCTTAGGAAAAATAACATGTATGTGGGGTTAACCGCAGCATGCCCGTGAAGGGAGAATACGGCATTTCATCCGCAGGCTATATATAATTCCCGGCGAAGATGTCAAATTTGCAAATCAAGGATAATTATGTTGTTCTAAGCGCTACGTTTAAATCCGAGCAGCATATTATTGAACATTACATCAGAAAAAACGATGAAAAATAAAATATGCAACCTAAGTTTTCACAATTTTTTTTTGCTTTTATTTTCCGGAGTTTTCCCAGCGTTGCGTAAACGCAACATTATGCAAATCATACATTATGCTGAATATATTAATTTTGTCCAAAAATTAATCTTAATTAGGCCATAATTAACCGTAAAATACGAAATAACCGGAGTTAAAAGCCCTATGTGCAGTCTGGGGAATAATGGGTTAAATCAGTAACCAAAATTGTCGACAATCATGTGTGTTTAAATTTTAAGGGCTGGTTGTATTCTCTGTGGTAGTAAAAGAATTATATTTTGAGTCCAGACTTTTTTTTTTATCTATTTCAGCACATACCAAATCTCATTGTTAGCATACAAAGTATGGGGCATAGAATATATGTGTCTGATGTTCAAGAAAGTGTGTCATTGGTGCGGTATCGTCGTCGAGAGAACCAGTTGATAGTTTTTGCAGATGACACCCACCCAAGATGGATAACGACGACTACTGTGCTGGATTATGGCACCGTTGCTGCTGCTGATAAGTTTGGAAATATTGCCATTGTGAGTGAAATATTTTTTTTATGTTTCCAAATAAGCTGGTCTTGCTGCTTATAAGCTCATCTTACTGGAAGATTGGTATTTAAAAGGATCGGATACCTACTTCATGCAATTTCTAATCTTTAGCAGACTCTATGTATTGGTTGCTCTCATCACAAAAAAAGTAACGCTTTGTTTTCCTTTGTTTTTTATTGCCCTCAATTTTTTTACATTCTTCATGATCAATTTCTGGTCTTTTCTGATGTTCTGCGATTGTTAGAAATTTACGAGTACTTCAGCCTTTTGTCTTGGAGTATATGAAATAGTCTCAGCAATGCCTGTATTAGAAATCATTTGAAGCTTGATGCAAACAAATGAGAGAATGTTTTATAAGTAACTATGACTCCCTTGTGGAGCCAAGCTATTTACAATCATTGTTTGATCTTGTTTCAATTATTTTGAAATTTTCACGATTGAATTCCACTTAAGCAGGTAAAATAGTCTTATGACCAATGAAGTAATATTCAGTCATGGTTTTTATGTTGTACTTGTGAAGAAAAGACTCATTACCACATAGTTACTCAGCAGTTGCTTTACAGTGGACGCTTGAAATAATGATACCTCACAGTGTCCTATTAAACCCTCGTTTTGGCAAATTATAGTCTGATAGGGAGTGGAGCAAATCGCCCCTATTGTCAGCATCTTTTTAGGTGCTGAGGTGGTTTGGTGGTTTAAGTACTTCCATTTAGGGAACTTATCGATAAATGTTAAAAGAAGAAGAGTGTTTTTATGGCAATTCTTATACTTTATTTACCAATTAGCCTTCAATGTACAAGCTCTGAACTGGCTCCAAAATGTACAAAAATTATCCCAATCCATAATTGAGCAAACCACACACATATGTGTATACACAGTGTATTTATTTCGCGACTCTTTTGTTTTTTTAATTCATATTACAAAAAATTCAACCATAGGTGGGTAATCAAAATTGAATCATGGTCATTTGTTGCCTTTCTTGTGTTTCTTTTGATCGTAATTGGTTATGATTGTTGCAGTCACATTTTGTAAACACCATTTGGAATCATGTGTCATAAATGTTTTGGCAGACAAAAGAGGACGAAAACAGACGGGAGTAAGATCCTGCCTCGGAAGATGTTTACTTTCATTAGCTGTATTTTTCGCGTTGAAAAGTAAACTGCTAATAAAGCAAAGAACACATTTGAAGTTGCTGATTTTTCAAAATGTTCTTTTTGAGATTGTATTAGGCACTCAGATCTATTAGAATATTCTGGATTGAGTAAACACAACCCAGAAATAATTTTAATAGAAACTTATATTTTTGCCTTCTCAAACTTTTGGAATCATGTTAAATGGAGAGGGACCTAATTATAACTATGCTGTATTGTGTTGATACAGGGATTTTTTAATAGTTTTAGAAGCCCTTCAATGGCGGTAGTGTGGAGGCAATTTGGAAATGGATGGTTTTTCTCATCTGACTTCAAAGTCAAACCTTGGAAAAGAGGAGGGAGGAATTTTTGTTTTTAAGGCTATCAGTTCAGTTGCAAATACCTTATGAAGTAGGTGGCAGATCAGAAAAGAGCAAAATGTGGGTGTTTATAGCTTTTTAAACTCCATAACAATTGCCAATAAAAGGAAATAGGTGAATGAGCTGATTATTATTATTAAATTTTACTCTGTGGCTTTAGTGGACGACATGTTTATGGATATGTTTTTTAACTTCGAAGGTTCGACTGCCGCCTGGTTGCTCAGATGAGGTGGAGGAAGATCCCACAGGCAGTAAAGCTCTTTGGGATCGAGGTCTCTTAAATGGAGCATCGCAGAAGGCAGAAGCAGTGTCATGCTTCCATGTGGGTGAGATTGTCACTAGTCTGCAGCGGGCCACATTGATTCCAGGAGGTAGCGAGGCTCTTGTGTACGCAACTCTCTCAGGCTCCGTGGGTGTATTGGTGCCGTTCACATCCCATGAGGATCAAGACTTCTTCCAGCACCTGGAGATGCACATGCGGTCTGAAAACCCACCTCTCTGTGGCAGGGATCACTTGTCCTTCCGGTCTTATTACTACCCAGTGAAGGTGAGTCAAATGTTTTGTCCTAAGAACTTCACACTAAAAAAGAGGTGACTGTTTCAGTGAAATTCACCACAAGAATAATCTTGACCGTGCAACATGAAGTGATTTACGGCATTAAACTCTACCAGTGCTATCAAAAATAACTTAAATAATTTTAAAAAGTTCTGTGCGAAGGGAATCCATTTCATGGGTAAAATATTTTGTGACAAATACAGGCCCAATATAATAGTGAACTTAAGGAGCATCAAATACAAAACTGTTAACTATGCTCTCAAGCAGGCATTCCTGCTGTTAGCTTCTTTACAAAATGTGATGTCTGCTGCACATTCATTTGAGTATTCACCTATTTAATACAGTCCTAAGTACTGAAGTTAGAATGAATATGCTTTTTGGGTTCTAATGATAGTGCATTCACAATCGCTTCATTGTTTCTGAAATTAATACCCCATAAACTCGTGTAAGAAATGCACCTTTTTTCCCAGAAATTGCAGCTGAAAATAGGGGTGCATTCCCCCTTCCCCGGTTGCAAGTCCAAGTAGAACTGAGTGGCCTTGGTTTTCAGCGTGAGTCAGTCATCTGAAACCCTAGGTCAAAAACAAGCAGGAGGCAGAGGAGTTTCTCCCATAGTGATGTATTTTTACAATGCTCCTGTTTGCGTTTCTTACTCATAAGCATCGTGCCGTGGAGTTGGTACCTCCGAGGTGAACATGGAAAAGATTGCAAGGGGTTTTTCGTTCTGGAGGGCGTCCTAAATTTACTGCTATGAGTGGGAATCCTGCCACATTTATACTGCAAATAGTAATCGCATATCAAACTTAGGACAATAGCTGGTTAACAGTTAACATCTGTCTTGCCGAGTAATTTCCATTATGCTAAAGGCGTGATTTTTCAAAAATCATCTTCAGACGCTATTATGGGGATTTTTGCAATTATAAATTATGTTGGTCTTTAAACAGGCAGTTTAAAAAATTCAAGCGAGTGTGTACATTGTTTGACTAAATGGTGGATAGAAGAAATCGGAAATACTTATAAGTGAAGAGTGCAGAAGGAGAGGTAGAGGGGAAGGAGCATGCTCCCTCTGTCTTTCAATGCCTGAACTTTGGACAGTTATCAAAATTTCCACTTTACATTCTAAAACTTTACGCTGCATTTTTCAGCAAAATTTACACGATGTGTATGGCACTCGGAGATAAGTTGGTATTTATTCACTTGTAGTCTTAACCTTATGATGCTTACTAGTCATGGCTGAATCGGATACCTCGGATCCAAATATCCACGGATAATGCCCTTCACCTTATACTTCGGATCCAAATTCATTGAAGAAATTGAATCTGAATCCAAAATTTTAAATCAATGCTTTTGTGAATGCAGCGTCCCATAAGAGAGAGTAGGAAGAGTTCCAGTCCTATATGCTATGCAATGCTTAAAATAAGGGTAAACACCACGTCACATTGGACAAATCAAAAGGCACCAAATTCGAAATTTGAAATTTTTGCATGCTCGTATCTCTGAAAGTTTGCAAATCGATTGTGCGTAGGAAGAAGACTAACTGTACGTCCAACTTACGAGCAGTTATGAGTGGGTAACCATGATTCCACAGGAATGAAGTTTATTATATGATGTTGTGTACAGTGGAACCTCGTTAAAGCGAGTACGGGCTATAGCGACACCCCCGATATTACGAGAGATAGCCGATGCACCATCAATTGACCCTATAATAAGCGTGTTAAAACATTCGTTTTTACGAGACCCTTTCGGCGTTGGCTCTCGCCATAGCGAGGGATTCACCGCCGGAAGACTTTCATCAAGACTCCTTAACCTCTGTAACTGCTAGCGATCTGTTAGAAATGAAGTTAATGGAGTGCTCAGTCTCAAATTTATGTGGTAAACTGTCGTTCGATAAATATAATGATTGACAAAACAATGCTTTCCATAATTTTCATTCAGTGCGGCGCTTATAAATTGTTTGAATAGTTAGTCGTAATTTGAGTAAGGAAATTTAGTGATGCAAAAAAACATCGCCTTTCGTCCGGATTTATGCTTACGTTTATCGGATAGATGTTTATCTGTCGCCGCACATTTCCTGTTCCTGTATATCTGTTCGCAACAGCTATATTGGCTATTATATGCTCCACTTCCGGTAAAGCGACAATTCGCTATAGCGAGTGTTTATTAGTGCACCGTGGGGTGTCGTTATATCGAGGTTGCACTGTATATACTGAAGAAAGAACCATAATTGATGCTCTTGCGCAGTCCACAAGGAGAACTTAAACGTAGTGCAATGGTGATAACGTAGCATAGTGTATGTTCACCTAAATGCTGTTACTTATGCATGGAACTTCGTAATAAAGTTCATTTTGTAACTGCCAGAACCGGGACTGAGGTTTGTGAATTTCGTATTAACGAAACTTTCGTAATAACATTTATTTTACTATAGATTGGATAGGCCTTTTCGGCGGGACCAACTACTTGCTTCGCAATGACGAGAACTTCTTAATAACGTTGTTCATATTAATGAGAGTCTACTGTACTGTAACGGTTGAGTCTAATGTGATGCAGCCTTTTTACTCCAAGAAATGATTAACACTCCATTGAAACTGGTCACTGAGTAAAGATATACCTGAGCAAAGCTTTGCAGTGGTACTAGGTAATAATGCAGGTGTAAATGTAAAAACAGCAACGGTTAAAGAGCTGATAGGAAATACCAGGTTTGACAACTCAGCTGGAAGGCTTGCAAACTTGCTTGCAATCAAGGTCTGAGAGCAATTGTGTTTCTGAGACATCCTAAGTCATGCATTGTGTCATCTGAAGTGTCAAAGTCATGTATTGAGAAACATTCCCGCCACTTAGTCCTTTTTTTTAGCTCACTCTCTTACCTACAAAAGGTATTTTGAACCCGCTGTATTGTAAGTGTTATAAAATTTGTCTGTATTCTGAGATTTGTATTTTTCATTTCTTCTCTTTCCCCCTAGAATGTTCTTGATGGTGATTTGTGTGAGCAGTTCAACTCCATTGATCCTGCTAAGCAGAAAAGCATTGCCGAGGATCTTGATCGTACCCCCAGTGAAGTGTCAAAGAAACTGGAAGATATCAGAACAAGATATGCATTTTAACGCAAAGACAAATCAAAATCTCAATTTCAGCTATCAGTGTTGCAGTTTTGGTGTGTATGTGTGTGTGTGAATATGTGTGTGCTGACATCAGTTGCTTTAAAGCATATGAAGACATTCCGTGTGTGTGTGTAGACAGCTCTCACATCCAAGTATATAATAATTAAAAATTGATCATTTGGTGTTTTAATCTTGTGGAATACACCTTTTAGTGAAAATGAAGATGAATGCTATGTGTGAATTCAGACTGTATGCATATTGATTTCAACTCCCAATCTTTTTTCTAGGAATAAATCCTATTAACAACTTCTGTCATTCTTGTAAATAAGAGTCCTAATTAGTAAAAAAATGTGTTTAGGTAAAGAGTAAGGGTTCCAAACATCTTAGTGGGTTAAGCAGCTGGACTACAGTCCGGCCGCCGAGAGTTGTCTGGTGACAGGCAAAAGGGGTATGGGGCAAGGTTGCCAGGTAAAAAGGAAAACCCCCACCTCACATGTAATGAAAAGGCTTCCCTTAAGAAAGGAGCCAGAAGGGACGACGAGCTTTGAAGGACCAAAGGAAGACTCCCTTGTTTTGGTAATTCTAAGAAAGGCTTGTTTTGGTGGTTCAGGCTTGCTTGGTGCTTCATATGCATGTGACAACATTGTATGACTAGGCGAGGGTGTGAGGTGCGTTTGGGGGACAGCGATTGGCTGTAAACCCTTCTTTCGCAGGTTTCTTTGCCCCTCCTTTAGAACTGTCATCGGACAACTCTCGTCGGCTGGACTGTAAAACATGGATGAGGGTGCCCATCATGTAAGTCTGGGTGTAGTCAATGGGCTTCTCTGATGGACAATGGGGTAAGATCTGGAGCTAATTAGGTATGTACCAAGTATGGATACTCACATCTACTTGTTTAAGGAGTCTCGTAGTCTTGTCTTAGATCTTAGGTAAGGACACATGAGGTTGTCTTTGCTCTAGTGCCATGACAATGTACGAGGGTAGAGGAGGATTTGGAGAGGATAATCTTCCCTCAGTGGCCCAGGAAAAGGTCAGCCACCCCACTAGAGCTGGCCCAATGCATCTTAAATGGTAATGAAATTCCAATTTTTGTTTCTGCTTTTGTCATTTGGTTAATACAAGCTTTGAAAGACGATTGACTGTGACGATTTGTATAATATTTTGGGTCATAAGACAGACTGTCTGGTTCCTCAGGCCGGCCATAATTTCTTGCCCGATGGCCATTTGCAATAGCAAATTGTGAGCTGAAAATATTGAGAATTGCAACTACCAGTGGAATTTCAGATGTGATTTGTCAGTTCAAAAACCAAATTGCAACTGGGTCATAATGGTCCTGAATATCACAACTTTTCCCATAATCTTGGCAAAAAGCATGGTGATGATCCCACCCAGAATAGCAACTAATGTTGGTGTCTCAGATTTTTCAAGTATTTGTATATGTGGATGATGAGTCTTTTTTCAAGTTTTTGTGATATTTTTTATGCCGCAAGAAAAGTATTTATGGAATCATATGAAAATTCCTCATTGGAAAAATTATTTACCTTGACCAGACTTCAAACGAGATCTCCTTAACTCCACATCCAGCTCAAATCCCTATTATGGTTCACAGGCTAGGTAAATGATTTTTCAGCCATGGACTTTTGCTTTTACTTGAGCTTTTGGGTGACTTCATAAGGGTATTCCTCGTGCTAATCTTTGGTTATTTGCATGAATATTTTTGGGAAATTATGAAAGCAGCCTGTTTTGCATTCTCAGGGTATGGAATTTGAGCTAATGGGCCATATCTGAACCTAAGAACATGTTCTTTTAACACTCCATAGTTAGACAACATTTACTATAAATGAAGCTGCTGCTTGATTCTTAGTAATTAAGAGGGAAGATTCTTGATATTAACACATCTTATTTACGCGTCATCAATCGCACAAAAAATTAATGGCTTGTGGTCCATGCGTTTGGATCTCATCAGCAGCAACATTGTTTTTAGAATTACTTTAATAAAGCGGATTCCGCTTCGTAGTGCCTAAGTAGCAGTTCTCGAAGTCCTTCACTGTAGTCATCTAAGATAAAACATTTTTATCCGTATATTTCTTCGATAACGATAAGCCTTCAACCGAAAGTTCAAGTGCCTTGAAATCTGTATATCCCGGTTAAATTCGAGCGTATCTGATTGTGCTGCCACCTTTTAAGCCGCGACATCGTTGCGGGAAACTGTCAGTTGGGCGGCAAGAACGGAGGCGTTTGGATGTGACCCTCGTATGAGTTGTTGAATCTATCCCAGAGTTCATTGATTGAATTTGTTGTGACGTTGGCTTCTTCTTAAGTAATTGTTGATATATTTTGAAATGGCCGGCGTACTATTCGTCGTTACCTTGCCTACAGCTGCTTATGAAAAATCAAGTCGAAGGATTGCGAGTGAACATGGTGTTACCAGTGCATTAGGTAGCGAAACTCCTGATCGAGGTTCGAAAACTTTAGGAAATTTTTCTACAGACCAAGGGAATCTAAAGAGTGATGGTAGTAGGTTAGCCAATTCTCCTACCAGTAAATCTGTGCCGAGCCTTTTAGAACAAACTCCGCGAGTGAAAAGCATAGGTCAAGAACTTTCAGTGTCAGCTCCTAGGATTCCTAATCTTGAAGGTTCTTATGTTGTAAATTTGGAAGATGAAAAGAATAAAACTTTTGCTTCTCCTCCATCACTGTCTAGGGCTGACTCTACTGAGGTTCTCATTGGAAAAAATGTAGGGGACATGAACACAGAACATAATGGTGAATCGGAAGGAGTGTCAATGGCACATGTTGACCGTGCAATGGCAAGTGTTCCTCCACCAGTGAAAGGTGTGCCTACTTCTGAAGCCTTAATTAAACCAGACATGATTTCTACCATGGAGATGGTATGTACCCAATGCTGAGGTAGAATTAGAAGTTGTTTTCATTGCCGCATGCAACTATTTTTGTCCTCCATTCAAATGTATCAAAATGGCGTTCTTTTTATGGAAACTTAGAGCCAATCTATCACTGTTTCTAGGCTATTTATATGATCACTGCCGTCGAAATGAGAAATAGTTATTTTTAACTTGCGTGTCCAGTGTGTGCAGCAGACGCTGTGTTCGTACCGTTCGTACGTGGTTCGTCTTTTGTTCAATGTATTGACTTCCCCTAAGCCCGCCAGTTTCATTACTCCCATAGCATGCCGTAGTGAAAAATCGTTGTTTGCGATGAATTCGCAAGTGGCACAGGCTTATTATTCATCCTGCGTGGTTTAATAGAAGTTTTCTTGGATTTTATCCGTAAATAGAAATTAATAATACTTTCCAAGGAATTCTCTGTCACAGAGGAAAAATAAACGTAAGAGGCATAAAGAGTCATCCGTCACGATGTGGCTGTCCTCATTCTTGCTTTATTGATATGCGTATCTAGTCCTTAGTAAAATACTTATATTCCACTTCTGGAATCTATGAAGGTTCTAAGAATCTGTGATGTTTTATGCTTCGATGCGTGTGAGCTATTCATCTTCAGTACTAGTTTATGCGGGACCCAGCTTCTGACTAATCGATAGATTATTAAGAGTAAAATTTAGTCCATTTTAACACTTAATGCAAGAAATTCAGTATCTTTCATTAAGGAGGAAAGATTACGTTTTACCGGAAACATCTTCGTCATTTCTTGAGAATTTAGCTATCATTAGGAAAATGATCTTGTGTAGAGTAAGAATTTTATATCGTTAAGAATGAAGTCTTCGAGGTGACTTTTAACCTCTCCTTTGGTCGCAGTATCTCGCCGATATCATACGATTTTTTTGAGGTCAATGCCTGTTATTTTTTTACCAAATTATTTCGAGAATGATGCTTTATGCCATGACTGACACTTGCAGACGAAGCACAGAAGTTGGTCGACGACCTGAGTGGGTGTTTCCCTACATAGTATTTGTCATCCACAATAATATTCCCGTGCCTTAAAAGGACGACGCATCATGTGCCTTTGGGCTGGTGAATCAGCCACTTGACCAAGAACTCTTTAAATTGTAAGGTTCTTGTGCTTGACCCTGGCCAAAGTTAACCGACTGAGACTGATTAAGCGCATGGATGTCTTAATGGTGACTTCCACGGAATGGTGCATTGGGAGCAGCTTGGCTTCGTCATAATCTACTGCGTTCACTGTTGTTGGTTGGTTCTTTAACGACAGTTGAAGCGGTCTTTGGGATACTCTTCTCCCTTTCTTTCTCCCGTACAACCTTTTCCTTACTATCCCTTCCAGGGGCGCAGCAAGGAATTACGGCTGGGGGGGTGGGGGGTTAGGTACAACCGGTACCACTAATACCGGGGTGTGTTGGGGTATGCAATACCCACTAGGATAAGTGGTAGGTGCGAGATTAATAAATTGCGGAATTTTAAGATAAATGTTTCAAAATGGTGAGTTTTAGGGCTTTCGGAGGGATATTTTATTAATTCTTAAACTATTCTATTAGTAATATAAATCCAATTAAATAAAATGGATTAAACTTAAAATTTCTCTGAGCTCTGGGTGGGGGGGGGGGGGGCTTTATCCCCCAAAACCCCCCCCCTCGCTGTGCTACTGATCCCTTCTGTAAGCACATTGTGGCTTATGCGCACTCACCTTTAACTAAACGATATGTGTATTATTGTGGCGGGGCTTATTAATATTTTTTGTACCTAGTTTTAATTCGTGGGGGTATAGTTGGTTTTACCAACGATAGAGAAGTAGGTTCTGTTTTTATTTCGGCCTAATGTTGTCGCTGAGGCTGTTTAGTTGTCACAGCAATGGACAGTTACACCTGGTGGAGAACCCGAAAGGTATGAGTACGTATAAGTTCGTGACGTCAATTACTTATCGGCGAAAGGGCGAATGCCGTTGAATTTTCGGGGCGAAAACCTTCTGAAGTAGGTGGTTTATCGAAAAACGGAGGTTGTTTTTTATACATAAATTGCTATGTGAAAATATCCCCCTGGAGTGGGAATCGAATCATGATCCTTTGGCTGTCTGGGGCGCTGCGCAGACCACTACGCTATCCAGGTTCCTGAATTCCCATGGCAATTGTAAGGGTTTTTGTTTATTTTTTCAAACCCTGTCACAGGGAACAAAATGACAAAATTGGTTTACGAACTGATTCCCCCGCCTACTTCTTCTTTCCTCCGCCCTTCCCTCAAGTAACTCGTCCGCTCATCCCTCGGCGTCCCTCTGGCCGATATAACTCCCCATTTTCCATTAGCAGACAAGCAGGAATGTGATGCTACTGAAGAGTGATGAAGACGAAAAGGATGGACCGAGTTAGCAATAAGAAAGTGGCTGCGAGAAAAGAGAAGTCTTCTCAAAAAACGTTACGACGACGCGATGACTTAACCGGCCTCAAGAAAGGCCAAATACGTATCTGAATGAGTTACGCAAAACAGGTCATTAAAGATGTAAAACAGAAGAAATACTTTGATATGAAAAGGATGGCTGAGAGAAGAGCTTAGTGGAGAGCTATTTCAAACCGAACCTAACTGGTCGCCCAATGGGTAGGGCGCTTGGCTACTGGTGGAATAGTCATGGTTTGAATCCGACCTGAACTCTTCGACTCTCAACTAAAGGAGGCAAAGGGGAAGGCCCTACCCTGAATGCGTGCAAACCACGCGCCATTGGCTTGGGATGTGTTGAGCTCAACTCTCACTTATCCAAACCATCTTTTGGCGGTTTAATCATTGATTGTGCAGGTAATTATTGGTGAATGCCTCCGTGATAGCTAGCCAGCGTATCAAATTACCCTCCTGCCTGGTGGGAAAAGGCTTTCCATGCTGATCTATGGAGATAAATGTGTTTTTTCCAATTCATGAATTAATTTCTAGCTAATACTCTTAGCCTTTTAATGACTTACTTCATAAAGAACTAAAGAAGTAAACCATAGAGGTTACAAGGGAGAAGTAAGTTGAATTAATTCATACACTCTTAGGTATCGCTCTCACCGTTCGATAGATTGACGCGTAGGAAGAAGGTCCCATTCGTAAAAGGGATGCCTTTCTTGACGAGCATTTATAAAGTTAAATTTTGCTTACTGATAACCAATAATCCAGAAGAAAGTCAGTACAAAAATGCATCCATAAAATATGTGCAGTCTTCAAAGAAAGCTAGCCTTTCTAATCGTAATTTCAACGTTTTCCAGACGAGATTATTTGTTGATATTCTGGGATACATCATACCTCAATAGTTTTTAGAAATACGCTCAGCTAATTTAGCTTTTCTTAATAAGCCAAGGTGAAAGCACTGTGCATTTGAAAAAAAGGACCACGATTAACGCCTACAGTCACGGAAAATTCTTAACCCGCTCACTGATCGCTAGTTTCCTCTGTGTTGCGTGTTTTTCTCGGTCAAGTTTCATCAAAATTTCGCGATTTATGGGTTGGAAGTGTTTTTTTCTCACCACGCTAAGCGATGAGAAATGATATGGAGTTAAGCGAAAACGTGTTTGCTATCTTTTTTCACTTGGGGCGTCTAAAGCCTGCGCTGAATGTCATTCCTCGCTCTGCAATTACGTGAATACACTTCTTCGCGTGTTCCATGCTATTAACGCGAATAGTAGTCGACGAGAGGTACATTCCAATCCCTTGGGCATAACTCTACGGTAGGCGCATAAATCTCGTGGACGCAAATTTTTATACGAATAATTGAACAATAAAACAGAAAAACTAATTGTACAATAATTTTTCTTGCTGTTTAAGGTTACATTGTAATTCTAGGAACCTCAGCAAAAGCAATATGGTTTTCGCCATCGAGGCGAAACAATAACTTTCATAACTCAACTCGGAAGCAAGCTCGAAGTAAATGTTTAAACAGTATTTAAGTAAAATATGATTTAATGCTTTCCCGGCGAATAATGTGGATAAACTTTTCTCGGGATTCCCACCGGGTTAATGTTTTAATATCGGCCTACGTTTCAAGTACCGTCTCGGCACTCATCTTCAGGGCTGAATATAATATTGGAACGTTGGCCGATATTAAAACATTAACCCGGTGGGAATCCCGAGAAAAGTTTATCCACAGTCTTTAAGTAGGCTGCGCGGTAATCAATCTCCGAGGCTAACTTTTAAACCATAGTAATTTTAAGTCAATTTCAAAATGTCAATTAGTTATTTGGCTACAGTGTTTGAAAACGACTTTATTTTTGTAGTGATTTTTTCTACTACTTACTTTAAATTGTTGGGAGTAATTTTATGTTGAATTGAAAAATAAATAAGAATTTCACTTTTGCTTAAAAATAACAAAATTGTGGTAGCGATGACACTTTTTAGACCCAAGTATTATTATGTGGATAATAGAAAAAATTGATAAATAAAATAATTATACATAGGTTTTATATAAATCCTTATACTTCTCCATCTTCGTGAATAATCTACTCGAGGGAAATAAACTTTCCAATGTCATTGGAGGGCATCAAAATAAATTCTATCGCCTCTTAGTCGACCCTATACACGACCATTTTTCCATTTCAATCTCGGTCGCAGTCGCAGAAGCCGAAAATCGCCCTTTTCATTGCACGGTTTTTCTTAACTTGCTTCATGTCTTTGTGAGTTCAATCGATGGAATCTTGTTGTTGATTTTTAACCGACTTCCGACGTCGGTTTGGCTTGAAATTTTGAACACATGCGTGCTTCTGATGGCGATATGGATATTCAATTATTTGAATTTTTTCCAGTGTTCTCTAATTAAATAACTAAATTTCCATGAGGAAAAATGATTTTAAAGATTCTCAATTGATGGCGTCAGTCATAAATGCTTTGACTGAAATTTCTTTATCAGCTCTGGTTCAATCGGTTGCATGATTCACAACTAAGAAGTGGAAATTTTAAATGAACTTAAATGAGTAAAAAAACGGTTTTTCCAAAAACTAGAAAATGTTCTAACGTTAAAAAATAATATTTTGATCTCTCGGAGAATAAAGCGTTGGCGCTGATTAAGTTTTGATATTAATATTGCGTGTCAGTCCTTAATCAGCCATCACTAGAAATGGGACGAGTCGTTCAATCATTTTGATTCAAGTCACTTGAATGATTCAATCATAGAAGAACCATGATTCTTCTCTCATGTGGGATTCACCGTTCCCCTTCACGATTCACGTCCTCGATATTCATGGGCCTGGTATGTACGTAATAATTGGTTGATTAAAAATCGCTTTAAAAAATTTTTAATCGCTTCTATATTCTACGCAGTGGATTCAATTATATGTTATAAGATGTGATGGATGCACTTTTAAAATTTATAGGTTATTTTAAATTAAGGTATTGATGATTATTTAATGCAGAGATTTTGTTACCACATCTGTGACGCACACTCACGCTGCTGTCAGTTTGGAGTTTTTTTTATTAAATCTTATTTATCTATATGACTATGGCCCCTCATTTATCAAAAGATTTCTCGTTGGGAGTGCCTATTTCGAGATTCGAAGGATTCGGTGGTCACCACAATAGAGGTTCTATCCTTCATGATCAGCACAATCGACGTTACACACATTGAAAATCATATACTTAACCGTTACTTCTAAATCAGGAACTGATACACGGTATCACTATTGTGGCATTCCATTTCTCAATCAATTCCTGAGCGTTTTCCAAATTTCAAACCAATAAAAACCTTCAGATTCCCTCAGATGTCCCGGCACTTATTTCCGGAAGTGGGACTGATGGATTATGCTTACGAGAAAAGAATCATGAGTCTTCTGATTCACATGGTGATTCAATCGTTTTGAACGAATCAATCGCGAACCACCCATCACTACCTATCACACTCTTTTACACTCTTTGGTGTTTACAAGGGCGTACCCAGGATATGAACTAGAAGGGGGCAAGTCGTGGTCGTTCAAGTTATAATACAGAAAAGGTTAAGAAACCAAAATTTCAAGAAAATTATAACAGCGCTTTAAATTACATATTTTATACTAATGTCACTTTCCATGAATTTACAGAAAATTTTTTCGAAAATTTCGTTTTGAACTAAATTTTCTTTTGCTTCTAGGGGGGGACTGCCCCTTACTCCCGCTGGGTACACCCATGGCTGTTTAGTCTGATCAGCACCCATACTTTACTCTCCGAATGATGATAATATTAATTTTGTCTTTTTATTGATTTTTCTAATGTTTTTAGCAAAAGCGTGTTTTTTAGCCTGTATATTTTTTGTTTCCCTGATAAGACAAGTCTTGGAGTCAAGGCAGTCACGTTTGCTTGCAGACAGGAAGATTCCCTCATGTCAGTGTGTGTGTGTGTGACGGCGCTTTGGCGGGCGAGATTCACTACGGGCTGTAGCGCTCCAGAAATTTCCTGTGACGCCCCTCACTCGCCGCAAGAGAGGCGATCCGTCGTGGTTTCTGGTTTCCCCCGTCTCCTAGACGCGTGTATTTGTGGGTCAGGCTAGTGAAGGCGACGCTGAGAATGGCTTGCCAACCCGGCATGCCAGGGGTTTATTGGCTAACTTTTACTTCGGAATCATAATTGGATCGTTCACTCAGATCCGTGATCGCAATTCATTAAAGAATCCGGTAGATGAAGTGAAAGATGAGTTACGAAGAAAATAATTCGATAATAATTTATAATTTCAAAATATAAAAATCGTGAAAGTTGCCACCCACTTTTCATGAGTTGGTGACGTCAGTAGAGTTTTGAGTCTCCAACTCGTCCAGAGTAACCGCTCGTTGAAGGAAGGAATCCCTAAAGAGAGTGAAAATATCTACTAACAAGACAGGGTTGATGAGCGAGGACCAGAAGTAAGTTGAGGCATGGTGACCCGCTCAGCAGAAGTCGGTGACGTTATCGACTTATCTGCGAAAGGGTTAAGGCAGTCAAATATTCGCCGCGAATATCTCGATAAGTTGGCGACTGATCGTATAAGCGAAAATTAAGGGTCTATTTAATTTAAAACTTTATCATAATCGAAATTTAAAAAAATGTTAATGGCAAATCCCTGATAATTAGGAAACAAACCTTTGTAAAGAAATAGGAATCCGAATTCATACGATCCCAATTAAAAATCTGAGGCGAAATTTGGCAAATAACCCCTAAGGATCGAATCTCTTCTGTGGCGGAGAATTTTCTATGGAAGTTATTACAGCAGACAAGTTGTAACATTTTGGTGAGACTTCGGAGGAAAGTAGAGTATGGATTTTGGATTAGAATTTTACCTATTGCCCTTTTTAAAATGCATGGTATTCTGCGTGATTGGTTCCCGTGAGCGGCGTATAGCAATCTTCATTCCATTGTTGTTCAATGGTTACAACAAGATCTATCGACACTAATCTTTATCGCGCGGCTGTGCGAATTATCAACTCTCCACGGTTGGTAGAGTGTGACGCGTAATTAAATTTGCGGGCTTGGTCTCGGCGCATGCGGTAAGAGAAAGTATTGCGGATAGTGCACGCTCGGGCGAAGTGACACTACTGGCATGCTCTTTACGAGTCAAACCAATTTCCCCGTACAACCGTGTCCCATTCTAGCGTGATAGCCCCGCTTCACTAATCCTAAGCGAGGTTGCACAGCGACATTAAGGAAAGATGCGATCATTAGGTGTTGGCTTACCCCACTGTCGATTTCCGTCCTCGTCTTTCAATGGTGAAATTAAATCGATTTAATTTGATTTATTTCTTTTACCTAGCCCAGATGAGGCCACGATCCTCTGGGCTAGGGCTCTCTTTCCAAGCTTACCAATACGGAAATATAGGAATACGAGCGTGATGCGCCCTCTCCAAGCGGGCTTCCCCGCTCTTTTCAATGCAGGTCCACTGAGGGATAGGCGCGTTTCTAATTTTAAAATGTAGAAAAAAAGGCAGGGTCTTATGTACAAATTTAATTGGAATGTTCATGTAAAAATTGAGGTCAGAGGACCTCTTTAAACACAACATTGGAAGTAATTACACTATCCTCTGTTAAACGCACATGATGACTTACGTATATACGGGAGACTTGAATGTGGAATCAGCTGCATTTTGACAAAAGTTATTTAAAGAATGCGAGATATTGTTGCAAATGAACAAACGTATTAGTTTGTGCGCCGTTAATGTCAGGAATATTTACCGGTTTTTGTTTTTTTTTATTATTTAAAAACCAATTTAAACTACAGCAATATTTAGAAAGTAAGATATGCCGTCGCATGTTCTCTGATAAATTCTGTGCTTTTTGGTACCTCATTTGTAGAGTTTGGTTGCGTATAAGTTGAGAAAAGTTATCTATACAGTAGAAATAATATAGAAGATAGACATCAGTAAAAAAAATTATATGATGTTAGTTAAATTTATATTATAATGTAGTTAGGCCGCGTTGTATTTTTTTCCAGCTGTCGGATCATCTTCGCCCTTGACCAGTCGTGTCTCTGGTCATCCGACAGGGCGTTAAATGTGCGGGCAAAGATACATATAAATGATCCCGCCATACGCGAGGACCTATGGATTGGGATTAGAAATTTGTTTCGCCCGTGTCGCGTGTTCCACGTGTGGATATCGCTGAGGAGAGCCATGCTGTTGTGGATGAAGGATGGATCACGGTGCTTCATTGATCGTCGATCATCATCATCACGGTGCTTCATTGATCATCAATAGGGCTACGATTTCGACGGTGGGAAAAATTTGATGCCGGAATATGGGCTGTTAAAAGAAAGATTGAAGATGGCTAAAAAAGAAATTGTTGGAATTCCAGCTGATCACCTTTTTAATATTTATGGTTTTTAACCTGGAAATCTTAAACATTCGAGAAATGAATTTAACTAAGTCCACTTATATATTAAAAAATTACCCGCATTGAGCATCACAATTAGGTCCAGCTCAGATATAGGGAACCTAGTTGGGTTTTAATACTTAAATGCATTTTATAAATGCCATTAATTTTATTTATGAATCTATGATTATCTATTTGGAAGTATCATCTAGTTTTCCATGGTTTGTTTCCCCATCAATTATCGTTGTGTGCAGCTGAATGGAGTTAGGGGAGCTAAGAAAGGCAGGAGAAGAGGACAAGCGTTGTCCTCGAATCAGCATGCCAAATATTGAGGGAGAACTTTTGAAAGTCAACGATTTTCATTTCTAAAAAGGAAAGGTATTAAGTGAAGTTATATTCATGGTAATATATCTTGCTCAAATAAAACGTGTTGAAAGCAAGGGCATTTTAATGCAAGTATCCAATAGGAAGTATACTATATTCAAGGCATGTCAAACAATGTTCGTGAGAATACAGCAGTTATAGGAATTATAGTTTTGTATCCTTTTGAAGTTTAGAGAAATTATTGAATATACATTTTTTAGTACAGCCGACGTATCTGTAAATTTTTTTAGCTTCCTCAGGGATAAAAATACAAGTAGCAAACGATAGTAAAACAAATTGGCTCAAACGATGAAAACTATAACTCGGTTTTAAATAAACTCTCCTCTCAATTTTGAGAAGGTGATAAAATAATTACCAAATCTATATCTGACTTTTTTATCATTAATTCATTTAGGCTGTTTTGGTTTTTTTTCAATATATTAATTCATGAGCCAAATTCGCACCTTAAATGTTACACAATTTTGTTTACAAAATGTGTGTATATGCAAAACTTTTCATTATTATTTTGTGAAAGTTTATGCTGTTTTATTTTCTTTGCTTACCGTTCAGTAATTAATTAATGAATTTCTTTAGGGATTTGCACCAGGTCAATGCGTTATTAATCGCCAACGTTTTTGTGGCTGAATACGAGTCCGCCATCATCTTCAGGTTCATACGGACATTTTAAGAGTATACGATTGAAAAAACAGACTCTGAATTTGTGTGTAAAAATGTCAGTTTTTGCCCTGAAGACAGTGAGTGCCGTGGGTGGGACGGAATAGGTACGCAGCCGCAGGAATGATGGCAGTTAGTAACGCATTGACCTGCTATCGTTATGCACGCTTATTATATAGTTCATGTTAAATTATTCACCAGTTGAGCCAATAATGTTCTCGCCATTATTCAATAGTCTAGTTGAATTGATGATAGAGTAAGGTAAAATAAGTAGTTGGTATTGTCATTTTAAGATTTTGTCGATTGCGAGTATCGTTTCCTTTGTAAGCAATTCAAACTTTATGCTTCACGACCCCTTATTATATATATATATTTTTTTTAGATCACGAGAGGTGGGATTGACCCACATCTCGTGATCTAAAAATAATATATATTTGTAAGCAATGGCGAATCTATAATGCTTAAATTTTTTGTTTCATAGTGATTCTTAGAATTGAAAAAAGCCTCAAAAATAAATAAATGGAGGAATAAAAATGACTTACTATAAAATAGAAACTTAGGAAACGGCAAAGTCATCACAGGAAAGTAAGTCAAAAAGTGGATGCCCTAATAAGACTTGATGAATTGATGAGTTGATGAATTGATGAGTTCTTCATAGTGCAGACGTAAATACTAGTTTTGTGTGTGTTGCATGAGTGTATGCTTCTCTCTGAAATATTTTATATTTGATAGTTCGTATTATAATTAGCTTCTGCATCGTAATCGGGGTTAAGTTTTTTGTCGTTCATAACGAAGGTACCTCATTTCTCCCCGTGGACTCATAAATCGCCCTGCCCTGCGTTCCCATTTCGGCGCGTGAAGTAGTACAAAGGCGTTGTTCTGAGAGGTTTCATGTATCAGCGTCATAAATCTTTCAAACTTACCCTTCTTTCTATTGTTAGTTCCCTTCAATCTCTTAATTTTATGGCCTCATAGAGGTGGTCGACTCCAAGTATTATATATTTTTTATATTCATAGTACAGCGTTATCTTTCCCATCGCTGGCCTTTCGCGTTTCCTGATACCTTAGTGTAATATTTTCCCGGCAATAGCTTTAGAAAAAATATACATTTTTCTCAAACTAAGAGGAGCTGAAAATATTTCTCTTTCGCCACCGGAATGCCTTTCGTCTCTTTTGTCTTCTACAAAGTATTTCGGTACTCCTGGGGTATTTTTGTGTTTTTAGCAGTTGTGAAAAATCGTTTTTGAGCTTCAATCATTATAAAGTCTAATTTAAAGTGTGCACCAGGCTCTACTGTTGATACTGAAGTGAGTGGGGAATACTTTTTGTGGGGTCTCTCAAGGACTCGGATAATGCTGTGTACACACGCCTATCCCGATGAAGGATGGATTGGTGGGAGCGTGCATGGCTTCGATTGATGTCACGCGAAGTGTTCGCAGAGGGTGAAAATAGAGGGTCTCCAATCCATTAGTTCGGTCGAAACTCTCATGACCTGTAGAACTTGAGGTGAAGCATCGAGCGGCGAAGGAGAAAGGTCCCAGGAAATTGCCATGGGAAAAGGAACGAAGCCCATTGCTCAATTTTAGGGCGATGCTTAAAATCAATCAAATATATAATTCATACGCGGAAACTGAAGTTGTTCTCCGCTTCCTTATTCTCAAGTTGAAACTAAAAGTATTTCAAACGTAAAAAGTCGCTTCCAGTCTCAAATGAGATTTCTTAAATGTTTACGATGTAATTTTTAACGAGGATTTTAATGAGGCTAGTTAATAAGTGCAAATTATTTTCTTTCTGCCCGAAATATGGGGGAAAAACTTGCATTCTATTCGTATAATAAGTTAATTTCATTGCAAAAAATAAGGTTGGCGTTGGATAAGATAAAAAAAATAAGTTGGCGGAACAATTTCACTGGCCACCTCTTCAGGCGCAATGGCTGATAAAAGTATTAATTAGCCGGAGATTTGAGTGGAAAACTGTGTCCGACCAATGTTACGATTGCGAACCAGTGATGATGATGAAATAATTAGCTGTTTCAGGCGTGACTTTATTTATGTGGAATTACAAAGTTTTATTTACTTTTCATTATGATGATGGGAGTTAAAAAATGTAAGTCAAAGATTGGCTTCACGGGTTTTTGCGCCCACGGTCACCTGATCTATGTCTATTGTAATCTCCTGGCATGCGACCAAGATTCATTTCCTGGTTCCGTGAACATTTTACCATAGCAAAGGAATGTGACAATACTGCGCATTTTGATCTGGTGCTAATGGTTTATCGGCGCACCTTTGTTTGGTGAGAGAAGCTTTTATCTCGTCGCTTACCCAAATATGCTCCTAACCCAAGGATAGTGACCACACCTAATGAAAACTAGTCACCGAGTAGAAGTCTCTCTTTAATGTAACGCCGTCTGCTCTAATCTCAGACCAAGAGAATGGAATTACCAAGCGAGCTATTTCTTAGAATTACTTCTTTATCATGGGATTATTATGAAATCTATCTATCAGAGGTTTTTCAAGATAGGCATTTTTGACGTAACCGTGTATTTCCGGTTTATTCGCTAAAATTTGACTCTAAATTCTCATACACGCCCTGATAAAGATACCTATTCGAGTTCTAGGAACACCTTTCATGACGTCACGGTAAAGTACCTCTTTCACCTCGCCTATTTGTTTGCCTTTTCCTTCCCGAATTTCACTCTAGGGCTTCTTTCACGAGTATTTCGCACACTTACGAAAGGTTCTGAATTATGAGAGGGAGAAATAAGATTATAAAATTCTTTTGACACATCTTTATATCCATATCATGGAACCCCTTACACGATATATCCAACAAACTTCATTTAGTGTTTTCTTTCTTCCATAACTTCGGGTACTCGCGAGGACTGATGGAGAGTATACGTATACTGAATGAGGGCATTTTCGACAGCACAATTAATGGGACCAGTGGCGCAGCAAGAGGGAGGTTGGGGGTATAAAACCCCCCCAGAGCTAAGAGAAATTTTTAAGTTTAATCCATTTTACTTAATGGATTGATATTACTAATAGAATAGTGTAAGGATTAATAAAATATCCCTCATAAAGCCGTAAAACTCACAATTTTTAACCATTTATCTTAAAATTCAGCTATTTATTAATCCTGCACTTACCGCTTATCCTGGTGAGTATTCCATACCCCCACACACACCGGTATTAGTTGCACCTAACCCCCCCCAGCCTTAATTCCTAGCTGCGCCCCTGAATGGGGCCAATTACAATGCTAATTTGTTTTTAAATCTTTGTCTGAGAGCGTGTCCTTCGATGCTGCAATTTCGCTTTTTCTCAGTGGGCTACATTTCTCTTTCCTTGTCGTCAATCCGAAGATGGGTTTTTTGGGTCTAGTTCTTTCTCCAATCCACCCGGTCTTGAGCCAGCCTCTTGAATTCCAAGCAGGAACGACAGCCCATTTCCACCGCAATCTGCTAGATGTATTCCTTCCTGGGTCTACCTCTCGCATTTTTTCTCTGGGGCGGAATTCTGTACACCGTACCGACGATTGTCGGTGCCGGTAAGCTGGTCCTACCGATAATTCTCGGTACGAGCGATTCAGGTGACAAGTTCTACCGACGATTGTCGTTATCCCACCGACAGTTGTCGGTAAACCCGTCGGTAGCTACCGACTATTTCCAAACGCTCGGTAGGGCCTACCGACACTTTTTTAAGCAACATGGCGGACTTTTGTTTACACTTTTCGGCCTAAGCTGACGATTTTAAATTATAATCTCCGACGCAAGATCCGTGGAAGCGCCCTAATTGTATGTTCTTTATAATAAAAATGATTGATAACATACTTGAAACATAAAATTTACGTAGTGGGGAGTATTTAACTTTGCCAATGTTACACCGTACACGTATATTGCATTATGCATTTAAATAGCGTAAGTTATTTTACATTATATATATTCCGTCATTTTACGAATGTAACGTATTGCTTTGCTGAAATTACTCATTACAAGAAACGATAAGTATCCATGATTGACTCGCGAAGTTTGGTTTCGAAATTAAATTATATTTTCAACAAAAGCGAATGGGCTGGTATTTGGGATTGATGCACTTTTATTGACATATTTTCATGGACATTTTGTTCACGGGTTTACCGACAACTGTCGGTGGGATAACGACAATCGTCGGTGGAACGTGTCACCTGAATCGCTCGTACCGAGAATTATCGGTAGGACCAGCTTACCGACACCGACGATAGTTGGTACGGTGTACAGAGTTCTGCCCCTGGGCCCTCTAAAATGATACCTAATAGTCTCTCATGTCTTATTGTGTGCCCTATGGGTCTCGTCTCTTCCTCATGGTGTTCCACAGGCAATAAATTTTATATACTCTCCGTATAACCTCTTCATTAGTTTCTCTATCCATTCAAGATACTTTATTGATTCTCTGGTGGCTCAGCATCTCAAACGCCTTTATCCTCCTTCTTCCTTTTCTAATAATAATTTCCCATGTTTCACTTTCATACGGGAAAATTCATTAAACAAACACCTTAAGTAGGAGTTCTTGAAAGCAAAGTATTGCCGTTTGAAGTTCACGTTTGCTGCACTTCTTTACATTCGAAGTTGATGAAATCTTTGGACTAGCCCCGTATGTGGCGACTTCTCTTTCAAGGCACTGTGACTCTTTACCCCATTGATCTTCGTGTTTCGATCCGACTAACTCTATCAATATGTTTAATAAGCATTCTCCACTTTCCACTGATACTGCTATATCATCAGCAAATCATAACACATCAAGCTGCCTGCCTTGAAAAAACATTCCACCACTTCCTTTCCTTTATAGCTCTATCCATACGTGTTACTTTTTAAGGTATGAATAAAAAAAAAGGTTTTCATCAATCATTCTGGTAAAAAAATCATAGGAGATGAAAAGAAAATTTCCGCCAATCACAAGGTCTCATATTCCTGACGGTGAAACCTTGGAATATCAAGAGAAAATATTCTTCTATAGTATTTTTTCCGTGGTACTCGCCTATAAAATATTTTTACCTTGGTCATATCTGCTCATTTACGTTCCAAAGATTGTTTATGAAAGAATGACAAAAGATAGTGGAACTATGAAATAAATCGGTCGTTTCGAAAAGGCCATAACTCCAATTTTTTTCTCAATCATACTAAGATGGTCAACAAAATAGTTGGTGTACATTCAAGGTGTACGTACATAGAGGTTTTTTTGAAGTGCTTTTCACATGGCCTGTTACAAAGAACGATAATGACGAGGAGGAAAATGTTTGAAAAATATTTTATCTAGCACTGATGTGAATGATTTCATGACGTCATTTAATTTTTTTAATAAAAGTATAATTTTTTTGCATTGTAATGTACATTGTTGAAAATTCCACAAAAATCGTTTGATTAAGAGCAAAAATAATACTTAACATCTGAAAAAAACGGTTCCTCTCACTTCTGTTCATTATTACGAGTTACTTCCAACCAAACAAGGCGTGAATAAAGTATTATTCCAGTACTGCTTCAAGGTAATTGTGAATTGTTTCTAATACTGTGTGCGGATTTTATTTAAAATACTTTTCTGAGTTCTTGAAAAATTTTGTTTTATGGAGATATATTCTTTATATAGAAATTACCGATTCAAATCTTTCCGTACTCTCCCAATATTTAATGATTACTTAACTTATATCCACATTATTTTTTTGCTCCAATGCGGTAATTTATATTCTGCCTTATGCACTGTGTTTTCCCTGCGATCAGAAAAAATATCAAAGGGGGATTTTTTTCCGCTAGCATCCCGTTGCTGGCATTTCTTCCTCATTCTTGACATATCTTTTGATTTATAACCTGCCTTGCTTTTTAAACCGGTTTTATGCTCATGTTTACATGCATTTGAAAAATTTTTTCTCTTGAAAATTTCAGGTTTAAATTACTTGGTGTGTTCCGTGCTATTGATTTTTCTCTTGGTACTTTTTCTCATTGGATATGTGTAGTATTTTCGTACGATATTTCAGAGTATTTACAGAAAATTATTTCTTTATGTTACTTTCCATGTTTCCACAACGAATGGCATTTCTTTTGCTTAATATGATGTGTAGATGAATAAAAACATTCTAGAGGACGTGTATATGCGTCAATAAGCGTTTACTTGTCTTGCTTCACCCTGAAGTCTCTCAACTGCAGTTGGGTAATCTGAGACAAAATTCTTTGCAGATTACCGTCGGCTTATTGGTGAGCATTTTTTTCGTTTTTTTTTGTGAGAAATTACTTGTTGCGAATGGAACGGACTGTCCGAGATAGCAATCGCCGCTTGGAGACCCACCTTGCCATTCATTCGGCCCCCGCGACGGGCAGTTATCGATCCGCATTTCGCCGCCCCCACATCTTTTTTAGGAGGCGCCACACCGACTGCCCTCCCCTACACCCCTGGCGGAAGCCGGTGACCTGCCCCTGCCACTAGGCGTCCCTCGTTTCGGGGAGTGTTCACCGCAACATCATTGATGCCTCGTTCTGATTACGATTGTTCCAGCAATCGTCGGAACAATCGTGCATTCACACGACGATGGTTAAATCTGTGCTGCCCTCTAGTGCTGACATCGTAAGTGAACGAGAAATTGACGGTTATAAAGCTGTTGAGGCTTGCTGGGTCAAGATATTACTGTGTTCAACGTGTATTTACCGAATAATTTTTCTTCCTCCCATATTCTTCCTTCCTAGGACAAATCCATGAAAAATAAATAGAGCGAAGAGAGCCTCACTAACTTTTCGTCTTTCTCTTGTCGCTTCCGTTTCCGGTCTCTCAGCGTCTAACCATCGTAAAGTGGCAACGTTCGGAACTACGTGAACTATTGTCAGGAGATGCATTCACACGGCTAATTCGGCCAACTATCGTTAGGACGATCGCTCGTACAATCGTAATGTGAACGAGGCCTGAGTGTAGGTAGTGGGATGATGAAGGGTCGGTAGTAGGGATGAGTCGATTCCACTTTTTTTTTCGATTCCTATTCTGATTCTTTGAAATCGATTCCGATTCCATCGATTCTTATTCATACTAACTGGTAGGATATTGATCTGTTTGTAGCATTGCTGTCATTAAAATTTAAGAATTGAAAGGAATAAAATAACAAAGACTAGTATGTGGCCCCAAAAGTCTATTTATTGAAAATAGTGAGTTATTATTGTAGTAATATGTCCTCAGCTTTAGTAAAATAATAAACACCTTACCTGTTTCAGACATTAATTGTGAACTTAATAATGTGCAGTGCTCAATGGCTCAGATGTGTGGCGGCCTTTATGTCCCAAGCTTATAGTCTATTTTCAAAATGCTTATCTTCCCGCAGTCGATGGAATCGAAAACGACTTTAGGCGATCGATTCTCAATTCCGATTCCGTGCTCGATAATCGTTGAAATCGATAATCGACATTTGGAATCGACTCATCCCTGGTCGGTAGTGGTTTTCTAAGGCTGAGGCTAATAATAAGTAAGTATTCATTAATAGGAAGCATAATGGGGTCTTGACCGAAGGTATTTCGCCTTTCGCTTTTTACCGCTGTAATACTTGAAATCGTCTTGAAACTTTCAGGGTGTATAGCGTGAAATTTTTTCAATACTTTCCTATATCTCAAATATTATTATGTATCCTCTGAGAAAATGCTGAGCTATACTTTTAAAATGAAAGTTTCAGGCAAATTTCAACATGGATCTACTTCATTAAAATTTATGATTTCAAGGTGACAGTCTAATTTTCATGCGAGTAAGACTTCCTAAGAGAGGACGGTGAAGCAGGGTTGAATCGTTTTCTTATGGAAAGAAGTACACGGCACTAATCGTAACAAATAGTGTTTGCGCATGTGTTAAAGAAAATATACACCATCATAGACGACATCCGAAGACAGGAAAGCCAAATTCCAAATAAATTTGGAGGGAAATTATCTCCATAACAGGGTTTTTGATTATTAGGCAACATAGAGAAGAACAGGTGTTGATCTTAGTAAGGAATAGCGGAGCGAGTAGCTAGCACCTTCGGTAAACAAGTCATCCCACACATCACGTGACGTGGTAAATTCGCACATCAATGAGCCCGAGAGTAATAATTAAGCACATATCAAAATTAAATGCGATATATTAAAATATTTTCAACTTTACACCTAGAAAGGTTGTTGGACATCCTTGGAATGATTTCTCGCGGTACGCAAATTCACAGCAATAGTGTACCATTCGCTAATCGAATGCAAGCCACATGGCTGGTCAACGTTATCATTGAGACAATTAGGTGTTACTGCCTTTCCGAAATTACCCATTCATTTCATAGTTCAACTGTCTTTTATCATTCTTTCATAAGCAATTTCTGGAACATGAATGAGCAGATATGTTGGAACCAAAGTAATGACGTCACCCGCCATCTACTTATATCTTTAGTCTATGGTGTAACCCCCCCCCCCCCCCCCCCCCAGTTCCACGCTAATAGTTAAGTTTCGATTTCTGCCCGGCGGTAGTATAATGACGTAATTAGAAGCTCAACTGTATTATCTACTGTTTTATGCAGTTGAGCTTCTAAAATTATCAAAGGGATAATTTTTTCCCCCTAAAATCCCGTTGCTCGCATTTCTTCCTCATTCTTGTCAAACCTTTTATATATTACCTGCCTTGCTTTTTAATACGGTTTTTACTGATGTTTCTATGGACTACATCCATCTAAGATAAAAAATCAAAAATTAGGGTATCTACATAAAATAAGGATAAGTCAATCCTAGTTTTAAAGTGCCTAATTTTTTTGAGCTTTTGAATCAGCTGTTGCGCCATTTTTAAGTAACTAACGTCATTGAACTTCAGCTACAGTATTATTTTTTTATCGACATAAAAAGTTGTCTGTAGACAAGGCAAAGTTTTTTTTCGTGATATCTGCTTAATGATTAGTCTTACGTCAGTTTTTTTGCCAATAATACTTATATTTTTCATTAATTAACATTTTTCGTATGCTAAGGTTGTACATCCACGACACTATTGATGATATTGCATCGTTTCAAATACAGTTTCCGGAAAATATTGGATTGACTACCTTTTAGGCCGTTAGACGGAAGAAAAAAATTAGTAGAGGATATTTTGGTACTTTCTTAGTAAAAACCTGAAGATTGCCTTGAATTAGTTCTTCTCCCGATTTTTTATCACCAGAAGATTTCCCCACCCATGTCCATGGCGAAAGCGAGCTGGAGTATAGAGAGCGGTCACCTATGGCGCTCAGAGTTTGTGATTAGGGGACCCGCGAACTCGTTGGAGACTTTCACGCCTGCGTAAGCATCACGATATAAAATTAATTAATAAATATTGAATAGATTGGGAAAACCCATAGTTTTTGGTTTAAAACGATGCATAATATTCTGTAATTTTTTGTTGTATTGTTATTGAAACGAATCCCTGTAAACTACTACCATGCATTTCACATATGAGTTGAGAGAATCGTACCTCTAAGGATATAAAATCAAACATCCCACTTCCGAACATCAAAATCGGAAGTAAATTTCCTGCAGAATGTAACTCATGACATTAGTGGAAAAGTGATGAGTAAATTGATTACTTAAATCGATGATTCTGTTGAGTTTCCACTTTTTAAAGAATAAAAATGTATATATGTAGGCTGAGAGCTTAGCACCTTATCCAGTGGCGAATTTAAGAGGGGAAGCGGAGGCAGCAAAAATGACACCCCCTCTCCCGCCGTAATGGACAAATTTCATCGATGATAATCTTTAAGGTGGCTCTCCAATGACATTTTTTATTCCACGAGCTTAAAAAATTATGAATCAAAATAATTGATGAATATCTGAAAGCCACTTGTTTACTCATATCAGGTCTCAGACGCATTATCTCTGAGAGCAGTTGGATACCACCAAGGAGCAAATGAAAGTTATTACTCCCAAGCACAATGACCTTAATCTGACCCTGACCTTATATCGCTCACCACCGCTGGGGACGGACATTCTGCCGCCAAATTTCGTAAATGGCTGAGCTGACCGAAATGCAAAACCGGGAAAAACCTCTGAATGGCCCTTTTCATTATTTTTGGTTGTTGTCGAAACTAACACTGAAAAATGCACCTCGCTTAAAAGAATCACAATAAATTTTGTATAAAACTAATCTCGAGTTGACGTCGGTGATATCTTGTTGCTGTCGATGGCTCGACGAGTTTGAACGTGAAAAAAAAGATTTATGAACCCTAATTTAAAAGTGAATTGGTTTTTGTTCGTTAATGTTATTGCTCCTCATTATTTAAGTGTTATGATCAAGGAATGTGAGGCTCAACATAAAAGTAGATGGTCTCAAACTTGAGCAGGTAGTGCATGTAAATACTTGGGCAGCACTCTGGAAGAAAAGGTGGAAAAGGGGGTAAATGACATCAGGAAGAGCATTGCGTTGCAAATTAGTCGTTCATGAACTCGAAAGTGCAGATGAGAGGATTATTTTTTTAGAGTTAAAGAAAAGCCTACTGAGACTCTAATCTGGTGTGTAGCCCTCTACGGTGCAGAAAAATGGGTAATTTGGAAGGAGGACGAAAAAGACTGGAAGTACTCTATATGTGGGTACGAAGAAGAATGAAGAAGCTGAGATTGACGGAGAGGAGAAGGAACGACGAAGTGCTGGACATGGTGGGTGATGGGAGGGATCTTCTGGATTAGTTACGAAGGGGACAGAGAGTTTTGATGGAGCGAGTAATGAGCGGGGAGGAGATGTTAAAAACCGCGTTAGAGAGAAGAAAGTTAAGTAAGGGATGAAGGGGAAGGAAAAGATTACGATTTATGGATGGAACCAGGACCGTATCTTGGGCGGGGCAGAGGGGGCACGGGCCCCGGGCGGCAGATTTTAGCGACCGTAAAATTTTGAAAACTTTATTTAAAAAGTTATTTAGTTTTTCTAATTAGATTATTTAACTATTATCATTAATTTATAAATTTAAACAAATATAACAATTAAACTTCTTATTAGCAAACTTACGTTGTGTAATTTCAACTACCGCATCTCAAAAAATACCTTACAGATGTAAAATATTTTAGTGGGGGGGGGGGAGAGAGGGAGCGAGGGGCAAACTGATCTTCGCCCCCCTGACAAAACTCCTAGTTCCGGCCCTATATAGAACGAAAGGGAGTAGACCTAGTGAATTTATGAGGGAAGTCGAAGCTGGGAGGGTGGACAGGTCGGGGTAATCTGCAAAATCCTCATTGTAAACCTACCTTAACCTGTAGAATACTTTAATTGTAGCAATGCAAATCTGGATGTGTTATTTTCGTTCTGGCTTCCTCATTCGATTTATTACAACAGTGACTTTTATAATCCACTATGGTCAAATAAAAACTTGCACAATTCGGATTTCAATGATGGAGCATCACCATCAGATGTTATATTTCAAAGTGGGTGAAGTAAAATTTTAAATAGAAATAATGTCTATCCCATTTCCCATGCTTTAAGAAATGGTGTATGATATGGATCAGAGTTAGCTAAATTGAGTGGCTTTCTCTATAGTACGGTTTTCTTTGAATTGTAATTTGAATCAGATGTCCTTAATCTTGACTGTTATTGACTTAAAAGAATCTTACTGCATGGTGTATTCCTCAGCTAGACCCACGAAGGCCAGTCATGCTATTCTCAGAGTTTGAGTGTTTCGTATATGTGGCGACAGGCGGTGATCACCACATTGAGTTGATTTGCATTTGAATCGTTTATATTCATGGGGTAATCACCGTAATCTTTGTCTCCGGAGTGAGTGGATGCGGAATGAATGAAAGGCATCTCCGACATCTTTTAGCGCGTGCTTTATTTCCCATGATGGACTTCATAATTTCGTTTTTTCCTGTTGATCTACGACCACTGTCATTAGGTATTTCAGTAGATATCCATGCTCCAACGATTGCATGTTTTGAATTTTTACATTTTCAAATTAGCGTGTCATATTTATTACTTTATCAAATACAGAGCTTTTTCTTAGCCTTTTTTCATTATCAAACGTACATGTTCTTTATCTTTCCCATCATCCGATTCCCGTTTATTTTTCTCCATCAGTTCATTACCATTTAGCGTTTCGCAAACTTGACGCTGCGGATGAAAGCGCGATGATGTAGAACGTAATATGGACTCAGTCGTTATTTTTTATTGTTAACCAATGCAATAGAGTTAAAAAATGATGATATCCACATTTTTACGTTTTTCGATTCGACGCGACGCGTCATATCGACTACTTCTCGAGATGTTCATGTGAAATGTTGACAGGCTTACCTCTTTCGCTGATAAGTTCATGACGTCACTGACTCTTGTCGAGCCGCTCACCGCTTCTCTGCTACTTCTCGGCCACTTGAATCCGTCTCACGTGGTTCGTTTTCATTAACACTCTGATGAGCGATTTTCTCCGTCGGGTATCCGGTCACTCTGAACGACTCTATGAACCATAACGTTAATTACGTGACTAACTCATGGAAAATTGGCCGCAAGTTTTGCATTTTTTTATTTTAAAGTTATAAAAAAAGCCTGTATGTTTGAGAATTTTTGGTATAACTTATGTTGCCTATCCATCTTACGAATTATCTTATTACAACACAATTTCGGATCCGATTGAACGGACCCGTTGTGATTACCACTTGCGTTGAGGATAACTTTGCTCAGAGTAATATTCAAGAATTAGTGGGCGATGTCTCCTGTGGTGAATTTATGATACAAATCCTCGTAATGTGTGTATGTCATTGAGTTTCACATGTTGGGTTAGGCTCTTTTCGTTTTTCCACTGCTCTTTTCAGTATCCGGTAGCTGTGGATTTTTTCAACTAACCTCAATTCTCATTTCCAACTAACCTCAATTCAGGATATTTGCATCGTGCGGCCTATTTCATTGCCCCAAGGTTGTCTGCCATTGCGAAGATATCGCAGAATAATCGTCGCCAATAATTTTCAAGATCTGTTTTCATTGATTCCCTTCGTTCACACTTCACTGGCTTTAGATGTTAATTGTCTGATCACCGCTCGTTATATCTAGTTTCTTCCAACCTTTTACCTAGATATCATCGCTTTACCAGTGTTATTCAGTCCTCCCACTTGAAAATTTGATCCTTTTTTTTTTTTTTTTTGGAAAAAAACATATTTATCGATAATTTACAATCTTTAGCTTGGCGTGTGCCCCTATCAGATAAAGATCATCGCTGGAGCAATGGAGCCGTCACCTGTTATCTGTACCACTTCAATCCCATTTAGAAATCCGCTCCCAGAGAGATAGTCCTCGTCTTCGGTTGTTTTTAATCCGAGTCGATGAGGCGATAAAGTAACTACGCATGAATTTTCAATTTTCATTTATTTACTAAGTCGGCTTGTGAGATATGCGATTGAATATTTGATTTTTATCTGCTATATTTTCTGTTCAAGTCGGCCGTGTTCGAAACACGGTAAACACAAGATATTGTACTCGCAATATTATTACAGAATGGCCAGGCAGAGGCATGTTCCACGATTATTTGAGCGTGGATCGTTCCACTGCCTTTATTTTAAGTACTGTCATGAAGTATTCCCATCATGTTTCGCCTGACGCTGTTTAATTTATCACAATATTATTTTCTGGATCTACTTCAGTCTCCAGCTCATTTTAATTACAATATTTTTCTAATGGTATTCTTCCTTTCCTTCTTTCTTCCTTCTTTTCCGGTAATGCTTCCGAATTCATATGCATAGAAATAAGCTATATTCAGGGCTGTACACCGAAAGTAATATTCATAATGATGTGATTTATCAAATTCTTAAACTCTTATTCCTCACGATTGTAAATATTAAATTGTTAATAAATAGAATAAAGGGATCGCTCTCACCTCATCGCCGCACTACGGACATTTTTCAAAGCGATTACAATACGTTGGAAGTGGCAAAAAAATCAAGCTTAACCGGTGCGTGCTGAATCGGCTGGGGGCGGCCATTGTGTCTTTGCAAAGTAGTCGACCGCGTTCCAATCGCTGTCCCAAATCTTCGACGCCGCCTCCCCCGCGGCTCCAGCCGAGCCTTCGACATCTCAAGACGCTCGCTATCGCTGCTGATTGACATTTTCACAATTCTCCTTCTTCGATTGACTGATAAGAATGGGATGCGGCGCCAAAGAAATCGCGGCAAACAAGGAGGGATCCCCATTACCCCTCGCCTCTGTGGGGTCGGTCAGACGGCGATTGTCCAGTTTTCTCTTTGGGATTCCTCTCTCGCATATCTAACTCTACAGTTAATTCCACGGTTTCAGGTTACCTGTAGCCTTGTATCTCCAGCTATGTGTTTTTCCCTTTCTCTTGCAGTCTTGATAAAAATTACTTGTCCTAAAAGTTATTCGTCGAAGAGTATTTTAAAATCATTCGTGTCAGCTCATTGATTGCGAAAAAGTAATATTGCTTTCGTGGCAAACATTTTTCAATACCATACAAATATTTTGTCAGCATAGTATAGAAGGTAGAGAAAAATTGTCACGAAGTTTTAACCTCGACTCACGACTTCTAATGCTTTGCCTGCCGGAGATCGCGGTGTATCCATGGCAATCGGCAACAGGGAAAACTCGCGGCCAATCGGAGCTCTTGACTCAACAAGTCTGTCCAGGGTCAAAATTTCGTGACACAAATTTCCTCCCCCCCTGTATATAGAGGGAGAGGGTTGAAACGTGAGATCCAATAGTAAAAACTACTTTTGGTAGCGGTGAATCCGGGATAGCATATTGACCTAACTTTACCGAGCATTGACAAAATATTCCTGCTACGGTATCAAAGTTAAGCTGTGATTGCGTTATCCAAGCCCAAAGTCAGTATTGGGAGTCAAAGTGCTGAAACCCATCCAAAATTTTCCCGGTTTGGGTCTTGAAATTAAGAGAGGTTGGATAAGTAGCCATGCATACTTGCATTGCCTCCCCCTTCGTCCTTCATCGTCTTACCCCACATTCTTTCATTGCCAAATCACACGATTGTCACTTTACGCATCAAACGCGTGTGTGTATATAATAATATGTATTAAATTTGCCGATATTTATTCATTATGTTCCTACTTATGGAAGTCAGCAGCAGTCTTGTCGCTTCGTTGACAAAATATTGCCTTTTTTCTAGAGTTTTTACCGGCATAATCGTTAAAATTTTCATTTATGGACTCAAATTCTGGTTATTCCTGGCTGCAGGTCTTAAAATAAAGAGCATCATTTCTTAATTAATAAGAAAATTTGTGCAAAGGTGCATTTCTCCTTAGGACAGCCTGGTGATTATCATTTTTCCATTATTTCCAGCGTTCGCCGCTAAGTGATCCCGTATTTGGTTGGAGTCGCCAATTCCTTCATATCTGTGGTTCCTCTCTCCATTCCCTTCCCCTCATCACCCAAGAATAGACCTGGTAATTGAAATTTTCGGAGATAACTCGGCCGTGGATGGTATTTAGGCCACATGGTACTCGACCCACATTTAAAACAAAGCCAACGGATGTATTTTTGCTTTTTTGCGTTTCGCAACGTATTCGCGGAAAATGATTTGGAGTGTTACCGCCCGAGTGGATAATTGATACATTGGAACAATCTCAATGTCCAAATGGACACGGACGAAAAAAAGCTCTCCCTTCCAAGCTATGTCTTATGAAAAATTATAAGGACCCATCAACAGTAAAAATGTAATTACATTTATTCCGCAATCAAATTACATTAAGTACGAATGTAGCTCACAATTTGTTGAGTAAACTTTTTGTAGTTCCAAAATCCATTCATGGTGCTACAGACCTGAGATTGGTGTACTGTATCCCTCCAATTTTCTTTTTCCCATGCCTGTTTCTTTTTTCCTTCCTATGTTTTCCATCTTGTTCTCTTTATTTGCCTGATGTACTTTTCTCGCGACCTTCTTGGGAGAATTTTTCTTCAATTTTTTTCCCTTCATTATATTCCTCAATCCTGCAATGTCCCCTCTGGCACAGCCTATCTTTCGGTTCCTTCTTTATCGTATGTTGCTACACAGTTCCTTCTCTAATCCTATTCTGCAGTATTCTCCCACCATCTTACCCTGGTCGACCATTTGATCTTCGGCACTCGCCTCCAGCGTCACACCTCGACGGTCTTTCTTCTAATAAGATTCTCCAAAGGCCCCTGATGGACCAGCCTTTTCAATTTTCCTGGGATTCCAGTATTGCATTAATAAAATTCATTGCTTGGATACTCGAATCGTAGATAGTCAATCCTTTGACCGGAATACCTAATTCAACCTTCCATATTCCGCCATCGCATGGCATTGCCTATACTTCCAATTGTCTTAGTTCGAGGCCAAAATACTACATATTTCAATTTTTTGGCGGCTTCTGACTCACACCAAGAAAGCTGTAGCGAGACTAATAATTTTATCGCTAATCAACGCCTTAATATTTAATACAGCTGCCACCATTGTGCACTGGCCGTGATCAAAAACTCATCCTAATTGAAGGAGCAATATTAAATAATTTTAAAGGATTACCTTCGGAGCATGCTTTTTTTACGAATAGGTTTGCCCTCTCCCTTTCCTGCTGACAATAAGACATTTGCCGCACCTTTCCACGTACATAGCTTATTATGCTCGCTGGTGACAACGGTGATGAATTTAATGAAAATTGTTCCAAGCGTTCTGGACTCAAGTTGAGAGATTAAAATGAATATTATAAAATAATTGTGTTTAAACATCATTTCCTGGGAGCTGTTTAGGCTAGTGGTATCCTTCGAGCTCCCAGAGCTGAAGCAAATCATCGAAGTGCGAGGTGAGAAAGAAATTGGTTTTTTCCTTCCCTGAATGTGTGGACGCTTGCGAATAAATCCAAGGGAGCTCTACCCTCGCCAATCTAAACCAACCTTCGGGTTGAAGCACTGACATTGAGTTAGTAGACGGCTGCTCCCTCATAACCATTCAACATACAAATTCACCCTCACTACTGAAAACAGACGTTCAGTGCTGATCTACATAATTATTTATTTTTTCTTATTGATTAATTAATTTCTACCAGTACAAATTTATGTACTCTTTCGGTGCTTCAACCTACGAGTATTATTTTGACAATATTTTTGAGGATGATACTCATATGTTATTTGATTTTTATGGTAATCTCGAAAATTTTCTCGATCGATCCTAAGTTTTGTAAAACGTTCATCAAGAACCAGTTCCTGATATGGTGATTTTAAACCGCCTTCGATATGGCTAAGCCATTGTAATGTCACCTCAGTTGGGATTACTGTAGACTTAAAGATTGTAATTTTTTCATTGGGAAGGTAGTAAGTACAGTAGTAGGAGGACAATAAGTTTCAATTATAGCCACTTGCATTTCATCATTTTCATCAGTAAATCATATTCTTAATTAGAGATGAAGTCACTCAGCATTAGTTCGAAACCCGATTATCTTAATAGTGATGCCAGTACTCATGATAGGACATAAAGTGCAGGCATTGAAATTTCCGACGGGGAAGGTAATAATGCAAACGTAAAGCATTGGCGGTTTCGAGTGGGTGAAATTGGAGTTGCAAAATGTGTTTGAAGTGCATCAAGTACGCTTTCATCGAGGCACAGAGAGATCATTGTATTTATTTCTTCGATAGTGCGCACTCAGCGGTGAGATAAGCAGCAGGTAATTAGAGCCTACACGTAAGAAAGTTGCAAAACAAAGGAGAATGGGGCGTGCGTTAGGTGTTAAAGCCATGTGACAAGGATAGCTAATTATATTTTATTAAAATAGTTAATTATATTTATGTGGTCATTAAGTCATTCAAATGACGCGTAAGTTGCGGCCGCAGTACCACCTCGAGAAATTACTGAGCGTTCACGCTGAGCTACTGTGTAGTACTGCTGACTACTATGTAGCGGTCTCTTTCAGGGGGCTGTTGCACAACTGTTGTGGTAGAGCACTCTGAGCTCTCTCTCCTTCTGAATTCACCCATAGATTTCACTTTATTCATCAGAGTACTGAGTCCACGTAATAATGTAATTTTGATATTCAATGTATTGAGTCGAGTATCGGTGTAATCATTGCAGTACTCGAGTATGAAATTAAAAATCAAGAAATAATATTATATTGGCAATCACCTGAGTATTCGGGTGATATTTAACAAGTACGTATTCGGATAATTAATATTAGCCTTAGAGTCACCTCTTCCGGTGGCATAGGAACATACTATAACACCGTTTGTATCTGGATAGCCAATGGAAAGATATTAATTCTTAATGTTTGAATGGTGATTTTTTACGATAGGATCTATCTGGATCGAGTGTGGAGGAATATAGGTCGGCGCACTTTATCTGGGAGTGATTCTTCAGCTAATTGGATCAGGGCGATTGATATAGGGACGATTATGTCTACCTGGATGCATCCGGTGCGATGCTATGCCAAGGCCAAGATAAAATACTGCGAATTGATCGAAGTTGTGTTTTTCCCGCGAGCGATTTAATGTAATCGCCGTCACCTATGCATTGTCAATGAAATTGCTGGGGCTATAAATATGGACGGCCAAGAGGACACGAGCCTCCCTCCCCTCCTTCTCCGAAATTCGGAAAATTTTTATCGTTTAAGCTATAGCGCTATGACGTCATAAACTGCTGTGTACCGTGTTTCAATTCCACAGCAGTTCGTAGGCACATACAAGTCAGTGGTTACAAAACAGGCATATGACAGTTCCAAATGGCTTACACAGCAAAAAATTTCCTTGAGCACTCTCTGTATTCCTCTTCTATCTCTCCATACCCATCTGAGTGCTATCGTAATTCCTCAATTTTTAAATTTCAAAATGTAATCCGAAGATCCAAGCGTGATGGAGTGGAATTTTTCCACATTGAAAGGAGCACTTGCCATTGTCCACGTATTTAATCGTGGAAAATTGCCGGTGTTTATTTCAGTATTTTTAATTTTACATTTAAGTATAAGATGTCGTGAGTTTTCTTTATTTGCAAATACCCAGGCTAGCTTTATGTAGATCTTCGCTCTCCCAAATATGTAATTTATGAACATTTCTGTTGCTACGTTTAACATGGACAATGATCACAAAATCAGAGAAATAGATTCTAAAAGGTAGAGGTTCAAAAATCCATACTTCCCGAGAATGATAAAAGACCTCATCAGTGTTCGCCGCTAAATTAAAAATGATCTTCCGTACGACAGATCTTAGTTATTTTTTACTATTTATTACCGAATATTCCCAGGTGTACATTAAAATTTAAGCATTCCATGTTATTTCTTGAATGCCCTATAACCCATGTGGGCCAAAGCACTGCCGGACTTGTTTTTGGACTGAATGGCAGCCGGCCTCGGTGGAGGAGGGGTAAAGTCCTCGCATGACAAACAGGAGGTCGGGGGTTCGAGTCCCGCCTGGGTAAATTATCCCTATCCAGGGCATGGTTGTTTGTGTACGTTAAACTCTTAACATGTTATTATCCCCGTTGTAAAAAGCCGTATGGAGCTGTTTTCGGTGGTATGGAAATAAATAAAATCTTGATGAGACCCATGCCACTTAATTCATGTGTAATTTTGGTAGTACCTATATGCTGAGTGCATATTAGGGCAGAAGTATTCACCCCCTGCCACACACCCTGGAGGTGGCTCGTAAGGCTTCCTTTAAATGTATATTTACTTTTTTTGAGTCTCCGCTATGATCATGCGATTCCAAACGGGCAGAGCTAAAATTAGGAGGATTAATTTCTTTCGGACTCCATTGCGTGTGTTGATATTGCCTCCAAGGATGAAATTCGACATGAATTACTCTGTTAAATAATCGCATCAGATGATTATTTGTGGAAGTTGTTGACCGTCGCAAAAACACAATTGTAAACATCGCACTTATTTTAATGTTAACGATTACTATGCTAGTAGTAGTAGTTACTATTAGTGTAGTAACTACTACTAGCTTCATTATTAGTTATTTTAATTTTTCGGATGCTCAGTGCCATTTACTTGGCAATAACTTGCCAACACCGGGGTCTGTCGACGAGAAAGTAAGTGTGGAATTCGCACTTGTGTTTTACCAAGAAGATGGCGTAATCATTTATCCTATCCGGTATTCGAACCTGGATTCAGGCATTCTACCAGTTTCGACTTGGAAGAAGATGGCACGGTGGTGTAACCGGTATTATACCTGACCGGCTACCGGAAGATCCGGGTTATAATCCCGGCTAAGCTAAAACATTTTTTCATGGGGATTTCTCCCTTGGTGGCTATGACTAAGCACCCGTGCGCGTGACTGCGAAATAAGGTTCTTGTTTCGTGCAATGATTGACGTAACCGCTCCTCTTCAGCCTAGCAGCCCTCTACAGTTCGAAATGATTACACAGAAAATTGACCGGGTTACGTAGGCGAGCCACTGCACTCGCCCGACTGGTAATCCAAGGCCGTTAAGTTCGGGCGACCAACAGCTGCCCGATCCAGTCAATACACGTGACGGCATCTCGGAAGAATCTTCCTGCATCTGAACGACATCTTGGAAACATTCGCAGAAAGTAATGCTAAACTTACACTTATGGACACCTCTAACTAAGGACATTAATTCCACAGCATGGTCATCAAAATTCGTATGAGAGTACACCGTCTTGGGCACCTTTTTGTTGATAATGGCGCACAATACATTAATTTTGGTTGAACCTACTTGTATATTTTAATTGCATTTTATATTTTTATTGAGAATAAAACTGGTTATTTTGGATGTGATGTGATGAAACCGTTCCATCATAAGTAAATGTAACAGACCCTTGGTGTGTTTCGTTTTTAAGATTGCTCTTGTAAGTTGAACCTGAAATGATCTTTCATTCATGATTTATTATGAGTATACTCAATGCCATAATTGCATATTAAATTTCACAGAGTACGCCAGAATTACAAATATATGCCTAGGTAACTTAAAAAATACCATTTTTGATGGGTAGGTATTCGATGGAGTGGAACAAAATTGCCTATTTTGTATTTCCACATAAATGGCAATTTCCTCCGTTACTAGGAGATTTCCTCGTGTTCATTTAGGGAAATACATTATAAACTTTTCACAAACTCATGGAGCTCTTTAAGAGAAATACAGAGCACATGTAGGTTTTAGCGAGACAAAAGAAAGAACGAATCCTTTGGGTTGACTCTGAAATAAGTTCTAGCAAAAGATAAATAAAAATTGTGATTGACGGCGGAGTTTGATAGTGAATTTAATAATTCATGAGCTTAATATTGAGTGTTCGATGGGGCTCACTGACATTTCATCAGCTCTTATATTCTCTTGTTTCCTAAATGAAACTCTCCGTGTTGCTTTTAATGATAGCGCCTTCGAGTTCTCTGAGATCTACTAGCTCAAGCTATATCTTGGAAATTGCTCTTTGCACTTCAAAGCCATTCACTATGGAGGGAATCGGTGGTCGGCCTGTCCTCGAGTCTGTGGTAAAAAAATATAATTTTTATGTGTTGATTGGCACATTTCTAATGCATGAGCAATTAGGTTGCGACGGTTACTTTGGGTTATGGAGTAGCCCCTGATATTGGTATTTTTTACTGTGTCTCGTATAAAAGGAAGAGTCCGCATGCTTAACTAAGAGGATAATGCGCGTAAATATTAGGAAGTTTCCACGGAGTGGTGTATAGTTGTGTAAATCATTATGCAAAGTAAACAATAATGCAAATTCGAGCGCATCTTACAACTCGGGAAATGGATTTGTATGATGCATCACGTATGAGAAATCCTCTTGGAGAGAGAGCTGCGATTCTTGTTTGCGTGGATAGGATAGATTAGTTTGTTTGATCCACGATGTTTAACATCCTCCTCAGGTACCCGGTGCTGTAATAGTTACTCTCTTTGCATGCAGCGAAGGTTGTGTCCGGAATCATCTCCATCGTAATCTGACTGCACCAGTGCTCGAAGTATCACCCATCAAGTCCCCAGTCGTCATCCGAATGAATTAAATGTCTTTTAATTTCTTCGATTGGCTTTTCTACGCATTCCTTCGTCACGGACATTCAATTCTTCTGTAAGGCCAGCGTCGCATTGACGCCTTAGCATTGCCTCAAGAAAAGTTTTATTTAACGAGATGAATCACCAAATATTTACATTATTATACCCTGCTGGTGGATGGCGCGGAATTAATTAGGTTTACCGATACTGTCTTCGCTATATTAATTCATAATGTGATATTAATTCTGAGGAAATTTTCATCAGCGAATTTGTATTACGTAATTGAGAGACGTAATGAAAATGGCAACACTAACATTGCCATTCGTATGGGTACTCGACTGTGAAACGGAGACGAGCGGCTAATGTCCTGTGCTCGCTTGGAATCACGGATCCGCGTTTCTTTTGTTTTCCGCTGTCCTTGAAGCAGGAAGTATTCGAAGGGGAGGGTGCGGTCACCCAGGCACGGCACATACGATTGCCTCAGCATTGGCCTCTTCCCCAATAACCTCTTCCTTCCTGCTCCCCCCTCCCTCCGCTTCCTCGCTCTAGTCGTAAGCCATTCACTCCAAATGCACGCAGCATAGACAAGGAAGTAGGCTAGCGCAAACTACACGCTAAACTTACTTAGGTATTTTGGAGAGGATTTTTTGTCAGATAATATTCTGTGATTACCGTCCTACTATGGTGGAAAGGACCATGGGTGTAAGGTAGAGGAAATGGATTGCAGAGAAATTGAATGTGTCATTCTTTCCTCGCTTTCTACGTCTGAATTATACCCTGCGAGCCGCCAATAGGGTGTTTGGCAGGATATGACCAGCGTGCATTAGGTTCTCCACATGCACACTACATGGTTATAAGAAAACATCATTATAAGTGGACTTTCCTAAGACTAGTGTGACGTAGCTCGTCATTCGCTCTCTTTGGGGATGTGCGAGAGTACTTTTTGATCTCGAGTCGAGCGTCGAGTCGAGTATGGCGATTGTGATCCAGGCAATACAGCAATGAATGCTCCAGCATATTCTCATTTTTCCCATCCCCAATTTTCTATTCTGAATTCTTAGCTTGATGTAAAAAGGAAAAGATAATGAGGAACGTTGATATAAATCGTGTCAGAATTAGGAAATGAATGAAAATTAATGCGTTTTAAACAGTTTCATAAGTACAATTAAAATGAATTAAAATGTAATAAAACGTCGTCAATCCAATTAATATCTCTATCCAAACTACTCCGAAGAGCCCTCGTTTAAGGTATTTGCACTATTGTAATAAAGATAATATACGTAAAAACGCATTATTTGATATTTGATCCTCTCAAATTCTTAAGCAGAAAAAACAATTGTATACATGCTCAGGCAGCAGGGTTTGACGTCTCCATGTTACAGATTTACCTCCAGAAAGTTGTCTTTCGTAACACATTTGTGCGGCTGGACAAGACTTCCTCGCCAAAGTTGCAAGAATTGGGAACTTTGGGAATTTATTAAAATTGAGAATTTTTATGGATAAATTTTCTTTAATTTTTACTTTGTAAAAACAACCACATCAACTCATTTTTTGTAAAATCAAGACGGACACCAAACGAAATAAAGGAATAATCGAAAATTAATTTCGGAAGTACGTAGTATTCAAAAAGGCTAAAAGGTTGCGCTCACTTGTGACGTCAAACACCTGGAAAATCGAAATTGTCCGCTAAAACCTAAAAGTGGCATTTTTTCCAATGAAATGTTAACAATTTTTACGTATTCCTTCAGTGTTAGGGTAGAGTACAAAAGTATCTCACAAGAAAGTATGAGCGGTACCTACAGCATGAGCGGTCCACTCCGATTAAGCCGCCGGGTCGGAAGACGATTGGTCGGCCACCGCAAATGACGAAAAGGTATTCTGTGCCCACTTCCACTACTATAGTGGCTGATTGCTACATTTACAGCAATCAGAACTTATTAGGCCAAGGGACTAGAACGACTTATCGACTTTGAAAACGATATCATTACATGAGTTTCCTGATAGCGCCTCCTGCCGGCAGATTTCTGAACACACTGGCCTCGACAGTTGTGTAACCGAAACTACTCGACTCTACTCAGCATTCGCAACACTTGGTACTCGACTCGAATTTTCGAGTACTCGCACATCCGTAGCTCTATTATCCACTTGCCTTTTCATGGTGACGTATTTCTTCTCTTTTACATCCCCTATAACCTGTTCCCTATGCAACTCATTCGGGCCTGTCCCTTATCCTTCCCTTCCGCCTGTCTTTTGACTATTTTCATCAGGTCATCATACCTCAGAATGTGGTCAACCAAATTTTCCCGTCTTCCCCTTAAGGTTTTTGTAAGTCTTCTATTTTCTCCCACTCTTCGTAGCACTACCTCATTACAAACACAATAATAAATTTAACACGTCCAAAGTCATGGAGGTGTTGTGAGCTCCCGCCAAACGTGCGTCGCTCCATTCAACCCGGGACCACAACGAAAATACACTATCGTAGAAATCTAGCTATCGATTAGTAATTATTACAATATTAATTACAATTGCAATATTAATTACAATGACAATATTAACTGTAGGTTATGCAAGGTTATAATAAAGTCAAATGTACTGGTACAAAGCAACTAAAGTACTATGGAATGAAGGGTAAACAATACTCGACGATGAAGGAATGGTAAAAAATACTGTGAAAAGTATGTGTAAACAAAATACAATGCAAATTGCTAAAGGAAGTATGCTATCAGTCTTCCTAGTGAGTCATGCATTTAAATTTATGAGTTGAGAAGATGGACACATTCATGGAGAATGGCAATGGCATGTGTGCAAAGAATCTCCAGAAAAAGCCTACTTGTATTGAATAACGTCATGGGGCTACGGTATTACTTCTTATCCATCGGGCGCAGTTATCATAGAGGTTCCTATATGGCAATTACCTTCATCATAATCGCTATCCTAGTTCTGATAGTCTCCAAAGTCCTGGAAACGGTCCCAATCGAGGCGAAGGTCGCCGCCGATTCGGCGTGTGTTCAATTTTATTCAATTCACATTGTGGAGCTTTCTGACGCTTTAGGTTTTATGAACGTAGTAATTTAAGGTAAATAAAATGCACAAACAAAAAATTTGCAATAAAAATTTACAATAGAAGTAAGTTTTGGGGGTATAAAGAAAATGGGGGGTATTTTAAAGATTTTGGGGGGTATAAATAAAGAAAAAGAAATTACGAAAATCATCGGTGAATGTACAAATATTTTAAACGGAGTAGAAAAAAAGAAAAAACCTCATATGATAGCGATAAAAAAGATTTGAAATTTGATTGAAAATAGTAACAATCTGGAAAGACAATTATGAAAAGTAGCTGATATTGTATAGATAGAGTATCTTGTACAAAATACTTACTTACAGGTCTTTCTGCTCTAAAATTACAGGAGAAGTATACACACTGGGAATTGTAAGATTTTTATGGAGTTTGTTGAGTAATTTAGTTTTGAACGATATTGTGGATTTTTGTTTTCTGATATGAGGTGGCAAGGAATTCCTTATTCTATCCGCTATTACGGTGTCGAGAAATATGGATATTGGGTAGCGTGACTGTTGTCCTAAAGGAATGGTGTCCCTTGTGTTTGTGTGCACACTGTCGAAATCGCACCTTTTGCGATAGCAAACGATTACTGACGTCTTATCATATCTTATATTTGATCGTTTTCGGTCGGTTGCTTTTTCAAATAACTCGCGATTACTTTCCGAACATCCTCTTTCTTGAGTCACCATCGGGAAACACACTTTACTTGCGGAAATATACGGTATTGCGCATTCGAAGATTTCGGTACTTGAGGGACCATTTCCTGGAAGACATTTGGGACGGGTTGTAAGTTTGCAAGCTGAAATCGAAAAAAAGCGGAAAAATTTAGGACTTCGTTTTTTGAGGTAGATACTTGATGCTCTAAAACTATAATATAAGTGAAATGACTAGTTCATAAATGAATTGGTTATCAATTGCTGCATAAATTCGCTATTTTTTTTAGATACAGGCATAAATATCTTAGTAATAATAAATATCTTCTCAGGCGTTCGTTTCGACGTCGAGATGCAATTGGGAACAACACACCATTTATAATTCTTTTTTGTATTCCTGTTCTCCGTACTAGTTGAAATTTTTAGGAAGCAAACTCCACCGATTCCCGGAAACTCTCACCACGCTAAAGAAGGCGACGGAATACAGCGATACTCCACTGCGTGTACTGCCTTGTGACGCCACATCTCAATTAACATGGAGGCACTGTGTTTCAGCGCAACATGAAATTTTCCGACTTTCAAAACGTTTTAAAGTGCATACCCCAGATGCAGGAAATAAAATCGACTACACTAATATTTCTTTTTTAGTCTAAACTTTCAAATTCGGCAATAAAAAAAATTAGTGCACTTCCCTATTAAGACAAAACCTTCTGTGGAGTGGCCGTTTTGAGTTTCCTTTGAATATCTTGCAGGTTTAGTACCTGCTGACGCTTTTGAATTTTTTCTATACGATTAAAGTGGTGATTTATATAATTATGATATTTTTTCTTTATTTTATTAAAGTTTCATAGATTCGGGCTGAGTTTTGGTTCCCTTGCGTTACAAAATGACGGACTCTAATTTTACGCGTTTCTTACGTGAAAGAGAACAGAAATCGTGTTTGAAAACATGTATTTTGCGAAATTCATTTAAAGGACTTTTATAAATTCTAATAATTTTCCTCGTTCCTCCTGTATGTAGTTTCCTAGGGTTTTTTTAACCTCAGAAGAAAGCGCTTGGGTGTCCAGTGCGTCCTCTCCTCTGCCCAATCCCCCTTCCAACCTCGACCTTACGCAAAGGAAAGAGAAGAAGAACCCATCTTACTTGATACCCTTATTCATGTTTTGGTGACATAGACGCACAATTATTTTGAATTTTATTATTTTAAAGTTTGTTTTCCTGATCATCACCATAATCACTAATCATCAATCCGAAGATTGATTTGAAGCAGTTCTCCACTCAATTTTCCTTTCAGTTTCATCTTTGAACGGTTAATAAATTCTTTTGATTAACATCCTTCATCACAGTCTGTATGTATCTCATCCGAGATCTTTCCTTCAACCTGATCAACAACAATAATTTTCATCCGACTGTTGTATCTTATGATGTAGCCGATTAAGTTGTCCCGTCTTCTACGCCCGTCGTCTAATGTATTTCAGAAAATTACGGAATAATATTTACCAGTTGCGTACAAATATTTACATTTATTCACCCTATTTGTAGAATACCTAGCAGAATATCTTTTCTGGAAAAATATAATTGCACGCATTTCCTATCCATTACACTTCATTTGGCATTTAAGACTTCCAGAGACCTTTAGGGACAACATTTTCGTTTATGATGCTACGAGAGGCCCGCATTATGAAAAGCCAAGAAGTGAACTTACTTTATTTATACTTAGTAGTTGATTGTATTGTCATGAATGGAAAACTAAACTGTATGAAATCTCCCGTGTCTTTAGAGCCGAGCTATTGCAATTTGAACATTTATGGCTGGCAACGACAGCACTTTTTTTGCGCATATAACCACTAGTAGCCAGGTGCCGGCCATAACCAACTCCACGACTCCGCAACCATTCCGCCTGGGTTAATATGCGTCGTTTGGTTTACCTTTAATTTCAAAATTTCAATAACTTTGCTCTAAAGGCGGGCTCCGGACGTTTCACACGGTTCATTTTCTCATCAAAGGTTATGTTACGTACAAGATTTTAATGAAGTCGATGAGAACTACTTCTTGAAGGTTCTTTGTAAGTCCACTCACGCGTCTTTCCCTCCTAAACCAACATCACTGTCTTCGCTGCAATCACGACACTATCTCTCAGCGCCCACTTGCCTCTGAGAGACGTATTGGTGACGTACTACGTTCACCTTGGCGAAACTGTTATCAATCCAGCGTATTGAGTAAACATGTATTAGTTCCAGAAGAAAATTACTTTCCACGGATTTCGTTATTATTTTAGTTTCCCAAAGGAAGTGTCTCTGACATCACCTTATCTGACGTCCGCTCATCCGTCCCCGACAGTCTCGTCCTTCATTGCTTCATGAGTGTTTCGAAATCTCACGCACTGAGTTATCGTTAAGTATTACACTGTGGGCAGCTAATTCTTATTCAAAGTCATTGCCTCCTCGTTATTACTGTGCCTATTAAAATATTAAAGGTACAACATTACTTCACCGTGAAATTAGATAGATAGATATACAATTAATTGGTTTATGGCATGCCATGTGAGACGAAGTACATTTTCTCAAAGTCGATGCTCTGTTTTACAAAAAAAATCATTACATAGTTTACATATTACATACATACAATGCAAGATCAATGGGATACGTGGTTTATACGTACATATTAAATAATATTTTTCCATTACACCTATAGATACACATAGCACAATCGTTATTTTATAAATATTTGTACACACTTTAATAAATTATCAGCGCCGGATCCAGGATTGGGACAAGGAGGGTTAAGCGGGTAGCCTGGTGGTTAACCTCCTACCAGTAGTGGGAGTTCGAACAAAATTACCATCATATGAAGTGTAAATTAGATACCCAAGTGGGGGGGGGGCTAATGCCTCTCCTAGCCCCTCCCTGGATCCACCACTGTTAAATATTATTTTAACAGTTTTTTCACCCATTTTTACTAACTATTTTAGATTAATAATTACTTTGCCGCCACCCATATCAATACCTCACTTCCTGTATTCTGTTCAGTCTATGAATGTTCATACAACTTTTTTTTTAAGATCTTGCCGTTGAAATTTATTTCAAAGCTAAATGGAGGGAGTTCCAAACTTTTATGATGTTATTTGGAATGAATTCTGAAAGGTGGTCACATGGTGCATGGGGATAAGGAAAATATCTGGATCCGAGCGGGTGAATTGAATCGGCGTTGAATTTTTTACTAAACATTTTGAACAGATAATAGGGGGTTATATTTTCAAAATTTTACATAAAAACACTCCTAAGCTATATTTTGTCTTATATTAAACCTTAAGCCACCTCAATTGCATGAGGTAGTTATGTGTTCGTCTGTAAGCAGCTGAAATATAAAACTTATAAATGAATTTATATTCCTTTGAATTCTTTTACTTATGTGAGGGGAAGATTTAGTCAAGCTAAACAACAATAATAAATTAGAGGGCATATCTGAATAACAGAATTTTGGGTGAAATTCATTCATTATATGTTTGTAAGAAATACAATTATTTTATCATTTGTGTCGATGTAATTTTTAAAAAGATTTATACTAAAAGAATATTAAACGAGGGGGATAAATATAAATCTATCGAAACGAAAACGCATTAATTATTTTCATGTAGTAATTAACCTCTCTGGATATTTTTCAAATGTTTTCAATGAAAGCAACTGTAAATTTAGTTATAGCTTCTTTCTTTTTAAAATTTTTATTGGCCATGTTAACTCACAGAAGATTTTAAATTGTATCTCTAATTAAGCCCAGTTACCTTTTTGGCACTTTGTCCATTTTTGAACAAGACAGCGCATAGTAATTTTCCGATCGACTGAAACAGGATTAATGAAATGACTCCACATCAAAAATATTCGCGAGTGCGGAGTACGTGCCGCGTCTTGCAGGAATGCGTAAATTGGGGCAAGTCGATCGTGGTTTGCGGGACAGAAGAAATTTTTGAAAACTAAATCTAGGAATTCAGGATTTTCTGCTTCGACAGCCTCAACTTAGCGAACATAAGCCTGCTTGAGCCTACCAGCCAATGACCAATATGTAAAAATTTGACCAAACTGTACCATACTGCTTCGTAGCTAATAAAGAAAGTATTTGAAGCGGTGTGTCATCGATTTTTATGATTCTTTACTTCATGAAGAGGTTAGCTCTGGGACTACTCGATTCAAAACCAATTCTCTATTACAATTTAAACGTTGATTAAAAAATGCCAATATCGCACATGTCTTTCATTGGTACTCAAGGGCTTAGTTAGACTTTGCAGCATGCGTCAGTAAAAACTCTTCCAGGCTGTCGAAGCCAGGTGTGTTAGGTGTCATTTTCATGGGCACTTTTTGATTTGACTGCCCATATTTTTCATTAGGTATACAAGTAGAATGGTGAGGAGCCTTCACTTTAATGCATCGCTTATACATAATACGATATGTCATGCATAACTAGATGATATACATAATACAAGAGTTTCTCAAAAGTCTCATTGATACATAATTACATGTAAAGACAATTATCTACTAATGTAATTTCAATTAAAAATTCTTCGATGCAAGGGCAATATTGTCATAAGATTTCATAGATATTTGTGTATTTTCGAATGTGTTCTGTATTTTCATTATTGCTACATTAAAAGCCAATTTGTTTACTGATGAAGACCTAGGTCATATTTTGATATTTTCACAAAATAAGTTCATATTTATATATTTTTATCCTGCGTTTGTTTATCACCTTGTGCGAAAAATTCGGTGAGGCAGTGCTCGCATACCGCCGTGATACTTGAGGGCATCTGCCATAGATTACAACGGGATATTCATGAATTCATTCGTAGGTCGAGGCTACAGTAAGATATAGGGCTACGGATACGCCATTTAAAGCAAATACTTCTCTCGTATGTATTCCAAAACATTTTCGAGTGAATACGATATCTATCGAGGTTAAAACGAAAATTAGGGTACATAGAATAACATAGTGAACGCCGCCAACCAGGACAGTTGGAGAGTATTGGCACCCAAAAGAACAAAATACGACCTACTTATATTAGCATCATCGGCATCACAATCGCCAACTGTCTATTGGAGGTCGTAAAATTCTTACCTTCAATTTAGTTGACCACCGAGTCGTTACAACAAAAGATTTCATGCACTTGATATGCAATGCCGAACGGGAACGCGCGTTTCTAGGGAAACTTATTCCAGCAAATGATCTGACATAAGGTCACAAAGAGTTGATCTCGCGCTCAAATTTTGAGATGCCATGGTGGCATCAAATATGTGTGTGGACTATAGAAAGGTTCGCGACTGCGCGAATCAAAACGAAAAACATTCCTCAAATTTTATGAAGGATAACTTTTCATCCGTTTCTGCTCTATGCATATATTGCAACACGCACGGTGGCATTAATCTATAATTATCTACGCCGAATGAACTTAAATGGTTTAGTTGAGTGTTACTGCCGTGTTTGTGTTTCGTATGCAAACACCGCGAAGTGGTGCCTTATTCGAGGCTTCGAAGTTTTCAGAATTTTAGTTTTTCCGAATAACCTGTGAATAGTTGCGACATGTGAAATATCATCTTGAACATCGATTTCATTTTTTTCTTTCTTGTGATTTCAGTTGCTGTCACTAGCCTTACAGAAGCTCGGCGTGGATAATGCTGTATGGAACCTCGATAAGAGTGGGCACTTCTTTCAGGTAAGTGGAATTCTCTGGACAGAGTATGGTAAGGTATTTAGAGGAAGCGACCGACAGCTGAGGTCATTTGCGCCATAAAGGAAGGTGGAGAGAAACCCGGCGTCGGCATTAGTCTCCCTTTAAAGAAAAGGCAAATGGAAATGGAGTTAATCAAAATTGATATTTTACTTATTTTTATGACATCTGATGGTATGAAACGCTGTAAGGTTGGGTTCACACGTCGGCATTGACTGTAATAGTAGTCAACTATTAACACCTATTGCACTCGACTCGAACATGATGAAAGCGACTTCAAAGAGAGTACGAATCGATAGAAGTTATCCCATCTATTAGCGAAGCTGAAGCAGTTCAACTTTGAGTGCAGTAGGAATGGATGTTTATGGAGACATTGCTTACGGTAATTTTCTTTAACTACGCAGGCAAAAACTTTAGATATAACTCACTATTTTTAAATTTCGTACCCACGGGGGAGTAATCGTACAACTAATTGTAAGTATATGTATTTTATCAAAAGCTGAAGAATTAAAATGTTTCTCTTTCATCACCGGCATTTCTTTCGTTTTTTTCACTTCCGCAGTCAGGAGTTTGACACTCTTGGGACTCATTTGGCTTGATAAATTGAGGGAGATATCGTTTTTTATATGCTATCAGTGCAGTTAACTTTGAAGTGTTAATTCGTAAAGGATTGTTTACCAACCAGTGTTTGCGGCACCTTAAGAATGATACGTTTGTGAAGGGCCGTGGATGCGCAATATTCTTTTTGACTGTTCTACATGGAGATTGGCGAAAATAAACACTAGGAACAGCTGAAATTATATAATACTGCCGTATCTACGTATTATTTGCATCTTTAGTGTGCGATTGTCCTGATCATGAATAAGAGCTTCGTTCTGATAACGTTGCGTGTTTCTATGTAAAATTCATTATTTTAATCTATAGGAGGGAGCGCTAACTCATCGTTAAAAGTCACGAAGGTGGTGCAACTTTAAAGTATTTGAAAAATCGTATGTTCCGCTTTTAAAGTTGAGGTCTAAATCGTGATAATAGCATCCATATCTATGTCGAGCAGTGTCCTCTTTGCCATGTGTAAAACGCGAGGCGTTCCCTTTATTGTGATCTGATTTTAGGGTCACTGCTATGCTATGGTTGTGAAAGTATAGTACAGTAATGAGTACAGATTATTTCGGAATTGATAGAATCACTTTTGTAAAAAAAAAGTTGACGTGGGTTTATAGATGGCACCGATTAGCTAATTCTTACGATTTTCGTTGCTAGCTAAATTGGCATACGTCTTCAATGGCTTCTATATTCCCTCAGCTCATCGGCGCCTCTGTGGAGGGGGCTGACCTTTCCTTGGCGGAGTTGGAGAAGGGACGACAGGGCTATATACCTCCTCCACTATGAGTTGCAGTGGGTCGTAATTCGATTACTTCTCTTTGTCCACTTTCTTGAAATTTCTTCCCGTTGACCGAGCGTCTGACGTGAAATCGGGTTTTGTTGAATGCGTGGCAACGGATGGGCACTGTCTGAGCAACCAGGAAGGAGATAAGATTAGATACTTTTGGAAATTCCGATCGTACATTCCTCACACATTGTGCAATAGTAATTTAAAGATAAAGATAGATATAGACTAAAAACATAATAATAACATCGTGTTATTTGATTTGCCCTCGTTAAGTCCTCAGGGGCCAAAATGAGTAATTTATATTGGAATGCACCTTTGAAATTAAGAAGGACTTAATATTGACTTCCAGAATAGTAAAATAGAGTACTACTTATCAGGCGTATGCCAACATTAATTCATTTATTTCTCATACAATTTATGAACAACTTAAGACTGGATGGCGATACTTGGTGGAGCTTGGTGACAGGAAGCATAATAAAATATACACTGTTGAACTTCTGTGTAACATACAACAGTGAATCTTTTACAGTGTATGAAGTAGTAGTGCATAATATAGCCCCAATAATTGTTGTCGATCTCACACAAAAATGCGTAAAGCAAAATTATGGAAGTTTTTATATAATTTAACTTATTAAAATATTATGTACCTAATCTAAACGCTGTATCTTAATTCAGCTTATTAAAACCACTTGTCTGTTTCCACACTATTTTATTTTGACCTTATACCTTGACAATGGCACAAGTTGCCGAAACCATGGTCGGTGAAAATAAAATAGTGTGGAAACAGACAAGTTGTTTGAATAAGCTGAATATCAAAGATTTCCACCGCATCACGCCGGACACTGTAGCTTAAAATACCAATTAATAGTATGAGGCGTGATTTCAGTGACAATGGATACATGTGCTTCTTCTCTAATTTTCTGTATTTATTTAGGAAAAATACTATCAGGCCAGCGCATGAAATAGAGTGGGAGCTAGCTGTAGATGATTCGTGTTACCGATTGAATGATATGCTTCCAACGCTTTGATGAAAAATCATCATCTCTTGTGGACATACTAGACAGAAGTTTTTTTGGTCTAATAACTCATTTAATCAAATTTAAATTTTAAATTGATTTAAGTTTAAATTAATTTAAACATCAAATAAAGAACTTAACCTGTGATGTAAATTTTTTTATTGCTGTTGAAAATATATTAGTCTCTGGTGAGATGTCTTTGAAAATTAAGGAAAGTGTATTTTCCCTAAATTTTTGAGGGACTTTTACCTACATACTGAATGTGCATGACGAAATTGCCGCAGAAAGAACTATAGCAAAATATTGAGGTAGTAGTTCAAGGTTGACGAAAATAATATGGCTCTATGATTTTACTCTGAAGTTTAGTTTGAATTAAAAAAAAAGGAGACGGCAATCATGAAAAAATAAAGCCGTGAAATTCAGGAGATTTAAGAGACAGACCAATTTCTTTGAATTTACTACCTACTATTTAAAGCTACCAAATCCATCTCTTCAGCTTTCCCTGTAAATAGATATGCTCTACCATGGTAAGATCGCTCGAAGAGAAACGCAGGTATTAATATGTAATTGAATGATATTAATACACCAAGGATTTACTCTTTAGCGGGCAAGTTAAGATAATCGATAAATGAATGACTTATTTGCTCTTAGATCTCAAGCATGCACACTGTGCGTTGCACAGTCTAGGGTAAGAATTAATTTCTTTATTTTCCCCGGATTTTCGAAGTAAAACATCTTAAAATATGCTTTGGGGAGTATGATCGATATTCTACAAATGTCAGGTCGTTTGTTATTATAATTATAATTTTATCCTTCGACGATTGTTTTTATCAGACTATGAAGTGACCGATGAGGTCGACACGTCTTCTTCTTTATTTTTTCCCATAGACGTCTCTCTTCTTCTTCTATTCTTAAAACTGAAACATTAATCATACAAATGCGATATGTCGCTGGTATCACTAAGGACGCAGCCAAGCCGACATAATTCATCTCGTTGGCGGAAATTTGAAAAGGAAAGAGATTACCTGAAAGCAGTTAGCGAAAGAGATATATTATAGCCTCCTCTTGTTGTTTTTGGCAAAATATAATTTAATTTTGGCTTACAATTACTCCATCAATTGGGAGAAAATGACAAACACCAAGCTGTAGTCATCATACCTATCATCGCGTCCCATGATGTGTGACACAAAAGGAATTAAAGGCAGTCACAATAAAATACAGAGTAAATAAAAGAAAAACTACATTCGCACGCTCACTCCCTCCCCTGCAAATTTTTGCTCCAGTTAGTTAAATTCTGCGCAGGTCTTGTGCGCGAACCTGCTTTGAGCATAATGTGATTTCTGATTCAAGGTGGGCTTTTAACATTGTCTCTTTTTCGCATAGGTGTACTTCACTGTGGACTCAGGGGAGCCTTGTGAGGACTGCCTGCAGGTGTTAAACGAGCATGGCTTCGGAGTTCGGGCGAACACAACCGTCAGGTAAGCCACCATTTACCTAACTTAAATAGAAGACAAACACTCACGGGACTGCTTTTGTGGTGCTGCTCGTTATTTTTATTGTAAAATTATTGTTTAAAATCTGTTGCTTTAAAATACGATTTTTTCAGAGTTAACCTTTCCGAAATTTACTTACTTACTAAATATAAATACTTTTCCTCTTCGGAGGTATTTTACGGAGGTATTTTTTCATAAAAAGCATTAAGATAAATTGTTTGAAAGATTGTTAGAAAGCGTTCACCTTATAAAATCTGAAAATTTCAAGAAGATAAAACCTCTTCATCTATGTCCTAATAGTTACTGTTTCTTTCCATCATAGTCTTCTCAATGTTATGTTTAAATCAAATAGCTATATAACTACAAGGAACACAGTTGTCTTTTATCAACGGGTGTGTAATCTGGTCGATGGAGAAGTACTTTGGTTGGTAATATCTGAATATAGTTTGAAGTATGTGTTCTCTATAACGGATTAATTATTATTGTATTATGGCGGGCAACTTCTATGTGCCGCATCTTGCCAATTTTTTGTATTTTTTTATGCCAAGTTATGCCGGTGTAAATAATTGTTTTATTCGATGGAGTGAATGGAGTAGTGTGGTTAATGGCGGTGTCTCTCTCCCTCTTTCCTTTATAGTGTCATCCCTTGCACCCTCTTCTACAAGGGTCTGGAGGACGAGCCGGATGGCGCCATTGGCGAAAGCAGTACACGCGAGCTCGAACCAGAGTAAGTAAGATACATTTGCGCAGTGGTTCAACGTAAAGGTGGGTTTGGATAGGTTAGGGTAGAGATCATTCCGGTCTAACCCACTGGCGTGTACACAGGGTGCGTTCCGAAAGTAATGCAATTATTTTTTAAAAGAAATTTATTGAACACATTTGCAAAAATACTTTAAATTTTTCAAAGTACTGTCATTGGTCTCCTACGTACGAGGGCCGTTTTTTTTCAACCTCCGATGGGTCATGATCGGAATACGAAGTGATTGATTTAAAATTATTTCATTGCTAAATGTTGAGCACACTTGTGGTGTCCTTTCGACATAATCACCTCGGCGATTGAGAAATTGATCGTGCCTGTGGGCAAGCTTGTCTATACCTTCTTCATGGAATGTTGCTGCCAATGACTTCCGATGAATTTAGCCTTTGTCCTGAAGCTCATCGCCCGTTTGAAAACGCTTTCCATCTAGCCACATATTCATTAAAGCTAAAAGATTGAATTCCCCCGGCACTAGGTCGGCATTGCACGGCGGGCGATCGAAAATGTCCCACGGAAATTGCTCAAGGAGCACTTTGGCAGCATCAGCGCTGAGATGACGTGCGTTGTGATGGATCAGAACACTTCCAGAAGTCAGCATCTCTTCTTTTGTTTTGAATGGTAATGGGAGTAATGTTTCGCACTGTTACCACATTGCATAAAAGAAAAATTCTCTTTTATCGGCATAAAGGTGAAGACGTGTCAATGCTGAAGCCATTCGACGAGTTTTATGGCTGTCTCTCCGCAGTGCACGCTTGGCGTGAGAATCAATCGAGGCAGTGTAGTTAATGAGATTGCTACTAACCTTAAACCTTCAACTTACGGTCAGAAATGACTTGAGCTTGTGGTGCGGAGACACACACCATTTACAGATTTTATAACTTTTAACAATATCCTTTAACTTAAAAATTTAATGGATATCTACAAGAATTTTTTTCCTGCCATCATTTTCAGTGGCCAAGTTTGTACTTCCTTCGAATAAGAATTGATTTATTTAGATTTTCACTGGTATTTTAACGCATCGGTCGTTATGTTTTCGTATTAACCTAATCATTTTGTAGCTATATTTCCATTATATATTCTATCATATGTTTTTCCACGTAATAACATAGAAAATCAATTATGTATTGAAACTGTATTTTCGCCGTATCCTTCAGGTTATACTGCACACCTTACTCCTTGCATCCCGGCAATTTGTGTCCGAGAAAAGCGCTTTGATGGAATTTTCTTAGTTTCTGTCACGACGGTCCCTTTTCATTGAGTCGTATTGTACTTCCATAAAAATCAATTTCTCACGATCATTACTATTTATTCCATTATTTCCAACTTCTCTTAAGTCTCTAGTCGTCTTCTCCCGTTCTCTTTTATCTCTCATAAAATATTTTCCTGTTCTCATGCCTATTAAGAGTATTTTCATCGCCATAATCATCTTACATTCACCATGATTTTTTAAAAGATTTTCCTCCCTAGTCCCTATCCTTTTCCAGAAAAATCACGTATTTTTTCCGTTTTAAGACTAATCATCACTATTAATTTTCTTGCTCGTTCTCATCGCTAACTGGGCTCTCTCATCTCTTATCATTCGCGTCTGAGACCTGACAAAATTAGCCTCCACTCGTCATACGCACAACTTTCTCTCTGTAAGTTTTCGATCCTGATACTTCCGGCCTCCACTTCGGATATCGCTGCAAACTTTTCCCTTTCATGCTCTCCCTTTGTTAACACCGTCCTCGCCAGAATAATTCTCTAGCCGACATTATTACTCTAAAAATACGATTTCAAATTCTCTCAGTAATACTTTTATTACGATGTAGGTTCTTACTTGTCGGAAGAATAAAATACGAGTCTTACCATCCATTTTTGTATGTGTTGATGACGTCCTTTTGTTTCATTTACTCGATCAGGAAGAGCCTTTCACTAATGGAAGGATTCATTCACAATAGTGTAAACAACAAGGAACCACGTGAGGTCCATGCACAACACTGAGATTTGCTGAGAAACGGATATACTCTCAGGAATATCTCATGACTTCATCAACTAATCTACGAAAGGGTTAGGACCGCCGATTTTTCGTCGTGAATAGCTCGATAAGGCGACGGAAAGAAAAAGTACTTTTATTTTTAAGAGTATCGCAATTGATTTTTTTTAATCCTCCGAATTTCCCAATGTCAATAAATTAGCGTAAAATTTGTATGTATTTTTCTTAAGATTTTTCACCTTCCATCATGCTCTGTGGCCAAATTAAGTTCTTTCTTCAAATAAGAATTGATTTATTTACATTTTAAGTCGTATTTTTTGCATTATTCGTTATGTTTTCATATTAATCATGACATGTTTTCCATGATATATTCTGTGATATGTGATTTACTTTACCATGTACCACCATTGAAAAATCAATTATTGAAACCTGTATTTTCACCGCACCCTTCCGGTTGTACAATGCGGTTATACGACATTGAATTCTACCCAGCACAGCCGCAATTGAAATTACTTTATCACGTCATTGAAATAGTTTTCAGAATAAATACAAATAGCAAACTGTTTTCTGAGCATTTTGTGGAAATGCTTTATCCTCTCCTCTATACAATCTCGTCTTAGCTTCCTTATCTCTGGAATTCCCTTAATTTTCACTTCCTCCCTTCACGCACTCAAGCTGTTGATTGTTTGTCCTTGACTAATTAATGGAAGCTCGGTCATCGCCCAACACCACTAGATACATCCGCTTCATTCCTGCTAACCCCTCTCTCGTTTTCCTTCTTGGAAGATATCTGATGTTGGGAACCCAGCTTTTATTGTCCAATCGAGACCCGTACTTATTTTTTGTGGGCCACTTTGAATATCGCCTATAGGTTCAAGAATAGATCCTTACTTTTAGGGGGTTAACAGGCGGCAACGCCACGCATATTTGCTGCCAAGTTCGAATACAAGAAGGGACTATGCGAAGGTGTTAAAGGACAGCCAATTATGACGGAAAAAAGGGACAGTGATCCCTATCAGTGTCACTATTCTGGGAAAATCGGTGTCTGAGAAAAATAACATGAGCTGTTATTGATTCTAATTCCGAACTTGTACTCGACTGTAATTCTATATTAGCCCCTAGTTTCCAAATAACCGCGCATCCCTGACTTCGCGATGTTGTGATCGTGCGAAAGTTGCCTTTACGAGACCACTGTGCCACTGATTTCCAAACAGTATGGATTTTCTTCCCCTCCCACACCGCATGATGGATGCCAATTGCCATAATAGAGAGATTGGCAGAATTTCAGGTCAATATTGACTCGTAGTTCACCCCGGCGTTGATTTCCAGATGTCTTCACTGCTTCTTGATTTCGCCGCGTGGAAATTATCTGAGACGGATTTCGCTGGTATTCTTACCAGCTTCTTCAGGTCGACTGTATGTCCCGAAAACGCTTATTGAAAAACGAACGAAACTAGTTTCATAATAATTTTTTTACGCTGTAGAACACAGAAGCAATGGAGACTTCAGCTTAGTGAGTGAGGCCTCAGCTTGGAGTCGGTCGTGAACGACTGACATGCGCGATTGAGATCTTAAGTGTGACCGACCGATGAACGGGATCGCTCCAACAAATGGCACAATTTTTTTGGCCGTTCGCGACCGATTTCTTTCGTCGGTCATTCGCGACCAAAGTCTTTGGTCGGTCGTTAGTAATCAAGAAAAGGTTTCCAGTCATTCACAATCAAAAACGGTCGCTCGCGAATGAAATCCTTCATCACCTGGGAGAACGTAGTTTTTCCAAGTATCGGATTAAGTGACAAATTATTGAATTCTATTCAGAATATATCGTCGGAGTCATTTTATTTGAATCGTAAACTACTGCACTATCATATATCTTATCGGAATCTGTATAATTTGCATGCGTTCATTATTTGGCCCCATAAATATGAAAAATATTGGGATTCATTTATTACCTCTACGCTGACAAACGAAATAAGAGCTATGGGTAAATTTCTATTCAATTTTTAGTGATGGATGAAAAATTGTACTTTCTACATAAATTTCATCAATTAATTAAGTTTGTTAAAAAAATAAAAAATTGGCCGGAATTAAGAGCCTCTGGGATAATTTTCATGACTTTGTGTCGATTAATTAATTCTGAGTTTAAATTCAAATTATAGGATCTTGGCGATACAAGTTATGCGTTGGGTTACTAATGTCTGTCACGCAACGTGGTTAAATATTTACCCGCGGATGATTCACTCGCTTATTTTTTTAACCAGAACAACATACAACCTCTTATCATAACATGGGAATGTTACCTATTCTATTAAAAACAGTTAAAAGAGGTTCGATTTTTTATTTAAGTTCCAAGGTATGATAATGTTTCCTACAATGCAATCGATGTTTGAAGAGTGTTTCATTACGATGTTTTTATTTTTCTCGAGTCTTATCACCTGCTGAAATCGAAACAACTCAGACTGTCTCGTCGGCCTTTTTTCGTTTGATCTGTAATTCGAATGAAATTTTGGGCACAGAGATTGCGGTGGCCTCTGCGTGAGTCTATCGAAAGGTTTGTCGGTTTGAGGTTGAAAATGCAGTCTTGGACGAGAGTGTGAGATAGGGTCGTTAACATTCGTCCGAGGTTGAGTGGACGGCAAGCTGCAAAATATGAGGCACGCCGACGAGACAGTCGAAGGGAAGAAAGCGTCTGGGTTGGAAGCGTACAAAAAAATAAATGCCTTGTTTTCATTAAACGCCGTCCCCAACGTAGACCCTCGACAGATCCAGGAGCGCTTTGCGCGGCTTTACTTTTTTTGTTTGAGACAAGTTAAATGACTCAATACGTACAATTCATGTTCAATGTATTATTCATGGTTATATTCATGTTGAATTTTACATATATATTATGCATAAATTATATATATTATGTGTATTACGGCAAATATTTCCTGTCATTTCGCTGTAATTGTTTCATTATTCATTATAAGTGCATTAATTAATTTAAATTCCTTTATTAAAATTCTAAACTTTCTCCAGTACTTATTAATTACGTTTAAAACTACATAGCGTGGATTCACATGGTGTTTTTCTTACTATCTTTCCAGAAAACATTATTAAAACAATAAGATGATCAAAGGTTATAAGAACTGTTGTAATAATTTTACTCGTCAGTACCTCTAGTACCCTGCGTAATTTGGTGCTTGGAATAATATCGGTCGCGAATGACAACAGTTATGATTGATTTATATCAATCACAATGGTGACCTAACATGGACCATTGGATTGACTTACTCAAGTGTATGGTGAAGCTCAAATGATAACATTAACTCGTCCCTCATTGAGGGTTCATCATCATTAAGTGTCAACAATGCGTAGGTTTGTTTGATTCAGCTCTCGACTCGGCGCAACTATCTCCTATCCTCTTCATATTTACGTATTTATTCTCTTTTTACATCCCTTTTCAGGGGCGCAGCTAGGAATGAAGGCTAGGGGGGGTTTTAGGCGCAACTAATACTTACGGGGGTGGGGTATTGCATACCCACCAGAGTAAGCAGGAGTTGCGGGGGCCCTCCTCCAGGAAAATTTGAAGAATACTGGTTCAAAATGGCGAGTTTTATGGCTTTCTGAGGGATATTTGATAAATCTTATCACTATTCTACAAGAAATACTGATCCAAAAAAGTAAAATGGATAAAACTTAAAAATTTCTCTGAGCTCTGGGTGGGGTTTTATCCCCCAAAACTCCCCCTCGCTGCGCCACTGTCCCTTTTAACCTGTCCTATGTAACTCGTTCAGCACCTTTCATTACCTTTCTTCGACGATTGTCTTCATCGGGCCATCATGTCTCATACTCAATGTTGTTCCATCTTCTTTTTAGGTTTTTTTTTGGAGCTTTATCTTTTTTCCACTTTTCCAAGCAGCTCCTCATTACTATAAGTTCGACCCGCCCCTTTTTATCTCCATCATTCTTTGGTATATCCACATTTGGTGCTACCGAAGAGAGTTTGGTCATTTGCTATACATTAGTTGTATAGTGCTTTCTTCGGTAATTTGCCTTCCCTTTGAACAACTTTGCTGGCCAAGGTGGCGGCGGGGTAAAGTCCTCGCTTGCCAAACCGAAGATCGCGGGTTCGAGTCCCACGTGGGTAAGTTGCACTTATCCAGGGTATGGGCGTTTGTGATTGTCCTTCTTTGTTGATTGTTGTTGATTCCCGTTGTAAAGTCCTTAGATGAGCTGTTTACGGGGAGATGAAAATAAAATAAATTTTAAAAATTAAAGATATCATATTATGATTGCTAATGTTGGATGGGATATTTATTGAAAAGAAATCGTGTTATTAAAGAAGGAAGAGGGTGGTTTCCTATTTTTTTTAATTGCCTAAATCGAAATATTATTACTCCTGGAGTACGTAATTCACACTTTTAGACTTTTAAATGGCTATATCCATTTTTCGCGATTAAATAAAAAGTGAAAATTTTCAAGCGCGCGAAAACGCGACGGCTAAGTGTGAATGTTGGGAAAAGCCTGTGTGACGTCATTCTGGTTCCAGCTGGCGACGTGTGAGGCCACCTTGGTGCGAGGCTATGAACGCCGCTACAATTCAGGCTGATAGCAGGTAGCAGAATACCCAGCTAGCAGGTAGCGTTTGGTTTAAATAAGGATTATTAAAACCCTATGAAATGAAGGAAACTTTCGGACCTTAGGCAGTTTTAATAGGTGATTATTAAGATATGTTTCCCTCAGCTATGTGCCTCATGCATGCATTGGTATTCTCAGTTGATGTAAAACTCCAATCTACTCGTATAGAAACTAGGTCCCTGTAACGTCACATGGAGTGGCATCGCATGGGCGCCAATCTGGCCTTTTTCAAATGAGGTTTAAATTGACCATTAACATTCGTCTAAACTGGGTTTTCTAAAACCAAATAAATTGTATATTATGAATACACTAATGGTGGGCAACGAATCGCAATCAATGCTTTTCGTTTTCTTTGATGAAGGAAACTACCCTATTAGTGGGATTGCGAAAGTGTAAACGAGGTAGAAGAAGTAAGGAAATGACAGAGGATTTGGAAGAGGAGACTCGCAATTGGGATTGAAGAGGAAGGCGTATAAGACAGTCAAGTCATCTAAAGGAGAGGTTACAGAGGACCTGATTATGAACAGACTACCGCAGTGACGGTGAGATGGTAGTCAATCTATGCCCTAGTTCATCTAGCATCGGAGGCAGTAAGCGTCATTATCGGCTGCTACGTCGATTATGTACTTAGGCTGTTATGACCGGATCGCGCATAAAGAAGCCGGCTGTTTTGCGTAATCAGAGCGTGCCGATCCCGTGTATCTTATACTCGTCGTGGGAAATTGTCAAAGGGATTAGTGGGCGCGTGACCTCACAGGCGGGATAATATCTCCTCGGTGCGATGGATCACGCGCACCGCCGCCGTGCAATTATGCCGTGGTGCCGCGGGATATACGCAGGGCACGCGAGTCGTGACGGCTTCGTTTGTGTGCCGGGCGACGACACATCTCCCTGTAGGCTTCTGACTCTCGAGGAAGGTCACGGTCAAGTGTACTTCATAGAGGAGGCCATTTGTCTCTCACAAAGGAGCTTGATATATTATGTTTCCAATTCGAGCGGATTTTAATCGGTTTACATAAATGTCCGTAGAGCGGCGATCAGTTCAAAGCCATTAATGTATTCTAGGATGGCCAAAAATGTTTTGGGCCAGACCGGACCATAAATATTGCCGGGGGTCTAGGGTCCTTAGCAGTGGCGCCGACCACATGGGGCCTGAGGGGGCCCGAGCCCCCTCAAAAATTCGTAATGGGTGTGTGAAAAAAATGTGTCAGGCTTGTCGATTTTTCCCGGAGTGCCCAGATATCGATATTTGAGTTATCAGGGTTCTATTGTTGATCATATGACTGTTCTAAAAAGCTTAAAAAACTTAAAACTCACTACTTATAAAATTTCCCGGGGCAAGATCCCCGGTTTGGGCCCCCCCAATATTTTTTGTAAGTCGGCGTCCCTGGTCCCCAGTGAATCCAAAAACCTATAGCATTACTCCGTATAAATGGTTTTTTATCAAAAATAAGATTATTATTTTTTTCATTTTTTGACAAATTAAAATCTAAACTCTTATTGTCGTACTCTGTTATGCTTTCTGTTGTAAACTGTTATTATAAAAAAATATTCCCATAGTTTTTATACGAAACCGGGACATTGTAAAGAATTTATGGAAACGGACGGGACACCCTCAAAATCGGTCTAAACGGAAGCTGTTCCGGTCAAACCGGGACGTATGGCCACTTTAATTTATTCTCAATATTTGCAATGGAGCACTAGCACTCACGAGGAACAGCATCGCAAATTAATGAATTTTATAGATTATATCACCGCGAAAAGTCCTAATTATAGACAATTTCTCCAAGAAATTCGGTTGGCTCTCCGATCATCGACACGAGCGGTGACTTTTGTGAACCCATTAAAAAGCAATTTGGATGGCAGCACACTTATTGTTAGTGGTAGCCTGATGAACCCTCTATGGTAACATTTGTGGTCACGACAGTGTGCAGTAGACGAGCACAAATGGGTGAAGTAAACTACCCTGGGCACACGTGTCAAAGACAATTATCCACGGAAAAACCGTAGGATTATTCTTCCTCGCAGAATAATCTTTCATCTCTCTAGGAAAATTAAATATAGTTTTGTTGGTGGTAGCCCGCATCGCCTTTGTAACGACGTCGAGATTCTATCATCCCACACCCTTCCACTCATATCCCTACCCTGGTGGCATCGTCCGGCTCCTATCGCGGCAGCGTCTCCTTTTCTTTTCTTTCCGCCCCCCTCCGGAAGCGACTGGGCGAATAAGCCTTCAACTCTTGGTCTCTGCCCTCAAGGGGGCCACCCTGGCCTCCCAACCGATGTCAAAGAAAGTACCCGGGCTCAGTTACACGGAGGTGAGTCTCGAATCACGCATGGTGCGTATCAATGCCGTAACGAATCTAGCTTAGGAGCGGGCCCGGAGCGAGCGTTACCTGTAAACGGATGATTCGTAACTCGGACAAAATACTGGGTTCAGAATTATCTCTTGATTAGGTTCTTGACTTGAAGCGCGAGCATCGCACAGTTTGTGAGTCGCACTTTGCATGCCCGACCCGCAACATCTCTCCAAACCCTCAAAACTTGGTGAGGAATGAGAAGAGTGGCATGCCAAGAGGTGAAAAATAGGACACGCTATGAAAAAGGAGGATGAATGGAGAAAAGTAGTACAATTAAAAAATTACGAAAATTTCATAATTAAGAACAATAAAAATTTATAAGCACTATGATTTTTCTTTGGATCAAAATTTTTCAAGAAATTTTTGCGTTTTTACAAACTCTTTTCATACATTTTAACTGAGGCAATGTTTGATTTTTGTTTCTCTCAGCAATCCACTGAGATGAAGTTAGAGAAAATACCCTTCTGAATTTGTATTGTGAAGTAAGAGAAAATACCCATCTACATTTGTATTTGCATTGTGCCCTGGAATGCTGAAGAAATATTCAGAAATTTTGAGAAGCTTTGAATGGCTATTATCAGATTTACTGTCATACATAATAATGATTTCCAAAAAGTAGAACATTTTCTGATTCTTAAAAAATCTGCCCGGGCACCAGACAAACATCATGTCCGGACTTATCGGACTTCACCCTCGTCACCCTAGGAATGAGTTCATGAGGTGAAAATATAAACGTTGGATGTCATTAGTTTAGGTTGATGTTGAGATAAGCAGCCTCAATTGTAAAGTATATAAAGGGGTCAATTGTTGACTTATAAGATCTAAGAAGTGCATCAAAAAAGTTTCATGCGATGAGATGAGTCGCTCCAGTGGCGCAGCGAGGAGGGGTTTCGGGAGATAAACCCCCCCCCCCCCCCAGAGCTCAGAGAAATTTTTAAGTTTAATCCATTTTACTTAATTAGATTGACATTACTAATATAATAGCGTAAGGATTAATAAATTATCCCTCAGAAAGCCGTAAAACTCACCATTTTGAACCATTTATATTACAATTCCGCAATTTACTAAGGTTGCACCGCTTATCCTGGTGGGTATACCAAACCCCCACACACCCCGGTATTAGTTGCACCTAAACCTCCCCCAGCCGTAATTCCTGGATGAAAGGTTAATGTGGCCCATACCCCACTAACCTTTGGCCCTCATGTCACCCTTGAGGTCGATCTAAGAATCTTATCATTATTTTTGGGACTGTTTAAAAACCAATGTTAAGACTGCTTTTTCTTAGCGTGACACATATCTCAGTGACCAAAGACTCCTGAACAACCCCTGGTGAGAAAATTATTGACAATAATAATAAGTAGGAAGAGAGAGAGAATGAAAGCTAGTATAACATATAAAAAAATTACTCAAAATGATAAGGAAAATATCTGAAGTAAGATTCCACTAAAACAGCTGAGTGGCAATTCAAAAAATACACTAGCAGTACAAGAAAAATATGTGAAAGTGGGCTTGAGGTGTATGACATACCCTGGATCCTCTACTTCTAACATTTGCATGTCTCCTCATCCAGAGACAAAGACCTGAGCGGTGGTGGCTACACGTCCCACAATGGCGGAGGCAGTGACAAGGTGTGGAACTGGAACCGGTTTGTGTCCTCAGTGCGAGCTCGCCTCACAGTGGCACAGGTGGTTGAATCAGTGCGGGCCAATGCTGAGCTCACGTTTGACTTCATAGCGCTTCTGCTCGTGGCCGGGTGAGTATACTCCCCTTACATTTACAATCCAATCTCATACTGTGGAACTGACCACGTATATTGCCCTTCCTTCCATCAGTTTTACAGTACATATATCTCATGTATGACATACATCAATATAATTAGATGGAATAATAAATAAAACAATAAGAAAAGGTACGACAAAATGTGCATGGGTATTTGTGAAGAGACAGATAGTAGCATCTGATAACTTGGTGGGTAAATTTTCTTCTATATGTCTGCATCCAATTTTTCTGTTGGTGCAAGCTGAGCTGCTATGGTACCATCTATTGATCACTCCTTTGGTTCCAAGCTAAAGAGGGTTTTCTGTTGAAGAAATCCCCACTGGAATCATGATAAACCCAAATGTTCTGATGGCTTAGCTTGTAGAGGACCCATCACGACATCAGAAGGCACAAGAAGCCATGAAGCCACATTGTGAGGCATTTCTTTCTTAGCACTTTTTAATAAAATATTTTTAGTGGGATTATAAATGTATATAGAAGCTTATTCAGGGATGCCGACTCACAAAAAATATTGGGGGGGCCCAAACCGGGGATCTTGCCCCAGGAAATTTTATAAGTAGTGAGTTTTAAGATTTTTAAGCATTTTAGAAGCATATATGATCAACATTAGAATCCTGATAACTCGAATCTCGAAATCTGGACACTCAGGGGAAAATCGACAAGCCTGAAACATTTTTTTCTCACACCTATAATGAATTTTTGAGGGGGCTCGGGTCCCCTCAGGCCCCATGAAGTCGGTGCCACTGAGCTTATTCCCTATCAAAAATTTTATCTAGTTCCCAATCAAAATTAGATATACAATTGGTCAGATCATCTGTGGAACAGTTATGGAACTGAAGTTCCTTATCTGGAATGTATGTACATATAAGGAACAGAGGTTCCTGCTCTGGAACAGTTATTAATCAGCATACCACTAGTTCTAACGGTATTAAAAACAAGAGTATAGTTTGTAGAGTAATTGTTGCATATAGTTTTTAATCTCAAAGATGAGAAGACTCTTTGTCAGACAGACCCTGTTCCCCCCCCCCCCCCCAGAAAAAAATCCTGGCTAAACCCTTGTCCCTGCATATCTTAATTTTACTAGTTTCCAATCGATCCCAAACTTCATACATTTATAGGTAGTTCCCAATTGATTTGATTTTCGAGTTCCATGTGTTCTATATCGTTTCCATACGCTCCAAATTGATCCTATACTGGTTCAATTTCACGTCCATACTTCTTCCCAACAGTCCAATTTCAGACCTGAAACATAATGTTCTAGATGTGAAATTTTTAGATCAGAAATTGTTGGTGGGGAATTTTCATTCAATTTATCCTGCCAACTTTAGAAAAATCCAATTCTTTTTCGTCAATGCATCGATTAAATGGGATTAGTAATATGGTGGTATATTTTATTTTCAATTTTGTGGCAGAATTGTGGCATACCGTAAGAACTTCTATTTTAGGAAATGCATGGTACATTATGAATACTATATAATTCATATCCCATTTATTTATTCCAATGCTTGGAAAATTAGTAATTTTATGCTCCCCCATAGAAGGAGCATGATTTTTTCTAGAAGGACTTAAGATTCTGCATCTTTCAATTGCATGACTGATCTCCGTATACATATAAGTAATCTTTTGTAAATATATAGCTTTTCTGTGAACCTCTTGAACCTGCATTTCATTTACTGTTTGAATTTGCCCCCTTCATTTCTAACCTAATTGATTGCCTATTTTCTTAAAGTTTTCTTTTCAGCTATCTTAAATCTCACTTGAACTTGAATATTTCTTCTTCACTTGCTCTTTTTTGATCTCATATTAAGGTAGCATGAAAATTTTCTCACATCAAAGAAAATTTTATTGGATAGTGGTGATTGTGTTTTTCTGTGGAACCTTTACCTTTTGATCAGTAATATGCGGTACAGACTGTAAATACCCAATGCTTGACTGACTATGGTTCTGACTATGACTCCTTGTTCAAGTGGAGGCATAGTTCCAATTAGAGACCAATAAGGTGTCTCATATTTCCACTTTTTTATCTGAGGGAGTCATAATACCCAGTGAAATTACTACCTCCTTAAAGTATAAGGCACAGCACCCTCCAGAGGGATACCATGTATGATAAATGATATAACACACGAAAAGGATATTCTTTTGACTCACATAATTTTATAGCATAGAGTTACCATGACAAAAATGAAATCAATTCACATCAAGGTGGCATGAACAAGCTTTAAACATTTCATTGGTATTTGTGTCCTACCAGCAATTTTGTATGCTGGTCACACTGTGTGTATCATATTTAGGCAAATTACCATATCATGAGATTGATTTCTTTAGTAAAATGTTGGGATAAGTAATTTTTGAAAATTATTCTCATAATCCAAATCAAAGGAGAATTTTATCCTAGGGGATTGTAATTGAACCACTTGTAATAAAACTTAGTGAGAAAAACTCAAGGTAGGAGGACTGGCACAACACTGCATTTTCTTTGTTACAAGGGATTAATCCTCAAGCACAAGGAATTCGGATGCTGGTAAGATCCTGATATACTATCCACTTATGGGCTCATTTACCAATTTTTAAACTCTTCATTTTGATGCGGTTTGAAAAAATAAAGATTGACCCTTTGGCAGATACGTATCTAGATAGTATCAAGAACTCATTCTGAGCTATTCACTGCTTATCAGCCAGTTTTGGACCTTGTTCAAGGTCCTTCGGGGTTTATTGTGGTTTAAACTCATGTGGGTTATTAGTTCCCTCGATGAGCTATTCACCATGGAATGAGTTTACAAACCAGAGTTCTAATTAAAAATAGATTTTAAGAAGTATTTGGTGTTTTTAGCTGATATGTATTAAATTTTTTTGTGCAAGATTTCTTACGTAGGATAATTATTGTTTTTTTCCAAATCAATTAATTGATTTGGAAAAAAACAATAATTATAATGTGTGAGCAAATTTATCCAGATATTCAAATGCACTCAAGAGACAAAAGTGGAAAAAAACCCTTATTTGCCAAAAATCCAAAAATTGACTGAAGTAGTGGCATTAGTTCCCTAAGGTAGAGATTCCACTGAACCTTTCTACCCTCTCTTTCTTCTCTTTTTTCTATTGGAGAAACATTTGTTATTTTTTCTAGTCTTTTTATCTTGCAGTGTCATGTACTGAACATTACTTTATTTGCATGCTTGCAGTATGGTGGCAGCCATGGGTCTGGTGGAGAATAGCTCTGTAACACTGGTGGCCAGCATGCTTATTTCTCCTTTGATGGTGAGGGGTCGTATGCAAACAGCTACATTCTACCTCAATTAGCCACTATTGGAAGTGTTTGATGAGATGAAGCTTCCCCGTACATTAATCACTAAAGGTCAACCCTTAAAGATAGCCCTAACATATTCATGGCTTGTAAAGATGGTTTCATTCACCTTTACTATGGTCAGTGATCAGTTGCTTATGACGTCATTATCACTCATTTTAAAATTGATTTGATTAAATTTGGGAAGGAAAATATGTCCACAACCAGTTTTTCAATTGTGTTAGGCAATAATCAAAAGGGAGGAGAACAGTTTTTAACCAGACAATTACGCTAAGAGGCTGCGGCTCGTATTCTCAGTCAACCCTGTAGGGCCAACTGACCCTGGATACGTCATCAGCCCCTACATAAACCGATCTCGCCCTACATATGCCAAATCAAGCCCTACATATGGCCGTTTTTGGAACTAAACAGGCCCTACTTGATGTAGGGTACCCGAACCAGCCCTACACTCTACAAAAACATGGCGGCCTAATATCATCTGCTGATCACTTTGATTAAAGAAACTACGTTATAAGGGATATTAAGGGAGACGAGCTCACACAAACCATTTTAAAATGTACAGTAACACAGCGGAAAGGCAATAATACTACCACTTCATAGCCACCAAGTTACGGCCATGAGGCATAATCAATTGTACTCCGCTTGTTAACACCTGTTCTCTCCCCATTGATGATTACCTGAGACAATCAAAAGCAAGGGTCCAGCAACATTGACACACTGGTTCCCGTAAGATCACCAAAGCTAAGCAAAGTTGGAGCTGGACTGAGGTTGGATGTGTGTCATGTGTTGACTGTGGTGATTTTGTCTGCTGTCTCCAAAGTCAGGATAAATATGGTATTTATACATTGGACCAAGAAAGGTCTAAGTGCCAGGGAACTGGACAAAGTACCCACAATCAATTAAGATAATCGATAAACTGGTCTTGGGGATATTTTTCCTTCCAGCTTAAGTTGACATTTGGATTTCCTGTCTACAAACATATTCATTTAGCCAACTATTACCTCAGCTTAATTATTCAACTCAAATTAAGGGTGCCTGTTTGCAAGGAAGACTTTCTTATCTTTTCCTTCCATCTGCTTGCAAGTGATTTTGGTGGTTATCCATTTTTTTCTATGTTCACCAAATTGGCAACATATCAATCCTATGACATAATTTTCCTCTGGCCAATAAAGTGACAACATTCAGTTGACCAGTGAGCAAAGGTGATTGTCAGGTGTGGTTCAATGCACCCAAAAATGTGCACTGAGGGAAACTAATTCAGAAAATATCTTGCATCAGAATCCTTACATCTAAGCAAATATATTTGGTCAATACATCATCATTTTGCAATGTCCTATAGATTCTTAGATTGTCGAATTCTTCTCTCGATTCCTTTATTTTTCCACGTTTTTAAATGTATGCATATATGTATTCAATTATTCAAGTAGTGGAATTCATCGGGGAGCATGGTAGCCTAGTGGGTAGAGTGCTTGGCTTCTAATCTTCTGAGCCTTTGGACATCCCTAATCAAATATCCCCAAAGTGCAAGTTGGACCAGGGAAGTGAAAAAATTCACATTCATGTGTGTCAGTCTGGGATGAACTCTACCCTCATCTAACCAAATGCATTAGTTGTTGGGTTGAAACATGGAGTGAGTGATGTGATTCAATGAACCAATTATCTCAGAAATGTCCATTTGAGGTCCTATCTACCTATTGATGAAAATAATTTCTAGGAAATTTTTTAACTGGATTAGTGGATTTAGGTACTTAAATTGCTAAATCATGTCATTCTAACTCATCAAATCATTCTGCATCCTGAAATACGCACCCTTGCTCTTCAAGCAGTTGAGGTTGGTTGTGGTATACCTTTTGGGTTGATCATTTTGTCATTCCCGATGCAGAAAATTGATGCTAGTCAGCTTAAAGCTCTCAGTATTTAATTCACTGGTAATAATGCTTTTGGCCAGTTACAAAATCACTGTTGCAGTGATTGAAATGTTGAAAATCAATGGTACCAGTGTAATACTAGATCTGTAAATTTATTTTCTATAAGGGTGATCTCTGCTAATTTCAGATCTAAATTTATGCCTTTAGCAGTATGTTTGCCGAGCAAGAGTATTAATTTCTTATGCAATGATTTAATGTCTATATATAGGGTCCAATAATGGCTGGCACATTTGGAACTGTAGTGCAAGACAAGCAGCTTCAGAAAATAGGCCTCCTCAATGAACTAGTGGGATTGGCATCATGCATCCTTGTGGGCTTCATATACGGCCTTGTGATCGGCTGCGTCACTGACCACTGGGGATCTCCTGATTCAGATTGGCCAACGCAAGAGATGATGTCCAGGTAAATTCTATGGAGGACTTCATCTTAATTACATTTAACAGCGTGAGATACAAGTAAATACTTTGATAATGTAAATACTTTGTAACCAGAATATTCTATGTCACATACATATTCTATATTATTGGCTAATTTTGCCCATTCATTGCAACTAATAAATAGAAAAGTTTAAGAATGAAGGAGAAGTAGTTAAGAGGTAGGTGAGCTATATGCCAAGGTAAAGTCACTATGGGGCAGTAAAAGAGGGGGCAAGCCATGTCAAAAATTAAGGCTAAAGATGTAAGGATGCTAACTGAGCAAAGCGAGGTTCAGAGGAGGAAGGAGTATGGAGGATCTGTATGATGGTAGTAACTGGACAGAAAAATTGATCATAGAGGAGGAAAGTGCTGTGGAGTAGTGTAATCTTGGGCCACAAATCTTAGACACAGAAATCGAGAGAGCCATCTGTCATGTGAAGGCTTGGATAGCAGTGGGAGTGGACAACACACCAGGGGCGCCGACTTATGAAAAATATTGGGGGGGCTCATATCGGAGGTCTTGCCCCGTGAAGAGGTTAAATTCAAAGTGTGTCGCAGCACCGAAACAGTATCATGATTCACACCACCTGATTCAGTTAACCTGCTTAACCTTATAATTAGGTATTTGTTTCAACACACATTGTTGAATTTATTTAAAAGGTAACTATCGTCAAACATGGGAAATAAAAATTACTAATGTATTTTTGTTATTTCACAAAGCATAATATAACTTAATTATTTTCTTGAATTATTGAAGGGGCTCCGCCCCCCCAAACGAATCTTTGAGGGGGCTCGGGCACCCTCAAGCCCCATGGAGTCGGCGCCACTGCAACACACCATGTTAGTTGCTGAGGAATCTAGGTAAGAATGGTAAGAAAAAGTTTTTTGAAATAGTCTGCAGGATCTATGATGAAGAATGCTGGGTGGAGGGTTTTGTGAAAACGGATCTAATTCTGCTTCCAAAAAAGAAGAAAGCTGTAGAATTTTGAGGTTATAGGAGTATCAGCCAAATATCTTATTCGGTGAAAGTGGTACTGAGGATATAAAATAGAAGAATGGAGTTGAGGTCAAACATGTATTTAGGCGAAGGTCAGTTTGGTCAGAAAAGGAAAGTGGACTTGAGATGTAATTACGGTAATGAGGCCCCTAGTGGAGATAAACCTTTAATATGACCAGGACGTGTATGTAGCTCCGTGGATTATGAAGAAGCATTTGATAGAGTAGACTGGGTAAAGTTAATGGATATCATCAAAAAAATAGGCATAGATAGGAGGGATAAGCGACTCATTCATAATATGTGTACGGCCCAGAATGTACTAGTGAGGGTAGCAGATGGAAAATCAAGGTGGGTAAGCATTGGCCAAGGAGTGAGGCCAGGCTGTTCACTATTGCCATTGCTTTTTAACACGTACACTGAGGAGATGGTAAGGGAGGCGTGGGATGAGTTGGAAGAGGGAGTAAAAGTGGGCGGAATGATGTTTAACTCAGTGAGGTCCTTGGATAATCTGGTGTTCATTAGCCATTCAGAAAGAGGGCTTCAGGCTCAAGAGGATGTGTTAGACAAGCTTTCCAAGGAATGTGGCATGAGGATTAATCACCAGAAGACCAAAGTTATGCAGTTCTGTAATGCATCACAAGCTAGGAATGTGAGTCTGAAGATAAAAGGTAGGCAAAAACTTTAGTGGGTAGAGGAATTCAGCAACATATTTGGGCAGCACATTAAAGGAAAATGGATACAATACTTAGGACATGAATACGAAAGAGCTGATGGGAGGATTGTTTTGTTAGAGTTTAAAGAAATAGCTAGTGAAACCCTAATCTGGAGTGTAGCACTTTATGGAACACTATAGGTACTTTGGAAGGAGGACAAGAAAGACTGGAGGAATCCAATTTGTAGCTACAAATAATAATGGAGAAGGTGAGGTGGATGGAGAGGAGAAGGAACGATGAAATCTTGAGGTGCACAATTTTTCCATAATCCAATGCATTTGATGACACATAACTGAACATGGATTGACTCTTTATAAGAAATTTTATAATGCTGGAGAAAAGTCATAGCAATTACTTTCTCTGTTTGAAACAGGGGTGTACTACGGTGTCTATGGGTTGGAGTCCTGATTGCCCTTCCATCTGGTGCTGGCGTTGCCCTATCTGTCCTCGGAGGGAACACAAGCTCATTAGTTGGTGTAGCTATATCTGCCTCCCTTCTCCCACCAGCTGTGAATGCTGTAAGTACTCCTTTCCCACATATATTAATGAAGGAAAGAGCAATGTTCCACTTTTTTAAATTATTTAATTTACGGGACGACTGGTTTTCATACACTGCATCTTAATAGAAAATCAAAGGTTTTCCGAGAAATTTATTCTAGTATATTCTTTCCAGGTTTACTACCATATTAAAGTGTCCTGTGTTTTTCTGTGTTTTTAAATGTTCATTTGCCCAGTTTTTTCAGACCTGAAGATGTTGGTAAAGTCTCGCAGTTAAATTTTTTTTCATCATGCTGAATTAAACCTGGTGTGAAATCCAAGAAGTAGTTACCAAAAGTAAAAATCCTTTGACAATGTTTTGATAGGTTTAACCATTTAGCTGTGGGAGTACTTGATTATAGCTATCAGCCTGTGTGGGAGAGAACCAAGAAATATTTTTCCCTCTAGCCTGGCCAAGTGTCTTGCGAGGAGTGAACCCTTATAATCCGGGGAAACCCATCATTCTTCCTTACCAAGGGATGGGCCTACATTTGGGTACTTGTCGTAGGCATATTTACCGAGTGGAGCGGGAAGGAAACAATACAAAATGGGGAGTATGATAGGAAATGCCGGGAGGAACACTCCCTGCCGTGAGGGATGGCCATGGAGAGTTAAGCTGCATTATCGACCCCTACATTGTGGGAAAGTGCACTTGGGCTCTACCCTTGTAGCGATAAAAATTTTGGGAAACTGGCGTAGGTAGTTGAGCAATGGTCAAATGTTGCAAAACGTTTTTCCCGCAGTCAGCGTACAACCCATTTAAAAACGTTCTCACAGTCGAAGGAATAAAAAAGATTGATAAGTAAATTCATTAATGCTCTCTCTGCATCTCTGGCCATGATAATTTGGATTAGGAAAAATGCTGTAGTTTTCACCCAGGGTTTTGGTTTCACTTGAAAGCTCCAGGCTTTGTATTAAATTGTTCTTCATCATGTTCCATTTTTATAGTGAAATAAAATTATTATTTGATCTAATGGCCATTTCAAATTTAAGTGGCATATCTTATGAGGAGAGATGTCAGTACATGCCCACAAATAGATATGCATAGACCATCTTAACAACAACCCAACCACATACACTTTATTTTTGTTTCATCAGTTGTATAAAAGAATTAGTGTTGGCTTGATTAGACATATTTATTGCTCAATCGCTGCAGGCATGGGCGGAGGTTTGGGGATCCAGGGAAGCTTCCCCCTCCCCCCCCCCAATTTAACTGGGTATTTGTCCTAAAAAAGTATGAAACCTGTACATTCAAGTGCAATGAAAACAGGAAATGCTGTTAGGAAAGAGGTTAATTTAAACAGGGATGCCACCTCCCCTGAGGGTTTCAGGGGGGGTTATTCCATGGCCCTTAAACCCCTGGGAGGATTACTGGCCCCCCAACTCTTAACTCTGCCCATGCTGACAGTGATTGAAATGAGTGCTTCAAAATGTGAAAGTGAATTTATCAAAGGAGTAGCCACAGATTAGCCATATACCCCAACCTTAACGGAGGCTCTGCTAAGTACACTGAAAGTGTAAAAATTCCATGTACATAGGTTAAAACATTTGACCTGACCAGAACTTGAACCCAGATCTCCTGACTATGTGCCAGGTGCTCTACCGCTAGAGCTACCAAGGCATCTCCTTCCCTTGCAGATTCCGCAAAATCTATTAAGGCATATGACTTTTCCTCTGCGGATGTTTCGCACTTTTAGTGCACTTGCAGTTGACTCCGTTAAGGTATGCCCCTGGTCTATAGTTACTTCTTGAATAGCATCTTGGTGAGGCCCTAGTGTTCATAATTCTTGCATTAGCTTTGGGATTGTGGCACTGAGCTCATCAATATTCTGCGTTGTGTATTTTATGTGCAGCCGTATGAACCTTTGTGTCCTCTAAAGCCAATGAAACTCCCCATAGGAAGAAGATGCCTTGGTAGTTCAAAAGGTAAAATATGGGGGCATATTCTGGAGATCCTAGTTGAAATCCTGGTCAAGGAAAATGATTTATCATCCGGAAAATTTCACAATGAAAGTAGAATACTTTCAGGGAAGTTCAAATCTTGGCTGTCAGTATATAAAACCTTTGTTGCAACCTATGCACTTATGTTTCAAAGTAAAGCTGTGTACTTATTTTAAAAATTCAACGTGTCTGTGATGATGGCATAGCTCTCAGCATTAATCCTATCTGTGTTAGATAACAGTGCCACACCAATGAGAACCCAAGGAGGGCTCTTTCAGGTTTCCAGCCACCGGGGCTGGGACCCAATAATACAATTGATATGCCCATGTTCCCGGAGAGGGGTTTGGAAAGGAAGGAAAAAGGTGCCCCCACAATAGGAGCCCAACGACGCCTCTGCGATAGGAATAGGGAAGGAAGAGAGGGACGGGAAATACCCTCACCGCTATAGAAGCGACCAGGGCCCACTACTTGCGAAACCTGGCATCAGCCATTAATGTGCCAACGATTTTGGAGGATTTCCCTATAAATAAGAAAAAACCATCGATCAAATTGTCGGATAGATAATAGTGCCAGGGAATTTCATGGGTTTCTCTCTCTCTCTCTCCTTAGGGTTTATTTTGGTCCCTTGCAGTCATCAAAGCTCTCAGTGATGCCACAGAGCCGGAACTGAATTCAAAGTACCACTTTTATTCAGATAATCAGTCTGCAGAGTTGGCTATGCTGGGAGTAGTGTCTTTGTGCCTCACTCTGGTCAACATTGCCTGCATATTTGTTGCTGCTGTGCTTGTCCTAAAGGTGAGCTGAGTTGATTTCCCTGGGTGTATTTCAATTAATTTCTTGATATTCTTTATAATATAGTATAGATAGCTCAATCTCTACCAACCTCACTTCATGTTTATTAAGTCCCATTATTCAAAGCTAGATATTTTTACACCCTAGTAGCACAAAAAGGATTATATCTAGATATAATACGTATCATTGTATACACTGTATACAGATTATATCTGTATAAAATCCATGCAAATGTCCTCTACCACGCATATAATATCTAGATATTATACGTATTATATCTGCTGCAATAATATGGATTTTATACAGATTAAATATGCGACATAATATAACCCTCCATAATATATATTCAAAATATAATCCATAATATAATAAGATAATATATATTAACCCTCCATATACCTACGAGATAATAGAGAGAGACTATACTTGCCACAAAGAACTATTAACAATGTGAATTCACGAGTATAATAATATTTTCAACTAAATATGTCTGAAAGGATTGTACTTCCACTATGCCAGCAAAAGCAAAGATCAATCTAGACCTCAACTACTAGTCCAACCTCAGCTACTAAAACGTACCAGTCCCAGGCGGATATGTATTTGAAATATTGTATGGGATGAGCAAAAGTTTCAATGTCACTTCAGTAGATGTAACAATCTAATAAAAATTTGAAAGTCCTGCCAAACCACCAGCATAAAAATATGTATAAAGAATATGATATCTCTTAAATCACATCTCAGCTCTTACCATGCATGAGGACATCACCATAATGAATTTTAGTGGCAGGAAAGAAAAAAACAATTAAAATACAGATATTTTTTTATTTTCATTATTCAATCACAATAATAGCTGCAATCCTCTATTGTTACCATGAAATACTTTGCTGAAACAAATACTGTCATTCTCTTTTGAACAAAAATTATTTTTAAGTGCATTGACAGAAGCCATACTATCTTCAATAGTTTCTCCAACGAATGTCTATTGTCACATCATCCACTTAAAAAAATCCACATCCACCATAGTTCTATACGTCACTAATACCACTGTCTTTCTGTCTTCTGAATGATAGTTTGGTAACTGAAGAAATGGCACCTTCCTCCAGTCTCGGCACCTTTAATTCAACACGAATTATCTCCCCATCTTCTCGTGCAAGGCCACAGATTCTTTTCTGATATCAATCGATGTGAAGTGCAGCTCACACACCTAAAATTAATAAATAAGAAAATACCAAGTAAATTACTTAGTCATTTCATTTTCAATTTAAGGCATTTCTGAAAGAAAAATATATCTAATGACTTGGCTGGTAAATACAGGAGATAACTATATACCTCAATGATTTTTTTATAAAAAAACTAGATATAAGCATAAGATAATTTGAGCTGATAAAAGCCGGACACAGTTAAATTCCAGTTCATTGCACCACTCACGATTGTAAGAGAAAAACGCATATTTCCATTCATGGCGGTTCATACACACTAATAGTATATAATTTTCTGACGAGACCAGTGGCGGATACAGATGGGGGGCGCGCGCCCCTCCCTTGAGGGGTCCGGCCGCATTGCCAAGCATTGCAGAACCAGAATTATGACTATTTTACATCATAAGATGGCATTGTATTATATATGTGTATACTTACCTTAATTAAAATTTTATTTTACTCTGCCTGTGATTTGATTACTTTTTATCACGATAAAAGTGAAGGCAACTCAATTTATCTTTTGCGCCCCCCCCTTGAGTGTTTTCTGTATCCGCCTCTGGACGAGACTCAATGAATTTCTCAGCATTGCTTTCCATGCAACTTATTAAGTGAGTATCACTGGTCTTGCGAAATGATACATAAGCTCAAATTAATTCGAAAGCATGAATACCTTAAAAGGTATGTGCTTTCCCCCGTAATATACGGTACTACGCCAAAAATACAATGACTCAGAAAGCCTCATCGAAAATACCCTAGTATATAACTTAGGGCGTAAATAATTCAAACAGCTTTTCAAATCTAAGTTAAATAAGTATTTTTAACTGAGTACTGAGTTTCAGACGCATAACACACCAAAGGGCAAGCTAAGAAATAATATTCGATACCATAAACTTGGCTGCTGAATTATAATTCCAACTAACTCCTTCAACCACACGTTTACTGAACGAAATAATACAAAAAACAACAAAAATAAAAGAATTTTCAGTCGAATTGCCGCTACAATATTTTAAACCACCACTTTTAGTATTGGAGACATTCATCAACATCCCCAAGCCACATCTAGCTAGAAATTACATCCAAATAATTACAGCGTGAAAGGGTACATACCTTACTGTTTTTCGTGGAGGTGAAATTGTCTCTTCTGATCGCCCGAATCCACTTGATCTCCAACTCAAGATATTTTCGAAAGCTAAAAACTTAAACTTTGGGTCCACTATGGAGTTTTCTTCGCACCCCGGTAGGTACTGAACACATGAAAGGCGTTTTTAACAAAAATGTCTCACAAACACACGTTTCTTAAGCCCAGCGGATGAAATTCAAGAATAAAGGAAAATTCACTATCCTCAGAAACTTCAATTTTCAATAACTTACACCACAAAAATCCCTAAAAAGTGGTGAAACGTAACGTAAATTCACTCGTAAACAACGTAGGAGTTTCAAGGATGTCACTACTTCGCTCAAAGATGATCTTATGAGTGGACTCATTAAAACCGATAATGTGCAACTAGGCAATTATTAGTTTTCAGAGTGAATATTAATCCAAAAATATAATTTTCCTCGGCAGTATACTCTTCTATATGTTACATTAATATTTTTAGTCGCTAATATGAACTCAGAGGTTTATGCCGGTATGGATACACCAATATCAACCAATATACATAATGTCCCTTCATATAATAACGCTGTAATACAGCAATAATACGTTACAAAATACATTATGTATAGTATACATCAATTTCCTTGTTAAATACATTATGTACGCGAGTTCTTGTGCTGTGTGGGGATGTTTGAAAGAGAAGCAGAGATTTTAAAAGATATGATAAATATATATATAACACAGATATGTGTATCTGTATATGATGTATACCAGAATCTTTAAAATATACAATTAATATCCTTATGGTGTAACCATGGATCATCAGACATGTATAAAATATGTATGATATACAGATTTGCAAATATGTATACCGATGTATTTCGAAATCTTAAAAATATACAGATATAATCCTTTTTGTGCTACTAGGGCAGTTTTCAATAAAAATTCAATAGTGCCAATTATATCTATGTATTGATTTTACCTATTCAAAGAAATGCAAATACGAGTGCAAAAGACAATAATCAGTCTGATCAGCCTTTTTAGATATGTATAGTTTGTGCATTTTATGTAAGTTTAAATATGTATGTTTTCCAACAGGTGAAAGAAGTTGCTCCCCAGGCAAGCAAGGATGAAATGAGGAGATTCTGGAAGCATGACATTAAAATTGCAAGAGATTATAACAGAACCATGCATGGAGACACAGCTAAGAACTTGGGAAAACAGTGAGTCCTCTTCAATACCTTAATATATATTTGCAAAACTAAAGAAAAGTCGCTTGCCTGCTGGAATATGACAGTATTTGCAAAGGAGAGTTATTTTTGGGTTTCCCAGCATCAGTTGTAAGATCAGCCAACATTTCTCCTCTGCTGTAGATGTCACTAGAGGTAATAATCTTTCCTATGTTGCACATCAATATATAATGTATCTGTCAATGGGACATTTTCAATATTTCAAGTATTGAAAATCTCATATTTCTTTGCCGAGAAATACTGAAATATGCTGGTCTCCAAAGCTTGTAGGGTCCTAGGACGGTTCACATCAACATGAGAAAACTCACAGGAAAATATCTCAAGGGCCCAAATCGGGAAAGCGGACCAGCCACTCTCCTTGGCGCTGAATTGAGATGAGGCACACATAAAATCCACTAAAAAAATAGGCATTATTGGCAAGTCGACGCTCCTCACTGATCCAACAAGTGATGACGACTGAACTTTAAGGGAAAAAAAACTTTATAGCCTCGCCCATATTGTGTTTATACATATTACAGTTGAAGACCTTAAATCCGGAAAGCTTGAGACCAAAGGGTTTCTGGATTTCTGGTCTCCAGCACGCGGAAAAAGTGGTAACTTATTTTTGAGAATTTTAGTGCAATAAATCCATAATTCAGAAATTACACATGAAAGGGATTTTAACATTAATGTGTGGATGGTCTGTTGAATAACCCCAAGAAGAACATTCGTCGCCTAAGATGGATTCATGTACACTTCATTGAAGGAGGCAAAAACTTGCTGAATGAGTCGTCAAATCACAACCGTAGCTTCCGCAGCATAAACTATACGTGCTTAGTACTGGATGAGAATGAGCATTAAATACATCTTTTTCGTCATGCTCAATAGCATTTGTTTATAGCATTTGGTAGCAGACGTAGCAAAATCTATTGATACCTTCCGTAGTCGGACAGTACATCTGTGCAAATGCTTCTATATTTTGTTAATTAACCTTTACCCAACTAAAGACGAAAATATACGTGTGGACGTTTCTTGACACTGGAAACGAAAGCTGCATATTTTTGTTGGAGGTTTTCTTACGCAAGTGAAGGAATGCCGAATATATACGTTTCCTGGCTCTCCCCCTTTTATGACGGTTGGGGGGCGACAAACGTCTTTGTTTCGGGACCCAACACTGCAGGGTTAAGGCTTTACCCTTGAAATCCAGGGGCAGGTTGAATTCTTTGTCTTTTGAGCAGCGTTTAGAATTTTGAAACGAAATTGTACGATAAATATTAACTTATATCTCGAGTTCTGTATAAACATCAACATGGAAATTGTATCTGCATCAAATGCGTTAATATTGACCTTAGAACTTTGTTTAAAATTTGACAATTCTCAGAAAAAAATGTGAAATTCAATTCAAAATCTGCAATTTACGTACAAACAACAATTATCCATGTGCCAAGTACATTATAAGCAATCCATAAGTTGACCGCGAACCAATGCCGCAGGTAGGGTCGTAAACCCGGAAAGGAGGGAGCACAACTATTCTCAGAGTCCAAGATAATGCAGAGTCCCCGCTGGGAGGGGTCGAAAAAGGTTGGAGATGAGAGCTTGTGATTATCCGCAATACCCTTTTTAACGAATGTCTCACAAAAATGCTCCGTACCAGGGGATAGAAGTCTCTTGCGGCTCAGTACAGCAGTCATGCTAAGACAAAAAATCCACTGTCACGAAAGGGTTAATTAATTTACAAATGCATTCAGGCTCTTGTGCTTGATGTTTGAGTACCCTACGTGTCCCTGCCTAGGTTTTTAGCGTATGTTCATAGCGTGTGCTAACTTCCTACCCATCCCAGAACAAGGCTCAGAGAGTGGTGCCACGAGGAGGCAACCAGAAACACTTCGCCTTTCAAACGTACCAGATTTCTGGGTATCTGGATTCCGGGTTTGAGGTCCTCGACTGTACTATCAATTTTCATGGCCACGTGCCTTGAACAAGACCACTAGGGATCCCATACTACATCAACCGGCTGAATAGCACGCATTTCAAAAATGGAAGTTATGTTGCCATACCCTGTACATATTAATGCACTACATAGGCAAGATTATTAGACCTGGCAAGTTCCCCATTAGAGGAGAAGAAACAGCCATTCTTACAACTGATGCAGGCAAACCAAAAAATAAACCCTCTTTCACTTGTGAACACCATCTACAAAAGTTTTAATATTCTGACGTAGTGTTTGGATATTAAAATGGCAGCAATGAGTATTGAATTTTGATACTTGATTAGAATTTCTGCAGACCATTGATTATAAGTAAATTTCTTCTTTGGGTGTTTTCCATTTAACACCAAAAAAGAAATTTATTTTTAAATTACGACATTAAAATTCTTTCATAAAAAAGTCATACTGAATTTTTTAAGTCACTTTTTTACATGGACTGCTATTGACAACATTCTGGAGAAAAATCTCTGGATTATCTCCTAATCATTAGAAGAATTAAGCTGAGCTAATTATCGCCTGAAGTGAAAAATTTCTGTGGGCATGTTGTTCGGGCATTTAAATGCCCGAAGACAGGGAAATTCAAATACCAATGTCAGTTGGCAAGTTAATTTGGAAAACCATATTCTTTAAACAAGTGTAGGCGTAGTGGGTAAAGCATTGGTTTGGGAGTCCAAGGTGAAAGGAATAGCAGACTCCTGTAAACGAAATTGTCACAGAGTATCCTGGCCTAGAGAAAGGAACTAGTCGTCATGCTCAAAATGTGAGAACTTCACATGCATTTAGCATATTCTAGGATGAGCCACAGCCAAAACTGATTACAAAAGTTTATTGTTAAATAATACTATTTAAGCAAAGATTTTGAATGATAAAATAATTCCATGAAGTCACGCCTGAGGCAACAATACACCACTTCTACTTTCAAACAGGCATATTGTATGAAATCATGCTTAAGTGCAGACAGTGCTCTGAAATAGGTTGGAAACCAGTTGCACTGGAGTCACGTTTCCAAGTGGAGTTGCAAAACAGACTCATAGGTGTAGCTGTGGCAAAATCTTCTCAATAAACCCTTCTTTGGAAGTAATTTTTCTTAATTTGTGATGGTTGGAAGCAAAGCTGTACACAGAGCTTTGGTCACCTCCCACCTGCATGGATGATGTCCCTAAGTCTCTTGTAACATTTGCAAACCCCACTAATAGGATTAAAGTCACATGTACTGCAGATCACAGGGCAGGACTTAACTCGATCACTTATTAATCCTATCAAAACCAATTTACTGGTCAAGGGTGGTTCGCAATAGAGTGCTGATTCTAACTTCACAACTGTCTTTCCAGGCTACTGGATGAATTGGCAGGATTGCCCAAAGAGCAAGTGGAAGCTATCGTTGAAGAAGCAGCTAACAGCAGACAAAGGTTAAGCATATCGAGGCATATATCTGAAGTAAGTAGTCAGAAATATTTGAGTTTTGAATGAAAACAATTTCTGCACTGATAATCTGAAAAATGAGTGAAAAATTAAAATATGCCATTAACACTAGGAGGATGAAATTTTGCCAAACCTTGGAGGCTGGAGGGGTCAATTTGAATGAATGCCCCCTGATATCATTTTAATCAGTCCACAATTAAGAAACCATCAGCAATTTCAAATTGTTGAGGGGTCAAATTTGACCTCATCGGCCTTCTAGTGTTCAGCTAAATATGTACTTGAATAGAAGATCTGAGTGCAAGCACTCAAATGTGGGTTACAAATGCATCTCCTCTACCTTAGGCAGGTACAGTGTCATGCATGAATGGGTAAAAGATAAGAAGAGTTAAACAGGCATAAAATAATACACATCGATGACAATTCAGTGCTCTCAATCTAAACTTTGTTCACTCATCCATTATTCTTTGTCTTTCAGAGTGGAATTCTGGATGGGATTGGAAATGCAGCCAGCCAATCTAACAGCCACCAATACACTTGGACTCCAGGAACTAACACAACACACTTCCGGAGAGCAGCATTCCGACGTAATTCTATATCTGTTCCTTCTGATCAGGAAGTTGAGGACATAGCTTATGCAACTTTAACAGCTGGATCCAAACTTGGCTACATAGATGCTGTAGTTCGTCCAGGGCCTCGTTTGACCAATCGCAAAATCTCTTCAACCAGCTGGCATGGGTCATGTGGCCCTCAAATCAGGTCCCCATCACGTATGCACACCTTGGAGCCACAACTTGACACTATTAAAGAGAGTACTTCCAGCCTCTATCATGTTCAAGAAGCGGGAGGTACACGGGCACCAACTGGTTCTAGGAGGTTTCAAGTGACACCTTGTGCTGACGATGTTGGAACCACGAAAAAGGGTAGAAAGACTTCTAAAGAACAGAGGGACAAATGAATATTACTCGCTGTCATAACTTATTCAGTTGTAGTTTTTATAATGATTTATAGTTTATTTACAGTTTATCTTCGTTATTAAAATTTATTTATAATCTTAACAATCTTCCTAAAGTCTTTTACTAGTGGCAGTTCCTGCTAGTTTACAGTATTCCATATCCATGGATTAAAACCTACTGCATTTACAACGTTAGCATGTCATTTCAAATGACAAGTTGAAAGTAGGGCCTGTCCAAGTAGATAAAAAAATACAAGAATACAATATAAATATATTTTATTGTATAAAAATGTACATGTCTCAATTAAATTCTGCATTTCCTACATATAAAAGCATTTTTTCCACATCAGGTAATGTCAATACAGGGGTAAATCTCTCATCCCACTGCTCTAAAAGTCAGCATCCAAAGTAAAAACAGATTCTTCCTTGGTGGCCATGACACCATATTTCTGATACTCTCCTACCTTCTTCTCAAAGAAGTTGGTTTTGCCCTCCAGTGAGATATGTTCCATGAAGTCAAATGGGTTCTCAGATCTGTAAACCTGTCAAAACCATAATATCAACAATAATCATGAAACGGTCAACGACATGATAAAACAATCAAAAATAATAACAGTAACTCCTACCTTATCACAACCAAGTTCCACAAGCAAGCGATCAGCAACAAATTCAATATATCTGCACATTAAATTGCAATTCATGCCAATCATGTCTACTGGCAGTGCATCAGTCAAAAATTCTTGCTCAATTGCCACAGCCTCCCTAATAATACTAGTTATCCTCTCGTTGGTTGGACGATTTACCAGATGCTTGAACATAAGACATGCAAAATCACAATGAAGACCCTGAAATGAAGGATTATGGTTTGATGTTAAGAGATACATTTTCATACAGGAATATAAGTAAGCAACAGATACTACTGGGCAAATAACATCCAAAGTTCATTCAATTAAAATTACAAGACATCATTACCTCATCACGAGATATAAGTTCATTGGAGAAAGTCAGTCCTGGCATCAGACCTCGTTTCTTCAACCAGAAAATTGATGCAAAGGAGCCAGAGAAGAAGATGCCCTCGACAGCAGCAAATGCTACAACCCGTTCCCCAAATGTCGCCTTATCGCTAGCAATCCATTGAAGAGCCCATTGTGCTTTCTTGCGTACACATGGTAAGGTCTCCACAGCATTGAACAGGAAATCCCTGAAATGATAAAAAAAACCATTAACACTTGAAAATTAAAAATGTGGTTCCACATTCAACTGTTATTTATACTTCAGCAAAGCTAATGTTGGTTTTCTCTTTGCATTTCACAACTTCTCACCATGCACAATAGCTAGAGCCGACTCAAAGTTAGCCATCCCATTCAAGATATTCTCACCCTGAAAATAATCTAATAAGAATGCTACTGAAAAAACTACTATCACCGACAAAGACAGCAAGAGACTGGAAAACATAGTAAAGAAATCAGTCTTGTTTATTAAGAAATTTAATGTCATGAAAAGAAACGCTAAATTTGACTTTAAATACACTCAATACTTAAAGAGTTGAAACAAGTAACATATGAACACAGATATAAAATTATCCTGATGGAGACCATATCCTGATGGCACCTTCACGCCCTGCAAACAATACATTTTCAGAAGAACTTTCATACCCATATCATGGCCTAACATAAGTATTTAACAGAAAATACTGAGTTGCAAACTGGGATAGCAACAGCCATTATAGCTCTCATTACTAAGATCTTAGGCCAACCACCTTCATACTAACAGTTCATTACCCATACCAAGTTCAGAATTAAATAAATCCAGAGTCAATTAATGAAATCTTACAATTTCAAACATAGATTTACTAAGAAAATACTATAGGCTGTGAGGAGGAAGAATTTAAATACTCTTGTAGATAATGACGAAGATAACTATAGCCACAAATCAATTTCACCAAACATTTAAGACAATTTGGCATGCAACCCACACCACGAAAATGATTTCGACGAAAAAGGCCAATATAATTTTAGGCATTCCTAACATGATCCCCATCACTTTCAGAGGTAATTAATTCTGGTCGAAACACTGTATTTAGAATTTACAACTTAACGATTTCACTGAACACTCCATTCTATACTGTAATAATATATTTTTTAGACTTCAAGGATTAAGAAATTTTAAGTCGTGAGAGAGAATCCATTTCGAACATTTAATATAGAAAAACATCCTGTTAAATTGTTCCCCTACTTGGATAACGTCTTGCTGAGGTATTGTTTCTTACCTTTCTTTTGGATCTTTGATGTAGGTGTCTATTAAGAGTGAGTACATCTCAGAGTGCACATTTTCCATCGCGATTTGAAAGCCGTAAAAGCAACGCGCTTCCGGTATTTGAACTTCTTGACTGAACCTTTCCACCAGGTTTTCATTGACAATGCCATCGGAAGCGGCAAAAAAGGCAAGTACGTGGGACAAGAAGTGGCGCTCTTCCTCCTTCAACGAATCCCAATCCGACATGTCCTAAGGGAAAGAAAGGAAAATGTTAACAATAATTGTTAAGAGCATAATTTAATGGATATTTTCGGGCAAATCTGAATTCTCATTCTTACCTTTGAGAGGTCTACCTCTTCAACTGTCCAGAATGACGCTTCCGCTTTCTTGTACATCTTCCAAATATCATGATACTGGATAGGGAAAATCACGAATCTACGGGGATTTTCCCTGAGTAAAGGCTCACTTTGTACATCGTCAGCGGATAACTTAGGGTTGGCATGCTTCTCGCCCAGAGGAACCTACAAATAAAATTTATTAAGCATATAACGCGGGAAATGAAGTATATAATGGCGGCTTCCTGATCCCAAGCATATCTATATTTACCTTTCCTGGCTGGTCGCCGGTCTTTATGTTTATTTTATCACTCAAAACCTTAACACCTGATGATCCAGAAACCTGGCCCTAGTAGAATAAAAGCGAAAAATGAATAAGGCACATAATTAAAGCATATTTCAACAGTAATGCCCGGTATTCTAAGTTGCTACCACTGTGCGCGAAAATATTCGGCAAATAAATAAAAACGCTCACCTTATCATTGACAGTAAAATTAGACAGCTTGTTTAAAACATTTTCCTTGTCATTAGCGAACTCCAAAGGCATTTTGACGAGGAACTCAACTTAGCACAACCGTCACAAAGAGAAGCTGTTGTCAGACTGGGAGAGACACCAAACGCGCGGCAAAACCCACCAATTTTGCCGGTCGTATCTGCCAATAACATTGTTCCAAATAGGCGGGAAGGGAGACGCAACAAACGTACGAAATGCGACGTGTCAGCTGGGCACAGCTGGCCAATGGCAGGCTGCGATTACGACGCAAAAAAATTAACCGTTCGTATTATTACAAATCAATGAACTAGAAGCTGAAGAGGCTGCTTATTGTTGAAGTGGAAGAATTACCTTAAATTTTGTATGTCAGTTAATGTATAATTTCATCGAACCAACCCATTGGCGGGAAATAAATTCATTAGCTGGCAACATTGAATCATTAAACGGATGTGAATCACCTGAAGCGAGACCCGAGATTCCGGGAAATAGCGTATTATCGCGAGTATCTTCGCGCGGAAACCACTACATAGTAACTTGCATGCCTGCTCGACAATATTCGCTTGAGAACGTCCCGTTGATTTGGGTATACTCTCTAATTACGGACCATTGCTCATAGCTACAAGCTTAGTACCAATAGTACTAATATATTAGTACCGTGGCTACAAGTGAGAGAGGTAATTTAGAATGATTTAGAAGCTTTAGTGATCTCCTTTGATGGAACGGATTATACAAGTCGTCGATTACGCCGTAACATTCTCCCCGAAAAAGGGTATAAATACGCTTTGTTGATTGAGAATGGCTCACGTATTCTGGCGGCGATGATCCCTATGACACGAGCAAATCAAATGTAGTTTCTTATTACTCCCCGAAGGATATATATTTTATTCATGGCCATCATTCACTGCATTGAAATTAAGAGAGTTTGGAGACTTACTGCATTGCTATCACAGATGGAAATGGATGTCCCGTTGGTTCTGTCAGCCATCAATATCGTTTATCAGTCCAGTCGTAACGCAGTTTGTAAAAACCATTTGGCTGTTCTCGCCAAATCACTTCGAATACTGAAAAACATCCGTGAATCAGAGGCGGTGTTACACTAGAAAAATCATGAGTGATCGCAAGAATCACCGCAAGATCAGTATAACCTCGAGTAGGATATCCATTTGTGACTGTGTAATATGAAATTCACTGTGGAACAAATCTTTACACTGCGCGGCTCGTTCGTCTTTGCTTTCCAAAATCCATGCTTTGAAATTGGTTAGAGTTCGAGCCTCTTCCATGCCAAATTGCTTTGTAGTTGAGCCCAAAAAATTATTATTATATCGGCGATCCTCAATACTAATCACATTATTCAACTTTTGTAAGCATATCGCTGCCATCTTGTTATTTATCCCTCTTTGTCATTCATGAGAATGGGCTCAGTGCCAGTCATGAATGCAAATTTAAAGGGAGTTTTGTAAATATAATTAATGATCTTGTAATTTTATCCTCCATATACGCATAAAATAGCATATTGAAAAAGTATTTGATTTAAAGCTGCCGCCAAATATACGATATAGGTCCATTTCGATGAATCGACTCTTCTATCGATAGACAGTTGGCTTTCGACAATTTCGAGAGTTGTATCCGTGTTATCGATCGTCCTTCAATAATTTCTCTTCGGCCATTACGTCTTGTGTACCTCGTGCACGTGGGTTAGTAAGTCAAAATGGATAAACCAGCAGTGCTTGCTCGAGTAATGAAAGTGTTGGGCCGTACAGGATCCCAGGGGCAATGTACGCAGGTGAAGGTTGAATTTATTGGTGACCAGAATAGACAAATCATCAGGAACGTTAAGGGCCCGGTCCGGGAAGGTGATATTTTGACCCTCCTCGAGTCTGAGAGGGAAGCCAGAAGGCTACGTTAATAAACCTTAAATTGGTAAGTATTGTTTGAACTTGCATTTGAGTTATGTATTATGAATCATTTTGGATGGTTTTGCTCGTGATATTGTACCCACTCGCTACATTTCACTCAGCGTGTCATATTAGTTCGTTACGTGGCTCGGAGTGAAATTTGGTAGATGATCATTAGTTGGAAACTTCTGTTCTACTCACGGAGTTTATGACTTAAGTAATATTTTAAAGCTATTCTTTAAATTATATGTCGCTATGTCAGCGTTGGGTGCGTTGGTTACAAGTTTGCCTTGTTGTGAGTAGAGGGATTATTTACCGCGCGTCAAGCCATGGGGCTTCGACGCAGGGTGTTTAACTATTATTTTAAGTAATCAGTGTAATATCTGTACGAAGAGATGCTTATTGTAACCGTGTTTTTAGCCATGCATTTGCATGGCATACCTTTTAACGTAAAAGTACACTTGCGCTAAAAAATTAATCTCAGCTGCGTTCGTGCAGAGTATGGTGTGACTGTACTATTTGGAAGATGTGTGATTCCGTCGCTCGGAATAGCATGGATCTTTTGAATTGTGTGTTCTGAACACTTCGATCTTGCGTGTGGTTATCCAATTATTAGCTCATGTTTTAACTCTGCGAAATTGCTCCATCTTCCCGGTTGGTGCATGCGTCTTGTGTACATGGTGCTTGATAGTCGCTTTCGCTGATACTCATGTGGCGGTCTCCTCGCAAGTTGTGCCAGATGGCTCGCGGAGACAGCTTTAAAGGGTTTACTCACGCTCTGTGGTTAATCGGCCGATAGAAAATCTCGCATTTGAATTTGTAATATTCCGTACCTTGTGCCCTGTAAATTGACTACTTGCATTATGTGATAGTAGATTAGCGGGAAATTCACTCGCCATTACCTCATGCCCGTGCTCGACTTGAAACGTGAAAAGAATGGCTTAAACGTGGCAGATTCAGTTACATATTTCGAGAAATGTACCGAATGTGTTGATAACGAGTTGTCTGTGAAGTCCTAGGCACGCGAAAAGTACTGCAAGAAATCAGCAATATTTTCATACCCAAGGTTCCTATATTGAAGTGATTATGTGGGGTGCAAATTCTTGATTGCCAAGAAGTAAATTAGTATGGTATTAATGCAGATATCTGAAAGCCCTGTTAGTCATGGTATTAAATGTCTAGCCCTCTCTTATTATTTGAGCCCCGTGAAATAGCTTGGTGGAGCGTTGGGTCTCTAATCAATGTGTCCCTTGTTAAATTCCTGGTTGAAGCCTGCAGTCCCTCCTAATAGCATCCTCTGGTTGCGAGGTGGTCCAGGATAAGAAACTGACCCCCTACCCTGAATGCATGAAATACACATGCATGTGCCTCAGCCCAGAATGAGTTCAACCCTCCAATCCAGACCAACTTTCGGGTTTAATCATTGAGTTTGTGAGTGTGTGAATTAGCTTTAGAGTGTTAAGTTTATCAGTCTATTTTTGTTGACCACCTGTTATATTTTCCCTGTAGCACAGGGATCATTTCCGCTACATTTTCTAATATTTTTAGCTAGTCATAGAAGTACCTGCTGTCGTTTTGTTAATTTCGTGACCTGCAAAGTTTGATACGAGGTGACCAGAATTTTCTCTCATTCATATTCAGGGGCAGAAATTTCAAGTAAATTGACTATAAATGAAGTTCCACACATTAGTACTGATAGCAACCCAGGTTTCAACTGTGCTACAGAAACGATCAAGGTACCCACCTTGGTGCAAATAGATTGTGTTAGGTGGTACTAGTTTATTTATTTTCATGAGCTAAGAGGTTTACTTTTACTCATGCTGCCATCAAGTCAGAGTGGAAAAGTGCTTCTGCCATTGATGGATAAAGACAATGAAGCGCTTACCTTTGCTTCTCCCTATGAGCCTTTATTAGAATAATGTTTTTTTGTGAGATTTCATGCCCCTAAGAGGATAATCTTAAGCAATTGTTAACGTATAATGACAAATGAGGTATGGAGCCTGCTCTTGTGATCTCTTTCATGCAGGGTGTAATCAGTCTTTTTTGTATTTTGCAAGTGGTGCATTCGATTTAACAGTGGCTGTTAAGGTCATGAGAGGTTTGTGGAGAGCGAATCTGCTATTCCTACCACTGTTGGCTGGTCAAGTTGAAATACTGGAGCTCTATTATGCCTAATATAACTCAATTGTGTCCTTTGAATACTTTGATTACAGTAAAATTGACGTTTTTTTAACATGCACACTTGTAAGAATCAACAAATATTTGGTTATCGTTATGGCTTCTGCTGGCTCACCTATTGCAATGCTCTTTCAAGGAACCTCTATGGTTGAGATTTTTTTTTAAAGAGTCTGTGATCTTGGTGATATCAATAAGTTAAATGCCCAGAAGATGCCTTCATTTTATATATTAGTATCTTTGGAATGCACAGTTCACTTGTTTTGTTGTTCCTTAAGTTTCATTTTTGTCTGTTGCAGAAGCTGTTTGCCGCATTCAAGGGGAGCCACCCAACCTTTACCATCATCATGGAAGCCCATCTGTCCTCCACGAAAATATTCCATACAAATACGGCCGTGTATCTTTCTTATGTTCTATAAAAATAAAATGTTATAGGCAAAATATGGTTTTATTGCATTATTTTCTGCCTTTAGTCTTCAGCGTTAGTCAGTGAAGGCTTCAAAATTAAATTTCCTTCCCTCGTTGCGTGATTTATCAACATGGGTAGAGACCTGAAGTGCCTTTTTAAACTTTAATTTTTTCTATGATCTTATTTTATGCTGCATGCCTTGGTTGCGGTTTTCTCTGAGAGAACCATTATCCTCTCTTTTGCTGAAAACAATTTGCTCCCAATCAGTGCTTTTAGCACACTTCATTCTATTCCCAAAAAATGGTCACATTTCTTTGATCTTCCATTTAAAATGGAATTAATTTATTTTGACTTCAAAGTTAGCATGAAAACGGCAGTTATTTTATTTACATAGTTAAACTTTTTAAAAGGAAAATTTCATTTGTCTTGAGGTCTGGTGCATTCTGAAATTGTCACTTAATGATAGGAAAAAACTTATGCACAGTATATTTGTCGTATCTGCCAGGTTTGGTGTTTGTTAGCCATTCAGTTATTGTGAAATAGTGCCATTGGTCTTAAACTGTTCACAGGTAATGCATGTTCACTTGAGTTGGTGTGGACTGTGTTAGTCCTGATAACCTCTGATTTAAGCTTGAAGCTGTATATTCCTTCCCCCCCCCCTATATTGCCTTCCTACTTGCTTATTTTGTTGTAAGCTGAGATGGGGAATTAAGTCAGTGCCTTATTACTTCTGAGGATATATTTATAATTCTCATTGTGTGTTCCTCTTTCTTACTTTTAAACTCCTAATTTTTATTTTATTTATTTCATATGACCTTTCAGGGCTGATCTTATGCTTTTTTTTGGTTCAAGTATTCTAAGATTTCATCATCAGCTCAACTGGTCTATTTTCGTGATTGATCTTGTAATGTTTTGGATATCCTGAAAGTTTCAGGGTAGGTAAGGTAAGTATTTGCAAATTTTACCTCCTGGGTATTTTGTCACTTTTGAAATTCATGTTGACAAGGGTGTACTCAGTACACCCTGAAATTAGCCTGTTGGCCTGTTATTTGGGCTATGGAATTCTTATGGTATTACACTGCAGGCTTTCTGCAATTTTTTTCCATGACTTTTCCAAAGTTGTCGTATTTGTGGCCTGAGTTCTTTGTAACATTCACATTGGATTTGAGGCAGTCTTCCCCCCCCAGGGATTTTTTTTAAATGGCATGCCTGGAAATACATTTCTCATGATTTTGACTCTTAAAATATGGGTTTCACTCGTCACTTCATGTGTGACTGATTTAGAGCAGGCGGATAAGTATGTGTAAGAGGCATACTCAGTTTTTGCTGTGACTTCTGGGGAGAAAGGAAGCCTTTTACATGAATTTATATTGTTGGAAGGAGTATTCATTTATCTAGTAATATTTTGGAGCTATTCCCAGCTCTATGTAATCTGCTGATGTACTGCTTTTCATTCAGCCCCAAGGACATCAACATGGCAACATTTTATGTACTTATAACCTTTCAGGGCTTAGTTCTTCCTCACTCAGGTGGGGGCATGACCCATCTATCAGTGCCAGAGCTTGCTGCTCTCTGGTGAGTCCATTGCAAACTCAGGTAGTCATGGGTCATGACTTTTGATTTTAGAATAACGCGCATTTTGATCACACTCTGCTCTCTAGAGGATCTTGTCGCATTACACCTTACTGCTTTTTTGTACCATGAATTATGTCATTTTGGTATGGGATATGTCATGGTTAAAAGCCAGTTAACTGCTACTGGTTCCTATGCCTTTTTTAATCTTATTGATGTACAGCTGTACTACTCAATTTCTATTGTTTTCATTTAAACCATATTTAAGGCTTCAGTAAAAGTCATTTTTTTATTACAACTATTATTGTATTATTCATGAATGAATTGTTTTTGCTTGCTAAAAAAATTGAAATCCCTCTAGAGTCAGGAAAGGGAAGTGTTGACATTTATTTTTAATAACCTCGAAAAAGAATTCAAACCTAGATTTGAAATTCATAATTATATTTTATTTGGATCCCAAGTTGATATCCATGGAATGCACTAAATTTTTTTGTATCAGCCTCCTGTTAATGCCATGGTATAAAAGGTTAACCTCTGCCGTTTGATGAAATCTGTAGCATTTGTTTTCCTCATTCAGTTTTTCCATGAGTGCCTCATGTTGACTCACCTCAATTAGTATATCTTGGAGAAACCCATTTGCCACTTTTGGCTTTCACCTTCCCTGCATGAAACTGGAGGAGTCTCCCGAATTCTGTCATCTGTGCCTTCTGCTCCATTGCAACCTCAGACTCAATGATACTGTAGTACTGGGGATGATGGGAATTCATTAGGATAAGTCTTAATCGAGAAGTGGGCATTGAGAGTTGAACTTTTAATTAATGTTTATGAATTACCCAACTGTCATAAGATGTGCAGAGTTGTTTTTTTTTTCTCAAAATGTTGAGTCCTGAAAAGTTCCTGCCCATGGAAGTTTGTGGCAATTGGATTGGGATGGCATGGGCAACTTTATGTGGCCCAGTCAGTCTGGGAGGTCCTGGTAATTGGCAATGATTGATTTTAATGTGTACTTGGCAATTTGGAAACATTGGGGTGACTATAGTAGTAATTTAGGTTTGATATATGTATAGAAAAAGTCAAGTGTAAGTATTATAATATCCAATTAAATATTTTATCTATGAAATCCAAGACTAGATGTGCCTTGATTTTACTTTAGTAAAGTTTCCTTTTTACATTAATCTGCATAAATATCTTCAATCCTTCTGTAAGTGTGCATGCTATATCACCAATAAAGAAACTGGCTGTATACTACAGGCATTTCATTTGGTTCTTGGGATGGACATTGAGAGCTCTTGTAATACTGTGGAAATGATAGCTATTTTGTTGAGAATACTCTACTCTTCTCCTTACAATGGCACGACGTCAGGCCCATGCTGGACCCCTTCTTAAGGCCTGTTTACATGGTACATTAACACGTACGGGTTTATGTCTAAATGTATGAACGCGAGAATGAACGCCAAAATGCACCGTGTAACCACCCAACTTGTGCGAATGCATGCACAGAAAATAGAACCTGTTCTAATTTGGTTCATGCATTCGTACATGTTCCGTTCCGGTCCACAAAAATCATTCACACAAACGTACATTAACTCGTACGTGTTAATGTATCGTGTAAACAGGCCTTTAAGGCTGTGAATTTGCTGAGGGCGCCAGTACTATGCAGGGGTAGTATTTCAGGGACGTCTGGGGGTGTGGAATATTATAAATAAATTTTGAAATTTTAATCCTTACCCTCATGAGATTGAATTGAATCTACCAGATTGAAATGTTGTTTAAATTATTTTCTTTACTCAGTACATGAGTGTTGATTTTGCTGCTATAATGAGAGCCGCTCCTCAGCTACACCTCACACGTTCGGCTACACCCAGCTGCTACACATCTCAAGAAGATCCAAACAACAGATAATAAAATCATCCGTAGAATAATTGGTGCACCGTAATTCGTTAGAAATCAATATATTTGAAAAGACTTGAACATTACACCCATTCCAATGAAACTCAAAACATCTCTATCAAAATTCTCCCTTTCTTACGACAAAACTGACAATGCACACCTCAGGAACTTCCAACCTCCATTAAAACCCATACACCGCCTAGCTAAATGTGCCCTTAACCCATCCCATATTCCTACTCCATAACCCCTTTCCAAGCTTTTTGCCATGACTCCAATTAATTAAAAATGTGATCTAAGTATTGCTTGAAACATCAAACTAGCGCATTGCCCTGGAGACAGATATCATCAGCTGGGAACTGCGGAACTAAGTGAAATCTACTTGGAACAAAATATTCTCTTTTTGTTTTAATATGAAAGTTATTAATAAGAAATTAAATGACTGAGGCTCCGCAATACGCGGTACAATACAAACATAATGAATGTCATTTTAAAATCTTATCCTTTAACCATAACGTCTGGGGGGGGGGGAGGCGTGCCCCTTTCTAGTTATCAGAGGGTATTATTAGATCATTTCACTATTTCTGTTTATCACAGTATCTGTTTCTCATGTTTTGTGTATTTTTCTATGGAAAAATTCTAATGAAAACGAAATGGTGTATCTTGAAATTTTTATAGGAACGAGGCTTGAGGAATTCTCATGAAAGAAGATATATGATCTATCAGTTGGTTCCGTACGTATTAACCTTAGCGGTAATTCATATTGAAGAAATAGGTTATATCTTTGATTATGATTCATCAACCATCATGTATGAGTTTGAGGCAGGGTTAAATTATTGACCTTTTAAAAGATTTGTGAACATTTGAGCTGGACGTGTATCATTAATTTTATCGATATAAAAATTAAAATTTGGCACTCCCTGTATTAATTTTACTTGTAATGAATAGCTTGGAAGCTTTGAACGAACAATCAATGAAACTTTAATATTCGTTTTCGGCGCCATTCGTTTAAAATTCGATGCGCTTAACCACAGTGAAATGTTATCACGTCGGCATGGATGGTTTTTACATCAAATTCAAGCGACGATGAACTCCTTGTTTCTCTGAAAAGTGTATACCTTGCATTATTTTCTCTTTTATTTTTTCGTTTATGTTAGTTTTTAAAGTATAATTATGACGCATCTATGGAGGCGATATTTATTGTGGTTCGCTAACGAACACGTGAATTTTCGTATTCCGGTGAGCTGGACTTTTTGAAGTGATTTTGCAGATGATTATATTGGTAAAAGAAATAACTATCAGCATAATTTATTTCCTTCATTTAACAGGAGCTGGAATCGATCCTGTCCATGTACGACATTCCCTTGCGGTGGTTGGAAGGTCCATCAGCACTAGTGAGTGCAATGTTTTGGCGATTTTACTATTGTTAGATTTATCATGTCAAGCAATGGAAATGGAAATATGTGAGGCTAATGCCCCTGAAGTAAGATATCGATAGAAAGACTACACGGTGGTGAACAACGTTTGTTGTGTCATGCAAGTTGCTAAGTTAGAGACGTTTATTCCGGGGAGAGGACAATTCGATGAAAGTTCCGTGCTTTTTTTATCTGAGAATAATTTTTAAATGTAGTGATGTTCCCATTACATGAGATATTGTCTATAATTTTACTGCTGCTAAACTGTACTACCAAATGGAAAGAAAGTTCACATTTTTTGGAATTGTGGTAGTGAAGAAGTCGTCCTGTGGGAAGGCTTAGGTTTTCGATACCTTGCGTCCAAAATGTAATACTTCACAAGAAAGGCTGTCACTTGACACGTTTAAGCCTCACAATAATCGGTTATATGCCAAGTATCAACTTAGGACGCTGGTATTAGGTCATATCCTAAAAAAAAGGTATCAAGGAAACTGGTGTGGTGGGAAAACATCATTGACTGATTAATTTTAACATAGTATAAAAATCTATCCGTTGCTTACCTCAAGTAACTGGTACACCTTTACTCGCAGGACTTTTAAAAGACTTTTGCTTCCCTAACTATTCTTTATTTATTTTATTCTCAAACCACCTGATACAGCTCTTATTGGCCATTTTACACCGGGGTGTTCTACAAATGTAACAAGTAAACGTACACAAACGACCATGCCCTGGACTGGGGAAACCTACCCAGGCGGGACTCGAACCCGCAACCTCTTGTTTGGCAGGCGAGAACGTTACCCCGCTGCCTCCGAGGCCGGCAATTCTGATTTGTAGGAGCAAAAATTCCTGGGTAACAGGGTGTCTATTGATGTCTTGTGTTGTAATAAGTTATGGAAGATTTGGAAAATGGTTTTCAGCTAATCATGAATCTTAAAAGAAGCATAATTTTCGTAGCAATGTGACACTTGTAAGTTTTCCTTGGGTGTATGTAGGACATACATCAGTGGGTCGATTATGTTGATGCCATAGGCTTTGTACGTGTAGGTTTTAATAAGACAGCATTTAGGTCTTCTTGTTAACCCTTTTACTGCCATCGGGCCGATATATCGGCCTTCGCTGGTTGAGTGAAAACTGCCAGGGGCTGATTTATCGGCCCGAATTATTTCACCTTTTTTTCGTGATTGTGGCCTTTTCAACGGCTGTAATTTATGTAAATCCCCATAATCTATCTATGGTTATAAGATTTCTATAAGATATATATCTTAAGAATTGGGAAAAAAATCTAGACCCATTAAATAAAATTAAGTAGCTGAAAAATTTTTAAATCTGAAATGTTGCTTATTCCGGCTTGGCAGTATTCGCACATCCTACCTGAAATGGGCTGTCAGTAAAAGGGTTAATCATAAGTCTCTGTGATAGCTGTGTCGTGACAACGATACAATGGATGCCTTTGAAATTTACATGTGGTTGACCTGCTGTTGTCAGCTCTCCAGGTGTCCTATTGGGTTCTGATGTCTGGCATCCATACAGTCCATCCATCCATCCTGTGGAGGTTACCAAGTCTGCTCTTTTTTTTTCTCCCAGTGTGCCATCTATCAAGATATTCTCACTTACCATGTGCCGTCATGTAAGATGTGCACCTTGTTTTTTTGAGAAATAAATTCAGGGAAACGATAAAAAAGAAAAGGCATTAGATAGCATGTTTTATTTAACTCTTAGAGTGCAGGAACGTTTTTAAACGTTTTGCACACTGACTGCGGCATTACCCAAAATTCCCTCACCCTAAGGATCGCTAAAGGGATGTAACTTGAGGAAAAGTATTGTATTCCTGGAAAACTGTTAAGCGGACGTTAAAATGGAGTGAATTTCGGGACTAAAGGGCTGTAAAATTGTGCATTGCCTCTGAGAATGATGTTATTTCCTAAAATTGGGAAAATTGAATGTTATTGCATTTATGCTCTTTGAGCGACCTCTAAATGTTAAAGAATTGGGCTGAAAAATTTAGGATATCCATTATGCACCCCATTGCATATTTTAAGAAGTAGAAATTAAAAATCCGAGAAAAAAAAGCAACATCCTACAGGGGTGCCTCCTGCACAGGGGGTCACTGGCTGGCAGCTAAAATCGTGAACTCCCGCAGCCCAAGGGTTGATGAAATTGTTATACATTATTGTAATGGAACGGTATTTTACCGCTTCCTCAGAAACAATTACATAACTTGCTTACCCACCATGCATACAAGGCAAACGGCAGCTAGTACGATTGTGGTAGGTGGCCGGACTGAGCGCTGCAACAGTCATAGTAAGATTTAAATATACAAAGTAATTGCTCAGCTGGAGCTTGTTGATTGTATCTCTGGGATGTGCTCTTCCTATGGATACAATTAAAAATTGGCGTGACCTGAGATGATGATGAAGATGTAATGAAAATGGACATTTACTCCACAATCTGGAAAATATTTATGATAAATGCAAATACATTTAGATGAATTTTATTGAGATACACTAAGCTTTTTTATATTTTTTTTGCCTTCAGAATATTCTTTTAAATTCAGTGCTCAGCAAGATGAAAAATTGTCTTGATAATCCATGAACGGAATAATTGGGAGCTGGATAATCAAGTTAACTGTGTTTTAAATATAAGAGAAAATAGATAGATGAGGAAGATATTATCCTCGTCATAACTTATCTTTCCCTTTCATCCACCAAATTCTTTTAATGGATTATAATGTCATTTGAGGGACTCCATTGTATATTTTGATCTACCTATGGATTTAGGTTTATGATTTCATGAGGGTTTAGTCAAATGCCTGACAAACTTGCCTGACATTTGGCTTTTATTTGTAAAGTTTCGGTTCATAGGCACAGTATTCAAGTAATTAATTGACAACTAATTACTGCCCTCAAGAAGTTCACTTAATAAACACGTTAAAATAAGTGGCCAAAAAACTAAGTTATCAATAGAATCAGGACTCTTTTCTTAAACTATGCATCATTTTTTTCTGTTTTAGCCTTATGTTATTGCAGAGCTTCCATCAGAAGAGTCTGTGAAGCTTCTTGCCAGCCGTTCCGTGAGCTTGAGGTGTGCTGTAGAGCTGTGGGCAAGAGCCAAAACACGAGATGGTAATATGAAATTTTTATTGATATTTCACCATAGCTTCTTCTCTTGTACTCAACTAATAACTATTTACTTATTTGTTTCCACTGATATTTAGTGTCAGAGATGATATTGGTTTTGGAAAAGAAATATATTAATTTATATTCCACTTGATTATTTTTTTTGTAATTTTTAGGTTAATTAGTTGGTAATTTTTGTCAGTAAAATCATTTTTCTGAAAATTAGCAGCCACTAGATTTGAACGGTTCACAGTATTGGATAAAAAGGTGAAAATGGGTGCAGCAGTATTTTCTACTGGAGGTGGGTTAAACAGGTCATTTTGAAGAACTTTTCACTTTGATCTTGTTGAGTAAAAAGGGCAGTTCAAAATATTTGTTCCTGGTACACAATTAGGATCATTCAGGTAGAAAGTACTGTTTATCGGGTGTTTAGAGTACAGTGGAACCTCGATCTATCGTTTTTCAGGGGGACGGATGAAAAAAACGATGAATGCGGGAAAACGATCGATGCGGGAATGTTTGACCAGGTTGCCTATGTCCCAGGAAACTCTGGATTTTTGCGAATTATGATATTCATTAAAGGATTCAAACAAAATTTTAGCTGATTACAGGATTATTATAACTTTATCGAAACATATTGTTGATTCGAGTTATATCTCTTTCAAATATCCTAAAGGAACACGCCACCTCGCTAAAAATGTTTGCACTGCACTTGGCATTTTCACTGTTATTATGGATTTCTGTCTGATTTAAAAATTCTTAACCATCCACTTAAATGGCATTTCAAGTACATGTATTTACGAGAGCAATGTGCATGGTATGCCTAAAACAACCGCTTTTGCCGATGCAGTGATTGATTGCGAGATGGATCAAAAAGGCCAAAAATAGTTAATTACTTGAAATGTTCCTTTCTAACAATTTAATTTTTGATATGATTGAGGCGATGTGTAAAGCGTTAACAATGTTGCATTAATCGTCAGTGGCACGCCCACCTGATCCTCGGCTTCATGCCACTTCTTGTTTTCACCAGGTATCTCGCTGTACCCCCACCCCCTGCCGTCATGTGCTAGCAGACAACCCGAGGCGCTCTGCAATATTCACGTGCTTATAGCGCAAATTCTTTTCTTTGTCTTCAATTATTTTCAGCCCATCTTTTAAAGTTCTCACTTGTTTCTTCGGAAGGGCCATGGTCCGAAGGCGAATAAAAATAAAACCATTAAAAATGAAACCGGACTTGATTGAACCCACACGGAAAACATTCACTGGTCAACTCACCCTGGAAAGTACGGAACCACTCGTACGAGGTGAAGTTCGGCACTAATGGTATCGCGTACGGCGTAAGCAGAGCTTACTGCAGAGGGTGAAGCATGACCATATGACTGCGCAATGAAATTTTTTGTCCTATAGAGAAGGCAACTTACCCACTCATTTCTAACAATAAGTAGCGTAGCTCTAGATGAGCAGATGAATTCAGTTTGCTAATAGGGAGAAACAAAATATTATGAGAACGCATCGCTTCCTTAGCAACTCTGACAAGTGAGACTTGTAGCATAATTCGTAAGTTGTAACCTGAAGCCCTGATTTCGAAAAAAAAAATGCTGCATCAACTGCCGATAAGCTCACAATCAGTGTGAGGATATCAAGATTCGCCAGAAATAACCATCGTTTTATTCCAACTATTTCCTTGCTTTAAATGCTTAAATAACGTTAGAAATACGTCGTGTTTGGTATCATTCTTTTTGGAATTACGTGCACATTACTAATATTTCTATCCAATAAAAGTTTAATACCAATTGCTGAAATTCATTTTTAGACACCTTTTGGGCTAATAGGTGATTCATAGGCTGAAAAAATTCAGTGGGCGAGAATCGGAGAGCATGAAACACGATTCTATTGTTCTCCTGCACCTTGATATTTTTTTCGAAGCTAAGGTCTTCATAATACGATCCCTACGCGAGCTGGGACCTTTTTTTTGTTAGGGAGAAGAGGAAAGCTTCAGAGGGGGAGGGAGGCTAATGCTCAATGGAGTGGGATAGCGGATCTTGGGAAATGCACTAATGTAACTATCCCACGGTACTCAGCTTCTCCCTACTGTATTTCAATCTCCTGGGGGTGTCTGTCATTATTAGCCACAAATAACACGTTGTAAACACTTTGTCTCCTTTTCGTTAAATGATGGATGCGGGAAAATTTTACGACGGGACTGCGGTCTTCAAACGATCAATGCGGGAAAATGATACTTTGGGGAACGATGGATGCGGGGAAAAATTACATTGTCTTTATGGGACTTTATTTGGGACCAAGAACGGCGAACGATGAATGCGGGGAAACGATCAATGCGGGAATTATAGATCGGGGTTCCACTGTGTATGAAAGCTTAGTGTGGTGTCATAAGATTCGTGAAGTGTGTTATTGTAATTTCAAGCAAATTCTGTCCCGGACCTTAACTTGGATATCCGTGTGCATATGGGCGTACCCAGCAGAGGGAGGCAGCTGCCCCCTCCTACAAGCATAAGTAAATTTAGTTTGAAAAATAAGGTTTTGAAAAATTTTCTTTGGATCAAAGAAAAGTGATATTAGTATAAAACATGTAATAAAAATAAAAATATTTTTTCCGACCAAATAATTGAAAAAATAATAAAGCGCTGTTTTGGTTTCATAACCTTTTCTGTGTTACAACTTGAACGAATACGGCTTGCCCCCCTTTAGTTTTGATCCTGGGTACTCCGTTGCGTGTACAAGAAATTATCTGCTAACCACTGGTAGAATAAGGCAGAATTAATAGTTATCAACTCAGCATGTGATGTTATTTGCATATTTAGCACCAGAATAGTTTTCTCCTCCATGCTCCTCTTATGAGCAACTTAGACTTTTATGTATGTACAGCTGTTCTTTATAAATATCTTGAGCATAAAAATCATTTGTGAATCTCTTTTTTAGAATCCTTTGTGAGGTATCAATTTTTTTCCTGGTTACAGCCTGTGTCAGGTATCTATCCCCTCTAACAATGCGATTAACAGGCAGTAATAGTATGTGTTATACGGTGAGAAATAATCAGTTTCATTGCTAAATTAGTGCTTTAGGTAGAATGTAAAAAAATAGTAAAAATATGTTACAGCCATGGAATTCTGTAACATATTTTATTAATGAAACATGGAAAACAAAGGAAGAGTTAACACTTTAAGGTTTAAATTTTTCTGCAATCAAGCTTAGTGATCATAATATAATACATAAAATGTCGCGACATAAAAAACCTTGACTCATCGAATTAAATCGTTGTAGATACATAACATTTTTTTCATTCCTTCAAAAATGATGGATATATGCCTCCGTAGACTTTCTCCGGAAGAGTATGAAGGATTCCTTCACACTCTTCCCTTCGATGTCTAATTACCCTACAAACAAGTCATTTGAGGAAAGCTGGAGCCAAATTTGTGTTTCCCACAATCATCAGTTCATACCTCTTAGAGCAACGCCGGGCAAAATATAGATTAACCCAGTTATAGTTAATATCATCACGAATAATTAAATGTCAAAATTAATGGGGGATATAGCATAATCTAACAATTTCTGTTTAACTTTTCTGTTTGCTGAAACAGATTTTTTGCATTAATATAACTAGTCAAAATGAAGTAATTAACCAAATGTTTAAATTAACTTTGAATCATAGCAAAAATGACAAACAGATATCGACCCGTGAAGTGCCAGGGAACCTGAGCCATCACATCTTGTTCATTGAGTGCAAATGTTCAAATGGACACAAAATCAAAATGAACACGAGATCCCAATTGAATGGCTGGAGGGAACCAGCAGCCTCCGAAAACTGAATGCCCTGGGAAAGTGAACGCCCTAATATTTTGAATGCCCTTTCAAAATATTACGGGGTTTAAACCGTTCCGCAGTTAAAGTATTCGTTTTCATGGACTGAGGGGAATGGTAGAGAAGGAAGGGGAGGGGCTCGGTCGTCTATTGTGTACTTCAAGCAGCCTTGGATGGTCTGCCTCGTAACCGCCATCTTTTGTAACCACAATGCACTTGCTGAAGTAAGCTGCAGTTCAAAATGTCTCTTGGTGAGCATACCTGTGGGACTGAATGTGCCACACGTGTGCAGTACAGACATGAACAGCGAACAGGGAGTTTTAGAGAACTGTTCATTTTCAAGCTGGTTTATTTCAGTGACCAGTGCCTCCCAGTGTATAGATTCTCATATACATATTCTCTTATTCTTTATTCATTCCATGACCTGTGGTGTGATAACAAATGATGGTTCAGGTGAAATACTAAATCTGTCTGCTAGAAATTCTAAGCTTGTTGAATACTAACAATGAAACATCCTTAACATTAACAGGGTTATTTTTGCAGGGTTGCATGAAGAAATGAAAGCATTTCCATCTGAAAGGACGTCATCTTATTTTTCGGCGGACAAGTCCTTTCGAGTGACAGTTGAGACATTTTGCAAGACAATCAGTCAGAAAGAGAAAGTGGAAAAAATAGAGGTAAGTGATAATGAAATGATACTTTTGACATGATCAGGGAATTTTTTATAGGAATTGGTCACGTCTAATTTTCTGGTTTGTGCTCCTCTCCTATTCTTAAAAATGTCTTCCATTAGGAATTTAGCTACCTACCTATAGAGGGTCCAGTAAACCTTTCAGATCCAGATGTTATTCTTCATCTCATAGAATATTATGGCATGGAGCCGAACAACATTCCAGAGAAGCCCTATGACTTGTTCTTTGGCCGTTGGGTGAGTGCAAATAATTATTATTGTGCCTTTACATAGTTGAGTATCTTATGATACAATGATATGGATGTGTTTATAGACTCAAGTTGTTGTTGAAACTGTAAAATTGTAAATTATAGGGGTTGTTAATGAAATTTGATTACTTTTGCTTATTGACAGCTGTCCCAGACTTATTGTTTGTTACCATGAGGCAAACCAAGTTTTGTTCTTCTTGTAGAATTAAGTTCTGCGTGGGAAACTGATTGAGCTAGTTGCTTAGTGAGTGATGAAAAATGTTGAAAATTTTGGGCATTTTTTGTTAGGAATTCAGAAGTCATTTTTTCAATTTGGCTTCAGCTTTTATTTACTGTCCCGCCACATTGAACAATCTTATTTACTTTTAATTTACACCGTATAAGAGCACCAAAGAGTTGACATGAGCATAGGCTGTAATTTATTTTCCTGTGTTCTGAGCTTGTTTTATGGCAAATAGAAGATGCAAATCAAAATGACACTTCTCAAATAAATTTTTACTTGTGTATGATGAGTTGTATTTTATGTCATTGCTAAGTACACAGTGTGCTTGATGATGACGTAAAAGGCATCACTTCATACGCCTGTAAAATGTGAGTGGAAATGCATTCCCATATTTTTTATTTGCATTATGATGTCTTTCCACTAAATATTGTACGTGTACTACATTTACAAAATATATCAAGCCTGCAGGAGCCAATATTTTTTATATCCATCACCCTGTAAACAGCTCTATTAGGCCTTTATATTGCGGGGCTGATAAGAATGGACTTTAAAAAACATGGCTGAATATGAGGAAATTAGCTCTACGGCCTTTGGCAGGTAAATGTAAAATGAGTTGTTCCAAAAGCGGTATCAAAAACATCCATTCGCTTGATAGAAGTTAGTTACCCAGGTTAGACTTGAACGTACAGCCTTCGGTTTTGCAGGCAGAGAATGTACTCTATTACCACCAAGGCCGGCGTATTGCTTAATTGGATATTTTTTCATTTTATTTCTAGGTCTGTGATGGGAGCAGGGATTTAATTTGCAAACTATCATTGAAGAAGCGCCGATTTATTGGAAACACAAGCATGGACTCTCAGCTGTCCATTCTAATGGCCAACCAAGGGAAGGTCATGCCAGGTGATTTGGTGTTGGATCCATTTGTTGGAACTGGTGAGTGAAAATTGTTAATTTTTTTACAGTTCCCAATTCAAATACTTTCGTTTGAGAAAATTACCATCGGCGCCAAAAAGGTAGAACGATGAACCTTAAGCATTTTTATAAAATCTTGCTTAAGCTCCATGTGCTCGTGTCATATATCATTTTACTCATTGTTTATTCGACTGCAAAAATGAATTATTAAACATGTTTTAAACGTAAATATTTAGCTTCTATGGTCGAAAAAGTGAAGAAGAACACGTGAAAAACCCAAAATAAACCAAATATAAAATTTAAAGTAAACCAAAAAGACGAAAATCGCCCTGCAGCAATGCAATCTACCAAAACGACGATTTTTGTCATTTTGGTTTAAGTAAGAGAAACAGTATAAACATTTTCTTGCGTGAAAAGTTTAGAAATATTTTGTACAAATAGAATACGTAACTGCAATTTTCTTTTTTACACCTGGGAAATTGAAATCTACCTTTCGGCCATTTAAAAAATCAAAAAGAATGGGTGAATTTTAATAAAAAAATTATTTGTTATAGGAATATGACGTTCTCTCTCTAACATATAAAATGAAATGCTCCAATTAAATGTTTTTCCCGTGACAAGATGAAGACTATTTGCCATTTTCATAGTTTTAATGCGTGTTTTTTTTCACTCTTATGACCAGAGATGCTAAACGTTTATATTTTAACAATGTTTTAATAATAGGGTAGTTTCCTTCATCAAAGAAAACGAAAGGCATTGATTGCGATTCGTTACCCACCATTAGTGTATTCATAATTTACAAATTATTTGGTTTTTGAAATACCGGTTTAGACGAATGGCAAGGGTCAAATTTTATCCTCATTTGAAAAAGGCCAGATTGGCGCCCATGCGATTCCACTCCGCATGACGTCACAGGGACCTAGTTTCTACACGAGAGGATAGGAGTTATACATCGTCTGAGGTTACCAATGCATGCATGAGGCACAGAGCTCAGGGAAACATGTCTTAATAATCACTTATTAAAACTGGCTAAGTTCGGAAAGTTTTCTTCGTTTGATAAGGTATTAATAAACCTTTTTTAAGCCAAGCGCTACCATGCAGCAAGGTACTCAGCTATCCGCTAGCATCCTGCGACGTATCAGCGCTAAGCCTCGCCTCAAGGTCACCTCACCGGGCGGGAGGGGGAACCAGAAATACGACGTACGGAGATATTTCCCGACATTCATACTTAAGCGTCTCGTTTTCGCGCGCTTGAAAATTTTCACTTTTCATTTAATCGCGAAAAATAGATGTTGTCATTTAAAAATCTAAAAGCGTGAAATACGTACTCCAGGAGTAATAATCTTTCGATTAAAGCAATAAAAAAATAATAGGAAACCACCCTATTCATTGCTGTAGTGAAATAAACAAAGAGTAGAACGATATATGACACGAGCCCTTGGAGATTTGGCAGGATTTTATACAAATGCTTTAAGTTCAGTGTTCTACCCTTTTTTGCATCGAAAGTAGTCACTACTACTCTCCCTACATCACTGAATTCAGATGCATACAAAAAATTATTTTTAGATGAATCACTGGCAAAAGTACCATGCGAACTTTGAATGGACTGCTAATTCATTCTTTTTGATGTGAATATCTGACTAGGTAGGCATGCGCTGAATATGACATTATTGTTTTATTATGTACAATTACACAATGTATTGATAATTTCACGTTTGTGTAGCATAGACTGCTCTATTACTTTGATGTTGTGTTGAGTTATTCTGGACAATTTTGACATGCTAATGACCACTGAAAACTGACCCTCCGATAAAAATTGGATACCATGCGTAGGGGTCAGTAACATTCGCTAATATCTGTTCTATTACCGTATTTCCTCGTGTAGTATTTTATATTTTCACTAAAAATTGAATTCGTCCTATTTAAAAATGGAATACAAATTTTTAATACATACTCACCCTTTCACGTACAAGATGGCTATAGCAGTCTTGTCTGAAAATTTTGTGTGGTTAATGAAACAAGATTCAGAAATTTACTTGACTTTTATTGCTAAACATTAGGAATACTTTGATGCCCCTGAACGGATGCTACTTGCATGTGACATTCATACTGCAAAACCCCCTACTGCATAATCATGATATTTCTGGCCCCAAAAAATTCATTGTGTGAATTTTTAACTGTACAATTACAATGTATGCCTGGATGTGATTTTTTCAAGCTCTTGAAAGCTGTTTAAGAGTAGGAGTTGGCAGCTTTAGGCCCTTAACCCGCCGTGACTCGCGCCCTAAATACGAACGTGAGAGCTCGCGTGGGGTGTTTCTGACACCCCACTCGTTTTTTTCGCTTTTTTCAATTGTTTAATTGTATTTTGCCTTAATTTTTGCTATTTACCTATCCTTTCATAACTCCTGATAATATTTGTTTGTTTGATATGAATAATTGTCGCATAGGAATATTTTGTTGTAATTTTGTTAATTTTCAAAAGAATTTGAAGTACAAAAGATGCGGACGTTGATACAATTTGTAAACATTCTTACATATTGGCTGTATTCTAATTAAAGCAATAATAATTTTGTTCACATAAATTAACAAATTGCATTACCTGGCTAAATAATTTTATACGTTACTTCGTTTCAATATTTTATATGAATTGATTTTTGATTATTTGATGGAAAAACCGGCCGCGAGTCTTGCGATTTGCCTGCTTTTGAGCTAATGGAAATGATTTGATGATTAGGGTTTTTTACATTTGTTATAACGATCAAATAGTATTCTAAGTTGTTAATAATGATTCTGAAAAGTATTTTTGAAGAATTTTATCTCAATCACTGGCTCTTTCAAGTGGGAAAATTCTGAATAATCTTCTAGTCTATAAATTCCAAATTTGCCTGGGAAATGCTGTATCTTTTCGGAAATCGAGGGTGGACCTGTAGTCTGTTCAAATAAGGAAGGATGGGTGAGAGATTTGGCATGGATCGAGGGCCCAACGATAACCGCGTACCTGCCGTCAGCCAAAAATTAGGTAGGAAGCTATGGTTGGACCTCGAGCGGTGCCTAATCTCTTACCCGCCTTCCCTGTTTGGATAGACTATACCAACGATCGGAAAATCTGGACTACTCCTTCCGTTGTTTATTTCTCACGCACAAGAACCCCCTACACGGGTTCTTACTCACGCCATTCATTGTGCCCTTGTATGTCATGTTATGACCGACTATCTCGAATTTTCGTCATGACTCACGCCAGGCTTGGGGAAGGACAGGGCATGGCAAATACCGCAGCAAGAAGTGTGAAAACCCCCCTACGCACCCAAGACTGGAAGCAATAAAAAGGTTTCACAAATGAAGCGGCGGTAGACGGAGGGGGAAAGATTCTCTTTCCTTTGTACGCAGCTGAGTCAGGGTCATTCGGATTTCGGAAATGTTTTGGGCTTAGGCCGGAAAGGATCTAGGTGAAGGTCTTCCCTACTCTCTTTGCTGAGAGGTTTACCCTGCAATAAATCCTTTTGTTCTGGCGGTCTCTGTATCCCAGTAAAAGAGAAGTTTGCTCTCCATTCGGCAATTCAAATATGAATTTTTACTTCTCTAAACAAGATTTGTCTTCGTTACTTTGTGCATGCGGACATCACGATAGTTACCACAAAAATTTCCCTGCGAAATCCTCGCTATTATTGATCAATATTCATATGCTCCTTTGGGATAGTTGCATTTTGATCAACTTTAGATATTATTATGTTTAAAATGAGACAGAAAATATTTACGAATTGTAGCAAGTTGGTATAGCCTCAGTTGACATTTGGAAGGGCTGATGAATGACACGAAAAAATCATTTACACGAATTCCTTCATGAAACTATTTTTTAATATTTTCCAAGCACTCACTACATACTTTCAACATGTGCGATGCACACATATTCCTTTCACAAATTTCACAAAACAATTTAGTTTTTATGTCTTTGGCTCTGGGGCAAATTACACACCTTCCACTTCCTCTTCTCCGCTTTTCCTGTGGCTCCGATATTGATGGCTCTCCGTATTTCTCTAACGTTTTCCTAAATTCTTTTGGCAAATTTTTTTGTGTACTTCTCTGGGCAATAAAAGGTTTTGTTAAGCCTTTAGCAATTTCTCGGAGGAATGTTCTTCTATTTGTCTTAATTTCAGGATGTAAGTTCCTGAAAATAACGAACGCATTGATGCCCAATGCATTCATCAAATGATAAAAAACCACCATAGGCCATCTCCTTGTGTTTCTGGCAACACTATAGGTAGCGCACATTTCATCTACCGTATCTACACCACCTTTCGTAGAGTTGTAAAAGGATATCATTTCCGGTTTTTTTTCTCACCTGTGGTCGGATCAATGCTAATATCGCTGTGCATACTCGAAATCATGAGGACGTTTTTCTTCTTTTTAGGAATATATGACACAAGAGTCATATTTTTTCTGAAGAGAAAAATGCTACTATACTCATCTCTATTTTTGACAAAAACAATTTCAGGGGGAAGCTCTGCCTTATTCTTCCTAATGGTCCCCACAATAGTAAGTTTTCTTAGAAGTAGATCTTCCAAAAGTGGCACTCTCATGAACCAATTGTCCACTGTAATGTTCCTCCCCGTTCCCAAAATTGGACTGACAATCCTTTTTACAACCTCCTTTGGGCTGTTGTCTACTCTAAAAGGACCATCTGGCTGAATACCTAGGTAAACCTCCATTTTTTGCGTGTAATACACAGTGGCATCTACAAGTGCAAATATTTTTATGCCGTACTTTGCGGGTTTATTTGGTAAATATTGGCGGAAAGAACATCTACCCCGAAAAGGAACTAATTGCTCATCTACTGTAGCAAACTCACCGATGTTGTACAATTGTTCAAATTTACGGATAAACATTTCAAATACCATTCTTATCGGAGCCAATTTATCAGTTTTTCTCCTATTTTCTCTGTCTCTGATGTCATCAAATCTTAGACATTGAAGCAGCAATTTAAACCTCTGGTAATTCATTGATGCCCTAAATATCTCCACACCCAAACCATCTTGATCCCACATATCTTTCAAGTTCTGGCGACCTGATTTGTTTGCCCCTAAATAAAAAAGCAGGCCAATGAGACATCTGATTTCAGATTCGTCTGTTGGCTTAGCATCTCTTTCTTGAGAATAATTTTGCACCTTTTCTGCAAGTTTGATATTTGTACTATTTACAATTATGTGACAGATGTTCTCATCAAAAATTATGTCAAAGCAATCTAGCGGAGAATTTATATCATTCTTATTTCCCTTGAAGCCAGCTGCCTGAGATACAATGTTATGAACTGGTGTTCGAACATTACGTCGTGGCTCAGAGGTACTCCATTTTGTCACTCGATCTTTGCCCGTTAAAAAATTATCGTTAGTCACAGTTGTATACTCAGTCTCTGAATCACTGATGTCCTGATCGCTACATGTGTCGTGCTCCGATTCCTGTGCTGAAGCTGATGAGAATTCAGTGTCTGAATCAAATTCTTCCTCTTCGGATAGTCCACTGGAAAGCAGAAGAGCAGTTTCTATGTCCCTCTCTGATCGTAAATAGGTCATCTAAGGGAAAATATAGGTTATATAAGATTCTGAATGATTTTCAGTGATTCCTAAAATTTAAATTTTTCATTTATCAAAAATTGAAAATGACATGAACTTACCTCGAGGTCTCTAGAGAATTTCTAGGCTTCCCACTAGCAATCACTTCTAAGAGAAAAAAGTTATACGAATTTTGGGATGAAATTCTTCCCTAAAATGGAAAAATAAAAGAAATATTGCGTATAGTCTCCTTTGAAATAATGAAGTAACGAAAAATAATGGTGAAATAAGCGTTGAAAATTTATAAAACGTAATGAAGCATTAGGTATCGAAATAATGATTGTAAAAATAAGATAAATTTTATAATTGTAAGTGAAAAGACTCACCAAATAAAAGAACGAAGTATACTTCGCGGCAGTATTCAGTAGAGGATCCAATGAACACAAAAAAAAGTAAACGCAAAAAAGTTTACGGCACACATTCAAGCATGAAACCAACACTCGAAAATTTCGCTCCGACGGGATGCGCACTGTCTTCACAAAAGCGTCTGATCTCGGCCGAAAACGGAAAGAAACTAACCAATTTTCCAGGACAGCTAGGAAATATCCCTAAACTCAGCTACTGAAAAGATGAGACCATAAAACTAGACCCGAAACGAACTCTAACCAAAACAAGATGCTGGGGTGCCTGGGACACCCCGCGCGAGTCACGGCGGGTTAATTTAGAAAAGCAGTCATTTTCACTGAAGTAATGGAGTCTTTTTTCATTGAAGAATTCTTGCTAAATCTCTGCTACTAATCATCGTAAAACAACTGTCAATGGAGGAATTAATTGAAATATGCTCAGTTTTGCAATTTATTTAATGCCTCAGTTGCATTTAGTATTATGTGGAAAAAAGTTTTAATTATTTTAATGTCGGCCCTGTTGTTTTCTTCTGGGTTAAAATTTCTTGACCTAATATATATTATAGTTGTGCATACTTTAGTGAATTTGTGAATAGAACAATGCAGATAAATATTTGGCATTTGATGATAGAGTTGGTGCACTGTAGTGCCCACTGTTACTGACAGGGTGAGGTACACTAACTTCCGGGAATAAGGCACCAACCCCTGTTACCATTAGTCCTCTAGGGCTAGAGTATCCTCTGCATCATCTCACCCCCTTTAGGTGCTTCCTTTTGGTAGAATTACGTGGTAAACAAATGCAAAGCGCCATCTGTGGAGAACTTGCTGCAACCTGCATTATTAGCATCTGTGTAGCATTGAGAGATGCAAGATAGGGATCTTAGATGTAACATCAATTTGTATATTCCATATTTCAGGTTCCCTCTTGGTGGCTGCTGGTCAATTTGGAGGATTTGTTTTGGGAACAGACATCGATTTCCTCATGCTTCATGGGAAGACAAGGCCATCTCGTATTACACAAAAGGTAACTACTGTATTATTTGTATCCTTGCAAAGTTTGCTGGCCTTGTATGGGTTTTTGGTGGCAGAAATTACCTTTCCAAGAGGTGACTGTGCCTTTACAGCTCAGCATTGCGTTGATATGATGAGAATCCCTGCCAATACCAATCCATGGGAATCCATACCAATGCCAATTTTTGTCTTTCCCAGCTCTTACTGTTACGTTTTGGTAACAAATAAAAGGCAACAAGCATCAGCACTCAAAGTGGCCCAAATGCATTGTGTAGCTTCAGTGAGACACATCCTGGTGGTACTATTAATTTATTAATACTTAAGCCCCTATAGTTGCCAGAGATGAGCTTCCATGCTGTGTACGTTGTATTAAACAGATGAAGGGCCACTTCAATGAGAATTTGTGCCCCTCAGCCATTGCAATAAAATTTGGGATACCATTTTGCTGATTTATGTGGGAAAGTCTCACTATTTAGTCTTTAGAACTTCAAAATGAAATAAAATATAAAATAAAGTACATTCTAAACTCCTTGAATATCTACTTCAGATTATTTTTACATTTGACCTTACAGTTTACCAATACCAAATGGAAATCCTCAGGGTAGTGATTTGTTTGTACCAGACATTGGTGTCAAGAGGAAAAATTTGATAGCAGTAGCTTCCAGGTGCATTGTTTGCATACTCTCATTCACGATGATTGTCTATATGGCTAGAATTGGTCACCACAAATTTAAAATTGAGTTCCAGGAATTGAGAAGTGCAAAGCTAAGATTAAATAGATACGTATTGAGTTTTTATTCTAGTACTGAGTATCTTCATGGAGGTAAATATCTTATTTTCAGTTAAATTTGTAGTAATACCTTTGTTTGGACCAGTTCTCGGTGTTGGCAGCATGGTGGTGATTACCTTTAGTTCTCACAAAGATTTCCAACATGAATGGATTTTTCTGTGATGATGGTAGCAAGCTTGTGACATGATGTTGTCAGTTCTCAAGTTAGGATAGGATTGGCTCATGAGTTGCAGTGTCAATGCAGCACCAAACTGTTAAGGCACTCTTAGGTTACTCTGAAGGCCGTTTTACACGGTACACGGAATTGCGCAATCTGAAGTACGTGCGAAGGCGCAATCAAAATTGCGTCGTGTGAAGCAGTGAATTGCTGGAATATGCGAGAATGCGTGGATGCGAGACTGCAAAATAGCCCCTGTTCTAATTTCGTTCATACATTTGTGCAATTCCACGCCATTTTAGAAATTAATGCAGCTCTAACCTGTGCAATTCCGTGCCCCGTGTAAACGGCCTTGAAGGTTTGTACACACAGTGCATTTCCTGGTGTGAGTATGTACTTGTGTGTACGCATTCATCATAAAAGTTGCATCCTGTAAACACCCAATAATGCAAAAATGCATGTCCAAGAAGTAGGATGTTCTAATTTTGTGCATTCATCCGAGCATGTGTACTTTCGTTGATAAAATCATTGTGTAAACACGGCTTTAATGCACTCTCTCAGTGCATCAATCAAAGGTTATTTTGTAGTGATGGGCAAAGTCGATCTTTTTAGTGATTCAATCATTTTGACTCGAGTCACATAAGTGATTCAATCAATTGATTCAATCACTTTGATCGAAAAGACTCAAATGAATCAAGATCAAAAGACTCAAAGGAATCAAGATCGAAAAGACTCAAAGGAGTCATGATTGAAAAGACTCAAAAGGAATCATGATCGAAAAGACTCAAAAGGAATCAAGATCGAAAAGACTCAATCAATGGATGTAATAAATCACTTTGAATAATCGAATAAATACTGCCTCATCTGCGAAGAGCATTGGTAACGCTGATTGCTATCCATATTATCATTTCATATACTATTTTTATTGTGAATTCCTAGATGAGTAAATTAGATTTCAAAAATGAAGGAAGTAGTGTCATGAAAATATTTGGGAAGGCAAAACTGCCTCAGTTTCTTAACACTAATAAAATAATTTCTAACTATAGTTGATGAAAATATAACACAAAATACACCACACACTATGCATGAATCTGATCTGCAGGATAATTTTATGAACGACACAATAAAATGTAACCAGCTTTAACTTCTACTTCTTAACGTTCTCCTACAGGAGTCATCTTAATATTTTCCTTATACGTGTATTGGTGTTATTAATACTGATAACTGCTGGAAAACATTTAAGAAAAAGATTACACAAGTATTCAGTTCTTCATAACATAGTATTTAATTTTCTCACAACTATTTCTGCCCTGAGGAAAAGAGATCAAGCATCTATCGTTCCAAATTTTGAAACAAACCGGAAACCGAGATGATTGATATGAAACCGGAAGTCGGAGTGATTGATGATTGATGATCGACTTGTTTAACGAAATGAATCATGAGTCATTTGATTCACCTAGTGATTCAATCTTTTTGATCGAATCGTTCATGATCGACCCATCACTATTATTTTGGGTCGGTGAGGATATGGTAGTCTGAAGAAAGTCAGGGAATTTCAAAAGCTTCTGGAAAATGGGGATAAGTTGTGGTATCTCGTCCATGGTAGCAGGGAAAATAATGCCATGACATGCGAATCAAAAGAACCTTTGTGCTGTTGGGTGTTTCAGGGCTTGTACCTTAAAACTGAACTCATAATAAGGAATGTAATCGAGGGAAAAATTAAAGGATTGGTTCCTAGGAGAGATATTTGGCAAAGTTTTGCTAATACATAATTCAATTATTTTTTGTGCTGTTCATTGGATTCCTAGTTATGTGCAACTCTGAATTACAGACATTTTTAGGTAGTTAACTCACCCATAATTCAAGAAGAACTCAGTCTGTGGCTCAGCCTAGAAGAATTTTGCCGTAATCATAAATGTAATAATGATTAAGTTGTAATAATCCTCACAATGTTTATTTACCTAATCTGTTTATACCCTTACGGTGCCATTATCAAAGGTATCTTGGAATGGCACAGTTGGTGCTGAAATCAGTTTTGTGAATAAACATTGTATGGAGTATTGCAAAGTCATTATTACTTCAATAGACTAGTAGCCCTCCGGTATTGTCTAGTGGTTAGGTTGCTTAGCCTTCACAGGAAGGCCCAGGTTTGATTTCTGTTATGGGAAATCTTTTTGCTGGCCTTGGAGGTGGTAGGGTATATTTGTTGCTTGCTAATCCTGGGTTGGCAGGTTCGAATCTCATCTGGATGGGTTTTTCCCGATCCAGGGTTTGGTTGTATGTATATGAATGTCTATATTATGTCAATTTTTTGAGAGGACTAGATATACAGTCTTAAAGTTGCTTGATGAATTATGACAAGATTATTGTTAGTATGTATTACTTATTTTGTTTACCTGATCCTATAGGTGATGTTATATGTACTTTCAGAAGAGGGAAGTAGGAGAGAGTGTTAAAGCTAACATGGAGCAGTATAGCTGCCTTGACAAGTACCTGGATGTCATTGTGGCTGACTGTGCATTGCCCCTCTGGAAGAGCTCACTTGTCCTGGACGCTATTATCACAGACCGTAAGCATTACAATTTTTTGTAGGCTTATTATTTATCTCTTATGAATTTAATGCTTGTAAATCATCTTTTGTATTGAGTACTAAAATCCTGCCTGCTAGAATTATATTTAAAACAGGATCATTCAATCAGACCAGAAGCCACGATTAATTGAAAGAATTCTGTAGGTGGAACAGAAGGATATGTTACTACAAAAATTTATCTTCTCCTTTAGTCATATCCTCCTGTTTAAAATAAAAACATGCAAAATTGCTACCAATTTTTCATGGATTGGTGGCATCAATCGAATTAAATTCATTCACTCATTTAATGATAATCTTTCATTGATAAAAGGAATCACTAACCAAAGTTTCGACTGCAACGGACCATACAAAGTCCATGTGTAAGGCCAGAGAAGTGGCAACTCACTTGGCATGAGTTGTTGATGTCATCAATTTATCTGTTAAAGACTTAATTGATTTCTCATCACAAATAGGTGGAGAAGTAGGCAAATGGTCAGGATCTAGTGGGATAGCATAGGATTTTAAGGGCTGCTTCCACCAAGGGCAATCAAGTCTTGGTGGCATATTAATCCCTTCCTATGTCAGTTGTTTATGCTTACCTCATTTCACCAATTTTAATGAGGGTGGTAAGAGATAGCAAAAATCATTGGTATTCACTTAACAAAGAACTAAACTTTATTCTAAACTATTCTACCTCACAGCCAATCAAAACCAATGAAAATACAACGGTAAGATGTGTATGAAGAAAAGATTAATATTTTTATTTTCTGAATCTACTTTTAGCTCTGTTTTGGCCACGGTTCGATACTGACTACAAAAACTTGAAGAAACAGAACTATGCTGTGCCAGTAATAATCCTGTAATAATGATGTGATATACCACAAAATGGAAGTTAAAATGGTGAATCTCATGAACGATGCATTTAAATTTGGTAACCTGCTACCTCAGGATTAGCAAGCAAGGCTTTCACTCTGCCTCCGCCAAGGCAGTCAATTAAGATTTCCCTTGCGGGGAAGCCTGGACCTCCCGGGTAATTAGAGCCAGGCATCCTAACCACTAGAAAGTTAAGTTATGATGTGAACTAAATCTCCCCCATTCTATTGTTTTTTCAGGGAAGAAAAGTTCATCGTAATAAAATGTGTAAGTTGCTACTGTCTTTTCATGAGTTGGTAACACCATTAGGATTCTGGTTCATATACTCGTTCAGGGAGGAATAATGTATTTTTTTTTGGGAAGTGCTTCAAAAAAGTCTGTGAAAGACCTTATTTTTAGTGGTGGACAAATGAAAGAGGAACACCTTAAATGGGAATGCATAGACCAGTAATAGTGTATTTGTTGACAGCCAGAATGCTACCACAGGCCAGCTCTTGTATCATGCATTCTTCTCTTCTCTGAATTTCTGGTGTTTTTACTTTTGGTGTTGAGAGATTTTTTTATTTGAATTTGCAGCTCCATATGGAATTAGGGAGGCTGCCGAGAGGATTGGGAGAGCGGTGAAGCCTGGGGAAGAGGATGTAGAATATCGTATAAGTGAAGAGCACATTCTGGCCGGCCACGTCCCATCCAAGGTGAAGAAACTCTGTACTCACACTCTAAATAATGCAATAAACAGAGTAGAGAAAGGAAAAACTCTCTGGGAGGCTTCATCAACATCAGTTGATGTCAATCCATCATGAAGCTGGTGTAACCAAAATTATCGTATGAAAAACTGCAAAATAGGACAAAACACTCATAGAAAGTCTCTACACCCATGTCTCGTATAGCGCAATTTCGATTAGCGCAATTTCGATATAGCGCAAATTCGTTCCTCGGGGAAACATTGCAACGCAGTGTAGCCTATTCAAAAATTTTAAACGCTCTCGTGATAAAACGTGAACTTGCGCTAAGTACACACGTAATTTCTACCAATTGACGCATATTAATATTATTTCTTGCCTCAAATCTTCTTTTTTGTTTATATAATAATCGAAATTCATTGCTGTGCAATTGCCAAAAGTATTACTCGTCATTGGGTCCAGATGGCCGGCCTACCGAAGTAATTTATCTCGTCTCCTTAACAGAATGAGTTAATTTAGATCATTTAGATCATAAGCGTGGGGCTAGTGGAAATGATTTTTTTTCAGCAATACGGTTTGAGACGTATCTTTGCCGTCATAGGTTATCGGGCGATTGACTTCCAGGTAGAGGGTCTACGCTAAAGCCTTCAAGGTCATCGGTATTCACGGGGGAGAAAAGAAGCGGTGGCCGAGTGGCGCATGAATAGCATCAACACATAAAAGGGTCCGCTATAGTCTCAAACACAATGGCTTCGTTCCCTCCCCGCAGTCGCAGGCCTTCTGCGTCTCAGGAATACAGTTCAGCAGTGGAAGGTGATATAGATAGAGCCATACAGAGTAAAAACCAAGAGAATATGGCAAAAAATAGGAATGCGTGTAGAAAAATCAAGAATTTATCAAGAAAAACTATAAACCTAGAAGAGGAATTGAAAGAGGTCAATTGCTTTGAAAATGGAGAGCCTCAAAGCGATATTGCGCAGAAGTTTAAACGCACGATGCCTTATTCTGAATAAAGACGAAGTTAAAACATAATAGTGACCTCAGCCGCACCAACTTCAACCAAGCGGTCTACACATACGGAAAATTAATAGTGAATCAGGACAAAAAGACGAGAGTGGTAATCGCTCCGAGACATTTAGAGAAAGCTCCGGTTGGTTCCAGAATTTAAACGGCAAGCAGGTATTTTCAGTGCGGCGATATCAGGTGAATCTGCAAGTGTTGATAGCGCAGTCACCGCAACATTTTCTGATGAACTCCAAGCTGTTATTGAAAGTGGCTCCTTTCCCCCTCAACTAGATCTAGTGTTGACGAGACGATATTCTTTTGGAAAAGAATGCATTCTCGTTCATTCATTTTCAGGGAAGGAAAACCTGGGTGAGGTTTCAAGGCATTTAAAGACTGTTTCACGTAGCTGCTAATGACTCGGAGGACTTCAAATTAAAATGATTTATCATTCATAAACTCCGCTAGCTATGAAATGGCATTTAAAGTAGCATTTTCCTGTCATTTCGATGAGCCACAAAAGGGCCTGGGTGACACAACAGTTGTTTTTAGACTAGTTTTAAAAATCGTCAACTGCCGGCAACGCATTACGATCCCCTGAGATAGCAGATGTTAGCCCACCCGCACGACAGGATGGAATTTCGAAAGCACGTAAGAATTTTTTTTAACGTGAATAAAAGTCTTTGAATGCGTGAATACTATCTTTAAAGATGTTTTAAACTATAAATATTTATAGAAATAATGTTTTCTAAGGCTATTAATGGGAATATAGATGTTTTAGAGGAAATTCAATACCAAAGACCTATGCTCCCAGGAACGCATCCCTATCTTCCCTATGTTAAAACGCTCTCATATAACGCAAATTCGTATAGCGCAAAGACCCCAAGGAACGCATCCCTTGCGCTATACGAGACATGGGTGTATGTGATAATTTGTGCTGGAGCTTGCTTAAATATGTTGATTCTTACTTTAGAAAATAGGGTAGCCTCTTTGTGATATCCCCTGTACCACTCACCTAAAAAGTAAAGGTAAAGTTAGCTACGTCTCGGAATGCCTAGCATTCTCTCTTACTTGTCAAAAGTCGAGACTAGATATTATTTGGGTTAAAATCCTCTTGATGGTTCTATTCAATCAAATATGAGTAGAGAAAGAAGTATTCTTCTTTTTCAACCTCGTATTTATTGTATTCCTCCAAATATAGTCCCCCCCCTAATTTTGAGGATTGAGTTTCGGGAAAAAATAAAAAAAATGGGTTTGAATATAGTCCCCCCCTTAATTTTTATCACGGGCATTTTTGGAAAAAAAGGGGGGGACTATATTTAGACATACGGCAGTATTGGTGATCTCGTAACTTTATTCTTCTGACCTCTGTCAAACCCCTCTCGACAGAGATTGCCCATTTTCAGCCCTGTGTCTACCCTATCCCCTCCCTTTCATGAGAGACAAGGCAGTACTTACAGTATAGTTCCCCTGGAGGTGAACTATCTCATCCAGTCCTTGGTCAACGTCTGCATAGGAGCTGAAGTATGGTGGGGTGGTTTCTTCGTTCCCTGTAGTGAAAGAGCATATTCTTCCTCTTTTGAATGACATCATGAGACATTTTCATTGTGTAACTATTGCCAATTTTGATTTAAGATGCGGAAAACTATCACGTGGAACTGGTTTGTCGAAAAGACGTTTTTCTGCACACAAAAAACTGGTAAAACCAACTAGTAGAGGATCCTGTCACTCAAAATAAAAAAAAACATAGGAATTAATAGATATGCAAGGGGATGGGGATGACCTGCCCCTATGAAGGAACGTGTCAAATGTTTTTTCTTCCATATACAGGTTGTGTATTCACTTAAGCAGATTTTCCACGACCTTTTGAGGTTTGCTGCTGACCATTTGAAACTGGGCGGAAGGCTGGTTTTCTGGATTCCGATAATCAGGTATGTTTTCAGAAATCCATTGGAATTTGGACGACAGCATAGCCATGGAACATTTTAGAGAGTTGGGGTGTTTCAGTCTTGCTGCATGAATGATGTTGAAATTCTCATGAATTGCCATGGTAAAAAATTCCCCTGAACCAGAAATCGAGCCTCATCTAGAAGTCATTTCATGACAAGAAATGTGAATTTCTTTGCTGTTCATGTGGCAGGAGTGAAACATTCTACAGATATCGCCAAGTGCCGCTGTAGGGCTGGAATGAAGTTCACTAATGGTAATAACTTCTTGGAAGCCCATATTTCTCTTGTTTCCATCTGTAATAGACCGTAACGGCCTGACATATAGCACTATGAACCTCCCTGAATTGCCATGGAAAGAAAGAAAACTGGATAGTGAAGTGGTCTTAGCAGTGGTCCATAATGCCAAGGACCTGTAATTCCATTCCTATGCCTCGGAATGTTTCTACTACTTACAAGTATTCAATGATGCTTTGATGGGTTTTGTCTAGCACTCGGTCAGTCGGGAATGAACCAATGAAAATGTGAGATCTACCCTTGATATCATGGTGTACAGCCGACCCATGGTGACAAATATATGCATATGAACTTATCTTGTCTTCATTGTCCATGCATTTTCATGAACTTGCTCAGTCCCAATTTCTTCTACTCTAGCATGGAGTCACTTTTTCATAAGGGTGCTAATCACTTACTGAAAGTGACTGTGGGATCTTTGAATTCGATCATATGAAATAAGACTCCAATTTGTATTTGCTGCATTAAATTATGGTACAGAGCAAATAAAAAAGTAAAAATAACAGTTATCCATATGTATTTGCTATGGCTTTACACAAGCTGCCTCAATAGGCATGATGGACATGTGAGCTTAAGCTTTGTGTAAACATGTTTTTGTAATTTGTGATTATGCATGTATTTGCAATACTTCGCTGTGTCATGTTAGGGTGTTAATGTGACCTTTTTTTCCCATTACTGACCTATACTGTATGAAATTCTAATTTTTATTTGAGTGCATAATTTTTTGATGTATCTCATATCTTTCTTACTCTAAGAAAGGTCTTGACTGAGATTCAAATCCAAATCTCCTGAAATCTTGAAATATTTAATGTCTATGATGAAAGTCCTATTAGTCAGCTATAGCCTTAGCTGTGGGACTTTGGCACAATGAGCCCAAATATTCTGCCTTGTGGAATTGTATGTCTGGCTGCATAAATTATGTTGTTCTGTAAAGCCAGCCAAACTCCTGAGAGGAAAATGCCATTGTAGCTTAAATGGTGGAGCACTTGATCATGTTTTGCAGTCTTAAGGTGGTGTTCCTTTGCCCACAAGGGATGACCTTTTTTTCAGTTCCATTCATTCATTTGTGGTGTTGGAGTCATTTTCTCTTCTCCTCTTTAATTCAAGGAGTGAATACCAGGATGGAAGCGAAGGAGACCTACCCAAGCACAAGTGCCTCACCCTGGTGGCAAATTCTGAACAAGTGCTGTCTGCTCACTCCAGCCGACGGCTGCTCACTTATGAGAAGACAGCTGAGGTGTGTCTCTTTTTTTTATCTCTGTCTTCAGTATTTTCTGAATGTACATTATTTGACACTGGGCTCAGTCACTATTTTTAAAATCATTGTTGATGGTGGTAGTGTTTGAAAAGTGAAGATGCCTTTCATTTTCCTTTTTCCACTTCTATTTGTGATGAACAATCAGCGGTCTTATCCCTTTAGCAGATAAGTTGAGGTGGTCACAAATTCATGCCAAGTGTCTCTCTTCTTCTCAGCTACTCCTCAGCTCTTTGCATGAGCCTCGCAATTTTCGTTGATGTTTACTCTCTTGTGAGCGTTTCCTTGCCTTACTGATAAAGAATTATACAGTTGATAAATTATCTAGAATTCTAATGTCGCCACGAACTCATGAAATGTAAAAGGCAACCTTGGCATTTTTTTATTGTGAACTTATGAGGGAATGGCTGAATGGAGAAATTTTTCATCTGAACTCATCTTTACCTTCCCTGTTCCGAATTCCTTTAATGAAATGCTCTTTAGGGTCTCATTGAATGACCCCTTTAAAGGTTTTGGAAGTGCAGTAGCCCTGTGTGCAGATTGCTTGGCTATGGACTGAAAGGCTCCAGGGTCAGATTCTGGGTGAAATCTCTGGACACCCTTAATATGGGCTTTGGGATTGGGAGATGACCTAAAGAAAGCAAATGTCCCCCATAGCCTGAATGTGGCAAGGTCACATGCCTGTGGTTTTGGCAAGAGTGAGCTCTACCCACATCCTGGATACCATGATAAGTTTTTGCCTTTGTTCACAATTTTAGGTGGGTCTACATTAAGGAGTGTGCAGTTCATGTAGGCATGCTGAATAACTTAAATATTGATAAGATAAATATGTACTGCAATCCACAAGAACAATTTTTCTGGCATAGAATTAGTGAGAAGAGGGTACCGTAAGTTGGGGCGAGTTCGGACACGTGGGGCGAGTCCGGACGATCGCGCCGGCTGATGCTTTATTTGATTTCATGCACCTAGCTCCGAGGGCAGAATGGTGAGAAATTACGCAAGGGTCGTTGGAGGCCGGCGCTCACACGGACACGACAACTAACAAATTGAGAAGGCTGTTGAGGCTGTGAAATCTGGAAGAATGAGTCTTCGGGGGGCCTGCAAGGAGTTTGGAGTGCCAAAATCCACAGTTCACGACATATTGAAGGATAAACACCCAAAGAAATCTGGAGGACAAACGGTTTTATCCGCCAAGGAAGAGGACCAGCTAGCGCAAGGGATTCTCAAATGTGCCGAGTGGGGCATTCCCTTGCGAGCAATAGACTTAAGGTTAGTCGTTCGGGAATACCTGAACAGGATGGGACGAAAAGAAAAAGTTTTTAAAGACAACTTTCCGCGAATGGAATGGGTTCGTGGTTTCTTGTCAAGACGGCGGGAACTCACCGTGCGTTTGGGAGAGAACATTAAGAGAGTCCGCGCAGCAGTGACAAGGGAAGTTCTGGAAAAATACTTTAATAATTTAGAGGTGGTTTTAAATGGTGTTCCTCCGGAAAATATTGTCAACTACGATGAGACTAATTTCAGTGACGATCCTGGAAAGTCCCGGGTGATTGTTAAGAGGGGGGAGAAACATCCGTCAGTGATTAAGGACACCAGCAAAACGAGTGTTTCTGTAATGATCGCCGCATCAGCGAGCGGGGAACTTTTACCCCCATACACGGTATATAAAGCCGTTCACTTGTATCCTACCTGGGTAGAAGGCGGCATTGAGGGATCGAGGTTCAATAGGAATATTAGTGGATGGTTTGACATCACAACCTTCGAAGACTGGTTCACCACGACGTGCGTGCCATTCTTCAAAAACAGGCAGGGGCCGAAAGTTATGATTGGGGACAATCTATCGAGTCACCTCTCGGTGGAAGTAATTAGGAAGTGTGAAGAAATGGGAATAGACTTTGTCATGCTTCCACCTAATTCGACCCATTTTTGCCAGCCCCTCGATGTAGCTTTTTTTAGACCTCTCAAAATTGCATGGCGAAAATGTTTAGACCAGTGGAAGCGCAAAAATCGTGGCGTTCTTCCGAAAAGTGAGTTCCCCAGGTTATTAAAGTCTGCCTTTGAGTCCATGGGATCTTCATTGTCTCCCAATATTTGTGCAGGGTTTAGAGCCACGGGAATTTTTCCATTCGACAAAAGTCGAGTCATTAGTAAAGTCCCCTCTTTAAATCCAAAGGAAAATTCTGACGCAGCCTCCGATGCTTGGTCCAACGCATTTCTGGAGATGTTAGCATCATCCCGCGCAGAAACACCAGAGGGTAGAAAATCGCGGGGGAAGAAACTAAATGTTGAAGCAGGAAAAAGTGTGAGTGCTGAAATTAAAAATGAATCTGTTTGTGATGATGTGGTTGACATTTCCTCAGAGAAAAATCTGTCTGTTGATGAGGTTTTGGCATCGCATGTCAACAATGAAGTCGATTTTGAAATTCCCGGCTCTCTCACAGAAAATTCGTTCGTGTTATTAAAATTTGGGACCAATAAACGAGATAGGCTGTTTGTAGGGAAAGTGATTGAAGTCTGCTCCAATAAAAAAATCCGTGTGCAGTGCCTTCGAAACAAAATTACAGCGAAGGAAACTTATTTCAGGTTTCCAGATGTTGCTGACGAGTGCATAGTGGGAAAATCGCAAATTGTTCGTCAGCTTGCTCCGCCAAGGGACTTGCGAAGGGGCCGCTTCGTTTTTAGTTCTTTAAGTGATGTTAATGATGTCGATTAATATGTCGAATTTTGTATCTGATTGTCATTAAAAATTCATTATTAAAACTGGTGAAAAATTGATATTATTGTAAATTTTTTCATTTCCGTTTTCATCGACAACCATTTCGAGGCCTCGGAATTTAACCTGAGCTATTCGGTCCGATTGAGAGTTTAACCTAAAGAAATTTCTTGTTTCAATGATACTTATTTCATACCAAAGAGTTAAATTAAAACTCCGTCTGTATTTAATGTATAAAATTGACGCGAAATGCCACCATATGTTAGGCCACATCTATCAATGCAACGCTCGCGAGATATGCGATTCGCTTTTCAATTTCAACAAATTTGCTGATAGTAAAATAAAAATAAAAGCTCATAGTTGCCGTTTAACATCACCAAGATAAGTAGAAAGTAATATTTTTAATAAATTAACTTGTTTTAAGAAAAATATTTCGTTCACAACAACATTAACGCTAACAACTCGCATGCGTCCGAACTCGCCCCAAAACGTGAGGCTTGTTCGAATGGTGTTATTGATCATTTTTCGAAGTTAAATCTAAGACAATATCTTATGATTCATTTGCTTAGTATTTTCAAAGGATTAAGGATTTTAAATTTCGATTTTCACGCATTTTGACAAGTTTTTCGATGCGTAAATCGCATTTATATGTAAAAAAGTGTCCGAACTCGCCCCAACTTACGGTATATGAGCAAAAATAGCCTATGCATGGTCAGAGGCACCCAATTTTTGAAAACAGGAAAAATGCAATGATGGTGAAAAATTGACTTGGTTATGCAAAAATGAACATTTTAGTGCTTTTTTGTGTGAAGGAAATGCTAACAGGAGAGGAAACAACATTGAATTACCTGAAGCCCTTTGCACAAGGCTGAGGAGTTGCTGAAGAAATGGTGAGTTTTCCTGGGCATCACACAATCACTCATACCACTTCTTTTTTACAGAGCGTGACCCAGGTTACAATGAATTATCATCATCTTCAGGTGCAAATTATGATTTAGGAAGATGATGATAATTCATTGAAACTCAGGTCGCGCTCTGTAAAAAAGAAGTGGTATAAGTAATTGTGTGATATCCAGGAAAACTTATAATGGAATACCACAAAGTCAATCAAGAGTTAGTGAATTTTGAAGAAATGGTGACCTGCCTGGCAAGATTGCATGACACCAGCAACTTGCCTTGCATTATGACCTTCCTTTTTTAGACAGATCAAGAAATAAGTCAAACCTATTCAGGAATGATATAGTGGAAGTTTGACTTGTTGAAATGAAATTAGTTGCACTTTTCCAAATAATTTAATGTGCACTACATGTTTTGGCTCACAGAGCCATCATCTGCTAAAAGACATTTTGGTACAGGGAAACAGCTTTCTACTCTCATGTTGTCACTCTCCTTTGGTGTTCTCATCTACTACAATGTCTTGTATCAGATGATGGCTCTGTGAGCCAAATGCATCGGATCTCCACATTTATCAAACTATGAAAATCAAGTATAATAAAAAATTACATAATAACTATAAATATAATACTCCAATTCCTCCCCATAGTGCCCTTTCCAGGTTTCGACCACCCTCGACCCATGAACCTAAACCTCTCCCAACCGGCCACCCAATTGAAATTTTTATAGATCTGCTGCTTTCAAAAGTCTGCAACCATTCTTTCCTAAAATCTCTTCAGCTCAAACCCAACCTTTCTCAATCGGAGAACATTGCCCTCCGAAAACTCATCCACAATCCTGATATAGTCATAACCTCAGCTGACAAAGGATCCACAGTAGTTCTCCTGAACACTTCTGATTACATTAACCCCTCAACGCCGTCATGCGTACCCAGTACGCGCCCTTTAAATTTCGTATGCCGCCGTCATGCGTACCCAGTACGCTTCCAGACCTACTGTATATAATATTTTTTCTCCGCCAGACATTGCATGTTAAATTAAAACTAATTACTCTATCATTTGAAGAAATGTTTTTCCTCTCCAATAAAATATCTACAACGGCTTTATGCCTTCAAAATGTTTTTAAAATGCTTCGATAAAATTCCGTTTTAAACCAGTGCGTTGACGACTTAGGTCCAAAAACTCAACGCCTTCCTTCAATTGTTCTATCATGAAAACTTCCGCCTATTCTGCTTGAGAGACGTCAAGAAGGGTCAGCTACTTTAGCTTGAGATACGGTATCTTCAGAACTGAATGCCTTCTCTCCGTCTTCTGCTTGTTTGTCGTCACCTCGAGCCCCAAGTGTGTTTGGCCCGCCTCGTTAGTCCTTAGCGTCCTAGGCGAAGGGGCCATGTGCCTCGCTCTGCATTTATTTTTTTATATTTTTTTTCTGGACAGTAATCAACGAAGATAAGATTCCATCTAAACAGTCAGCATATACTAGGGCCCCTTCGAGATATTTTCTCGTCTCTTGAGGGAGCTTCTAAACCACGAGCTTCAGTCCACTAGAGTCATTCATGCTGCGTGGTGTTCTTTCAGGCAGTGTGTTGAAATTCTCATCGGATGTACTTACTGTGAGTGGTATTTTTTTACAATTGGGGATCCTACGAAATGGGAATGGTATTGAAAGGCAAAAAAGAGACTCGGAAGTCTGTCAGTGTGTTAGGTTATAGTAAATTCATTGGTGGGGTGAACTTCAAGGACCTGTTATTGCATTCGTAACTAACGCAAAGAAAACGCCATTACAAGTGGTGTATGAAGTTATTTAGGAGACAAATGAATGCGGCAGTCCTAAATTCATATGTTGATCATAGGAAAAACACGTATAAAAATTTGACTTATCATTTCGCGTGCCATTGGTCGAGGTAATATTTTTGAAATATCCGACGTCATACGAACTGTTTGGACATGGCCGTCACTCATTGCACAATTTAGTACCAAGACTCGCAGAAATACATATCCTAAAGAAAATTCCTGCAGCTGGGAAGAAATCAAAGTCTCAAAGGAGGTGTGCTGTTTGTGCCTAATATGGGAAATGAAGAGACTACGTGTACTGGTGTGAAAAATGTGCAGTGGGATATGTTTGGATTTCTTCAAATCATGTCACACAAAGCAGATTTTCTAAGGTAAATCGTTTGAATATTCACATATTGACGTTCGAAACATTAGCACGTGATTACCTAAATGAAATGATACGGTAATAATGGAACAAAGTCAGAGAAGTGGGCGGAGCGGTAAATTTCAAGTAGGTGAAACGGGTAATCATATTGAAAGTATCCAACCTGTTATGACATTTTCAACCCCAAATAACTAAATTACATCATGTAATTGTATTTTTTAATGCATGGAATGTTAGACATCTCGTAGCATATTCGAAACCAAATTAAAATCTTTCGAAATTGAAAATTTATTCATTAGTTCATAAAAGGAGATACATGAAACAATAAATATTCTTTCAAATCGCTCAAAAAATTATTATGTAGTAGCGTATTATATTACGCAAGTTTACTCAAATTTTCAACGATACTGATTTCATATTATGAAAGATATAAATTATTGAATGATAGTATGCCAAAAAGGCGAAGTTATTTAAATCTCATCCGGCCGCTGAGATGGGATTTAATTAAATGCCAGCCGCGCTTGAGGGGTTAAGGAAGCTGAAAGACAACTGACTGATACCTCCTCATACACACTCATGCCTCATGACCCTAACCCCACCTTCCAGGAAAATATCAAGTCTTTTCTCAAGGAACATGCCCCACCGGAAGGCCTCTCTTCGTCTGACATCTCCATCCTTTCCCCCCCAAACCCACATACTCCACATTTTTACATTTTGCCAAAAATACATAAACCCAACCACCCTGGCCGTCCTATTGTCTCATCTTGCAACTCACCCACGGAAAGAATATCCGCTTTCATTGACTATTACCTCCAACCACTAGTTTTGTCTCTACCATCCCATATCAAAGACACATATAACTTCCTAGACCGTCTCCAATCCACCCAAATTCCTCCTGACACCCAAATTGCCATGGCCACCATAGATGTCACTTCTCTCTACACATCAATTCCTCATTCTGAAGGTCTTTCCTCCCTCCGCCACTTCCTTTCCCAACGCCCAACTCCTCATACCCCTAGCACCGACTTCCTCTTAGACCTAATTAATATCGTCCTAACACACAATTCGTTCTCATTTAATAATAAGCATTATTTACAGATCAAAGGTTGCTCAATGGGTAGTAGATTCAGTCCCTTCTACGCAAACCTCTACCTAGGCCACTTTGAACAAATTTTCCTTTCCCAATATCCATTGAAACCCCTCCTTTGGCTCAGATTTATTGATGACATATTCCTCCTATGGCCACATGGTAATGATTCCCTCGAAAATTTTATTGCTACTCTCAATTCCTCATCCTCTCTTTCTTTCACCTCAACCATTTCTAATTCCCAGATTACCTTCCTTGATGTCAATATCTCTCTTGTCAACAACAAATTTCTCACCTCTGTCCATGTAAAACCCACGAATAAGCAGCAGTACCTTCATTTCAGCAGTTGTCATCCTTCCCACACTGAACGCTCCCTTCCCTATTCCCTTTCCATTCGAGGCCACCGTATCTGTAATAATCCTGATGCCTTAAATAATTTTTTTCACAACCTTCACCGTTCCCTCCTCCAGAGAGGCTACCCAGAGTCCCTCCTACGTAAAAAAATTCTCAAACACAAATGCCCCCCAGAACCGTGCAATAGAAACAAACCACGAGACCTTTCCCTCTGCACCACTTACTTTCCTGGAATACAATCCCTGCAATCTATCCTTAAAGACCTCTTCCCTATTCTAAAAAACAATAAGGCGACAGCCAATCTTTTTGCCAAACCCCCTACTGTCACATTCAGACGACCTGCAAACCTTTTAAATTTATTCTGCTCAACTAACCCCTTACAGAAGTCACCCACTACTCCCATCAGCACACCTTCGCCCTGCGGTCGTCCTAGATGTAAGACCTGCCCAATTTTTACCCCTCCTTCATCTTGTCTCCTACCTACCACCACCTCCTGTACTTCAAAAAATGTAGTTTACCTTATTCAATGCAAGCACTGTCCCTCCTTTTATATAGGCAAATCCTCAACTCCCCTTAACCTTAGAATCAATAACCACAGAGCATCATGCTCTTCCTCTGACTTTGCATCCTTCCCGGTGGCGAAACATGCGGCCACTCATCAGCGTCAATTCAATGATTGCTACAATGTTTCAGTTTTAGCCTCCCTTCCCCCCACAGACCACCCACTCAAACTTAATTCTATTGAATTAAGTTACATTTGGCTATTCAAAGCATTTCTTCCTCCCGGCTTAAACATCCACCGATAATCCCTTAATTGCCTCAGCTCACTTCTTTCCCCCCCCTCTTTGGACCCTACCTCCCCTCTATTTCCCCTTCCCTCAGCTATCCTTTACCCTCTACCTACAGTCTTTTACCTAACTCCGAGGAAGGTGGTAATGCCACCAAAAATTTAGTGAGTGTGAGTTTATAATCTTTTTCGTGTGTGTTCTGATACTGCCCATCCTAGGGTTTTTTATGTTATTGTATAAATAATTATATACAAGGGCTGTACCAAAAGTAAGGTTCCCATATTTTTTACAAATACAAAACTTTGTTTATCTATATTAAAATTCACATTGTTGAAAAGCTTACACTTTTGATTATTTTTCAATTTAGTCTCAATTTTTTTCGACGCCCTTTCAAAGACAGTGGTCCAGCTTTTCTATCCCTAAGTTGAAGAAGTCTCCCACCAACCCGTTGAGAAAGACTGCAACCTCTGCTCGGACTTCATCGTCGCTCTTGAAGAGTTTGCCTCCTAAGAGTTTTGTTTCAGGGATATAATGAAATATCCACGCTTCATCTCCGGTGACGATAGAGACCAACAACTCCTCCCCCACCCTAAAATTGTTGAAGAAATTTGTGAACACAGTCAAGGCGTTGCGGCATGTGTCCGTCAGTCAGCATATGGGGGATCCAGCAAGCACACATCTTGAAATAACCTAACGTTTCTGTTAAAGTTCTTCCAATTGTGCCGAGGGAAGCTTCAGGAATGCGTTCAACAAGTTCACGGACAGTGACCCTCCGATCTTTGAGCAGCTCACTGTTAATCTTCTGGACAATCCAAAACTGGCGGTCTTCCACTCCGTTCTTCATCGTGAACTTCCGTGCGACCCTTGGCAAAAGCCCTGCAACACTTGCGGAGGAGCTGAAAGGACAAGCACTCTTCACCATAAAGTTCAGTCAGTTGCTGATGAATCTCCAACGGCGGTAACTTCCTTGCAAGGAGAAATCGGATTACTGCTCGATCCTCACAGTTGGCGGGAACGGGGATCATCACTTTCATTGTTGACGGTTGCTAAGCCAATAATGAGCGACACAGTGAATCGTGGACTGGCGGACTCGAGAGTAGGGGAACCACTGTGCACGGCTATGTTGTGGAATTTAGCCTAGCACCTTCGCTCAACATTGTATCTCATTGGGAACCTTACTTTTGGTACAACCCTTGTAATAATATGACAAAAGATCCCTATCTCTGCCAGTCAATTAAGGATTGTTATTATTTCTTTCAGGTTGGTGGTTCTGAAGACACCTGCGAAAGTGGTGTTGAAGGTGGACGTTTTGACAATAAGGCTTTTCGGGCATGTTACTTCAATCAGCTGAGACAGTCGGACACATGAGATTCTCTGCATGAAAGTGCACTGACATTAAAGGATCTTGTGAAGCTTACCTGCAGGGGATGTAGAATGGCATAGAGGAAGTTAGATGACTTTCTCATTATTTTTGCATCTTTTGGAGAGTGAAGGGAGAACTTAAAGCTGTTTTAGCATTTTTTGGCCTGACTGACTCTCCTCAGGTGAGTCACTCAAGTGTTTACTTTGGGTCAAAAACTGTTTCCTGGCAAATGGAGCTTGTGTGCCACTTAAGACTCTCTTTGAAAATTGGAATTGTTACTCTACTGTTGTTTGTTATCCTATGGCCATGCTCAATAAGTAAGGTAATATGGTAATAAATGCATTTGTTTACTTTTCGATCAGAAAATAATACTACAGAGATTACCCCTTTTCAATTGTCCAGTAGTAAAACTATTTAAATTGATTTGTCCCGTGTTCTGTTAAAACCTCGATTAAGGGGATGAACATACTAGAAAATGGGCATAGCAAAGTATGCTAGCAGTGCGTGGCCTTAAATATATAGCATACAAATATAAAGAATGTTTGTTCAAGAAAATAAGTGGTGCCACTCAATTTGTTTGGAGGCTTTTTTGAATCATAGTACAAATTACAAAGCCTATCTCTTGATGTGCCATCGCCAGGAGACATCCAAGGATGAGGAAAGATTGACTTGTTGTGGACCATCCACAAATTTCAAAACATGTTGCTGCTGTGTGGCAAGATGTCGTGAAATACACTGGCAGATAATTATATGAAATAATGAAGAAAATCTATTAGTACCTTAATTATTATTTCATATAATTATATGCAAAAACTGTTTACCTCTACATATTCCGAGTTCGTTCATATGCTGACACTGTTGTCCTTAGGAAGCATAGAAAGTGTTCAGAAGCTTTTAACTACTCCCCTTTATTAATTTAAAATGTTTATTAATCAGCCCCTGATACTCCTTGTATTTTAAAGTATCCTGATGAAATGCATCTGTAGAAATTCTTTTCATGTTATCAACTGGGCGAATGGCACCATTCATAAGGAAATGGAAGATTTAGAGATGGAGTCATTCACTAGGTTGACACTCTAGAAGAATTTTGCTTGCTATCCACTGGTAAAATCTCAAATCTTAAGTCTGAATTGCATCTTTTTACGAAGCAATTTGGGTCACATCGTCCAATCATGTTCTACCTCATAGTAATAATGTTGATCTACCATGGTTTTTGTTCTTTAAAAGAAGCTTTTCAGAATGAAATCTAATTCCCTTAACCTTTCAAATGTAGATTGACTGTTGAGGAGTGTGATCTGATGAAGTGGTTACATGTGTTTGTCCTAAATGTCTTCATTTTTCATCATTTAAGCTAATTTGTTGAATTTTACTCTGTATTCACAATTATGATACCCAATTGAATCAGTCCCTCACTGGTTGTGAACTAAAGTTGCCTATTTGAATGATAATGTACTTATTATTTTACCTAATAGTTGTTTGGGTTTTGATATGTGTAAGAAAATAGAGGCATGATATTTGGATGAGCTAGTGCAAGAAAACCAGAACTGGTTACCATAGTCTCTAAAATTGAGTGGCTAGCCTAAGGTCATGATATGGAAGTTAGAGGATGGAAATGCTATTCTATATCCTTATAGTAAGGTTTCATGTGTAAAAAAGTTTTCCATATGGAATCTGTGAAACAAGAGGGTGTAGGTTTTCTGTTGTTTGGTTGACCATTAGTTAGATTTTGTATCAGCCTATTCCTTCCCTCACCAATCCTCTAAAACATAACCCCCTCTCCCTTTCCAATCACAATCCATTCTCTCCTCATTTCATGATTCCATCTCATAACAACTTATTCATTCACAAAAAGACAAATTCTTTGCTGTGGAGTTGCTACTTTGGAACCGGCTCGGAAGGGTGGCGAGGATTTGAATTTGGTTCCCAAAGCCAAAATGGTCTACAATGAGGCCAAAAACTGAAAAGAGATGCATATACCGTATTTATCTGAATGTAGTCCCTCCCTTTTTTTTCCAAAAATGTCCATGGTAAAAGTAAAGGGGACTATATTCAAATGCATTTTTAAAATTTTTTCCCAAAACTGAGGCCTCAAAATTAAGGAGGGACTATATACAGAAAATACGGTATTACTTTCCGATTGCATGGCTTTCACATTTCTTTTTTTTTTTTGAGAGTTGCTCGCTAACTTGCGCATTTAAGGGTTCGTCAGTTTGTCGCTCTCGCCAACGTTGTAACATTTCCATGGTCTTTCCGCTCTCTAATGAGCTGACTATTTGCCTGCCGCAGTCCACGGCACGGCGACGCTCTTTCAACTTACCATCGGTCTCTATGGGCGTCTTCAAATGAGTTGAATCGTGCCGTTGACGGCACAGCGCCCATTTGACCCAGCGATGTGCCTTTCTACAGCGTGAAATACGGACAATGCTACATTGAGTCCGCTTTCAGACGAAACACCTTTTCGTCGGCAGCCATTCACGTGAAATTCAGGCGGCTTTCAGACAAGATGACCAGAGACGACTCTCTGCAACGCAGTGTGCCGTGCCGTGAAATTGTTTCGTCTGAAAGTGATCTTACGATTGAATCATGTACATATACAGTAATTCTTCGACATATGAGCAAGATCCGTTCCAAGAGTTTGTTCGTAAGTTGAGAAACCTACGCAAGGCATCGAAAGGTAGTGTTATCCTGCAGAATGCAACACTGCATTGCAATTTTGCGTTAACTCACGACCGCCCAGTTTATCCATGGTGTCGCTGTACCGGCATGTTGAGGGAGTTTCCCTATTGATTCTGATGCAGTATGTAAACTGTGCTCCAAGCATATTCCGTGCGGCCCTTCAAAATCAACATCGGCCACTACTGTTTTCAGTGAACGCCTGTTCATGGCAATATTTCTGCCAAAAAAAGAATAGATTAGACCCAGATTGGGTAAAAATGTTGAATTTTTAAAATCAAAACCTGGGGAAAGAATCAGTGGCTGCCTGATTTAATGTGACATATTGGTCGATCATGCTTTCTTTAGCATGCTGTTTGAACTTTTTTGCTTGGCAAATAAAATTATGGAGACGATCCTAGTTTTTTTAAGAGTGATTTCCTGTTAATTTACATTGTAGTGAAATTACTTTCATTCACTTCTCGTGGTTGTTTATTTAAATTTGCCATTAATTCAGATACTAAGAGTTCATCCGTGGAACTGGGTTTCGAGAACCGATGGGGGAGAACTGGACCGGTACTGAGAACCGAAAAAATTTAAGAACCGACTCATCCTTAGTAAAAATTACAAAAAGTCACCACGGATAGTTTATCCATACTTTACCATTTGTACTTCCCCTCTACATAGATTATATCCATTGAATAAGCAAATCTTGAAAGAAATAAGAAGTACATATCATGGACAATACACAATGGGGGTGGTATTCGGAGCATAAGGACACCTTTGTAAGGTATACATTGTACTTGAGTTTACTACTGTCGTTTTCTCTCAATATTGTTCCCCTTTATAGCTCACAATATCCAGAGGAAAGTTATTGGTGGAATGAAATTTAGAGTACAAGCAAATTTATTTACAACATGAACCACTGTGAGTTATAATTAATGACATAGCAGACAATATTTTTGCTTAATCTTTATAAAGGTGAACAATACTTAACACCTCTTCAAGATGACTTATTATTTTTACTATAGAGCGTTCCACATTTAGTTGACAGTATGGGCTCTTATGGAGAATCGTTTCCCATGTTAATCTCCATAAAGCCAGGAGCGCGGTGTTGTCAATAACAGCACGAAAATTAATGTTGCGCTACACACTGATTGAAAATTGCATTGTAATGTAGAAAGAGATGCTGCATTCATTGATGCTAATAGTTTTTTGATAAAAATTATAACAAAAGCTATAAAAAACATTTCCTTAAATTTCCGTCAGAAACGTGTATTTTTTTACTTTATCTTCTTCTCGCAATTTCTGCCTGACCGTTGTCCGTAGTGAATTGAATCTTCTGCAGAAAATTCTTCACACTATTTTCTCTTTGAAGGTCTTCACCAATTGTACAAATATTGAGTTAAAATGTTGTTATGCCGACGTAACACCCTTAAAGACAAGAAAATTTTGATTTTTGCAAGGTAAAAAGTAGTCGCTTACTAAATTACGTTTCTTACGTGGCAGGTCCCTACATGCTGCGTATCAAATGTGAAGAAAACTACAAAGTTATTTTTGGTGAAAAAACCATTAACTTACATCAACTCTGAAGCGAGTTTCAAGGTTTTGATCGTAAGAAAAAATATTACGGCCCCGCTGGGCCGGGCTTCTTGCTTTTTCTTGCGCGCAGAGGGAAAATTCTCGGGCGGAAAAGGAGTTTTTTGTCAATACATACTATGAATTGTATTTATCTATTCGTTTGATATCCTAAACAGAGAATACTCATACGTCGTAACAGCAGTGTTTATATCTGAATACATTGATACGCCAAAGTAAGCAAGCGGCTTGGAAATAAGACGCTTTCGCCTTGGGTGTTTCGGTCCCATCGCGGAAACCAAGAAAGAGAATATCTCATAATCTGTGCGAAACACTACCCCATCCAGTGCACGCCTTTTACAAAAGGGGGGCTTGGGTTTTTTCTGAGTTCCTTTCATAGGGTACCATAAAACCTGCACCAGAATCGACCCTAGCCGAAGGGGCCGTGGGAAGAATTTACGAAGGCGCTCAGTTTGTCATTGCATTTTTTTGGAGTGAACAAGTGTTGTGTGGTCTGCTGAATTTGAGAATTGTGAAGTGTGTTTTACACTTATCTCTGCTGTAGCACGCCCAATTAATATGTCCGTTACGAAGAAGAGGAGAAAAGGTGAGAAGCTCATAAGCCACGGAAAAACAGTTGGTGCTCTAAGTCTTCTCGTACTTAAGGAAATCTCTCAGCATTAGTGAGGCCTGCCGAGAAGCTTCGAAGGCTACTGGGTGCTAGGAGTCCTCTCTTAACAGAGTGAGAAAGGAAAGCTCCCGTGGTCTATTGGTAACTCATTCAAAAACTAAAGAAATTAGACAGCCTTACAAAAATTCAAAGGCAGTGATTTTCGACGATTTTGTGAGATCGGGAATTAGAAGGAAGGTACATGAATACTTCGTGAAAAATATTCTTCCGACTTTAAAATCCATCTTAAACTTGGTAGATATGGACAGTATTCTCCCAGAATACAAAAGGACAACACTATATCGTCTTCTTTTGGACATAGGCTTCGTGTAAAAACGCAGAGGGAAAAGATTCATCCTTATCGAAAGGGATGATATTATTCGTTGGTGGCACAATTTATTATTTAAGACAGCTAAAAAAATATCGTCGCGAACACGGGACGAATGTATTCACAGGCGAAAGTTGGATTAATGTTGGACAAATAGTGAACATTAGTTTGCGAAACAAACAATTAGAAAATCCGCGTCAAGCTTTCCTTGCTGGACTAAATACTGGGCTTGGCCCCCACTTCCCGAGGAGGACGATTCGCAATTTACACGCGAGAACGGAAAATGGGTTCATAAAAGGAGCATCGCATGTGTTTCTGTACAAAAAGAACTCAATGGATGATCGTGAAGAAGTGGGTGGCGAGTGTTACGAGAGATGGTTTGAGCACTCACTTCTTGCAAACTCACCCGAAGGATCAATTATAGTGGTAGGTAATGCCTCTTATTACTCAAGGAAATTGGAATCCTTGCCTACTACAAGGTGGATGAAAGAGAACATTAAGGAAATTAGCTTTGAAGATGTCAGCTTGAAAAGAGATCTTTAATAAATAAAGTATGGGTAATTTTTGAAAAATTAAAGATTTATGATGTCTTATACAACATCGCCTTTCATGTAATACTAGTCAGAGCCCAAAAATATTGCATAATATGGAAGGAATAGAAATTTTGTCTCATTCAGGAGTGGCGATAATTTTTATTATCCTTCAATTTATTGTTATTTTTTATATTACAGATTATTCATTATTCAGCTTGTGCATTGAATAAGTACATACATAAAATAACAAAAGACTTTTCCTTTTATATTGCAGCAAAGGTATTGTAATTTACGATAAAAAATTCCTTAATTTACGCCGTCTTTCGTGCGATCCCTAACTCCTTTTTGAACTAAACCATTTTGGCACTCTATTATGTGTGGTTGCATCAGTGGCGGTTTGCCCATAAGGACTCTCGGACGCCGCCCCTCCCAAATATTTGAAAAAGTAAAAAAAATAAATATCCATTAATTTATAATTATGCATCTGATTAATCAAAGCGTTTTTTCAGTCCCATACATCGAAAGTGTTGGAAAAACACGAAAAGAAATAGCGCGAGAAGTTCGTATTTGTAGCCGTGGGGCGCTGGCCAGAACGTCCCAATCCATCCCCATGCAGTTATATGGAGAGTGGTAGTGGTGGGGGCCGCTGGTGCTATGACGCGTCTAACGTTGTGTCTTATGGAAGTCTTGGGACGTCGTCCGAAAATGCGCAGAGCGACGAGTGAGTTGACATCGCTGCGCAGGCCGGCGGGCGTATAATCTGGCGTCTACTTGGTGCTGCCACAGAAAAGGGACCTACGGAATCAGAATGGTCACTGTACTGGGTGTAGTTATACGATTTTAATTTTTAATTACTGGTAGGTATTGCTACAGTAAATAAATTATCCCATTATGCTTGCATTTTTTGGTGTTTGAATTCTGGAACACATAAAATCCAACCAGTTAAAGGCTGTATTGACGAAGGAAAACTATTCTCGAGTATTTGACACAGTTCTGTTATGATTACCTAAGAATTTCAAGAACCTTGGGGAAACTAATATTATAATATTTAGGCCTTAACAATGTATTCATACCTTCCCGATGATTAGAAATGCGGTACCTATTTTTCAGAAAAATTTATCAAAAGACCTGCAGTATTAGGAAAAACAGTTAACATTCCCCACTGATTTATAATTTAAGAAATAGTTGCGTGCGTGATAGGGTGAAGGATTAAGTATGATTTAAATCGTTAAGCGCGACTTTAAATAGAGTCATTCAATTAATGTCATGAAGTTCCGCGTACAATGCACCTTTTGTGTGTAGGTTCATCATTTTTCTAGCCGTCCTTGTTGTATTAGTTCATGTTCACCTAATTCCTCAGCGGCAGAGCGGTAGCTGTCTGACGGAAAATGCCCACTTGGGTCTGATTTAAGTGGCCTCGAAGAGTTCATATCAGTGCGGAAATCCTTACAGCTCCTATCTGTGGCTCAGTCGAGTCGTCTTCTTTTACGATCTAGAACTTATTTTCTATTATATCATGGCAATGATTTCGAAGACACGGTTATTCCAAATGCGATCCGTTGGCGTCTCGTGTGTTTACCACATATGAATCTTAGACTCAAGGAGATGGTCCGTGACGTCCTTTGTTTGCTTGAATGGCTTTGCTGACCTTAAATTCGTCCCTCAGCTGAATCAGCATTAGTGGACCACGACTTCTATCTGCCTTGAGTCGTCCTTATAGTAACGGCAAGACTCTCGGAAAGAACGGAGTGAAATGAGTTCAGACATCATTTTCGAGGAGTTAATTGTGCGTAATTGCCGATTAAGAAGTTTCTTAGTGCTGTGTGTATATTCAAGAAGACAATTTTGAATTAATCAACAGTGCTCGTTTTTTTTTAAGGGAAATATAGGGAAAAATTTTCCCAATTCTGTGTCCAGGCACCTTGTTCTTTTTGGTCGTATTTTTCGTCGGCCTATTTTGTGTCGTCCCTTGTTTATTTATAGACTAGTGTCCTTGCCATGTGTTCAATCAGAAAGAAATTGTTGTCCAGCGCTGATTTCAACGAACGTGTAATTGGGAACGTGTAATCACCTTGCTGGACAAAATGAAAAAGGATGGACTTTTGCAATATAACTAAAGGCCTGTGAGTATTTCATATTTTGTTAAAAATGTGTAAGAAATGTTTAATTGTTGATTTTAAATCATACTGTATTCAAGAAGCAACGCGAACACCGCCATCAAAGTTTACATCTGCAATAGCAAAGCGCGCGCATTCTAGTAGTGTTTGTTGCCGAGTGGAAGTCAGTGACACTCTCCTCCCTCCTCAGGTGTTAAAAGTGTCATTGCTACCTAAATCATTGCAAATGTTGTATAGATTTGACAAATAACGCATTATGATTGCAAAACGAACAACAGAAGTGTATTTCGGGCATATCCGCACGAAGAATGTAGACGCTAAAACCTAAAGTTACGTATTTTCGTTTGTATTTGCAAAATATCGCAGCAAATATATTTTTATTCTTCAAGATCATTGATCAGTATCATCGAGAGTCCGGACTAAGCCGATCCGTATGACCGAGAGTCTACTGCATTTAGTATTTATTAATCAAGCTTTATTAGGAAAACTAGGTATTTTTGTTGAAAAAAACGGAACGTATGGCATCACAGAATTTAATTCCTAGATTGCCGTAAAAACTTAATAAAATACACGAAATATTAAAAAATTATGACCCCCCGGTGGAGTGCGCCCCCCCTAGCATTTGACTCACGAGCCGCCACTGGGTTGCATACGCTGTTAGGATGCCTGCCGGCGGAGCGGAAGCTTGGCAACACTGTTATCCATAAGGCCCGTACTGTCAACTAAATGTGGAACGCTCTATAGACGTGAATTATCTTCCATCAGGGTTAGCTTACAATTGACTGATATAAAAGAAACAATTTCATGATTCTAAGGTCACTTTTTTTTCCTAATGGTCATGGTTGAGTAAAAAAATTCTGCCCTCCTGAAATGGGGTATTTCAACAGTTTTTTAACTGTTGGTTGTGTTTAAAATAAATAGGATCCATATTGTTCTGTTTTTCAATCTGTAGCCTTCGTCTCAATCTATTCACAATGAAGATTTTACGGGCCTTTAGATAAGTTGAAGATGTCATGAGCTCATGCCAAGCAGCCACCTTTTCTCACCTACTCCTTGTCTTTGTGCATGGGCCTCTTGTGGTTCGATGCTGCCACTACTCTGTTGAATGAGTGCTTCACTCAGAGAAAGGTTCTCCCTGCACAAGTAAATGAATAGGAACTGTAATAATGTAACCAACTCATGAAAAGTGGGTGACAAATTTTCCATTTTTTACTTTAAAATTATGAGAGAAGGCTGACAGAGGAAGAAATTATTGCCCTAAATTATCTTATCCTTCCATTTACCAAAGACTTCTATTGAATTGCAATTTTGGGTATCAGTGACAGACCTCTTGGTAAAATCAATTCATCCCTTCATTTCAAATTTAAAAAAAATTCAATTTCTCTTTAAAGTTTCCTTAAATAGATTTCAGGTAACTACAGTGGATGGCTTTTTAACTTTATGGTCTTTTGTAACTTTCAAAATCAAACCAAACAAAGAAAACGCAAAGGCATCTTAATGTTATCCTCTACTAGGGATGATATGTACATTTTTTTACCGAAAGAATTGTTTGTTTTGCAGTTATGTGCTGAGAAACATGGAAATTCCAATATTTGCTGGGGAGAGACTAAATTGGAAGAAAAACGGTTAGCTCTTAAGTAGGGATGAGTCGATTCCAATTCCTTCAAATCGATCCCCGATTCCATCGATTCTTACTCCTTGTAGCAGGTGGGATTTTGATTTATCTGTAGCATTGCTGTCATTAAAATTTAAGAATAGAATGGAATAAAATAACTAGGGATGGACGGATCCAGGATTTTTGGAGCCAGATCTTTCGAATCGGATATTTTCGAATCCAAATGCATTTTCAAATTCCTGCCATTAAACAAAGTCATTATTCAAGTTTATTCTGGGTACATACAATCAATGGAATGCTTTTTAGATTTTCATACACATTTTTATATTTTTATAAATTAAAAATTATTTTATGGGCTTTCAAGTTGTTTTTTTTTTTTAAACATCTTTACATACTCAGGGCCTAAACTGTTACGCTTGGGTTTGGAAATGAAAATAGGAAAAATCTTAGGATGAACCACTGACCAGTGGCTAAGCTGCACTTGTTTCTTTGAAAATTGTGCTGTTTGGACAATGTTGCATATCAGTAAAGTCTAATTGTAGATAGAAAACTGAGTGGCAATCAATTAGAGCTGAAAAATAAACTGAAATATCGTCAGGAATGCGTCTCGTTTGGTCTAATTCTTTTTTAAATCTCGTGCATGTCATCTAATTGTCGAAGCTATCAAGATATCTTCGGGCCCAGAAAGTCACTCTTCTAGCATTTGTCGTCTAGAAATGGAGAATTGAAGCAGGAAGGCCAAAAAAGGTCTGTTGGTGACACGAGGTAGGGATGAAGCACGCTTCAATTGTTTTTGTGTGATTTGTTATTTTCCTTGATTTATGGTCCGTGTGATTTCGGAAACGAAAAAAAAAAAACAACAGAGGCACGGGCTGATGGATGGCCGAGGGTGGTTTTTTGAAATCTGCGATGTAGTTACTTTTGACATCGTTATTATCCTACGGCGCTGAGATTCCCCCTATGATTGTTCAATCTCTTGTAAAGAGTCACACTATGTGCCAGTCGTATTTTGCCTTTTTTATTTTCTGGCTGAAAATCCTGACCTGAAATTCTACTCGTAACCTCTGCGAGAGCTTTCAAACAAAACGGTTCATGAGAAGGACAAGAATCGCATGCGACGGCACATTCGAAGAGAGAATCGGAACTCTTTCCACCCTGATGGGGCGTTGCATTCACTGAAGCTATTATTTAAAATTTCGAATCCAGATCCGATGTCTTCTGCGACTTTGGATCCGATGTATCCGATGAAGGGCAATATCCGCGGATATTTGGATCCGAGGTATCGGATCCGACCATCCCTAAAAATAATAATAGCCGCGGTGGCTACATTCTCGTTTGGCCGCGGTGGCTGAACAATAATGTAGCGTTCATTGCGTCCATACATACCAGAGCAGCCTGGCGGGTGCGCGGTGGCAGCGGAACGTAACCTGTCGAGTCCTCCTGAGGCCGTGGCGGCTTATGCCAAGCAAGTATCAACTTTCTCAAGGGTTGCATTGATGAAACTGGGCTATACAAACGCGAATGTGTCTAAATTTTTTATTATTGATGCAGACGCGTGTTAGTCTAGAAAAGTTACATACAGAGCAACCTCGATATAACGACACCCCACGGTGCACTAATAAACACTCGCTATAGCGAATTGTTGCTTTACCGGAGGTGGAGCAAATAATAGCCAATATACCTGTTGCGAACAGATATACAGGAACAGGAGTGGTGCGGCGACAGATAAACGTAAGCATAAATCCAGATGAAAGGCGATGTTTTTTTGCATCACTAAATTTCCTTACACAAATAACGACTAACTATTCAAACAATTTATAAGCGCCGCACTGAATAAAAATCATGCAAAGCATTGTTTTGTCAATCATTATATTTATCGAACGACAGTTTACCACATAAATTTGAGACTGAGCACTCCATTAACTTCATTTTTAACAGATCGCTAGCAGTTACAGAGGTTAAGGAGTCTTGATGAAAGTTTTCCGGCGGTGAAACCCTCGCTATGGCGAGAGCCAACGCCAAAAGGGTCTCGTAAAAACGAATTTTTTAACACGCTTATTATAGGGTCAATTGACGGTGCATCGGCTATCTCTCGTTATAGCGGGGGTGTCGCTATAGCCCGTACTCGCTTTAACGAGGTTCCACTGTATATAAAAGAACCCGCTCTCAGCACGTATTTATAAGAAACTTTTTTTCACCGGAAAACTAGCTCTCTGCACGTTTATATTATTATCAGACTTCAAATATCATTCGAAAATAAAAAAATATATTACGATCTATTATACTTTAAAATTTGTGGTCCAGATGAATTCTCCGAATGTGATTCATAATTGCAATAATTTGATTTGCCGTGACCAGCGGTTAATAAAAGAACGGAAAACGCATGCATTGCTTCCTGATCCCGTGGTTTCCAATTTTCTTTCTCTGAAAGTTGCTCATGAACACGCACCATTTCAGGGTTTGTCGGTTTGTTGCTCTTGCCGACATTTTCATGTTTCCGAGGCCTCTTAGGCATGTTCGTCGCAGCACCCGCGTGCCGGGCGTATCCTCCGCGCAGGCAAGGCTGACACCGCGGCCGCTTAGGTGTGTGGCAGCCTTTATGCCCCAAACTTATAGTCTATGCTCAAAACATTTATCTTCCTGGAATCGATGGAATCGGAATCGACTTTAGGCGATCGATTCTCGATTCCGTGCCAGAGAATCTGTGGAATCGAGAATCAACATTGGGAATCGACTCATCCCTACTCTTAAGTGCAACTAATAGCACTATGAATCACTATCAACCAGTAGGCATACCCATTAATCTCAAGGAATTTCCTTAATACTGGTAGAATGTATACCAGTTATATTCAGTGTTGTTCATTATGAAATAGCTTTCAATGATAGGTGGCTATAAATGTTCTGTCAAGGATATGTACTGATAAAATAACAGTCTGAAATTAGAATAATTATACTGAGATTGATCATCTCCAGAAGAACAAAGAAAAACATCCAATTTACAACAAGTGAAATTCTTTATAAATAATCCATTCACATTTACAAAGTTGAGAACAGTTTCAACCCTGAGGCTAGAAGCTCTCATAGATCAAAAACCCACCCTGTTCAACAAATAGATCTGGCATGACAGCATGAGCATCCATCATACATTTCTAGATATTTTGGCTCATACACAGCCATTAAATCCAATAACTTAGCCTGCTTACGGTCAGACCCTCCCATTTCCAAGATTAAAAATCACTTGTTTCATGTAACAAGCATTATTAATTATTTCTCGATAAATATTCTCCGAGTAATACATTTTGTAAATGAAATATAAGAATAATCAAAATTTTTAGTTGTAAACTCAAACAAAAATACCTTGGACTTCAAACTTAATGCTGGAGGTTAAGGAGAATTTTGAACCATGGTACAAAAGCACAGGAAATTACTTCTTTGAGACTCAATAACTATGGAATGGCATGGCTCTCCGTAGCCACATGCATACTTTTTCCTGAGCACCGTTCAAATAAAATAATGGATCATTTCAAGAATTTTGAGCACATACCTTTAGAATAAAGGAGAGGTGCAAGAATGTACCATTTAGTCACCAAAGAACATTCAGTATTACTCACATATTTAAGTTATTTAGGGTTATGTGAAATTTTGTCTGACTTCAGAGTGGCAATATCTTTGGCACTTGTTTGCTCCACTGCAAATGTATCCTTATGCCCTCCTCTCACTAAAAACAGATCACAGGTACAGTGGCATGCAAAGAAATAAACATTCACACAGCATGTACCAGGCTGTGGGTTGGCCTTTGTCCTAACCAAGTGATCATCGACTGCTTATCATCATTAACAAATAACTACATTTATGATATAAATTGAATACTCCATAAAATCTTCCCTCCATTGGCTTTCAGTTAAAAACCATAATAACATAAACAATAATAATAACATGAGTGACTCATTGATGACAGCTGCAGTTCACTTTCCACCTCCAGAAAGTAATACTATTTTTCCAGAAAAGTGATTGTCTGCAATCGCCTTCAGATTCCAGAAACATCTGCCGTGAGAGGGTACCCATATGAAATCTCATTGGCTGGAAGTCTGGGGAGGAGGGGCAGCAATGGCTGTGCCCAGCTGCAGGCCACCCAGCATTCCCTCTAGGGCTTCCACCTGGCACGGTTCCTCATACCTGAAAATACCATAGGGAAGTCTCAGTCAGATTATATCATTTAACACTACAAGTGATTTCATCCCTGAATTCATCCACGCCAGCTTCACAAACATAAGATGAGTATAATGAAGGGACTATTAAATTGCCCAATCCAATAAAATAAACACCCCTAAGAAGGCCAAGAAATGAGTACTTGGGGCAGTAAATGAAGAAACAAAAGGAACTAGCTTAGGCAAGGGGGAAAACAAAGGACCGCACTATAGGAATCTTAAGATTCCTGTATCATGAATCAATGAGCATTACAGTCAAGAGAGGATGATAGGTAGAAATGCTTTCAGCATCAGTACGTATATATTTAGTTTCTCATACAAATTAAGATCTGTTTCCATGAAGTGAAATAAAAGGACATAGGTGGAACTACACCCAATCCTCAATTTAAAAGCCTTAACTTGTACCTTGAAACACTGTTTTGTAAAAAAATGCAATTTAAGGCATCAGACTGATTTAACGTAAGTTCAGTTTACTCCTGAGATATTGCTCACACTGAAGAAATTTAGTAACTTCTACTTAGAAAAGAATATGATGTGGTTAACATTGATTTACAAATTATAAAAACGTTATTATTCATTCTTTTTTATCCATTTGCTTTCACTTCCGAGGCTCATATGAATAAATAATAATGAAAAGTAGATTCCATAAAGTCATGCCACAAGCAACTAATTATAAATAAAAAATAACACACATTCTATTACACATTAATGACAAAAGACTAAATATAACTGTCAGAAACTTTTTTTGTGGTTTCTCTTAATCACCTCTGAAAATTTTAATTTTAATTATAATTTTCAGAGATGTTTAAGAGAAACCACAGAGTATTAAACTGATATAAAGTCTCAAAAAATAAATAGTCTATTTATTCTTCAGTATTTTCTAATTTATACTTAATGTAAAAAGGGCCTTCCAAGCAGTGGCAACGTTATATTATGTACGAAAAAACACACCCCGAATTTGCCGGACTGTAGTTTCCGTATTGGGACAATTTATTTCAATGAGTTTTTCTGACAGTTACTGAGTGAACATACATATAAATGTCCCACGAAAGATGGGCAAGTTGAGTGGTATATGCCTCTTGTCCTCTCCTGACTCGAACTGCTGTCCCCGCCACCCCCGAACACTCCACCCGCAAATCGCGGGCAGTGCCATGCCTTGTCTCTACGGCAAACCACGGCGGCGGGATTATTAAAGGCCAACAAAGGGGCTTCTCTGTTTTTTTAATAGCACACGTGATAGTTTCCACACACAACCTTTCTTCCACTGTTCCAGCAAAACATTTGATCGTGGATTATAGGATACCTAATTAGGATTCTTTGCGGTACAAAATTAACCCACATAACAGACAGCCTTTTCAGGAAATATGAATGGCAAGGAAACATAAAAATGAAGTTTTCAAACACTATCATTACTGAACTCTAGAACTGACTCATGTCAAATCACTGAGCTCATCAGTCTTAGATCATACCTTTCTTGTATCTGCCTTAATGCCCACTGAGCTAGCTTTCCAGCATCTTTTCTCTTTTGCGATGTAGTCTTTGGTGAAAGAGCTATATTTGAAGATGTCTGTGGAAAGAAAAATTAAAGCCATTAATCAAAGATATAAAATCAATTTTAACCTTAGCAATAACTGACATGTTATCCATCAGAAAAATATCAGATATATTTGTGGTGAAAGCTTAGGCTGATAGTTTTTGCACCTGATTACGTCCATTACAAAATTATAACATTCCCTTCACTCAGTAACTTCACTAAGTTAATATTTCACACAAATCAAAATGACACAAATTTTATGAAGAAAATTGGGGCAAGAACATGCACAGCAAATTCACAAATTGCAAACACATTTTTCTATGAAAGGTACTCGCAACAAAGACCGGGAGTGACAACACATTCCAATACTTCACAAATTTAATTTTCACTAGGTTGGCCAACACAATATAAAAGCTCTTCCCAAGAAAACATCGGGAGTGATGATGAACACACCGGCACGCCACTATTTTCATTGCAATACTCAATTAGTTTCCTAATCTTTGTTCTGCACCATCATCAAGCATTGTCATTCATTATTGGTCAACACCTTTGTTTCCATCTTCAACATTATCTGTTACAGTATGCACCAAATAACCTCTCATAGCCACTCTCTCTTCCCTTCCCTCAATAAATTGAACATGATAATAAAAAAATATAAAGTTTATCAAAAGTAATAGAAAAATTTCATTTATTACATATCTGATATTCACCCTGGAAAAAACGCTTCCACCAAATTCAAATACTTGTGAGTTATAGAAGGTGAAGTTGGCTTTTAAAAGCTCCAATGCTGGGTCGTGATGTAACGAAGCTGATCGTATCTTGCTTTTGAAATGGTATTTTAAACAATCTTGGCCATGTATTGTATAACTATAAGTTCAAGCAAGAGCTTCTATGAATATTTACATGAAAGAAGCTCATAGTGATGCAAAATAAGGTTATCCTTCTGCAAATGGTATACAACAACGTTAACACATTTTTATGTTTATTGCATAACACAAAGCATCAAACAAAAGAAATTTACCTTATCCCACCGCAATTAGCAACCTTATTATACAGTTAACCAAATAACTAAGAATTCTTAAGTTGATAAGCTTGGGAAAAAGAAGGGTTAAAAATACATGTGTTAAATTGGGTGTGTTGGCCAAGGGTATTTATAATTCAGGACGAACATCACAGTGTTATCATTTGTGCTACTACCTGTAATAATAAGAAGTAATTAACATTATATGGAGAAAGTAGGTTAAAAACTTACTATGCTAAAGTATCCTTGGAGAAATTCAGGAGAATTTACGCATTACCAATAATGAAACACTAGCTTATATAACCATGTTTTCCACCACTTGTACTTGGAAGTGGTGATTACTTGTAATCTCTGTTCAGCAACAGATATTGTGGTCGCGATTTACTCTGAATGAAGATGTAAATAAAGTTATTGTTCAAAGATACAGCCCAGGAGGGCAAGGATACATAATTAGGCAACTCAATTACAACATATGTAATCAATCAAAAATCTACTAATAATCATGGTAAGTGAATTTTTCCCATACGGCAATTAATTTAAATAGGAAGAATGGACAAAAGCAGTCCTTAAAGACTTAACTATTTCTATAGTTATGGTACTAACCAAAAAGAGGCCATACAGCGCTCGTATGTTGTTGGGATTGAGCTTAATTGCTTGACAATAGTGCGCTCTCGCAAGCTCCATATTTTCGTAACCACCCTGAAACATATAATACAACAAATGAATCACCACAGGTATCATTGTATTAAACAAATTTTCATTCATTGAAAGCATTTTTACACCACTATAATTACATCTTTGCTGAATTTGATGCTCGAACACAAGACAAACCTGAGTATAACGAATTTCTGCGTAGCGCTGGTGAACTAGATGATTGTGAGGATTTTGAAGGAGTAATTCTTCCATGCAAAAGGCGGCTCGAGGGAAGTCTGTTTCCATTAGGTATAGATCGGAAAGTTCTTGCCAAGCTTCTTGATCGCTCATAAATCTACAATTAACGAAATGAAAATAATCAATAAACATATTTTTCTCTGGAAATGACACAATGTTAAATAACAACGACGTAATGTTCACTCACTTCTTAAGGTACTCCGTCAGCTCCTTTATAGCTTCTGATATTCTCCCACGAGCTTTCAGTATTGCAACACGACGCTTTCTAGGGGCAGCATTCGTTTCATCTCTTCGAATGATATTATCCAGAATCTCTAATGCTTCATCATATCTGAAATCGTCGTCGTGATAAATTAAATTCATTCGAAAATATTGTGAAAAGTGACACAAGCATCATGAGCTGATAACCAGAAAGAAATGTAAAAAGTTGGGGTGGTGATATCAATTCTATGTACCTTTCCATTGCTTCCAATTTCATTGCTTGGAGTTTCCGGACTCTTAAGCTGCCAGAAAATTCTTTCTTAAGTGCCAAAAGGCACTGATCCGCAATGTCCATCCGATTCGTGTCCAAAGCAGCCAGGCAAACTTGTTCATATACCATTAGTTCTGCAATATGAGGGGAGAAAGAGGACATAAGCGTTACATCCTAATAGAGACATCCGCTCTTCTAATCAAGGAGCCATCGAGCAGCACCTACTCTCATCGCCAAGTTTATGAATTTTCTTCCGCAGAACATTTTCCCAGAGGTTAACCACCTCGCAGCTTTTACGATCGTTCAATTCTCGCCACGACCGAAACAGATCTCGAGCTTCTGCAATAATAAATTCCAGATTATGCAGAGAAAAAATAATGAATAAAACTCACACATAAATTAATTTCTGATGGCAGTCAGAAAAATGGTACTCTGGAATAAATAATCAAAAAGGGACAAGTTGTTTAGAGGAAGTTCTCTTTAAGGCAATGAGGAATTTACATTTACCTGGCCAACTCATTGATGTCTTAACACCCGCCATTGTGCTCCAATTTCTTCACTTTCATTGCCGGGATTAGTACATATTTTCTCCGGCAGCCATGGCACTGCATTCGAACTTGATGACGTAGCGTGGGTTTTCACTTTGGCTATTTTAAAACATTTAGGGACCAGATATCATCTCAAAGCCACGAATTAGATGAAAATTTTACACATAAATTTTCTCTAAGAACAAATATTCACAAAAAAATCCAATGCATCAAACTGTTACATTAATTTGAAAAAGGCGCCAACGTTGCCGAATGTAATCGACAGACGCCATTTTACTTTCAGTATGAAGTTTGTTTACAGATGTTCGTCATCGTTTTGTTTAGGATGGTGTTACTGAGTGAATTAATAATTTACGAATGCGTTTTAAACCTGACGTAATCTTGGAGTACATCCGCAAGAGTATTAGCAGCAAGTGATCGTGTCTAAAGTGGTGACCATGGTCTATAAGTTGTGAAATAACTTGCGTTGGACAGGTTTCGAGGTGTATGTGACTGAGAGGAAGCCGTAGTGTAAGCTTTTTCACTTCGACCGTTTAGGCTATAAGTAGTGTTCAATAACTTTCTCAAACTACCATAGATTGCGAAATTGTGTGTTACTTATGTCAACTTATCGTGTAAATCATAACTTGTTGATCTAGAGGCTCAATTTTGTGCCCATTGTTAGTGGCGGTGTTCATTTGTTCAGGAAATGGCGCCACGAATGGGAGTTACTGATCTCCTCGAGTAACGGTTTCAGGCATTGATGAAGTTTTATTCGTGCCCTTGTTTTTTCATGATTGCTCTAAATGTTTAATATTATTATTCTATCACAATATCATGGGTGGGTGGATGAAGTAAGCAATTTAAGGATGTTATTAATGTGTGTCAATTTCTTTACTTTCAGGTTTGTTGTTTTGATAATTTATCCCTAAAACGCCAATAAAATGTTTTACGCACATTTTGTGTTGGCCAAAAAGGGGCCCTTGGCCCGTATTTGGTTGGCAGCGCATTGGGATAAAAAATTAACCAAAGCTCATGTATTTGAAACCAACATAGAGAAGTCTGTTGATGGCATACTACAACCAAAGGTAAGATTAATCACTAAATGACGTATGCATTGAATCATGTTGCAGTTTATTGCATTCTAATGCAGATGTAAGGCTTAAGCTACAACTCTAACTAGACTTGGAGTTGCTTTTAGTGGAAATTGGAACCATGGAGTTATAGGAATGTGTTGTTAATCTGCCATGGTAACTTATTCAGTTTGATGTCATAGTTTTGTAAGTAATTCAATGATTTGTGGACATGTAAGTTTGTGATCAGCATTTTTAGAGCACAGACTCGATTTTCGTATATCCTAGATCTGAGGAGATGGTATTATGGACCTAATTCGATGGTCTAAGCTTTTCCTTAGCATGGCTTATTCATTCATTACCATTTCTTCCTGCAGGTTAAAATGGCCTTAAGAACTTCAGGCCACCTTCTATTGGGGGTTGTACGAATTTATTCTCGGAAAGCGAAATACCTCCTCGCGGATTGCAATGAAGCTTTCGTCAAGATTAAAATGGCATTTCGGCCGGGAATGGTTGATTTGCCCGAAGAAAATCGTGAGGCGGCAGTAACTGCTATTACTTTACCTGAGGTGTTCCATGATTTTGACACCGCCATGCCTGAATTGAAGTAAGTTATCTGAAGAAGTTCATATCCTATTAAAATGAAATATTTATATTTTGAATAAATAAATATGAATATTAATTGGTGTTAATTTCTTCGGAAGTTAGTGTATGATTCTAATATTTGCAAGTGGCTCATTGTTTGTTTGCTTTTTGCAGAGGCCCTTTGTTTCAAATGCTTAAAATTTAAGATTCATTTCTGCCATGACTTAATAATATACGTCGATAATTTTCCATTGATTAGATCCGGAGAAATGCTCTGGGTCTGATTTAATTAAGAATTTCCTATCAGTGGACTAAATATGTTACTAAAATTGTTGACATTCATTGAAAAACATATCTTTCATTTGTAGTGATGTCGACATTCAAGCACAGTTCACCATGAATCAGTCTAGGGCAGAAGAGATTACAATGAGAGAGGACTATGGTAACATTTCTCTTGTAACAAATGGTGATGAAGGATTTGGAGACATGGGCTTTGATACGGAGCCGCCTGAGCTTATGCGTGATGCAACACAAGTGGAAGCATCTCTTGAGCAGGTAAGCTGTTAAGAATGTGGCTTGGCCAAGTTGTTTAAGTTACGCATGCTTTGGAGCCAACAGAAGTTCAATGTAACCTAGGATTTCAAGCAGTGGATTGGGAATTGTTTGAGAGGAAAAAGGCTCCAGAATTAACAGGATAACCAAGCTCCAACCTTATCATGTGCTAGGAGAGCAATGAGTTGAAGTTTAGTGGCAATATCTGTTTGTTTGTTACTATTTTGCTTACACAGTTCTAGTTTGCAGGCTAAATGGTGTGTGTGTGTTGGATGGATTCTCAAATCATTGAATTGAAAGATCAAGGTTGTGAAGCATTTTGTATAAACAATCCCTTCAATTGTTTTCTGTATGTGAATGTAACTCTTGCTGATTGGACCAAATGTTAGGCTATATTTCCATAGTAGGCCTTCCAAGTCTCCACTTTTGGCTGTTATGAGCTTTATATATCTCCACTTATTGTGATAAGAATACAAGGCACATCAGAGTGATTAACTGTAATTTTGGGTTTCAAGAAATCCCTGTATGATTAGAGTTACTGTTTGAGTTAACTGTTACTTGTGGGATGACTGCATTGTCGTCATGGGGTAAGATTATATGAAGCTTAGAAATTAGCAATGGTCATTGTTTTTAATTTTATTCCCTTGTATGTGAAGGGAATGTTGTTTGGCATGAAGACTGACAGTAATGGTCCAAGTATTGACGGGTTAAATCCCATTGAGTTTTCCCTAAGCATGGGGTGTAATCTTGCAATTCTTAGTTTTGTGATGACTTGTTTTGATATGAAAACAATTGAAAAAGTAATCATTGCCTGGGAAATATATTTAGTTTTTCTGGCATCTAAGATGGTTATCTGTGATAAATGTAAATTATGGAAAAATATTGTTGTTATGGGTTTCTTCAGAGCTTCAGGTTACTGTTAATATTTGCGGTGATATTTTGTTACTAATTACATGCCAAGTTAAGTTTGGGAAGCCATCTAAATGCAGAGGAATTCATTGCTTTCACATGATTTCAATGGTAACTAGTGCTCAATATTTTTAATATCTTTACTTTATATTTTTTTTTTACTTCAAGCATACTTGGAAATATTGATTTTAAGTTGCCTATCAATCTAAACTTTTATTTATCTTCCTTAAACATTTTGTTCAGTTAGATATCTTATAGTTTGGTAATACGTGTCTCCTTGATTTGTAGGCGAATCTCTTGTTCAGTGAGAGTGTGGATATTGGCAGAGGCAAAGGAGGAGGAGCTGAGGGAGGGGATGTTGCCGGCCCATCCTCGGCTGTCACTGGGAATGCTGGGCCAAGTGGGAGTGTTGGCATCACACTCATCCCTCGTCCACAGCGCCCTGAAGTATCTGCCTCTTCCCTTGAAATTGATGCACCAATCCGAGATGATGGCTTTGGTGGAAATCTTGGGCAGGACATTATAGGTAATGAATACTTAGTATCACTCCTCAAATCATTTTGTAATTAGAGACCTTAATACTAGTCTACATGATAAGTGTATATTAATGAACTTGGTCACAAATTTGCTCTTTTTGCTTAAACTTCAGACAACTATTAAGGGAATGATTGTCTTGGTACTTGGAAGTACCTGGATAGTTGGATAAAGTACTTTGAAATTTGGATTGTCATTAGTTGCTTATCTCTGATGGAAATACCTTTAATATGTAATGCATGCACTTAAGATACAATCAATATTTAGAAGCAGTAGATAGGATAAAAAAATTGAAGGAAAGCAATTGTGGTTCAGGGCAGCTTAAAACTTAGACAAACCCACTTCTTTTTGTAAGACCAGTCAGGGAAAAACGTTAAGGTATTTATACATTATATTTATACGTACAAAGTTATGCATACATTTTTTCACGATTTTATTTTATACATAAAGTAACCTACGTGAATGATGAATAAGATGTAAATCTTTGGTCCCTTTGGCACCTTTTGTCAAGAGCAGGCTAATGTCAATGTTGGGCTTCTCTCAACCCTTCTTTTCCTACTGAGCAAATGATGTTCTAGAATGTTGGTCTAATCCTCCTAACACCTACCTTTTTTGATCAAGTTGCCAGGGATACATGACGTTATCTCACCAAGTGCTTCTCTATTTTTGCCACAGATGGAGGCCTCTTTGAGGGTGGGCTGTTTGATGACGCTCCAATGGGAGAAGTGCCTCCCGTGGAGACAAGTTCCATGAATGTGGGAGACGTGACGTTGGGTGATAAGGTTGGGGTGGACGGCATGGATGGTGGTTTGGATGGAGCCAAGGGGGTTGCGGGTCTGGCTGAAAAGGGTGCAGCATCAGCTCGTGACACGGATGATGAGGATGACATGGGAGGAGACCAGTTTGGTGGTCCTCCCTCTGTTGGAGGAGCAAGGTTGGCTATCTAGCTGTTTTTTTTTATTTTTCTTGGGCCCTTGAAAAACTTCAATTCCTGAAATTATCTTTGAATGTTCAGAAAAGGGATATTTCAGTAAATTACTTTTGATTTTTGTGTTTAAATTGTCATGTTGTACAAAAGTCAGAATTTGGCTTTCCTGTATCTTCTATTGCACTTTTTTCTGAGCAGAACATAAACAAGTACACTCGTGATAATTCAAATTCATCAGGACTCAAAAATCAACACTTAGCAGTATAAAATTAAGGATGTTCAACAATAGGGCCTCGAACTCTGCCCCCTGAGGTGAGAGTCGACTACGCTAAGCCCTACATCATCTGATCCATCGCGTGGCAGAATGTCGACATCCATTGCAATATTATTGTTTGAGCTTAGGCTGTTATCCTCCAGTAAATTCTATGGATTTTATTTTTTTCTAGGATTTCCGCCTGGAGGATGTCACAATTTCCTGCAGCTGCACTTAAATGAAATGTCTTTTCAGTGATAGGAATATCTAATAACCTCTTCAATAATTTTAATTTTTTTGTGATAATATTTTCCTCTTCTTTTTGGTTGTAAGACTCCTGTCCAGAAATTTCAGATCAATTCACAATGGAAACATTTCTTAGCACGTCCCTCTGCACTTAAATGAAATGTCTTTTTAGTGATAGGAATATCTAATAACCTCTTCAATAATTTTAATTTTTTTGTGATAATATTTTCCTCTTCTTTTTGGTTGTAAGACTCCTGTCCAGAAATTTCAGATCAATTCACAATGGAAACATTTCTTAGCACGTCCCTCACTGTATGATGCTCAGACACTTGCTAGGCACTCAACTGAAGCCCAACACACACTGTCTCGTAAATTAGTTGGGGCCCATGCTGTACTATCTGTGATTCTGAAGTGAAAAATAGCCAGCAACCTTGTACCACAGCACTCCATAGGAAAGCTAGATTAGTGCTTGTGTGAAGATATAATGTGAGAGTCATTCTAATCTCTGCTTGGAGAATTGGCTGCTACGAAGCCATTTTGCCTTCACTCAGGGCTTAAGCATAAAGTAAACTTATTTTCTGTGATTTTTTCAACCTCTTCTACCTAATCATAACTATCTGAGTATTTTCCCAACCTCTGTTGGTACATCCTATATAAAGTTCAAATGTGAGCAATTCAAGGGTATAAAACTTGATACATGGGTAATGGTTGCATTGTTTGGGCTAATAAATGAACTCCAGGCATAAATAATACCTGGTAAGCCCTTGCTTTTAATAAAGTCAGTAGTTTATTCAAAGATTGTTTACTTCGTCTCTTTCGACTGCAAGGTGTTTTTCCATAAACTGGCCTAAACCGGAGCTTCTTAATGTTTTTATTCCAGCAGTGATGGAGATTCCCGCCCTGGCAGCCCAGTGACTCAGGCAGCAGAGGTTGGGAAGACTCCTCCGAGTGCCACTCCCATGCGTGAAGATCCAACGCAGCTGGGAGGCGAAGGAGACGAGGTGACCACAGTGTCTGACCCATTGGTGCCATCATCTCAGCTGCCAATTGAGCCAGTGGACATGGGCCCTGATGGTCTTGCTGAGGAGTTGAAGGGAGAGGAGCAGAATGCAGCATCTGCTGCCCTTCCCATGGATCAGACGACCTTGCTCCACAATGAGGAGGAGACGTTTGCATTGGCACCTGTGGATGCATCCGCCCTCAAAGGTAGGCTATTACCGTATTTATCTGGATAAAGTCCCCCCTTTTTTTTCCAAAAATGCCCGTGGTAAAAGTAAAGGGGGACTATATTCAAACGCATTTCTTAAAATTTGCCCAAAGGTGAAGCCTCAAAATTAGGGGGGGGGGCTGCTATATTCGGAGATACACAGTATGCTTTGGTCAAGGGTGTATAAGGAAACAAGTTAGAACTGGCATCACCTTAAGGTCATGATAATTCTGACTATTGATGTCATCATTTGTATGAATTTTTTAAAAATCGAATTTTACTTCAAGCTAGGGATTGTATATCCAGCAAGTGTCACCTTGAGATGCCTTGGTGTTTCTTGTTTCTATTTAACCATAATACATCATGTTGTACCTGGAGTAATTTGATTCTTTCGTTGTTAGGTTTCACCAAGACCAAACGCAAGCGTAAACTTATCGTTGATGAGGTGAAAAATATCAGTGGAGAGGAGATGAAAGCGCAGCTCTCGGACACGAGTGATATAGTGACCACTTTGGACTTGGCTCCTCCCACCAAACGCCTCATGCACTGGAAGGAGACAGGTGGTGTGGAGAAGCTGTATGCACTTCCAGGAAGGCCAATCCCAGCACGTGCGCTCTTCAAGGTGAGATCTGCCATCCTATGTGGCCAGCTTTACTTTCTTGGTTCAAAGTATCAAATTTACTTGGAATTTTGTGATGCACTTTCCTTTTGGTTCCACTGATTTTACTCTTTTACTCACTTATTAAAAAACTAGGTGACTTCTCATTACTTGTAAAAAAGCTCACTTTCCTGTTGCGGTAGCTCCCCAATTTTTGATGAATTCAGCATGCAATATGAGTAGAGACATGTAAAATGCGGGGTTATTTTAGGAAGAAAGTGTTGTAGTTTTACCCAGAAATCATTACTATTTTAACGACGACAAGGTGGAAGTCATGATTGCAATTCTTGCAGTATTATTTCAGACTTTGACATGTGGTAGACTGGTAAATTTTAGTGAAAAACTTCCTCTACACACTTTATGCACATTTTTTAATTTTCAACAAAATAACATGAGTGAGGGTTAAATCACCAACGTCTGTTGCGTATGGTAATCCCTGTGGCCAGCAGCAAGCTCCGAACTGTGCCGCACATTCGGAATACCGATCTTATTTTGGGTTCGCTGGTGGTCGCAATTCTCCTTTTGGTATCATACCTTTTAGGTTTTGTGTTATATGCGGTGTAAATATCTCGAGGTAACTCGGTGATCCTTTTTTTATAATCCTACATATTCATAAAATTTTGACGAAAAACAGGGTCCGCCATTTTGTATCGTATTGGCCACAAATAATACAACTGAGTCGTGAAAGTTACCAAGAATTAACAATAATAAACTGCATAATAATACAGTGAGTCCTCGTTTAACGTTGTTGATTCGTTCCAGAAAAAGTCGACGTTAAGCGAAACAACGTTAAACGATGCAGTGTTTCCCATAAGAAACAATGTAAAAAATTTAAATTGGTTCCTAGCCATGTTCCTAACAATCCATTTCTTCGTGAAGAATCCAGAATTTCCCGGGCGAGAATCCAAGGAGGCCAATTATCGGAGCCGTAACTTTAAGCAGACTTCGTGACCAATCGGGAGACACCAGAATCGGGCCAAAATGAAAAAATCTGAATCTGACACTCGGAAGCACGAGGATGAAGGGCGAGTCAATTTTCGTGATGATATGAATTCTTTAACCCGGCGGAAATCGCGAGAAACATTCATTACCGATTATTCACTTCAGCATGATAACGATTCATTCGAAACGAAACGAATTTTCATAACGAAAAGGTTGGGAAGAAGGCATTATTAAATGAAATATAAAAACTAAAAAGAAAGTATTTTAATGGCGAAACATCGATATTTTCAGTAACAGAAGAAATTTTAATTGTAAAAACTCGACCTGTAAACCTAAAACTCGACCGATCTCTCCAGCAGTTGCACCTTCTTCAATTCTTTTAATAATACCAAGTTTTTGTTCTAATATCGCCGTTTTTTCTTCACGTCTGAAGAACCACCAGGATAGCCACTCTTCTTCGTTGACATTTTTTTCGGTTGGCATCAGAAAAATATACGGATAATGGGTAAATGAGGCGATAATTATTCGCTCATATGCATATTTAACATACGCTACCCACGCCAACCTTTTCTGTCGAACGAAAATTACCAATCGCATTAATATAGTAGTATTTACTATACATCAGATGCGCTTGCGTCCTATTTGCCATTCATTTTTTTTCGCCGCGCATAATTTGAACAACGTTATCGCGAAGCAATAACGACGTTAAATGATGAAGGGTTTCAATTTTTGGACAACGTTATCGTGAAACAACGTTAAACGGGACGACGTTAAACGAGGACACACTGTATTGTAAATTTTTATTCCATTGAATTGCTACAGAAGGTGTTGCATTAGTTTTAGCATGCTGAATTTCGAAAAAAATTCAATGAGGGCATTTTTTCCTAATTTTGTTCAACTTTAAGGACAAGTAATTCGTTTAAAAAATTTACTAATGAAAAACGGTTTGCATCAAAAAATGCACTAATGTATTGACAACGACTGTGCAAAGTTTAAATTTCCGCACTCAAAAAAATCGATTTCGAGGTTTTGTCCAGCTTTTTTTAATTTCAGCCCACTGTGGGCGGTGGGAACAAAAGCAAACATATTTTCGTGGCTTATTAAAAAGGTTTAAAATTACGAAACTCAATGTTACGAAGTGCCTATTTTCTGGTCCCGCTGACTTCGTATAACTGAGAGTTTACTGTATATTGAATTTCTCAAAAATAAATTTCACTTGGTACATTCTGTACCAGATAGTTTCTGGTTTTGTCACAAGGGTTCAAGGTGTATGTGTCCATATATTGCCCAATTGATTGCATTGTAATTTTTATCTTAGCTGCTACAGCTTTAAGAATTAGTTCCTGATGAACATTTGAAAAGGGTGGGGTTTTAGCCAAGAATCGATACTTGGTGCCAAATATTTCCATGGGAGAGGAGGTGGTACCAAAGCAAATGGGGGATGGTGCTCTTCATGCAAGCCCATTGGACTCTCCATGAAAGACATTGTTGGTGGGCTCCACTGATGGGAGGGGTCATGGAGTGAACCGTGCATTATCAAATGTACACACTCACATCTACTTCTTAAGGAAACTCTTTAACCAAAGTTATGTAAACTACACAATACAGTAGACTCGTTATTACGAAAATCATGGTACCGAAAATCCGGAGGTTCGTAATAACGAAGTTCGTATGAACGTTTCTTTTAGGAATCGTCGAAAAAAAACTGCATGTGACAAATGCGATTAAATTATGCGGAAATATATATAAACAGGAAAATTCGTTTCAGTTTCTGTATGCGGTATGACGTAATCGAGGGTTGATATCCTCCCGAGTACAGTAAATCCGATTTACGACCTAGATGCGTTCCAAGACCTTGTTCCTAAGTTGATAAACCTATGGTCCGACCACCGAGAGTTGTCCGATGACAGGCAGAATAGTCTAGGTCGGGGCAGCGTTGCCAGGTGAGAAAGAGAAACGCCAATAAAGGCCTCCGTGAAGAAAGGAGACGGAAAGGACGACGAGCGTGTAGGACCCAGTGGAAGAATCACTTGTTTTGGGGATTCGAAGAAAGGGCATGTTTTAGCGGATCAGGCTTATTTCGCTACTCTTCATACATTTGACAACGTTGTATGCCAAGGCGATGGTGTGAGGTGCGTTTGGGGGACAGCGATTGGCTGCAAACCGTGTTGGCGAATGGTTATCTGCACCTCCTATTGTGCCGTTATCAGACAGGTCGTACTGTAAGCAAGGCATCGAGGAGTACGGTTATCCTGCATAATGCAACACTTCACAACAATCGTGCGCTAACTCAAGATTGTGACGAATTGATCTAGCTGGGAGTGCAACGCAGCCGGAGCCGAAACAATCGCTATCCGCGGCAAGGAACATCGGGCGAAACGCTGAAAAGTTCCTAACTTCACACCGGAATGAATGATACTTTGTTCAGATTATGCCCAGAGAACGATTTCCTCTACGCCGCACGGCGTAGCAACGGCCAAATCAAAAGGCGCCAAATTCGAAATTTGAAATTCTGAATGCTGTCATCTCTGAAAGTTCGCAAATCGAATGTGTGTTGGAAGAGAACTAACTGTACTTCAAATTTACGAGCTGTAATGAGTCTGTCACCATGATTCCCCAGGAATGAAGCTTATTATATGACGTTGCGCGAATGGTGAAGAAATAACCATAAATGACGCTATTGGCCCCAGTACACGAGGACAACTTAAACGTGGCGAGCTTATTAAAACTTAGCGTAGTGAATACCCATCTAAATGCCATAGCTTAGGCGTGGAATTTCGTAATAAAGTTCATTTTGTAACCGCCAGGACCGGGACTGAGGTTTGTAATTTCGTAAAAACGAAAATTTCGTAATAACGTTTCTTTTACTATTGCTTGAATAGGCCTTTTCGTTGGGACCAACTATTTGCTTCGTAAAAACGAGAACTTCGTAATAACGTTGTTCGCATTAACGAGAGTCTACTGTATATGTGGGTCATCATTTGGGGAGGAGTGAGGATAAAGCTCCGTTCAGTGCCCCAAGAAAGGTTCAGCCTCCTACATGCACTATTTCCTGAGCGGGTGAAAGGCATGCCTGCCGTATGGGTTTGGATAGAAAAGGGTTAGGGCACCAGTGGGAAATGAAAGAATTGACATCTCTGCATGTAGAGTAATGAAGTTAACATGATGGTGGTCTTGATTTGTTAGGTTCTATGCCATGCCTTTTGTCACTTAATAGGGTAGTTTCCTTCATCAAAGAAAACGATAGGCATTGATTGCGATTCGTTGCCCACCATTAGTGTATTCATAATACACAAATTATTTGGTTTTTGAAATACCGTTTTAGACGAATGGCAAGGGTCAAATTTTATCCTCATTTGAAAAAGGCCAGATTGGCGCCCATGCGATTCCGCTCCGCGTGACGTCACAGGGACCTAGTTTCTACACGAGAGGATAGGAGTTATACATCGTCTGAGGTTACCAATGCATGCATGAGGCACAGAGCTCAGGGAAACATGTCTTAATAATCACCTATTAAAACTGGCTAAGGTCGGAAAGTTTTCTTCGCTTGATAAGGTATTAATAAACCTTTTTTAAGCCATGCGCTACCAGACAGGAAGGTACTCAGCTATCCGCTAGCATCCTGCGTCCTATCAGCGCTCAGAGCCTCGATCAAGGTCACTTCACAAGGAGAGAGGGGGAACCAGAAATGCGGCGCACGGACTTTCCTACTTACGCGTCGCGTTTTTGCGCGCTTGAAATTTTTCACTTTTCATTTAATCGCGAAAAATAGATATCGTCATTTAAAAATCTAAAAGCGCGAAATACGTACTCCAGGAGTAATAATCTTTCGATTTAGGCAATAAAAAAATAATAGGAAACCACCCTATTAGCTATAGAAAAGTCATATGCCTGATAAATTTTCCCCTCAACATTTCCATTTGCTTTATTGATGACCTCTCTGCTGCTAAGCTATTTGGTATCATGTATAATATGCGGTAAAAATGACTACTGTTATTCGTTTCTATTTTTCCACATTCTCCTCTTACTCTGTCGCAGTAAAAATGCTCTTTTTAACTTTTATCTGTTAAAAATTGATTAGAAACTGTTTATTTATTCATTAGTTTCTTTCACATTTCTTTACTGGTGTTTCTCTCTTACTCTACCAGAATTACCAAAGGCACCTCACCAGTCGTGCTGCCGACAATGAAGATTTTGGCATGATGGGGGATGAGGAGAGGGAGCAGATCCCGTTGGAGCAGGTGAGGGGAGAGGGTGGAGCTGGTGGCGAGTTGGATGGCTTCAACAATCTTCTAGATGGCGGCCTAATGCCCCCAGGAACTCCATTGCCACCAGGCAAAAAGGGCCGAAAGCGCAAGCACCAACTGGACACGGATGATCTTTTGCAGCAGGTGAGTTTTTATGTTAAGAGGTTTCATTGAGGTGATGAAGGCTATGCCTTCCCATGAGATCTTAATACAACTATGGTTCTTTGGGTCCATATCTTCTCATGAAAAATTTGTCAGATTCAAAGATTTTTTCAAATTCATGAATTCAAGATTAAGTCGAATCTTGGATTTGGAATTCAGTTCGTCAGATAATCTGGTAAACCAAAAAAAACTAGTATAATAAGGGAATTGTGGTAATTAGGGAAAGCTCTCGGGTTATTCAGGGAGTGTCATGGATTAATCAGCTTTTGTCTCCTGAAAACCATCCCAATGAGTTTTATAGTCCTGGCGCAACCAAATCAAAAATAATTCATTTCGTTTTGCTTTAAGTTATTTTGATATTCGCATGATTCTTGCTCATGATGTAGAACTGAATATTCTTTCTATCAAATCTACAAGTGCTGTGGTTAGGTAGTCTATTGATATTTCAAGAGTATTCTAATTCCTAAAATTCATTTGAAATTATAAGTATTTCATCTCTGGTTGACCTTGTGCCATAAATAATCGTGTAGTTTCTTTAGGAACTTTCCTCTGATTTATGTCCTGTTTCAGCAAAAGAAAATGATGGAGGAGGCGACTGCCAAGCAAGCCGAGTTAGATGCTCAGCAGCTCCTCGGAGTTCAGCTGGCAAATGAGCAGCAGTCGGTGATGACCCCTGCCCCCGAGCAGTCCTCCCTCATGCAGCATGCGCTTGACGAAGAGCTTGGCCCTGCTAGCATGGCTCCCCCGCCCTCTGTTCTTCCACCAACGACCATTGAGCACATGGAGATTGACGGCCAGCCCCCACCGCCCACACCCCAGCCTCCTCAAACACCCCTCATGCAGAATGGCTCTCTCCTGGCCCCACAGACCCCTGGACCCCCTCCCTCGGAGCAGCCCACCCTTGACCCTACCAACATGGACCCAGCTGATTTCACTAAAGAAATCCCTGAGCTTCATGCTGACCAGGTAAGCTTATGGGTTTGTTCAACCATATTCCTCACTTCCTGAACGTATCTTAAGCCTGAATCACACGATCATTTTTTTTTCGTCGCGAAAGTGATCACTGTCGCGATCACTGCGCAAAATGATTGTCGGCAGCAGTTGTTGATCGCGATGAGGATTCCCATCGCTATTTTTCATCACTCGTCCGGTCTCTAAAACTGTCACTAAAATCAGAACGCATGACCGTATGTACGCATGACCGAACGCAGAAGCAGCCAATCAGAACGCATGACCGTATGGTGTGATTGCAGCGCAGCGTTTGACAATTGTGGGAATGACATAAATAAACAAACACGCTACAGTAGACTCTCGTTAATACGAACAACGTTGTTACGAAGTTCTCGTTTTTACGAAGCAAATCGTTGGTCCCGACGAAAAGCCTATTCCAATCTATAGTAAAAGAGACTTTATTACGAAATTTTCGTTTTTACGAAATTACGAACCTCGGTCCCGGTCCCGGTGGTTACGAAAAGAACTTTATTACGAAGTTCCTCGGTTAAGCGACGGCATTTAGTTGGATTGACACTACGCTACGTTATTGTTATTACGATACATTTTTCTCCTCGTGTAGTGTGATCAAGAGCGTAAATTATTGTTCTTCATTCAGTAGGATACAATCGGAATCCACGCAACATCATATAAGAAGCTTCATTCCAGAGGAACCATGTTGACCCACTCACTACCGTTTGTAAATTGGCCGTATTCCGGAAGATATCAATCCTCTATTGCGTCATGCAATGCCAAGGTGTTGGTGTTTCGCACGTGGATGTGCTTGATGCCGGACGGCCATCGCAATGGAAGACGACAAGGAACTACCGGATGAATTCGGAGGGCAAGATCTAGGCTGTCGAAAATTGTTTTCTCCTTAGGATTAATCTCCAAGCAGATGAGTTCAAAGCCAACGAGAATTTTTTAAGATATTATTTTGTAAGGAATTTAGTCTTTAGTAGCAAACAAGTTCTAGAGAGCTCCATTAATGCATAATTTCATTTCAATGATAAGACGTCATTGTCATTTCATAACTATCATTAAGTCAATTTGATTTCAATCGAGCTATCCCCGATAGTTCTACAGCTTAATTACAGTCACGTATTATCTGGATTTTTTATGAATGACATTTTGTGATTGAGGAAGTGCCGATATTAATAACAGTCAGGGTCATCATAGGCTGATGGACTTCGTATCACTTGCAATCATAGGCGGGTCCAGGGGGGGGCACGGAGGCACGTGCCCCCCCCCCCCCAGACCCTTAAAAATATGCTAGATTTTATATACGGTCACATTATCATTTCGTTCGTTTTTTATAACGAGGTATCCTTGTGCCCCCCCCCCCCCCACCGAACAAAATCCTGGATACGGCCTTGCTTGTGCCTCTCCCAGAAAGAAATCCTGGATCCGCCCCTGCTTGCAATGCAAAACGTTTATATCTTTCTCACCTGAACTACAGAATGGACGGGTGCTTGATGATTGTGAAAATATATTGGACGTCTGTTTACATTTACTCGCGAGTTAAATTGTATCGAAAAGAGCGGAGCGAAATCGTGGTGTCGAAAATCCAGCGGCATAATTTTAAAAGACACTATTGAAATGTGCAGACAATATAAAAATGAGTTACATAAAAATCAAGCTTGACAATGAAATCCACGAATAAAATAGAATCTTTCTTCTCCTGGATAGAGATTCAAACCACATTGCTAGCACGTCATTTGATATGGCGTACCTGGCATTATGCAGCTCATCCTAAGGGGAGAGTTTTCAGCGAGCCGCCACTTTTGGGAGGCCACGGAAGGGCTCAAAAACACAATCGTGGAGAGGGGAAGGTGAAAAGACAAGCTTATCTCAGGGCCCCCAAATATCTCCGAGCGTTCCTGAGATGCAACGGGTGTGTTTAACATATACAGTGGAACTTGGTTAGTACGTTCCTCCTTAGTACGTTTTCCTCCTTAGTACGGCGATTTCCCTCGGTCCCGGTACCATCCGAACAAAATACAGGTAAAAGAATTTGGTTAGTACGTTTGAAAAAATTGCGCTTTCCTGGTTAGTACGCTCAATTGCTTGCCGTGACGCAACCCGCAATTCGTTCTCTAGTGTCTTCTTAAGGGTCGCAAACGTCTGAATTCATGATTTAATTTATTATTATTAGCCATTAACTTTCTTCCATTCATTCCACATCTCTTTCTTCTACCGTAATTTATCCAAATGCATTTCTGAATTCTTGTGACGTGCTGAATCATAAAATGCGGCCATTTTCCGGGAATGTCTGACTATGAAAAACTACAGCCAATAAGAAGCCCCAATTTTCCCCACCCCGAGCTCCTCACCTTCTGTTGCCTTTGGAGCGCTTGGGAGTGCCCACTGCTGCGCACAAAGTTCGTGAGTGGGCAATTGTTGCTATTGCACGAGTTATCATGATGAAGAAATGAGTCTTAACGGTATTAGACAATTCACACATTATCTAAAGCAGTGCTGCTCCATAAACTCGACGTCGGTGCGTATTTACTTGACTACTGTTGCGGGAGCAGACGATCCTCTGGATCTCCACGCGAAGCAAAGCTTAAAAATACTTTATCTCGGAACGAAAGCAGACGACATTAGTCAAATTTTGAAAGTAAATTTCAACTGTTTAATATAAAAATTTCTTGTTATTACGTCGTAATCTAATAATCTTGCGTGTCATCAGTCGATATATCGATCGATTTTACAATCGAAATGGTATCATTCCAGAAGCGAATGTCTACGGCTGTTGCCGTAATTTGAAAGTCAATATAAATTTGCCCAATTTTTATGATGTTTAAAAAACCAGTTGACTTACTCCGGGTTGTTGTTATATTCTCCGAGTACGCTGTGAGAGAGAAAAATGACTTGTCTTCGCTTGTCTGAGCTTCACTCGTCCTCGTTCTGTAAATATATATAGGTTAAATCACGGGAGATAGACGTCGTAATCATGAAATTGTCTCCGCGACGTCCATGAAAAATTGCGATTTTTATTCACATGGTATTGTTTTTCATGGTAGCGCTCATTTTCTTGATTTTAAATGTGAAAAGAGTTCAGGAAGGCGATCTTATGAGAACTACCGATAGTAATTGTAATTATGACGACTTTTTCACTGATTGCAATAACCCCGACTGCTATTATTTACTTTCCTCGTTAGTACGTTTTCCTGGTTAGTACGTTCATTTTTCGTGGTCCCTTCAGAAACGTACTAACCAAGTTCCACTGTAATCGATTATTTAGTGATTATATAATATATAATCGATTATTTAAGTGATTTATATTGTTTGAGTTATTTTCAACGAATACGATGTTGTCGTCTTTTTTAGTGGCGAATATGTTTGAAGTCCAAAAAAGAGAATTTGGTATCCAGCCAAAATATCGTAAATAATATTTAAAATATGGATGGAATTCCATTATCCTCTTCGCGCATACTCTTGATTAAATAAGCTTAAAAATTTCTCAAGTTTTGTCAAAACTACGACGTAAAGGAAAATTAATACGAACACATGAAGAGATAATTTTATAATTGAGTGGAGATCTGCATTAAACCATTCTACTTTGGCCTGTTGATGATTATCATTCCTTGAGTGATTGGCGCTTCACAAATGTGAACCGTAGTCTCACTGATTTACTGATCAATCTAAAAACTCGTGGGATTGGCAATATTACGCTCAGTCGTCAGAACCATTGTACTGCAGCTATCATAGGCAGATTAAGAGGGGCCACTGGGGCATGACGCCCCCCAGACGCTTAAACAATAGACAAGATTTTTAATACGGTTTTCAATTCGTTCATTTTTTGTGTATTACAGAGCCTCAATCTAAGCCTTGAACGCAAGTCAAGAAGATATATTTGCTTTTATTTGGCCATTCGCTAGTCAGAGTTCGAAAAAATGCATCGCCTCAGTGAGAAAGGGGATCGGTAGAGCGGAGCTTGTCATTCTTCCTTTCATCTTTTCTTCCTCCCTTTCACCCATCACCACAAGCAAGAGACACTGGAGCCCCATACATCCTCTCCCTCATCCTACCATCACTTTAGACCCTCCCCTTGCAACCTTCCCGTTTGGCGTCCCATACCCTAATACCTATCTCACCCTCCATCACTTGCAGACCCCCACCATCCCCCATTCGCAGTCCCCTTGCACCCTTGCTATGGACCAGAGAGTATGACAAGGGCAAGCCCTCATTCCCCAGAGCGTATGCGTTTTGGAACTGTTGCAGGTAGCACTAGGGGCTCACAATTCCATGGATCCGAGGCCCATTTGATTTTCTGCCGAGAAACAATCACGCACCGATTTTTTGGAGCGTGAGGCATGAAGAAGGGGGTGGGGAGAATGTAGGAGTAAATCAGTGACCTTGAAGCTCATATATCACAGAGAAATACGAACCAGAGAAGCGCAGGGTTACCAGAGAAGAGTAGAAACTGATACTTCTCCGATTACATTATAGCTTCCTTTACCCCTCCCTCTCTTAACCGATGATCTCAGACTTGCCACCTGCCTTCACACCCCCATAATATCAACTCATGGATGAATCAGCTATTGGCCTCTTGGGTGACTAAAGCTAAGGTACTATTCTCATTTAGAGTTTTACCACCGCGATCGTATAAGTATAGTAATCTGCTCGAAATTTATAAAAAAGAACGAGTCTAAACACGATCTAATTCTGACATTATTGAAGTGCGTTAATTTCATTTTATCGTGGTGAAATTTAATGGTACTCTCTGCTTGCACCTACCCTTGTCCCCACCCGCATTTTCTTGAAGGCTTCCCCCCGCTTCTGTCCCTCTTACGTACCACCGCCCATACTTCCCACTCATATCTTACCCCACCTAAAGTCCCAAGAACACCCACCCCTGCCTACCTTACCATCCCTCCTTCTATTAAGGCCTTTTATATCCTTTCCACTCCCCCTTCTTGACCTTCCTTCCACACCTAAAGAAAGCATACCCTTTTCATTCTTTACCTCCCCTACTAAGTTGCAATGTTTTCACGGACGCACTGAATTTCCCCTCTTCCCTTCCACCTGACGAAGATGCCACCGCCGCTACCCTTTAAAATAAAAACAATGTAAGTAAGGAAATCTTCCTTGACTAAAGCTATGCTCTTTATCCTCTACTCACGCAACTCTTTTTGTCCCTCGCTACATTGTGTTACTTTGACACTGCGAGAGTGAGCTACAAAGCAACTGCAGCCACATGGAAGTCGGCACTGCTCTGGAAAGTTAGGGGTCTGATGATAATCTAGGCAGTCTCAACTTCACGAGTGCGAAGGTGACATCGTCGGTTAACTGAGACCTCGAGACAGTGGTGAGAAAACTTCATTTGCAATTGTGACGACTTACGTGAATTGCACCGAAGATGAATAAATCGAAGAAATCGAGGAGGAGCATTTTGTTAGAAGAAAAGCTTAAGATGGTTAAAGAGGTAGAAGAGAAAAATATAAGCAAAACAGTAGTCGCTAAAAAGTTTGGAGTTTCTCTATCTACGCTCTCTACCATTCTCTCGAGTAGGGAAAGAATTCAAACGAAGGTGGCGGAGGGAATGGCGCTGAAGAGGAAGACTATGCGTGGTGCTAAATTTAGTGAAGTAGAAAATGAATTATATGCTTTTTTTGTAAATGTCGGCAAGAAAATCTTCCCGTCAGTGGCCCTATTTTGATGGAGAAGGCAGAAACAATTTCATTGAAAAAAAATATCGAGGGTTTCAAAGCCTCCGCGGGTTGGTTGACGAAATTTAAATCTCGATTCAACATAACTTCTCTGAAGATATGTGGCGAAGAAGGAGCTGTCAATGGGGAGACTATAAGGGATTGGCACAATAAATTTGATGCCATCATCAATGAATACAGTCCCGATAATCGTTTCAATTTTGATGAGACAGGGCTCTTCTACTTCGCTCTCCCAGAAACAACTCTGGCGTTAAAAGGAGAGCGATGCCATGGTGGGAGAAAAAGTAAAATGCGAGTGACGGTAGGTCTGTGTGTGAATCAGACTGGGACAGAGAAGATCAAGCCAGTTTTTATCGGAAAGCACGAGAAGCCTCGATGCCTTAAAAATATTAGACAAGAAAGCCTTCCTGTTTTCTACGAGTTTAATAGAAGTAGTTGGATGACCAGGGAAATTTTTCACAAAACGGTAATTCGACTTCAAAGAAGAATGGCTGGAAAGAACAGAAATATTCTCCTCTTGCTGGACAATGCTAGCTCCCACACGAATCTGGATCAACTAGACCTACCAAACGTACGAATTATCTTCCTTCCACCTAATGCCACAAGTAAAGCCCAACCATTAGATAAGGGGATAATTCAAAACTTTAAAGTAATGTACAAGATGAGACTTGTGCAGTACTACATGCGCTGGATCGGTATGTACACTTTTTTACCCTTTCTAGTTACATATCTCTATAAATGTAAGTTCACCTTTTTGGGTAAAGTTAAAATCATGCTATATTCAACTTCTATGTGTAAAGAAATGGGGAAGACAAGACAGGACATTCCAAAATGGACTATCCTGCATGCCATACACGCAGTAGGCGAGTCTTGGAAGGATGTTTCTACCCAAACAATTGTTAATTGCTGGAGAGCGGCAGGTTTTCCTTTGGCGGTAGCTACTTCCGACATTCCCGAGGTCAGTATGTAATAAGCTCACAACTGAGTTATTTCCAGTTTATGTCCGTGAATGCAAATTTTTATGAGCTTTTAAAATTTTTAGGGCGTGGAAGACTCGATCGCTCAGGAAAGGAGTTTAGGAAGTGAAATTGACGACTACATTATTCACTTCGGAGTTTGTTCGTCAACTACAGACTACCTTTCAATTGATGATGATGTTGAAGTGTGTGACGATGACGACGAAGAGATCGACGATGGAGATGACGCTGTGGCAGGGACTAGCCAAGGAAGCAGCGAGGACGAAAATGACGTGCCTGTTGTTCCGCCAAAAAGGAAGGACGTTATATTTGCGCTAAACACACTCAAAGCATTCCAAATGTGCAATAATGTTAATATTGATTTCGATTTTCACTTAACGAAAATCGAAGGTATGGTTAAAGAAGCGACGGAGAAGAACAAAGTTCAGACCCAAATAACGGGTTATTTTAAAACGGCGCCAAAATAGATTTGTTCTGATACATTTTTGTTTAACTTTAATAATAAATATTATTTATTCAGCTGTTGAATGTCTTATTTAGATGACATTTATCCCATCTATGATTTCTGATAGTAAAGTTACCGTTAAAGCTCACCAAATACTTTGATCGATTGAGCTGCATATCGGTTTTTCTCGGATGTATGTATCATTCGCCGTTTGATTACCTCGCGTTAACTTCCACTCAGATGCTATTTACTTACGTGTCCGTCTTTCCCCGACACGTCTACTTATGAACTACACTATATTCATCAATTGGAAATGACTACTACACGTTGGCATCATCCGAATTCTTCAGTTGATAAAATCAAGCGTGATTGTTTTTTTATTTATTCGCGGGTAATTTAACGCGTATATCATACGCATTACTCAGAAGGTAGTCCGCTGTGCGACTATTAGTAGGGGATATTGAAGAATACGAGAAATTTTGGCAAGGTTTGTTTTTTTTTTTGCGATGATTCCTAAAAGAAACTTTCTTACGAACTTCGTTATTACGAACCTCCTTTTTTTCAGTCCCGTGAACTTCGTAATAACGAGAGTCTACTGTATATAATTTCATGATGTGGGTCCTATGACAACGAGCTGTGATATTGGAAACGATGTGAAAAGCGACGGCGGGAGTGACCGTGTGATTCAGAAAAATGATCACTAGAGGGATTGCTTTTCGCGACGGGAAAAGTGATCTCGATAGTGATCACTTTCGCGACGATAAAAAATGATTGTGTGATTCAGGCTGTATATTCTTCGTTAAAACTTCGCAGGAACAAGTGGTGCGGGCCGTACTTCAGCGGCGCCGCAGTGCAGGGTGGCGCCCTGGGGGGTGGATTGCATTACTACGGACAATATCTCGTAAACACTTAGAGATAGGTCAAAACAAACAGAAAATCGGCCCTAAAGGGCTTTATTTTTACGTTTTACATAGAAATATGTAGCACTTTTTCGGTCTCAAAAATCTCAATTGAGGGTCCTCAGTACTTAGGGCCCTTGGGGCACGGGTTGCCGTTATTTTAAATTAACCAAATTTTAACATGTGAATACGAACCTCATTTGGATCATTTTGAGATTAGGAAATCATAACTTTTCTCAATTTGCAATATGCAATAGGAAATTAATCAATTCCAAAGACAAACATTTTAATCATGGTTTTATGGGCTACATATTTTAATCAGTCTCCAATATTCTTCTTAAGTTCTAGAAGCATGTTCTTCTGGTTTTTGCTTGACTTTTCGATGTTTATTTTGCAGAAAATTTTACTGCAGTATGAGGTTATCCCGTGAGAATAACGATGTGCATTTCTCAGTCAACTTTAATCACTAGTGAAATAGGCCATGATATTGGTTCTGGTTGGTTTGTGTTGAGCGGAAATGTGTTTTTGGAAAGGAGAGAGTGCAATAGTCAGGGAAAATGAAAATTTTTGTCCATAAATTTGAATATGGGGGTCTTCCAACAACCCTGACTACATATAATTTCAAGGAGAGTGGTCGTTTCTTACTGAAGTTGTTAATGGCTTCCACAGGTTCACTCAATCCTTGAGCAGCAGGCAGGTGGTGATGCACCAGACTTGACGGCATTAGCGGCAAGTGTGGTGGAAGGCCAAGTGGTTCCTGGTGCACTGGACCTTGTTCCTGGAGATGCTGATCCAAAGGGAATGGAAAATGGGACAATGGTGGGAGCTGAGGGAGTTATGCCCTTGCAGCATGTTGCAGAGAATCTGCCTCCAATGGAAAACATGGGTTATGACCAGGTATTCATGCTTTTCATTTAACCAATTACAGTGCTGAAATACCCTTCTCATTAATGGATGAAGATTATTCATGCCAATTTATGATTGATTATACCTCATTATACTGTGGAATTTAGCTTAATATTATTATAGCCACTTCTTCGTACATAGTGTTCACCACTGAAATGGAAAGATGAAATGTGTATTGTTTTTGTTGTGCAAAACTGTGGAGAACTCTTATGTTGCTTCCATGAGTGCAATGATAACTTCTCATGTCAAACTTCTCAAGTCTCATTTAAAACTGGGATGATATTGACTGGAATGTGTCTGAAACTTGACCATGCTTCAAATTTATATTTTAAAATTAGTGCTAATGGAATAATGACTAGATAATTTCAAAGAGTCAGTGCTCTCTGTATTTGCATCCTATGTATTGTATGCTAAGTCTTTTACTTTGCCTTTACAGAGTAACCCTCAGATGGCGAACATGGGCTATGAGGAAGGAGCCCACCATGCCCAAACTCCAGGTGCCATCTCAGAAAGGGGGGCGACAACACCATGGCATGAGGATTATGAGTTCCCTGCATCAGTTCATGTGAGTGTCATCGTAATGGTTGATTTCACCACATTTTGCTCCCCTAATTTATTATGGTTTAAAATTGGATATAGCATATTGTAACGGTTCGAACCTCAAGAGCCGCCCGCTCGACTCCCGTTCGATCCCCACCGGACATGTGAATATAAATTCCCCAATCCCCAAAATAAAATAATGCCCCTACTTTGGCTTACCTTTTCTGGGCCCCAAATCAGGTCCCCCACTGGAACGTGCCCACGCGCACACTCACTTACAAATGGACTGAAGGCACTTGTGGCAATGATAAATAATAGCAAATTCCATAAAATCCTTTTTACAACTGATTTTAATGTCGATCCAAAATTTTACACAAGAAAAAAAATATTACCCCAATCACGACTGACAACTCTTAGTCAATAATTCAACGGGGTCACCTCCGACATGAAATTTAACCACACATCTTCTCCTTCAAAATACCAATAGCACTTCACAAATAATTATTACACAAAAACAATTCTCTTTTCCAATGAACAAATGTGATGGTGTTGAGTGAACCTCACAAGAGTTGCGTTTCATGGCAATTATGAAATCAAAATAAGTTAGTTCAAATGGCCACCCGTCTCAAATCAGGGCTCAATGATACGCCAAGTAACTACCAAAGATTCATAATTATTGCTCAATCTTCTCAACGCGAGCACCCAAATCTTGCAGGGCCGTGACGAAAGACCAGTCGTTTGCCCGTCATTTACGGAGCGAAGGTCGACAGCGAATTCATTAGGGCCTTTAATGGAGAGTTCACTGGGGACTTTCGGAGGGGGACAATCTGGATTGCAAAGGAATTTTAGGGCGTTGGGAAAATTCCATGCTTACGTCCTTCCTTGATGTCCAAGCCACCCCTCGCCAGCCGTCCATGTGCGTGAACTCCGTCCACCTGCCGAAGTTGGGCTGTCACTGCACTCACAATTCAACTTGATTAGTGCCAGCGCGTATGAGAGAGAGAGAGCTAGACCTCGTGTCCTCGCCTTTTATCACTTCTCTTCTACCCATGAACACCTCCGATTCACCCACTAACGCCCTCTTTCACACAATTTAGAGGCGGGTTTTCGAATGCTTTCCGGGAGAGAACCACAACGTCGCCTCTCCCGGAAATCCAACTTAACATATTTTCACTGCATTTCACTTTTGTAACACAAATATTATACATTCAAACATAACATTAACGCTCCACACAGATATTTTGTGCCGCTTTTCACTCCCCGATGCCAAAATGCGAGTGTGCGCGTGGACGCAACCCAGCTGCGATTATATTAATTTACGCGTCGGGCCGACTCCGATCCGTACCGTTACAGTATTTCTCCGAATATAGTCCCCCCCCCTAATTTTGAGGCTTCAGTTTCGGGAAAAGTTAAAAAAATGCATTTGAATATAGTCCCCCCCTTTACTTTTACCATAGGCATTTTTGGAAAAAAGGGGGGACTATATTCAGACATATACGGTATAGTGGGCATCTGTCCAATGTGTGTAATAATTTGATAGTAGAGCTCACCAGGGGCACAGTTAGGAATTAAGGCTAGGGGCATTTTCGGAGGAACAAACACTGGGGGGTCTGAAGGTGTGGAGTACCCGCCAGGGTAAGCAGGTGGTGCAAAGTCCCCCCCCTAGAAAATTTTTATGATAAATGGTTCAAAATGGTGAGTTTTACGATTTTTTGAGGGATAGTTTATTGATCCTTACGCTATTCTATATTTAATATTAATCCAATGAAGTGAAATGAGTCAAACTTAAAAAATTCTCTGAGCTCTGGAGGGGGTGGGGGGGTTTATCCCCCAAAACCTCACCTTTGCTGTGCCACTGGAGCTCACTTATCCTTCAGTCTTAGCATACCTCCTGGCTGGTCAACATCAGTGGATGAATGTTTAAGACAGTTGAAATACCGCTTTTGGAGGCATTTTTCCTTCCAAATTTTAATTTGCATTTGGGTTTCCCATCTTTGGACATATTCATGATGCGTGGTTGCTGCAATATGATGGTGAAATTTGTTTTATTGTTGATATTTATTTTTAATTAATGGCTTATGGTTAAAATCCGTTGCTTATTTTTGTGTTCTTGCTGTTGAGGAGACTAAAGTTTTTGTCATGCTTTTCAGGGTGAAGAGATGCAGCAGCAAGTTGATGAGACGTACGAGCAGTTCGAGGAGAGGGTGCTTAACAAGCGTGCCGCCCACATGTATCACATAGTTAAAAGCAAACTTAGTCGGGATGATAAAATTCGGTTCTCCGATATGACTCAACGTAACAGTCAAAAACAGGTATGCTCGATAATTTTTTTGTGGGAGGAGAAGTCATACTTTATTTCTTGCATGTTTACCTGTGGTGAATTTTGAGGTTTAAATATATGGTTATTTTTTTGCTGGTATTTCTTCATAGACATTTCTGTATTGCAAAGATGGCTGCTGAAAGAATGAATCTTAGGATGAATGTTTCAACATAGCCTCACCTTTAAGCAATTTTTTTTCCGTTTCTCAAGAATCTATTACAATAATTGTTGCGGTAGACTCTCATTACTACAAGATTCACAGGACCTAAAATTTTGAGGTTCATGTAGGTGGACTTTGGAAGACAGTTTCTTTTCAGAAATACAGTGGAACCTCGATTTATCGTTTTTCAGGGGGATGGATGAAAAAAACGATGAATGCGGGAAAACGATCAATGCGGGATTGTTTGTCCAGGTTGCCTATGTCCCAGGAAACGCTGGATTTTTGCGAATTATGACATTCAATAATGGATTCAAAAAAGATTTTAGCTGATTACAGGAATATTATTCCTTTATCGAAACACTTAGGTCATATTGTTGATTCGGATTATATCTCTTTCAAATATCCTGAAGGAACACACCGCCTTGCTAAAGAAATGTTTCACTCCACTTTTCAATGCTATTATGCATTTCTGTTCGACGTAAAAATTCTTATCCATCAAATGCCATTTCAAGTACACATATTTACGAGAGAAATGTGCGTGTTATGCCTCAAACAACTGATTTCGCTGTCGCAGTGATTGGCTATAGGACGTATCAAGAAGGCCAAAAATAGTTTATTATTTGAAACGTTCCTTTCTTGCAATTAAATTTTTAATATGATTGAGGCAATGTGGCGTTAATCGTCAGCGGCATGCCCACCTGATCCTCGGCTTCATCCCACTTCTTGTTTTCACCAAGGATCTCGCTCTACCCCCACCCCTGCCGTCATGTACTAGCGGACATAACGAGGGGTGCTGTAATATTCTCGCATTTCTAGCCAGGATTTTCTTCGTTTTCAATTATTTTCAGTCTATCCTTTAAAGTTCTCACTTGTGTCTTCGGAATGGCCATGGTCCGAAGGCGAAAAAGAATAAAACTAATAAAAATGAAACCGGACTCTATTGAACCCAGACGGAAAACACTCGCCGGTTTTAAGTCAACCCACCCTGGAAAGTACGGAACCACTCGTACGAGGTGAAGTTAGGCACTAATGCTATCGCGTACGGCATAAGCAGAGCTTACTGCAGAGGGTGAAGCATGACCATATGACTGCGCAATTAAATTTTTTATCCGATAGAGAAGGCAACTTACCCACTCATTTCTAACAATAAGTAGCGTAGCTCTAGATGAGCAGATGAATTCAGATTGCTAGTAGGGAGAAACAAAATATCCTGAGAAGACATCGCTTCGTTAGCACCTCAGACAGGTGAGACTTGTAGCATAACTCGTAAATTGTAACCAGACGCCCTGTTTTCGAAAAAAAATCTGCTTCAACTGCCGTGAAGCTCACTATCAGCTGCGAGGATATCGATATTCGACAGAAATCACCATCTTATTATACCAACTATTTTCTTGCTTAAAATGGTTAATTTATGTTAGAAATACGTCGTGTTTGGTATCATTCTTTTTTTAATTACGTGCACATCACTAATATCTCAATATAATAGAAGTATAATACCAATTGCCGAAATTCATTTTTACACACCTTTTGGGCTAATAGGTGATTCATGCAGCAGTTGACATCCAGAGGTGGGGATCCTAAAAGCAGGTCAGCTGAAAAAAAGTCAGCCGTCGAGAAAGGGGGAAGCGTGAATAAGGTTTCTTTTGTTCTCGAGTAACTTGATATTTTCTTTCGAAGCTAAGGTCTTCGTAATACCATCCCTGCTCGAGCTGGGATCTTTTTTTTTATTTCGGAGAAGAGGAAAGCTTCAGACGGGGAGAGGCGAGTGCTGAATGGAAGGGGATACCGGATCTTGGGAAATGCGATAATGTGACTATCCCACGGCACTCAGCTTCTCCCTATCGTATTTCAATCTCCTGGGGAAGATTCAAACTATGTGTCTGTCGTTATTAGCCATAAATAACACTTAGTAAACACTTCGTCCCATTTTCGTCAAACGATAAATGCGGGAAAATTATACGACGGGACCGCGATCTTCAAACGATAAATGCGGGAAAACGTTACTTCGGGGAAAGATATGTGCGGGAAAAAACTACATTGTCCTTATGGAACTTAATTTGGGACCAAGAGCGGCGAACGATGAATGCGGGAAAACGATGAATGCGGGAACGATAAATCGGGGTTTCACTGTATTGTAAAATATTGCTTTTTTTTAATGAAATAATCCTCATATACTCAATACTTTTACTAAGTACAAACCTTCTGTACAAATAATTTTCTGCGGTCCTGATTACATCTACATGTAAATGTATGCAGAAGCTGCATTATTTAAAAATTTCACTATTAAGAGCAACGTCATACCTACTGTCTGTAAAATAAACCTGAGTTAAAGGATCTCTAGTCCTTAAACTCTAAACCAATTTCAATGTAACAAAAAACCAAAGAGAGCGACCTTTTATTTCTACGTTGGATCAGAGAATTTAAAAAAATTCTCTTATCTTGGTATTTCTTGTACGCAATTTTTTTCTTAAAAAGTGTCCCTTTTTTGCTCGAGAAATATTGTTGCCTAACTTTTAGTGTTTGGTACTCATCTAGTTTTCATTCGTATAATTTACGGTTTAAGGCAATTAGAGCTTTTCACAACAGCAGAAAACCAATTGTTTATGCTATTATAACGAAAGAGCTTCTATCAAATTCTTGATCATGACATAAAATCATTATTACTGACCAAAAGAGCTTTTAGACAACAGAAACTGTTCAACACATTTGTAATAGCGTCTGTAGCACGAAGTCTCTTAGGCTGAGGCTGCACTGTAGGTGGGTAGCTTCTGGTATGGTGCGTATTCAATGCCAAGTCTACCCATAAGGCAAGTTTCTGTCTAATGGCTTCTTACTGGGGTGGCTGCAGAGAACCCTCCTAAATACCCTTCCTGCTTACCATCTCCCTTAGCGGGCATGCCCTGATGCATCTGGCAGCCATCAATGTGTGGTTCTTAGAAACCAGCACTTAAGGTTGTGAAACCACTTTTACTCACAGGTGTACTCAGTACAGGTGTGAAAATGAATATTTTATTGTTTTTCATTCTTGGTCTCTCAGGGTGTGTTTTTCAGTTGTCTTTTACTAATTCATGATGAGTTGCTGGTGGAGTGTTGGCGGACGCACCACTGCCTCCTTCGAACTTTGTTGGAAGGTGTTCATTTTGAACGGTTTTACCTTAAACAAATTTAATTGTAATTTACGTTTTAATGAGAATCAATGCTCAATGTTGATGAATTCTTTTGGCTTTATTGAAATTTACAAGCTATTATATCATGGAAAATTTTATGAAAAAATTTTAGCTTTGCAATAACATGTTTGCAGTAGCAAATTTGCTACTTTCTGGTTCCCATCAATTTTGTTATATAGTAGAACTTCTTTGGTAGGTTTTTGAAGGGGCCACAAAAAATGAATGTGCTATCCCGGGAAGTGAATAATAGAAATAGGGGTTAATGCAATCCCTGGGAAAGTCATCATAAATACAATTATTGTCTGAAGTTCTTGTAGGATCGCCTTCCTGAACTCTTCTCACATTTAAAATGAAGTAAATTAGTGCCACACTCCAAAAAGAAACACATGAACGAAAATCACAATGTTTTCATAGATTGCCCTGAGACAATTACATAAAAGCATCATTATTCTCCCGTGATTTGTCATGTATGTTTTAATAGGACAAGTTTAGCTAGGTCATTTCTTCTTTCTCAGAGATTACTAGTAGAAAATGACGATAACCCTGAGTATATCAATTGGTTGTTTTAAAAAAATCATAAGAATCGTGCTACATTTTCTTTACCATGGATCCCGGCAACAGCCGTACACATTTGTGCTTGGAACTAATCCATATCGATAAATATATCGATTTATATGACGATTAATAAGACATTTAAAGATTATTATTAGCAGATTTTTATATTCTACTGTTGAATTCTCTTTAAAAAATTGTTCAATGTAGTCTGTGTTCTATTTCCGAGACCGAGTGCTTTTGCGCTGTATGTAGATCGAATATTTTTGTGCTAAGTTTCAAAGCATCGTCTGCTCCTGCAATACTTGTCAAGTAATGACGCACATACTCTTCGCGTTGAGAAATGCATTTGGATGCATCATGGTTATAGAAAGGGAGGTGTGGGATGAATGTAAGAAGGTCAATGGCTGATAATAATTAAGTAACCAGGGTTCCCACTCAACCGTGAAAACCTTAAAACCGTGAATAAGCCGTGAATTCAGTGTACTGTGATAAAACCTGGAATAATCCGTGAATTTCGCCATGAAACGTTAAAAATCTCTCCAAATTTGATGTAGAACTACGATTGACAGATGAAAAGAAAATTCAATATTTGGATCATGTTTCAAGGTCGAGTCACGTGCAGACACTGTCCACGCATTTATCTACACACGTGTATTCGAAGAGCAGTTATTGGTCCGTGTGCCATCACGACACATTGACCTGTGACTGGAAGACTGGTAACCGGTAAAGTGTTAATTAACCGTTGCGAAAAATCAGACACCTCTTCACTTCCCTGCCACCCTCCATTTTCCCGCTCACAACCTTTAGTCGGCCCTGAATTTTCCTAACGATAGGTGACGTCATGTGAGATTATTATTTATTATAGTATTCTACCGAGTAAGGTAGGTTTCCATGGAGTATTCAAGAAGTGATTTGGGAGCCTCCCTTTCCTTCCAGCACTGCGTTCTTTAATTCACTGTAAGGCCTACTCCCTTTAAATCTATCTAAAAATCCTATTCTTTTCCTTCCCCTCCCTCGTTTCCCTAACATTCTACCCTCTAACACCATTTTCAACATCCCCTCCCAACTAAGCACTAACTCCATCCATACCTTCTGTCTCCCCCGTATCTACTGTCATTGCTGCATTTGCACTCAGGGTGTCTGTCGCGTTTTTTTAAATTTGTATTTAATCTGCGGCCGATGATTGTTACGTGATCAATATTTCTACCTAAAATGGCGTATCAACAGACCGTGAATTTGACGACATTCAGACCGTGAATACCGGGAAAAAACTGTGAATTTTATAATTTAGTTAGAGTGGGAACCCTGGTAACTAATGAATTCAGAGGCTTACACACTTGGAAAACACTAGGAAAAGACTTGCAGGTTGCTTCATGGCAAGTAATTGAGCACACTACCGAGTAAAGTGCCACTATTTCAAGCGGACTAACCTAATAGTTTTACCTGTATTTTGCTCGGATGGTACTGGGAGAATCGTACAGACTAAGGAGAAAACGTGCTAAAGAAGAACGTACTGAGTTCCACTGTATTTAGATTCTACTGTATTTTGCATTAAAAGAGTTACTTGGTTTCTGTCGATGAGTGTGGATTTAAAAGAGTCTCTTAATTTCTTGCATTGCCTCTGGTAAATGTTTGATATTGAAAGGAACACTATTCAGTGAGACTAATGCAACCCGTCCGGTTCTTTGCTTTACTCTCATGAAATGCAGGTTGCACAGAAGTTCTACACATTACTGGTCCTCAAGAAACACCAAGCATTGGAGCTGGCCCAGGAGAATTCCTACGACGAGATCTTCATATCAAAGGGAGTTAAGTTTGACTGTGCATCACTCTGAAGGGATGATGGGCTGAACTAACTGGCTGTGTAATCGCACTGCCGAGTCCACCATGTCAAGGGCCTTCGCCACAGTGATGCCCTCTAACAGGCCCCTCCTTCCCCCCCATGCCCACCTCCCGTCTCTGTCCCTGCTGACGTGGTGTGGAAGGCAGCATTGATTCTCAATTGTTGAGGGAGACAGGGTACGTGGCAGATGTGGGCTCGTCCGTGTGCCGGGGAAGGGACCCAAATTCACTTACATTGCATTGCTCACTCCCATACTTCATCAAAATGCCATCTGTGATGCTTGCATCATAATTTTTCCACCACCTTGCCTTCAAAAATGGTGTTGTTTGGTGGTGGTCAAGGAAGTGGTCAGTGCAACTCTGGTCACACTTGGCGCCTGCCACCTAAAAATGTCAATCAGCACCATTAAGTATAGCTTCATTTAATGACGCCGTCGGCGTGTCCTCTTTGAGTGTGTGGCATCCCGTTGTGATCAAGCCTTGAGCAGAAGGGTATTTATAGCGAGTGTGGTTGGGAGGACGGCAATGCCGTTGCTCGTGTTGCAGGTGCAGTTAGTGTTTGTTGGAGAATCTTGTTGAGCTATGTACTTGTGTGTGTGCAGTTTTACCAGAGTGGAGTGAAGAGTGCTGAGTGGCATTTTGCGTGCTTTGAATGCAGGATGGAGGATGCAGGGGTTTGAGGAAGTTGGACTGCCATTCGCCTGGTTGCACTTCTTTCTCCAGCTGTGCAAGGGTTGAAAGCATTGTGCATTCAGCAGAACAGTTAGTGTGTCATCTTGTTGGAGGGTTGCTGGTCATTGTGTCGGCCACAAATGGCCCTGTTGCAAGAGAGTGTGGTTCTGAGAAAAGTTTATTATCCCAAATTAGACAAAATAGTTGAAGAATGTTGGATAAGTTGGAGAATGAATGAGAATGGATTGTCCTGTGCATGTGTTATTTGCGTGAGTTGAACAATGTGTATGTGTGCATGTGTTGTGTGAAAGAATGAATAAAAGTTGTATATTTGTTAATGAATGCCAAAGTGTGTACGGAAGTGTTCTACAAGGGCGGGCAGTGGGCAAAGTATAGTGCTTTCAGGCACATAGAAAGAGATCTATAATGACCTACAACTGACCTGCCCTCTTTCTTCAGAGGTTTATATTGGCATGTTCACTTATTACCTGTGGTGAGTCTGTTTTAAATTCTACTATGGAGATAATTTTTCAATATTTCTAAGACTGAATGACTAAGCAACATAAATTATCAAAACGTTCATTTTTCCTTTATGGGGTATTTCCTTCTATATGGCTTCTTTTTAATATGTAAGTTAAAATGGCAAAATATCTATCTTGGCAAAGTGTTGGCCAGTGTAATGCCTAGGATTTGTCTTTTTGTTGGCCTGTAAAAACGAAAGCATAGTCAAGTCTGTCCAATTTACTGGCTGCCCTTGTGTGTGAAGCCACGCATCCGAGTGTGTTCGGCTCTGAAGCATGCCTGGTTGAATGATTGTTCACTTGATGTCTGTTGCAGAGAAATCTATGTTGTCCATTTCTTAAGGATGTGGATGAAAGACAAACAACTAAGCTCGTCCTTGGCAAGGAAAAGAATGCTAAATGGCCTACTTCCGGTACTAGGCCTAGCAATCAAATTTTTTAAATCTTCTTCAATTACCCGTCATTGATGATTGTAGACCACATTGACCAGACTCAGTTACTTCCCTTAGTATCTTTCGGGACAGATTTGACTTTGTTCTATATTGAGGACCATTTACGTTGACAGTTGGGCTCCTGTCACTCCCTAAAAATATTTAACATGCTGTAGTATTTGCAGATTTAAAAAAATTCTATATTCAGTTTCGTAATGGGAGGCAGTCAGCTAATGCTGAGCTGATACAACACGCCTATGTGAGTATATTCATGACAACAATTGATAGCCATGGAATTTCTTTGTGTGCAAATGCGATTACTCCTGTTTTGAATTCACCTTAGCTGTGCCACAAGGCAAGGAGATTCCAGACGACAAAGGATGGCATTGTTCTCCCGTAACAGAGAATCTGGTTGAAGCTGAAATTTTAGCTGGGGCTAGGTGGAGGAGTGTTTGACTTCCCACTTGACCTGTTGTTTTTGCTTCTAGGTGCTTTGTATCTTTCCAAGTCATAGGTCCTCAAGGAGGAGATGAGGCGGGGGTCAGGGTCTGCCGCCTTAGGTGGATGAAGTTTTAGATGTGACGTTTTAGGGTTGCGTGCCGATTTTACTGTCTTCTGCATGGCAGTGAGTGTGTTGTTGCTGTGTTAGTTGCCCGTGGTAGAATCTTTATAATTTCAAAGCTAGTGTTGATGATAAATTGGAATATCTTGGAGAGAGTTCAAATATTTTAATACAGTATATTTAAAGTCTTGACGTGAAGGATTTTGCACATACTTACCTTCTTAGTATACAATTAGGCTATTGTCATTGACTTATTTAATTTATTTTTATTTTGTGTTGGCGGTACTGTTTCAAGGTGGTTGATTAGCGCATAAATATGCAGTCAAATGATCTGAAGTAATGGAGACTATACTGTGATGTGTTAATGTCTTTTACCTTGTTTTCCCATTTAATTTTACCTAAGTGCTCCCAACTGTTTGCCACTTATATTCTCTTTGTGGGTGATTTCTTGGCTTGCGTGAGCTGGGCAAGGGTGTGTAACCAGCAAGTGGTTTACAATCAACCTGTGCTTTTATTCCATTTGATATTGTTTTGAAGTAATTCGGCATTTAGCTCTTTGAGTTAGGAGGCTGGGGTAAGTGAGCTTATTCAAACAATAGGCCTTTCTAGTCTTATGTTAGTGTGAATGATTCTAGTTTCGAGGTTCATTGCTCAGGATACAGGTGTCTTCACCTTTTTGTGGAATTCGCCTGTGGCTGTAGATTTCATTGTACATCTCTCATCCAGTGGCTATATTCATTTCAAATACATGTGCTGAAAATGGGCCTTAACTCTGCACATTTAGTGTGTGGTGGATCTATACAAACTGAGGTCAGTATTTTTCAATGGGCATATATGGGTTTGAAAATACACACAGTTAATTTTGAGTCTGGAATTGAAGTGAATTCCATTTCTGAACTTTGAAAATTTCTCACTTTTGAAGTTTCCTGTGCAGGCATGTGTCTTAAAGTGTCAATGAGACTAATGACAGGACTAGTGGAGGACGCATTTCTAAATTACTAAAACACTGGGAAGGAGGGGATAGAGGTAGAAATTTTTATGGAAGTGGAAGAAAGTGCTGCTGATCAACATTTTAAAATCATTTTTATGTTCTTTTAGGTTCATGCTACTGCTAAAAGTAGTAATACTTGTCAACTAGTGTTTTCTGGCATTATGTGCATCCATAACTGTGGCCTGCTTTATTTTCCTGGAGTCTGCATTTACCAAGGGTCAAATTGAATGATACATATCGTGTAACAGCGGAATAATTGGTGTGGTATGTTGCACCTATAATTTTCCATGTATGTAAATGCCAACTTAAATTCAATTGCAGAATCTGATAATATCTCAATTTTTCTTTGTGAAACTATTACAATGATGTCCGATAAGTGTTGGTAGAGGACATGTAAGAGGCATGGTGTTAGATCAGATATGGCCAATCAGGATTTGGCTGCATATGCCATTCCCGTTGTAATCTGCTCTCTAAATTTGGAGTGGGCAGGGGCTGGTTAAGGAGTAGGTGATTAGTGGAAAGTTGCACTTAATTCTCTATTCCCTTCCTGCAGTATTAGGCATGCTCAGATTTTAATTAATATAGTTTTCACTGCCATAAATTCTTTTCAATGCCAAGGATTTGGAGGCATAAAAGGTAAATCTGCTGTGTGATTGGAATCATGTTCTCCATTCCATTATGTTGGTCAAAATTAGTCTCTTGTCAAGTATTTGGTACAAATGTGGCAGTTAATAGAGGGCAGAAGTATGTTCTGTTATGTGCCTTAGTGATTTTTTTCAATGATTCCCTCTGTTAATTATTGTGCATAAATTGGTTTTATTTATTTTAATTTTGTTGTTGTTCTGGTTTTGTGTCAGAAAAATAACATGCAGTTTATCAAACCTGTGCAAAATGTTTCAGGTCACATGCTAACATAAGTTAAATTGATATAAATTTTATATTTCATTCATCAGTGATGTGTACAGAGTACAAAATATTAAACCATGGTTAATTTCCTAATATGCAATCGTATTTATGACCAGTCTATACCCCCAATTAAGCTCTGGTGAATTTTTAAAGAGTAGCACACACTAGTTGCGTTTCTGTTGATGGCGTTGGTTGTGTGTGCTATGGGTGAGTGTGGAGTTTGTGAAGGAAAAGGTTTGTATCCTGTTTTTTTTTAGCATGAAATGCTCATGTTTTCCTTAATTTTTTTCATATTGATTGCTTTGTCTTTCCCCCCCCCTGCTTCCTCAATGGTTTCGGTCTTTGTGGATAATTGTTTTAGTGGTACATAGTATTCTGTACTTTTCCTTGGGATTGTTTTGGAGTACAGTGATTTATGTACTCTTTTATTCTTCATTGGCACATTTTTTTCATTTTTGTGTTGTGGGCGTGTGGTCATTAATTGCCCAGCATCAGAGAAAAGCACAATTGTCCCGTCTCTTTGGCATACACTGGATACTTTTTTAAGAGGACCAGGATGAGCCTTATCTCATCCAATTAAAGTTAAGTTCCTCTGATTTATGGCACCAGCTTATATTGGACACAAGCAAGAATCCACAAGTAATTTTCATTTGTTTTTTGGTGACATGAAATGGCATGACTCTGGGACTGTTCTGAAAATGATTCAATAAGGTGCTGCAGGCCAGATGCAATCATTGCTGGAATTCATGAATTGGTCCTACAAAATGATTTTTGCCTTCATTTCAATGGAAATTGATGACATTAGGAAATGAGTTATCTAAAAATTGTTTGATAATACTTTTGTATCTAAATGTTTAGTTTTAATAGTCAAATTGAGTTAATTTTAGTTTCCCTCTTAGTCTCAAGCAGAAACATTTCTTCCATGGAATATTCATGACTTGTGTAGGCCATTGTCAGAAGCGAAGCATTCTCGCTATGCTGTAATGTTTCCATTTCTTTCATTTAGCTCCTGCTTCACTAGGAAAAAGTGATTTGATTAAATTTTGGTACATTAGGTGTACATTGTCTTTGTTATCAGGGCATATCCCACAGTATTACATCGCATGCCATTCTGTCTTCACATTATGTGTTGTCCTGTTCTTTCTCTTGCAGATGGTATGAGTAGTTTTTGACATCCAGAATCATGTTTTCACTTAATTGCCACACATGAAAGGCACTCTTTTACTGACATCTTGTCATCCTAAGACTTCATACCAAAGTTTTTCCATTGGTGTAAACGATAATTTTTGGGTTTTCAGGGAGCTAGTTACGAATGTTGCAACTTGATATATATTGGGGAGACGAGGCTTGTGAGCAGCATTTGCCATGGTTATATAACTATGACATAGACCTTCATCCCGCCTGGTTTGGAAATGGTGAATACTTGAGTTCCTCAGTTGAAGGAATAGCCATCCCTGCAGGGAGGGGATTAAGAATTCTCCTGCAGTATCTCTGCTTGTCGTAAAAGGCGACTAAAAGAGTTGGTGTATATTTTCCTTGCTGGGCCATCTCCATTATGCATTTGCCTGGTCAGATGTCTTGTTTAGGAATTGATTATCCGGATATGTTGATGGATGCCACTTCTGGATAATATTTCAGCATGATTATGCATAGGTGGAGCTATTCGCTTAGGGGCTGAATATACAGCGGCATTTCAGGGGTAAAGCCCCTTCTTAAAACATCCCTACAACTTGGTTAATCACCAGTGTGTGACCCAAGACTGGTCTCACCTGTGAAAATAGTCAATCATAATTGTTTAATAACTTCTATAGTGGAGAGCATGGTCTAAACAAAATCAATTTATGTTGCACTTCGATCCAGTATGCATTGGCATTGCTATCACTCAATAATCACTGACAGAGAGTAGGAACAGCAGATCTCTAAGTGTAACAAGGGTGTTTACCAATCCTAAGCATATATGGGAACATGGACTCAGGGAACGCTAAGTATTATTTTCTCTATCACATTTTTTAAAGTCTTCTTTGAACAGGCCAAGGAAAGATTTGCAAAAGGACTAAACCTGCTTGCACAGCCGGACACTTGCAAAATACATAAATGCCAAGAGAAGCCGCAAAAAACAAAGACACAAATATTGGTGTAGATTCAGATTTTCAATCTTTTCTATGTCTTCTTTGGGAAGGAGAAAAGTAGAGACTGACAGGATGACCGGAGGATGAGGAGATTAGGATAAGAAAGTGGGTGGGAGTGGTGGGAAGAGGGAGGGGAAAGTTGATTGGGTTAAAGAGATTAATGGGCTCTGTGAAGACCAGGAGGCTTGGTGTAGCCATATGCATGATTGCTCCAAGGTTTTCAATGCTAGCGGTAAGGCGAAGGGTGGAAGGAGGCAAGTGATCCTAGATAGAAACAATCATCAAAATCCACACTATGGGAAAAGGCATGGGTGGGGACAGGAAGCAATGCAGATGGGGATGTTGGATTACAGGAAGCTCGATGGTTATCGAGCTGTAGGTTGAGTGAAGTGGTATTAAAAAGGATGTGGAAGGCAGTGCAAGAATTGCTAAGAGGGTGTACATTACATTATTAATGGTGCATGTGGGAATGGAGTGAAAGGAAGGGGAAAAGCAAGAAATTGTTTGGGAAGTGATTGGGTAATGAGGATCGAATAAGTTCTGCAATGGGGTCCGTAAGGTGTTTGTTCAGGATGTGAATCTTGAGAGTGATTTGGTGGTTTTGAGAGTGGAAGGCAGATTGGGTGGCCGATGGAAGGCTAAGGATGGGCAGTTAGTGAAGATTTTTCCAGTGGTGAGGTCATTAGAAAGAATAGTAAAGAGGCTTTTAATAATTCTGTTCAAAGCCTGCGTATCATTGAAGTAGGTGGAAAGGGAGTGTTATGTGGGGGTTTTTGTAAGAGTGACTTTAAGGTGTGTAGGCTTTGTGCAGGATTCTCTTACGAAGAAGGTTTTCAGGATATCCTTGACGAAGGAGAGAGTGGTGAAGAGTTATGAGAAAATGAAATGTCAACACTTTTGGACTCTCGCTTTAGGTGAGATTTTTGCTTCAATTTAAGCTAGTACAAATACTAACTGCTTTTACACTTAAAAGTAATCCATCAGTGCTCATACAACGAATGAGTGAGATTAACTAAAAATCACGCATTTTTAAGTAATAATAAAATTAATAAGTTTTATTTTTCTTGGAATTCGTCCAATTAGAACATAGGGGTTATGCCACACAAAAGAGCTTATAATACACAAATAATTTATAATGTATAATATAGGGATGGGTGGGTACACCGCAATGAAAATAGAAAGTATCACCCACGAATGCTAATCCTATGCTTACCTTTTTTATTTTGTGTCACTGATAGTTCTAGATTGCCCCTCAACCTATCTTAGGCTACACATTCCTGAAAAAAGTATATGAAACAATGAGTTTCCGTGAAGAATTTTTCTTATATTTTTACGAACTGATTTCACAGCTATTTTCTCCGAGGCATTTCTTTAATTAAAATATTCAATTCTTGCGTGAAAACGTTTTTATTACAACGTTGCTTAAATAAGTTCTTCATAATTGTTTTTACAGTGCCTTACTTGATGTCAAGCTGCCATTGATAACCACATTTAAAGAAATGGTCGTGTGACGCGGGGCATTGTCATGATCGATGCTCACTTGTCTGCAGTGTCTGGTCCCCGCCGCTGTTACTGCCGAGAAATAAGTGGCTTGTTTTTGAGGCCGCGTTGAAAGTCGGAACTAAGTGGCAGCACCTGTCCTCAACCCTGGCAGACGTCGTTATGGCATTGAAACCCGTGTAAATTAAGGAAAATTTTTTGGAGAATATGCTGGATTCCTGAGATATAAGGCCAAATCTGATTATTTTACATTCACTAACCATTCTTTCATGTGAACTGTATGAGTTCACGCAGGGATTCTAACACTCGTACATTAATATTGCGAATTATATGCCGGTATGTCTTATCCTTAGGCTACGAACTTGTATCTCTGGAGATAGTCACTGTCACCCTATGCGAGGGTAACCTGGGGCAATGGAGGCACGTAGAGCGAGTCACAATATAAACAGGAGCACAGCTTGAAACTGTAACATAGGTGAAAAGGAATATACTCAATGATTTCCCTGATAGCAGGAGGCATCTATCTCGGGAGATAGTCACTGTCACCCTATGCGATGGTAACATTGGGCAATGGAGGCACGTAGAGCGAGACACAATATAAACAGTAGCACATCTCTGCTTGAAATGGCGATTTTAATGGCCCTCATATCATGTTTTGTTAAATTTTGCGCTTTTCTTATATTTGCGATTTTCCCTCGTCGCTTCCCTGTTTCTTTGTAAAACCCACATCTTCATCCTCATGCAAACGTATGCTTGGATTGCCCATGCCATTACTTCCTCCTTATGGTCAGGGCATAGGAAAAACAAACGTCCAGAATCCAAAACCTCATCCACCGTTGCCCTGTAAGCATTAGCTTCTTCAGCATGCTTAGTGAAGCATGTTTCCACAAAACGGATAAAATTAAATAATTTTAAATTTGGGTGAATTAATTTACCACCAGTTTTTGAATTATGCAAGTGAGTTGACATCCCACCGTTGCTGTCATTTCCAATAGACTGGCATATGAGACATTTGCTATGTTTTAAAATTTGTTTACACAAATACCCAGTGACAAAATACACTATGCAGTCCACTACTGGGGGAAGATTGTAATCATGCTCTTCAAACTCAAAAATATCCAACTCTCCCAGCTCTATCAAACCATTTTTATCTCTCTTAAACTCTTTTAAGTCCTGTATTTGTGAGGAGGCACCTTTCTTGCAAATGATTTTAATTTCTTGAATACAAATGAGAGGCTGGGTTGATGAGCCATCTTCTATGGAGCAGTTTCCATACTTGGGAGGCTTTAGAATGCCATAAACCCCAAGCAATTTGTACAGCTGAAGGAACGTAACTGCTGCGGGATGATCATTCATGCCAATACTCTGACGAATTGCCCCAAAATATCTCTGAAAATAATATACAACTTATCAAGATTATCGTCCACATGGAAGATCAGAGAGAACTCGACCTTCTTAACCATTTTCTTTTACTTACCTCCAAAGAATCCTGATTTATTTTCCCAGTCTTAACAGAATCAAAGCCAAACCCCTTTAATTACACAATGATATCTGAGCATGACTTGAGTGTGATCCTTAGACCTTCAGAGGTACTTGTGGTAAAAAATTCTGTGTCTTTTATTGCGCAGTTATTTTTTTCCTTCTCCCATTTATCTAGCGAAGCTAGAGAATTCTGTAGTATCTGTGGGTGCAACAGTTAGTTACTCGTTATGAGAAAATGCCAATTAAATCTTGTGATTCCAACAACAATCTGAAGTCATTAACTACAAAATAACTCTTTTAGTATAAAAAATACTCACCATGAAATCAGGTGAATTTTCCCGCACCCCTTCATGTCTACCGTTCCGATTTAAGGCATCAAACATGCTATTTATCATTTTGCAGAAATCTGCAGTTGCCTCAGCATCCTGTAGCCCAGGCACATTATGTTTCTGATAAAATGCTAGGCCTTGAGCAACAGAGTTGCTAAAAACCTAAAACATACATTATGAAGAATGTGTATTTTGCAGAGTGCGATCAAAGTTACAGATCATTGGTAACACCTCAACTCCCCAGGAATCTGCTGATCAACATGGTGAAGCGTGGTGATGTGGCTCCACTACTCGGGTGATTGATTACGGTTTACACGGACAAATTAAGTTTACGATCACTATTATAAGAACCAAATAAAAAATATAAGCAAAAATTACGAGATTATTATATCAAAAATGACTTAATTTTCATTACATAAATTAAACAGGATTATTTGATTGCTTGTTTTTGTTGAAACTTACCCTTAATTCTTTGCTGTTGTATAGCCTGTTGCGAATGTTTTTGATCAGGTGAGGAGTGTCTGCAAATGCAAAAATGTTCTCTTTTCATCGAGGGAATGAGGGAAGTAATTTCTTATGTTCCCCAATTGGCCATTAATGCCGACACATGACCACATTTTTCTGTTTGTGGCAGCGCCATCAGATACAAAGCCATGTATTTTGGCTCCTGCCATGGCCTCCTTTATAACAGGCCATGACATGCAATTTGGCACCATCGCTTTACGTGACGTCAGGGGTCCTACCAAGCGGCTGGGGTCCCCCAGCCCAGCCCCCGAAGTAAGGGGTCTGCTTCCTGCGTCGTCTGTCAATGAATGGTGAGCGACGAAGGATAGATACGATTCGTACCGCTTAGTGTCACATAAACTACAATAATATTGTCAAGCGCTACGACTTCTAAATAATACTCTAAAATTATACGTTAACAACTTAAGTTTATCTGCGGAATATTGTAACAAATTCGATAGCTTTATTGTGAAAGAACCAGTCTTCGGCGTAAGCGACTAAAGCGACTATCTCTTTGAAACTCTCAAAGGCAGAGCTCACCATGAAAGCTTGTACAGTCTTAGCAGCTTCGCAAGGGTTGTTCACAGCATAGCCAGTAAGAGTCCCTGCCTTGTAATTAATGCCTGGATTGACATATATTTCATCAATTTGCAAAATTACATACCTCTCCTTCTCACTTAAATGCCTTGATGACACTGTCAAGAAATGTTTGTTAAGAGCCTGATAATGGGGAGACACAACGCAGACTGCACTCGCAGCAGGTGTCTAGGATGAGGCAATATAATCAGACGACTCTCTCTCAGGGCAGAGTAGCATGCTGAGGAAATAGTAAACACCATGAATGAAAATATAATGGTACTGGTAGAGTACACTCTCTTTTCCTAATACGAAATGGAACTGCTCCATTAAAAACTGCAATGCATGTGCATTGGGGCAATGGGTTCCACTCTCAATCATGGCATTCAACATTTGAAATTTCTTGGAGATATTTTCCAACATCACTTCTCAGTTGTAGCAGATGCATGCCTGGCCAAAATGTTCTCCATCTGCGACCACCTTTTCAGCTTCCCATTATCAGGAAGAATCCTTGCCAAGGCTTCGTTTCCTACTTCAAGCTCTTTTTGGAAGACTCACTTTGAGACTAGCATCAATGGTAATGCTAGCTCGAAAGCACGGAACCGGAGTAACCTCAACAATGTACAGGAGGAGAAGGTCATCACACTCCTGAACAGTCCACTGCTTAAACCTGGTCAGCAACTTACTCCTATAGTTCATCAAGAGCTCCCCATAGTCAGATATAATATCGGAATCCAACCATTCCTGTACAACCGACTCGTGTCTAGACACCTGTTCGGCTCCTCTCTCCTCGGGATCTCTCATTTCTGGGGGTTCCACAATGCTCAAGTATGTAGGGAACGAAGGGAAAATGCAAGGGACTGCACTAGGGGACAACTTGGGGCGATCCAATTCCAAGGATCTGGAATTCCCTTCCTTGTCATCGTACTCCACACTCCTGATGACATCTCGCTCAGCGAAGTGCTTGATGCACACCACTGTATTTGTGGTTGGAGTCCAATTACTACTGGGGATATTTTTCATCCACTGCACCTTACTTCGTTCATCTTTCGGAAAGTAGAACACACTGACGTATCCACTATCCTTCTCCGAACAATAGTTGCTCTTGCAACCTGGCACACAACAACGCCGGGGCATCTTTAAAAGTAAAGTTGACACTCGTTAGAATGAAAACATGGACAAAGGTGTAAGTCAAATGGAAGCGCTATGCCACAACAGCAAAAGTTCATTCCCTTCATAACTTCAATTTAATGTCCATCGACAACAATGTGAATTTCACTACACATTTCAATGGCCACAAATAATGCAATATTACATCTCTCGTTAACAGTCTTCAATCGTAAAAAAACAAATCAATAAATAAAGGTCGCCTATTTCTACGAAATCCAATATTTGCATGACTTCACAACTAATGACATTCAAAAGATGACTATTTCACACACTATCATGTATACCCAGGAATGAGAATATTATGGATTGAAATTGACGGATAGGAAATACTGCGTTTGGAACACATCCTATTCCCACCTTCGTCGCGCATACATGATGGGAGAAGATATATATCACAATTAATCTCAAACCTGCATACTAAATTGTCCAACACAAAAAGCCGACCACATGGCCTCACTCACAGATGACAATATACACATCGCATTCCAACTTACACCCCTAAATGCATTATAAAATCAATCCACTAACCTTTATGAACGTTATAAACTCCAAAATTATGTAATTACAACGCTAAAGACGCTTAAAAATGAGCGTTATTCACACGCAGTACAGCAGCTTCACATACAACACAATAGCGACGGAACTTCTCTGTAGGACCCCTGCACAGCGTTGCCATTTAACCATGTCAAGGCCTGTTATAAAGGAGGCCATGCTCTTGCCTTTTGTAAGAGAATGATAGCCTTAATGGCTATTTTTGCAAGGGTTTCTCCCTTGACTGAGCCCCTTGAGGCAAAGACCGCTACTGGCTGAGTGTACGAGTCCAACAGGAGCTGGAACATAAGTACTAGAGCATAGTTAGCCTTTTCTGATGCCCTCCTTGCACCTGGCTCCTCCTCACCAAATTCAATAAGGCCAACATAAGTCAAATCTCGAGGGGTAACTGACATACTCTCCCTGACAGCCATCTCATCCCATAGGAGGATGCCATGTCTATGAGGCTCGACCATGTTAGCCAGCTTTAATGTCAGCAACTCAAAAAAATTGGGATCGAAGACGCAACTGGTATCAATTAGCCCTAGATACTTCCTAACGGTCCTGACATGTGGAAGGATTTCATTATCCCGGATGAATCTATATCCCACAGGAGACCTGATATGCATTATCATGCACAACATCATCCTTCCCTCAGAATACCAAATACCAAAGCAAGTCTCTCTCCTAATCTCACACACTAGAAACAGACTGCATATATTCACTTTTGCTTCCTTGGGCAACTGAGGATCTAAAAGCCTATTACCTCATGGCCATGTATGTGCATTCTCAATGTAAGGTACTTCTGGATTACCAAGTCCAGTACCGAGTGGCAACTTGGAAGACAAACCACATTCTTCCCAATGCTTCTTCGTTAACTCAAGAAGGTACAGCTGAGCATTCTTCTGGTGCCGAATGGTGCCCACACTGTACCTAAACAGACTCTCCACCTGGGTTAAAATTGTATAATGGCGGCTGTGGGATGGCTAAGATTTCTCTTCTCTGCATGGCCAATCATGGGCCAAATTTTCTAAAGGCAATTGGTATTTAATGGCATCCGTGCATGCATCACAGTTTAAATGATTTAACACAGCAAACACAGCCCATCCAGATACATAATACATGACATTCTCGTCAATGATGTCATTCCAATCCTCCAATGGAAATTCTCTATCCTCCTCCAATGGCAATTCTCTATCCTCCTCCAATGGCAATTCTCTATCCTCCACATCTAAATGTACAGGAAGTTCAGGTTTCCACTTCAGGAAATCATGGAAATACTCATCATCGTCGCAAAGGTACGAGGAGTACTGAGGCACATGGAGGTACTGAGACACTGATGAGTTTGATGCTGTGTCTCAGTTTATTAGGGGTGGGATGCATGTCCCCTTGACCTATTATCAGTGAAAAAAGGTTTTCCACAGAGTCGGTGGTCAACATAGAGGTCTGCAGGTACTCCATGTCTCCATTAACTATCAGGTCATAGTACAATGCAACAACAGTCTTAGTATCCAACTGTATACCAGTTTGGAGTGGCTTCCAAACACTACTTCCATTAAATTTAAGGCCCTTTTCACTGTATCTAAGTCCTCCATTGCGCTGAGTTTATTCTTCGCATTTTGCCTCCCCTAAGCATCAAACTGAACCCTGGAATTCATATGGTCAAACCAGGAATTCATTTGTTGAATAAACCACGCAGTGCTTAATGCCTCCTGTGGTAGAAGTCCTTTCGCTACAAAGAGATAAAGAACACCAGCTATAGTGTGGCTCAACACGCTGGAAGCATGCTCTACCCTCATTTTTTGGAACATGGGAGGAGTAGCATGGTAAAGAGTAAGCTTTAGTCCCCTTCCCTCCTGCAATTCAATGACCCCTCTTACGTCGTCCAATGCCACTAGGTCAGCAGGTAACTTTGCTCTCGGACGACGTAATCTGGCGAATGGATAGTATTTGACAGCAAGTCGTTCCTCACATTTTTCAGGAAATGAGGGACATCAGGCATGAAATACAAGCTTCCATTTGATGCTCTGTGGGGAACAAAGTTGGACACTTGAAATTTTGTGGAGTGTATGCCGAAATAACTCCACAACCTCGTGTTGTTTGCTCCTATGTCACTGGAGACACAAACAACATTTATGCCACAATTAGTAAGCAGGGTAACTATTTATTTCCCCAAGTGTTGGTGCCTCAATGGAATCCCCAGTGAGCTAATAGCCAACCACATGCTTCCAGTGAAGTGAAAGACCTCTGATTACCAATGCCAAGGCATCGGTAGCCAGGTGACATCCATCCTTTTCACCTTCCCTGCAAATTTCTGGTGAAATCATCCCGATGAATATTTTCTGGCCTTAGTCGTATTCCAACGTTAGCCTTAATTGCATTTCATCAATGCAGAGGACACAGTTCCTGGATTAATTGGCTTCCTTTGACAGTTTGACAACAAGCCAATGAATAATGTCATGCTGCAACCCTGTAGCAAAGATGGATGCCTCAATCCCTCTACACAGGGTCCTATATGATGGGAGAGGGAAGCCTATACTGCACAGGTATACGTACCCTTCCTGTCCAGTGGCAGCCCTTATTTGTAAAGCCTTCTTTACAGTCTTTTCAGACCATGGGTAGGGATTACTACTCCCTTTATTTTGTAAGTGTAGCATTTGGTCCGGCTCAAACAAATGCTCCAACTTTCTCTGCATCTCCTTTTTCTCCTTTGTCAGCTGCAGGAATTTGAAATATTAATGAGATAACATTGGCTCGCACATTTTCGTGGCGTTTACTAAATGATACCTACATTTTTCTGGGTATTTGACCACTTTTGTTGTTTAATTGACAACAGTTTCACTGACTCTACTGCAACCATCTTCAGGTGAAAAGTGTTTCCATCGAAACGTCCTCAGGTTTAAGGAAAGGACATTTGACCTGAAAATGCTATGAGGAGAGTCAGCCAAGCTGTAGTAATTAAATAAGAAACGTGATCGCATTCCTGAAAAAATGCAGACATCTATGTTACACTATTTTTAGCATGTCTGCAGAGGAAGACAATATTTAATAATCAAGAACATGATATACTACTCTTCGACAAAAATAACTTTGAATTGCTTTTGTTTGAATAGACTTAATGCGATGAAAGAAATGTAATTTTTATTTATTAATTTTGATTTTATTGATTTTTATTGATCAGTAAGCGTAAAACGCCTTACCCTAAAACTTCGGCAACATTACCTGTTGTAAATATTTATTTTTCATAAAATAAATTTCAACATACAATCTAAGTGCAGTATTTATTTATGCATATTTGTGCCGCAAATACTTTTAAATTGTTCATAAAATAAATCGGTAATTATTTCTGATTGTACAAAATGCATATCATTTCTAAGAACTGTTCACAAAAATATGGTACTTGTCAAAACAATATACGCACAAGTGACATTGTACTTATTGCATGTTTAATATATCGTTTTAAAAAAATCTCCCGCACACGTCTTCTCTTATCACCGTTCACAATTACAAAATGGCGAATCGAATCGCATTTCTTCTGTAGCGGCTCTATTTCTTACATTCCCTCGTTTTCCATTTTGGTAAGGTTTAACATATTTCAGAAGGTAATGTTCGATAATGCTTCTCCTGAATTGCAATTGCGTCTAAGACTTCCGTGAATGCCGCATCGTAACCCATGCATTCTGTACCGCAGCATCAATGATCCAAGTTAGAATTTGCCAGTACCATTTTTTCCCTCTGATAGCGATTCGGCAATTGCTTATATTTTCGTTCATTCTATTCACTTCGTTCATTCTATTCATTTCGTTCAGTCCCTACCATGAAAATATTATACTCTCGAATCATGCGTGGTCGTTGCATTTCAATGCGTTAACCGAGTTTTTTTGCACCAGCGTTTCACTTTGTCTGCAGGGTGAATACCATGGCAATTGAAGCAACGGTAACAATGGAATTATCTACTCACTTGCACAAAATTGCGCCCGAGTTTTTCTCACAACGATATGCATAACTTCCCCGAATCATCGTTTTCATTTCACCCTTAGATGGTGATGGTTAGTCTTTAGGGATTCCATTTTCTTTTAGTTCCCGTCCCACCATACCAAAATTGTAGGGGATCCTTACTCCGCCCGAGTAAATTCTGATTGAAATATAATTTGTCCTTACGAGGGACAGATCAAGTGCCAAGTGCCGGGGTATCTAGTGAGTTTAGAGTAGCTACCTTTTCATGGCTCGTTCAGATCGAAGATGAACCCGCTCCATCTTCAGCTGCATGCGTTGGTGACCCATTGGTTTGAAGTTCTGCTGGCATCTTCCTACCACCAACAATTTAGTAGTTTTAGATTTAGTTTATATCTTCAAAATAAAAATATCATGGCAATAGTAACAATTGAGATGGAGAAATTTTAAATAAGAATATAGATATTACATTACATATACCCCGCACGGGGGGAAGAGAGTAATCTCTTCCTTTGGGGAGCCGCGCCCCCACGGACCCGAGCCCACCGGGGAGACAACCTCGTCAAAAAACCCTTCGCACGCTAGGATAGCGTCCAGACAGCATGTGACTCTGCTGTGCTGAGTAGCCGATACATCTGGCGTCCAGATTCACCCACGTGTTTGCCGTGCGTGGAGACCCGTACAAGGGGGAGAAGGGGATCCTGGTGGGTGAGTTCTCCGGCTCCCAGCTGGGCGTCGGAAACCCGGTATGGGCCGGAGTTCAATACCCCACTTCGGCCCTGGATTCCCCGAAAAACGGGCGGCCGAGAAGAGCCCAGCTCGGTCAATCGGCTCCTGGCGGCTGGGGAGCTTGGCGGCTCCTTCCGAGCGTACGCCAGGACGGGTTAGTGCTGGAGATATGGGGGTCTCCGTAGGGCGGCCGAAGGTGCGTGGGTTCGGAGGGCCCCCGCGCTGGAGGTTCTAACCCAAAAGAGACCCCCTATCAAAGGTTCCTATATCCCTTGGGTAGCCCTGGCGACCACACCGGATCTCGGTGTGGCGTCCCGAATGTGTGGCTCCGTGGTGGGTGGGGAGCCCAGGGGATGAATTATGTTCTTACTTTCATGGTGACGATTACTCTTCCTCCACCAAAAAGATCCCGCCCGGACACGGGCGGAGGAGAAAAGTCTTTTGAAAGCTCGAAGCGTTTTTTGTCTATGAAATGCGCCAAAGAAGGTGACACTCTGAAAAAGGTGTCTCCCTTTTTCATAAAAAAAGCTATGCAATCGATAATTACTGGAGAGCCAAATTCGGTGAAAAAACTAAGAGATGGTACCCTACTAATAGAGACTGCGAACAACATCCAAGCTGAAAAATTGCTTAAAACTGAAAAATTACACGACATCCCAGTTAAAGTCGAGATCCACCGCACTCTAAATACCTCTAAGGGAGTAATAAGTCACTACGACCTTCTTTACGTGGAACCAGAAGAGATCAAGAGAGAGATGGCCCCCCAGGGCGTCATCGACTGCCGCAGACTGACTACGAAGCGAAACGGTGAAGTGATAAATACCACGTCAGTAATTCTCACGTTCGCTCTAGACAAACTGCCCGTTAAAGTCTTCTTAGGATACGAATCTGTAACTGTGCGACCATTCTTCCCTCAACCGATGCGCTGCTTCCAATGCCAAAAATTCGGCCACATCGCACCGCGATGTGAGGGCAAGGCCACCTGCCCGCGCTGCGGCAAGGACAAGCACGATGGGGACAAATGTGCGGAAGCGGCCTGCTGCGTGAATTGCGAGGGTACCCACGCGGCTTACTCTCGCGATTGCCCGAAAATGAAAGAGGAACGGAAGATTATGGAAATAAAAACTATGGAAAAAATATCTTACCTGGAGGCAAGGAAAAAGTTCAAAGCCCTTAGTGCCCCCTCTTTCTCGCGTTCCTTTGCCGCAATCGCCTCTGCTCCAGTTAAGAAGTGCACCATTTCTACACAGACGGAACCTGAAAAGCAGATAGATTTATTAAAAAAAACAAATGCGAGTAACAATAGCAATACTAAAAAAAACACCCCTAACTCCTCCGTAGTGTCTCCCAAAAATACAACAAAGAAAACCACCAGAAAACCTGACCAGCGAGAGAAAACTCCCTCTCCTGGTCCCTCCGGCAAAGGTATGGAACCGATGCAGGAGGACATAGACGAAGATCTCTGTATTTCGGACACAGAGATCGAAAAAGTCAGGAATAAGGGAAGGAAAAGTCGCTTAAAGCGATGATTCCACAGACTTCCGGGCTAATGCTGCTCCAAGTTTCAATATTGACATCCTTTTTTTCTGTTTTTATTTATCTTTTACCCTTTTTAAACCCTTTTTATGAATTTTATATTACAATGGAATTGTAATGGATTTTATCGGCATAAGGAGGAGCTGGCTGTTTTAATAAATGATTTTAACCCTTTCTGTATATGTTTGCAGGAAACGCGTTTTAAAGATACAGACAAGGGATATTTAAAACATTTTAACACTTTTAGACTGGACGATACTAGTGGCCAACGAGCCCATGGTGGAGTTTCGGTTTTTGTCCGGGAGGCTCTTTACACCTCCCGAATAAATCTTAACACACCGTTCCAAGCGGTAGCGGTGACGGTGCACGCTCCCGAGGCGATAACGGTGTGCAACGTTTACCTGCCGGAGGGTGCACCCGTCACCCGTTTTAATCTAGAATCCCTTGTTCACCAGCTACCTCAGCCTTTTATTTTACTCGGAGATTTTAATGCTCACGATCGTCTATGGGGAAGCACCCCGGAACAGTGCAACCGCAGGGGACGTATTTTATCAAGTTTTATTAGTGATTTTAACCTTTTTTTACTCAATAACGGCGAGAAAACCCGTTTTAACTCTTATAGCGGCGATTCTTCCTCCATTGACTTGAGTATTTTATCGACTAGTTTGGTCAATAAACTCAAACTCTCTGTGCATAAGGATCTTAGTGGGAGCGATCACTTTCCCCTTTTAATCAAAAGGGAGCAAAATATAAACCCCGATTTTATTAGACCAGGCTGTTGGATTGTCCGGAAAGCTGATTGGCATCTTTTTAACTCAAATTTTAACTACGTGTGGGATAAAAACAACGACTGTGTAACAAACGTAAATCTTTTGACATCCAGCATCATTCAAGCCGCCGAAATTAGCATACCACGATCTCGAAGCATCCTTCCAAGAAATGCGGTGCCATGGTGGAATGAAACCTGCGCAGAAGCCATTAAAAAACGTAAGAAAGCTCTCCGAATTTTCCACAAGTATCCTACAGCAAATAATCTCTCCGCTTTTCGGCGACTAAGAGCGAAAGCGCGTCAGGTAATAAAGGACGCAAAGAGGATTTCTTGGATGAATTTTGTCTCCGGTGTCAACCACAGGACTCCACTTGCACAGGTATGGCGTAAGGTGAGGAGCATATCGGGTAGCAGCCAGCATCTAGGTATATCCTTCCTAGAAGTCGAAGGAAAGGTTATCACTTCTCCAGCTGCGATAGGGAACGTATTCGCCCAATTACTCGCCAAAGTGAGCAGCGACGAATGCTATGACCCTTCTTTTGCGATCCTCAAGAAAAGGCTCGAGAACGTCCCTATATCCTTTATGGAGCCTAAAACAACGGCAGACTACAATATGCCATTTACCATTTGGGAGCTGAAATCTGCCATTCATGACTCCCACGACACGTCCCCAGGACCCGACGAGATCCACAATGCCTTCCTCCGAAATCTATCGGAATCGGCGTTGCTGGAAATCCTTGAAACTTTTAATCAGCTCTGGGCCAATGGGGATTTTCCTCCGTCCTGGCGGGAGTCCGTCATTGTCCCCATCCCAAAACATGGAAAAGACCGAGCTGACCCGAATTCTTACCGGCCGATTTCTCTCACCAGCTGCCTGTGCAAGTTAATGGAGCGAATGGTAAATCGACGTCTCATTTGGTGGCTGGAGCGTCGAAAACTCCTCTCTAGGATACAATGCGGATTCAGACGGAACCGTTCCACAATGGACCAGTTGGTCAGAATTGAAAATTTCATCCAAGAAGCCTTCCTTCTCCGCCAACACGTAGTCGGCGTATTTTTCGACTTAGAGAAGGCTTACGACCGGGTCTGGCGACGTAAGATTCTACGCGTATTACGCGAGTGGGGTTTTAGAGGCTGTTTGCCCATTTTTATACAAAATTTTTTAACCAACCGTGTTTTTAAAGTAAGGACGGGACAGTTGTTGTCAAATTTTTACCCTCTTGACAACGGAGTTCCCCAAGGCTCGGTTCTGAGCGTGACGTTGTTCGCTATTGCGATCAACGACATAGCTCACTGCATCAAGGAGCCAGTGTTAGGGTCACTGTTTGTGGATGATCTCGCGATTTTCTGCAGATCATCTAGGGTCGTGAATGCATCGCGTATGGCGCAACTCACCATCAATAAACTTCACAAATGGACCCAAAATAACGGCTTCCTTTTCTCTTTGGAGAAAACAAAGTGCGTTCACTTTTCTCGCACTCGGGGCGTCCATGTAAATCCCACGTTACACCTAGGTGGTAGAAACCTCCCATTTGTGGAATCAGTCCGTTTTCTGGGGATGACCCTCGACCACAAACTCAACTGGAAGGAGCACATTAATTCTGTCAAGGTAAACTGTTTGAAGTCTTTAAACATTTTAAAGTTTTTAAGCCACGCATCTTGGGGAGCAGACCGCACCACCTTAATTTTACTTTACCGCACACTGGTGCGGTCGAAATTAGACTACGGCTCATTCGTGTATGCGTCCGCACGCGAGACGTATTTGAAAGCACTTAATTCAGTGCACAACGCAGGTCTGCGACTATGCACTGGGGCGTTTAGGACCAGCCCGATTCCCAGTATATATACCGACGCAGGCGAGCCTCCTCTATGCTACCGAAGGACCTGGCTTCTTTGTAGCTACGTTTCCAAAATTTTAGCAATGACGAGTCACCCATGTTATAGTTTACTTTTTAAACCCCGTTTTATTAATGTTTTTAACCGAAGGACTAAAGCAACCAGACCAGTAAGCGTTCGTTTTAACGATTTTATTCGCGGATGCGAATTCACGCTACCTGAAGTGTATCCTGTTTCATTCTCGGAACACCCCCCTTGGATTACTCCCACTCCGGTGGTGAATATTCTTTCACGATCTCGACCGAAGTCTTCCACAACTCCCTCGGAGTACCAGCGTTTGTTTGCCATGTTCCGATGGAATCACCCCAACCTTACCCCCGTTTACACTGACGGTTCGAAAGATAACTCTGCTTGTGCATGTGCAGTGGTCTCCCCTATCCACGGGAACATCAGAGCAAAGCTTCACCCGATGTGCAGTGTGTACACGGCGGAGCTTTATGCCATAAGGACAGCTCTAGAAGCCCTAGATGACCACGGCGGCTCCTTTGTGATATGCACTGACTCCAGGAGCTCGCTACAAGCCATCTCTGGCTTCTCACCCGTGCACCCGATCGTGCAAGAAATACACTCTCTCCTGCTGACCCTTTCGAGAAAGGGTTTGAATATCCATTTTCTGTGGGTACCGGGACATGAGGGGATAGCCGGGAATGAGATAGCAGACGCTATGGCCAAGGAAGCTCTGAATAACGAAGTTCTAGTCTCAACGCTGGTTCCCCACGAGGACTTACGAGCATCTCTAAGAAACGTGGTATTTGGAAAATGGAGGGAGTCATGGAGGATTCTAAATAATAACAAGCTCCGTGGCATCAAGGACACGGTAGCAGCGTGGCCCTCCTCAGCTCGTAGTAATCGGAGAGAGGAAGTAGTACTTACACGATTGAGGATAGGGCACAGCCCCCTGACCCATGCGTATCTCTTTACTGAAGAGAAGGAACCTCCCCAATGTGGGGATTGTAAATGTCCATTAAGTATTAGACACATCATGCTAGATTGTGTTAAGTACCGCGAAGCGCGAAGGCGAAATAATCTAGGGGGAGACCTAAAAACCCTTTTAGGAGACCACCCTACCAACTTAATCTGTACATTTCGGTTTCTCAGAGAAATAAACATTTTTAATAAAGTCTAATTATGTACACTTTCAACGAAGACATCAGATGCATTAGATTACTTTATACATAACAATTGTAATTAAATAGCACAGTAGTGGTGCAAAATGACCTTGCCGTCGACGCACCCTAAATCCAAACACTACTACTACATTACATATAAAAGGCAAAGCATGCTGTAGCATCGTATTCGTTGTAACATCTGCTAAACCTGATTAAAATAATATTACCCAACAGAGAGGAAAAAAATTAATACCCAATATAAAAAGTCATAAGAAAAATTCATAAACTTTCAAACCACAATGAATATTAACGACGCATATTTACAAGAACTTTATATTTAAAAAAATACTTCTCCCAGTATGCATCGTAAAGAAGTCCAAAGAATAGCAGCTGATGGCTGTGTCCAGAAGACAACCATGTTCTCTCATCTGTCAGAACGTTGTTTAATATAGAAAAAGTGTGCTTTGACGGCACTGATGTTCCTAAGGCACAAAAATATTTGCGAGAAACTTGGTACATCCCCGGAAAGGCCATTTTGCCATCCTCCCAAAATTGTAGAGGATCCTTACTCCGCCCGAGTAAATTCTGATTGAAAAATAATTTAACCTTCTGATGGACAGATCCAGTCCCAAGTGGCGGGGTATCTGGTGAGTTTAGAGTACCTACGTTTTCATGGCACGACCAGATCGAAGATGAACCCGCTCCATCTTCTTCAGCTGCGTGCGTTGGTGACCCATTGGTTCGAAGTTCTGCTGGCCTGTTTTCCTATCACTTGCATGCGTCTGTATCTGACCGAGATACTTTGCAGCAATTTTCCCATTTTTTAATATATGTATTTTGTGTCTTCGACATGAAGGGACATTTGATTTCAATTACATATTCACTTTTTATGCCATCTGGAGATGCTTCTGATATTTGGCACCCAGGAAAAAGTAATATACCATATTGATCAATGTTTTCTTCTACACCACAGTCTCGTACAGTTTATTCGTCCCAATAATGTTCTGCACAAAAGAATTGCCTACTGATATAGAGTGAATTACACCATACACTTTAGATGCAGTCACTCTACCAAATCGTGGGTGTTTTTGTTTCACTCGATTCAACGGCTTCAACGGTACCTTCTCGTGCATTGACTTTAAGTATTTCGACAGGTGGCCTAATGCGTAGGCTTGAGTGGTCCGTACATAAAGATTTATGCGGTAGCGACCACTACCCTATTTTAATTACTAAAGGTGGCGGTTTTATCCACCGTCCGACTCAACCAAGCAATTGGGTTGTCCGCAAGGCCAATTGGTCTCTTTTTAAAAGAAAATTTTATTTTAAACACGACAATGTGAATGGTGTGGGGAACATGAAAGTATTCACAGATAACATTCTAGAAGCCGCAAATTCCCATAACTAATTCCTAATAATTCAAATTTAGCATTAATATAGGTTGAAAGATTAATGTCCAAGCTATCTGCAACCTTACAGAAGAAAAATAGGATATTGGATGATGTTACCACTTTAAGCTGATCATGCTCTGTATTATAAGCATGTTGAGAACAAAGAAGTGTAGGTTCTTTCAGTTGTAAGGAAAAAGTTGCAGCCTGTTGCTCCACGACAATTACTGTTCTGTTATCTCCTCCTGACACCAATTTTTCAGCTGGACCTTCATAAAGCACCACATAACTCCTAGCATTTGAACAGTCTTCATCCTGTCGATTGGGCCAGAAGATATACCCGTAGTTTCTGTCCAATAATGCCCCTTCTTTATAGGGTCCCGTGCTGCCTAATCCAGTGATCATTAATCCTCCCTCAGCGTCGTGTGTCCCATAACCTGTTTTCAGAATGATTTCATAAGAAACTTGCATTATACTAGCACTATAATATCGGCCATTTGTAAGTCGTCTTCGCCGACGATAAAGGAGTTCGGGGGAAACAAAGCAGGGAACAAGTCCAAATTCTCAGACATAGCAACTTGCTTTATTCAGCCCAAGCTGTACACACTGTTTCGCTGCCAAACCCCAACTGCCTCTCCTAGCCGCCACCAGCCCCACGACCCTGGAGTCACCGAAAGAGATCATTTGTTAAGCGACTCTTCCGATGACAGCAGGAATGTGCTTAATGGCTGGGTCCCAAACGAAGTCCGTTCAAGGCGACCCTCGTCGGAGACCCTCGTCGTCTCGCAGCTTATAATAATCTTAATGAAAGAGCGCTTACATCCACATCCCTCCCAAAGTGAGTGGCTGACTCTCCCGAAGCAACTCATGGAATTTAAAGCATCATAGAACAAAAAGAAATACAAATAAGCCAAGTCCAATAATCAAATGACCCCTTCGTACGCCACTGTGACTATTAATGGGTAAACGACATCACAAATATTAAAAATAGTGATTACAGACATGTAATTTTTTAACAACATGATGTCCATTATAATTCCGTTATTGTCTTTAGTCTGTTGCACATTCTAATGGAGTCCCATGAGTCGGAAAACCTCAAGGAACGGTTCATAGCGTTCCCTGTCTTCACCACTGCCCTAACCTTAGCGGGCTCACTCTTCTCCATTGCACGCAACCATTCCTTAGACGGAGTGAGCATCGACTTCCGTATTTCCGCATCCGACATGGTTAGTGAGTCTACGCCTTTATAGCGGCGGGTTTTTAGGATCTTACCCCCAACCGCCACTGCCGCTTTTTCTCCATCACCGGTTCTGCCTCTCATCCATATTCCCTCCGATATCCAATCATCTAGGGATTTAAAGTGCCGTAGCCCTCCCGCTCCTGGGTCGACGGAGCGCATTAGGTACCCCTCCACTTTCTGCCCAATTGCGTCACAAAACCGTGCGCTTCCTCCTTCCACGCCGTCTATGCATACCGGGTCCACTAACCACTCTTTCACCTCCTTCTCGCACGCTTCTGCCCCTCTATATTGCCGATATCCGAAGAATACCTCCCAGTACACCAACCTATCCCAGTCGCGGGTGATGAAGTCACCCCCATATTCAATAGTCCTGTCCTCTCCTTGAAGTACCTACGCACCCGGCACGGACACATGTGCTGCGTCAAGTTCCTGACTCTCAGCAATTCTCTATACATGGGCCCCCTGGCCGCTCTCCCCAACATGCTAGCGAGGACATGAACCCCCCTCGCCAAGGCGCCCGGTATCTTCTGGAACAAGAGGCTCCACCCGCACTCGCAGTACCGAGCTCTATACCTCCTCCCGTTAGCGGAGATTTTTTCCACTTCTTGGTCGATCCCTCTCACCCCCTTGTGTTCTTCTGAACATTCACAGTCCCTCTCCCCTACCTTTTCCACTACTCCCGCTTCCTTTTCCATATACCGGGTCCAATCCCATGTCCAATCTGGTTCGCTGGGCTCCACGTCTAAACATTCCCCTCCTCCAGCTTCCGAAAGTCCCTGTTGTTCGCCGCTTCCTCCACCGTAGCTCCCGCTTTTGGCACCGTAGTGGGCCGCTGTCCTATCACGACCTCCTGCGGGCCCTTTGCTGCGCCTGCCACTGCAACCGGTGCCGGAGAGACGGCCGGAGTTGGGGTCGTCCCAGCCGAGGGGCCCTTCGATTGAGTGGCGACTGCTGGCTCTTTCGCCGTGTCGGCGGGTGGGTCCCCACCTACTCCGGTGCGCGAGGCCGTTACGCGAAAAACCGGACGGATGGGCCCGATACCCTCTTCCGTCGAAATGAGAGGTAGATCCGCCGCGCGATAATACGTCACTGCTTCTTCTCCTCAGCACCACCGGGCGTTAGTCTCAATGTTACCCTCGAGTGCTGCGACCGCCCCCGCCGTAATGTCAAGGGTATTGTACGTGGAGTTCCACCACGCACGGTATCTAGACCTTAAACACCACCCTATCTTAACGTCTTCTCTCCCGGGAGAAAACTTGTTCTTCCACCCAGCCTCCCGCCAGGGATTCAAGAAGGCAGTGTCTTCAAGGACGTAGGCAACCCCTCCTCCTTGTGTTTTCTGGGGATACTCACACCACACAGCACTGCGGGGAGCCCTCCACCAGTTGATCCTCATAAGGTCCTTCTCCATAACCACATTATCACAAACTGCTCCAGCCGTCGTCACATCACATCAGCAAGCTCCGAATACGTAGGTGTGGGCTGGGGTGGAGTCACTGTTGGCCTGATAGTACTCCCTTGGATTCCAGAATCCACTACGAGAGTAGGGGTCATTATGTGCTTCCTCCCCAATACTTCATCCATGGCATCATAAAATTTCCATGTTAATGGACCCTTGTCTCCCCCTTCAGTACCCATCCCTGTCTTGGGATATTTACATTTCTGAAACGTAATGGAAAAGGAATGTGACTCAATAAGCATTGCCTGTATATTATTGAAACTTTTCCATGAAATCCAACGTGGATACAACGTAAAAATGAAAATATTCAGTAAAATAGTGCTGACCTTTTAGGTAAATTAATTTTTATGCACAATTGGAGACTGATGTCATGAATTATGTATTATGACATTTGGTAAAACCAATTCATTCCATCGACAATTTAGTAGTTTTAGATTTAGTTTATATCTTCAAAATAAAAATATCATGGCAATAGTAACAATTGAGATGGAGAAATTTTAAATAAGAATATAGATATTACATTACATAAAAAAGGCAAAGCATGCTGTAGCATTGTATTCGTTGTAACATCTGCTAAACATGATTAAAATAATATTACCCAACAGAGAGGAGAAAAATTAATACCCAATATAAAAAGTCATAAGAAAAATTCATAAACTTTGAAACCATAATGAATATTAACAACGCATATTTACAAGAACTTTATATTTAAAAAATTACTTCTCCCAGTATGCATCGTAAAGAGGTCCAAAGAATCGATCATTGGTAACACCTCAACTCCCCAGGAATTTGCTGATCAACATGATTTCTCAATGTAAGGTACTTCTGGATTACCAAGTCCAGTACCGAGTGGCAACTTGGAAGACAAACCACATTCTTCCCAATGCTTCTTCGTTAACTCAAGAAGGTACAGCTGAGCATTCTTCTGGTGCCGAATGGTGCCCACACTGTACCTAAACAGACTCTCCACCTGGGTTAAAATTGTATAATGGCGGCTGTGGGATGGCTAAGATTTCTCTTCTCTGCATGGCCAATCATGGGCCAAATTTTCTAAAGGCAATTGGTATTTAATGGCATCCGTGCATGCATCACAGTTTAAATGATTTAACACAGCAAACACAGCCCATCCAGATACATAATACATGACATTCTCGTCAATGATGTCATTCCAATCCTCCAATGGAAATTCTCTATCCTCCTCCAATGGCAATTCTCTATCCTCCTCCAATGGCAATTCTCTATCCTCCACATCTAAATGTACAGGAAGTTCAGGTTTCCACTTCAGGAAATCATGGAAATACTCATCATCGTCGCAAAGGTACGAGGAGTACTGAGGCACATGGAGGTACTGAGACACTGATGAGTTTGATGCTGTGTCTCAGTTTATTAGGGGTGGGATGCATGTCCCCTTGACCTATTATCAGTGAAAAAAGGTTTTCCACAGAGTCGGTGGTCAACATAGAGGTCTGTAGGTACTCCATGTCTCCATTAACTATCAGGTCATAGTACAATGCAACAACAGTCTTAGTATCCAACTGTATACCAGTTTGGAGTGGCTTCCAAACACTACTTCCATTAAATTTAAGGCCCTTTTCACTGTATCTAAGTCCTCCATTGCGCTGAGTTTATTCTTCGCATTTTGCCTCCCCTAAGCATCAAACTGAACCCTGGAATTCATATGGTCAAACCAGGAATTCATTTGTTGAATAAACCACGCAGTGCTTAATGCCTCCTGTGGTAGAAGTCCTTTCGCTACAAAGAGATAAAGAACACCAGCTATAGTGTGGCTCAACACGCTGGAAGCATGCTCTACCCTCATTTTTTGGAACATGGGAGGAGTAGCATGGTAAAGAGTAAGCTTTAGTCCCCTTCCCTCCTGCAATTCAATGACCCCTCTTACGTCGTCCAATGCCACTAGGTCAGCAGGTAACTTTGCTCTCGGACGACGTAATCTGGCGAATGGATAGTATTTGACAGCAAGTCGTTCCTCACATTTTTCAGGAAATGAGGGACATCAGGCATGAAATACAAGCTTCCATTTGATGCTCTGTGGGGAACAAAGTTGGACACTTGAAATTTTGTGGAGTGTATGCCGAAATAACTCCACAACCTCGTGTTGTTTGCTCCTATGTCACTGGAGACACAAACAACATTTATGCCACAATTAGTAAGCAGGGTAACTATTTATTTCCCCAAGTGTTGGTGCCTCAATGGAATCCCCAGTGAGCTAATAGCCAACCACATGCTTCCAGTGAAGTGAAAGACCTCTGATTACCAATGCCAAGGCATCGGTAGCCAGGTGACATCCATCCTTTTCACCTTCCCTGCAAATTTCTGGTGAAATCATCCCGATGAATATTTTCTGGCCTTAGTCGTATTCCAACGTTAGCCTTAATTGCATTTCATCAATGCAGAGGACACAGTTCCTGGATTAATTGGCTTCCTTTGACAGTTTGACAACAAGCCAATGAATAATGTCATGCTGCAACCCTGTAGCAAAGATGGATGCCTCAATCCCTCTACACAGGGTCCTATATGATGGGAGAGGGAAGCCTATACTGCACAGGTATACGTACCCTTCCTGTCCAGTGGCAGCCCTTATTTGTAAAGCCTTCTTTACAGTCTTTTCAGACCATGGGTAGGGATTACTACTCCCTTTATTTTGTAAGTGTAGCATTTGGTCCGGCTCAAACAAATGCTCCAACTTTCTCTGCATCTCCTTTTTCTCCTTTGTCAGCTGCAGGAATTTGAAATATTAATGAGATAACATTGGCTCGCACATTTTCGTGGCGTTTACTAAATGATACCTACATTTTTCTGGGTATTTGACCACTTTTGTTGTTTAATTGACAACAGTTTCACTGACTCTACTGCAACCATCTTCAGGTGAAAAGTGTTTCCATCGAAACGTCCTCAGGTTTAAGGAAAGGACATTTGACCTGAAAATGCTATGAGGAGAGTCAGCCAAGCTGTAGTAATTAAATAAGAAACGTGATCGCATTCCTGAAAAAATGCAGACATCTATGTTACACTATTTTTAGCATGTCTGCAGAGGAAGACAATATTTAATAATCAAGAAAATGATATACTACTCTTCGACAAAAATAACTTTGAATTGCTTTTGTTTGAATAGACTTAATGCGATGAAAGAAATGTAATTTTTATTTATTAATTTTGATTTTATTGATTTTTATTGATCAGTAAGCGTAAAACGCCTTACCCTAAAACTTCGGCAACATTACCTGTTGTAAATATTTATTTTTCATAAAATAAATTTCAACATACAATCTAAGTGCAGTATTTATTTATGCATATTTGTGCCGCAAATACTTTTAAATTGTTCATAAAATAAATCGGTAATTATTTCTGATTGTACAAAATGCATATCATTTCTAAGAACTGTTCACAAAAATATGGTACTTGTCAAAACAATATACGCACAAGTGACATTGTACTTATTGCATGTTTAATATATCGTTTTAAAAAAATCTCCCGCACACGTCTTCTCTTATCACCGTTCACAATTACAAAATGGCCAATCGAATCGAATCGCATTTCTTCTGTAGCGGCTCTATTTCTTACATTCCCTCGTTTTCCATTTTGGTAAGGTTTAACATATTTCAGAAGGTAATGTTCGATAATGCTTCTCCTGAATTGCAATTGCGTCTAAGACTTCCGTGAATGCCGCATCGTAACCCATGCATTCTGTACCGCAGCATCAATGATCCAAGTTAGAATTTGCCAGTACCATTTTTTCCCTCTGATAGCGATTCGGCAATTGCTTATATTTTCGTTCATTCTATTCACTTCGTTCATTCTATTCATTTCGTTCAGTCCCTACCATGAAAATATTATACTCTCGAATCATGCGTGGTCGTTGCATTTCAATGCGTTAACCGAGTTTTTTTGCACCAGCGTTTCACTTTGTCTGCAGGGTGAATACCATGGCAATTGAAGCAACGGTAACAATGGAATTATCTACTCACTTGCACAAAATTGCGCCCGAGTTTTTCTCACAACGATATGCATAACTTCCCCGAATCATCGTTTTCATTTCACCCTTAGATGGTGATGGTTAGTCTTTAGGGATTCCATTTTCTTTTAGTTCCCGTCCCACCATACCAAAATTGTAGGGGATCCTTACTCCGCCCGAGTAAATTCTGATTGAAATATAATTTGTCCTTACGAGGGACAGATCAAGTGCCAAGTGCCGGGGTATCTAGTGAGTTTAGAGTAGCTACCTTTTCATGGCTCGTTCAGATCGAAGATGAACCCGCTCCATCTTCAGCTGCATGCGTTGGTGACCCATTGGTTTGAAGTTCTGCTGGCATCTTCCTACCACCAACAATTTAGTAGTTTTAGATTTAGTTTATATCTTCAAAATAAAAATATCATGGCAATAGTAACAATTGAGATGGAGAAATTTTAAATAAGTCTATAGATATTACGTCACATATAAAAGGCAAAGCATGCTGTAGCATCGTATACGTTGTAACATCTGTTAAACCTGATTAAAATAATATTACCCAACAGAGAGGAAAAAAATAATACCCTATATAAAAAGTCATAAGAAAAATTCATAAACTTTCAAACCACAATGAATATTAACGACGCATATTTACAAGAACTTTATATTAAAAAAATACTTCTCCCAGTATGCATCGTAAAGAAGTCCAAAGAATAGCAGCCGATGGCTGTGTCCAGAAGACAATGTCCTCTCATCTGTCAGAACGTTGTTTAATATAGAAAAAGTGTGCTTTGACGGCACTGATGTCCCTAAGGCGCAAAAATATTTGCGTGAAACTTGTTACATTCCCGGAAAGGCCATTTTGCTATCCTCTCAAAATTGTAGAGGATCCTTACTCCGCCCGAGTAAAATCTGATTGATATATAATGTTGTACTTGTACAGTGGAGGTAGTCGTGGAGGACTTTGAATAACAATAAACTGCGGAGCATCAAACATACAACGTCAGCTTGGCCTTCCTAACAGGATCAATCGAAGGGAGGAAGTAGTTATCACTCGTTTGAGGATAGGGCACTGCCCTCTGACTCATGCCTTTCTTTTTACCGAAGAGAAGCAAGCTCCTCAATGTGATGAGTGTAGGTGCCCTTTAAGCATCCGACATATCTTGACAGAGTGCGACAAATACCGTGATGCGCGGACACGGTTCAATCTGGATGGGGACCTAGAATCTATTCTAGGAGACCACCCCACCGATCTAAATAGTAAAATTTTGTTTCTCAAGGAAATAGGTCTTTTCAACAAATTTTAAAAGCTTCCCTCTATTTTATGTTCAAAAATTGCATAGTAAAGATCCTTTTATAATGAGTCTTGAATCAAACGATTGAGTAGTGGTGCAAAATGACCTTGCAGTCGACGCACCCTTAATCTCAATTCTACTACTCCCTCGTTCGTCAGTTACCTCGGCCCTATGTTTTAATGGGTGACTTCAACGCACACGACACCCTATGGGGTAGCACAAGAACTCAGTGCAATCAAAGGGGACACATAGTTACAAATTTTATCAATGACCTTAACTTGTTTTTATTAAACACCGGTGAAAACACTCGACAGGTGGCCTAATGCGTAGGCTTGAGTGGTCCGTACATAAAGATTTATGCGGTAGCGACCACTACCCTATTTTAATTACTAAAGGTGGCGGTTTTATCCACCGTCCGACTCAACCAAGCAATTGGGTTGTCCGCAAGGCCAATTGGTCTCTTTTTAAAAGAAAATTTTATTTTAAACACGACGACAATGTGAATGGTGTGGGGAACATAAAAGTATTCACAGATAACATTCTAGAAGCCGCAAATTCCCATAACTAATTTCTAATAATTCAAATTTAGCATTAATATAGGTTGAAAGATTAATGTCTGCTGACTCTCATGAACAAGGGAATAAGTGTTTGCTTTCTTTGGGGTCCGGGACATGCGGGGATACGTGGAAACGAAAAAGCAGAATTGTTGGCCAAGGAAGCTCTTACTAACGAAGAGATTAAATCAAAGCTAGTTCCGTACGAAGACCTAAGAGGGTCACTAAAAAATGTTGTACTTGAACAGTGGAGGGAGTCGTGGAGGACTTTGAATAACAATAAACTGCGAAGCATCAAGCGAAATGTCCAAGCTATCTGCAACCTTACGGAAGAAAAATAGGTTATTGGATGATGTTACCACTTTAAGCACATCATGCTCTGTATTATAAGCATGTTGAGAACAAAGAAGTGTAGGTTCTTTCAGTTGTAAGGAAAAAGGTGCAGCCTGTTGCTCCACGACAATTACTGTTCTGTTATCTCGTCCTGACACCAATTTTTCAGCTGGACCTTCATAAAGCACCACATAACTCCTAGCATTTGAACAGTCTTCATCCTGTCGATTGGGCCAGAAGATATACCCGTAGTTTCTGTCCAATAATGCCCCTTCTTTATAGGGTCCCGTGCTGCCTAATCCAGTGATCATTAATCCTCCCTCAGCGTCGTGTGTCCCATAACCTGTTTTCAGAATGATTTCATAAGAAACTTGCATTACACTAGCACTATAATATCGGCCATTGAAAGAAAATCCGGATCCTGAACAACGAGCATCTCCACCCTACATTGACGCATGAGGTACAATCGATCCCGTCACAGAGGAATTTAGTACAGGAACATCAACGGGAACTCCTAAAATTACTACTGTTTTAGTTGCAATCGCTTTCTTACAAGACTCGGGGTTGAAATCTTCAATTCGCTGAGCAAACCCTCCATTAACCAACGAGGCATGGAGGCAGCGTTTGTTTGCCATGTTCCGATGGAATCACTCCAATCTTACCCCCGTTTACACTGACGGTTCGAAGGATAACTCTGCTTGTGCATGTGCTGTGTTCTCCCCTATCCACGGGAACATCAAAGCGAAGCTACACCCGATGTGCAGTGTTTACACGGCGGAGCTTTATGCTATAAAGACAGCTCTTGAAGCCCTAGGTGACTACGGCGGCTCGTTTGTCATATGCACTGACTCCCTGAGCTCGCTACAAGCCATCTCTGGCTTCTCACCCGTGCACCCGATCGTGGAAGAAATACACTCCCTGCTGCTGACCCTTACGAGAAAGGGTTTTAATATCCGTTTTCCGTGGGTACCGGGACATGAGGGGATAGCTGAGAATGAGATAGCAGACGATATGGCCAAGGAAGCTCTGAGTGACGAAGAGTTTGCCTTAACGCTGGTTCCCTATGAGGACTTAAGAGCATCTCTAAGAAATGCGGTATTGGAACGATGGAGGGAGTCGTGGAGGATTCTTAATAATAACAAGCTCCGTGGCATCAAGGACATAGTAGCAGCGTGGCCCTCCTCAGCTCGTAGTAATCGGAGAGAGGAGGTAGTACTCACACGATTTAGGATAGGTCACAGCCCCCGACCCATGCGTATCTCTTTACTGAAGAGAAGGAACGTCCCCAATGTGACGATTGTAGGTGCCCGTTAAGTATTAGACACATCATGTTAGATTGTAAGTACCGCGAAGCACGGAGACGGAATAATCTAGGGCGAGAACTAGAAGCCCTTTTAGGAGACCACCCTACCAACTTAAATAGTACATTTCGGTTCCTCAGAGAAATAAATATTTTTAATAAAGTGTAATTGTGCACACTCTTTGCACGAAGACATCATATGCAGTGGATCACTTTCTACATAAGTTTTGTAATCAAATCACACGTTAGTGGTGCAAAATGACCTAGCCGTCGACGCACCCTGAATCCAAACACTACTACTACTACTATTACACATTCGTGAGATTTGATGTTTTAAAATAACAAAATTATGAAAACTTGTAATCAAGAAATTCACCATGGAAGGTAAAATTTTTCATTCATTTATGTAACCTGTAAAGCTGAAAAGTGAAAGCACTCCTTTTCAGGGATTGTAGTACTCAATGTTACTCATTATAGTACTCAATGAGCACATTGCCTTGAGGACGAGTGCAACGAGCCCATCGAAACGTTGGCCGAGGTGGAGTTTATAGCCCGAGCGGAGGCCCAGGAAGTTGAAGAATTCCGGCAGCAGAAAATAATACAATGGTCTAACCAAAATACCCCATTGAAAGGAATTCAGAAGACACGTCTGGACTCTAATTGATGGGCAAACTTATATTACATGAACTTTAAAGAGCAAGATAGCAATTTCATTGGTCCAACCAATATCTCATAAATGCCTAGAGAATATTCAAATTCACAAACTACAAAGATGTTACGGACCCATGTTCAATGAACTGTATCTCAGGCCAAAAATTCTTTTGGACAAAACTAAAAAGCATATAATACTTCGTCCTGAAGTTTGACATGCATATGTTCAATTCAATAACATCTGAGACTATAAAGGTAAGATTTTTTCTTTGGCTGCCTGAATGCATATGGATTAGGCCGATAGCTTATTTGCAAAAACACATGAATGATAAAAAACAGTGATGGTCTAATGAATTTACCTATTCTAATGTATTCTAAAATTATCCTTAATTGTGCTAACAATTTCAGATGTCTGTTTACAGGGAGATTATTCATTAGTAACCCAACGCCTCTGTGAATATGTTAAGAGTTACTAACGTAAAAGATAATACAACAAATACCTCGTCATTTTCTGAAGTATAATATTGATAACTCATATATACCGGGAGGTTGATGCTGGAAATAAAAGAAGGTATCATTTCAACATTCTTTATTAACCCTCGCCACCTGTTACTAAAAAAATTACGTCCTACCTACTTGGGGTCTTTTTTGACCCCATCGTGGATATTATTTTTTTTAATGAAAAATAATACTCCAATGACTTATATTAATGAGTATTTTATTTGAACACATAACAGGTCAATTAACAGAAAAATCCCACTCCAATATATACATTGGATAATTTACAAAAAATTAAAAATATTACAATTTTTAGAATTGAATGAGGACACAATAGAACTACATATTTAAGTACATAGTTTGATTATCTGAATGCATATTTTTAAAAGTTAACATTTGCACTGTAATTTTAAAACTTTGTTATTACAATTTACAAAGAAATTGTAATAAAAATAAAATATTTTAACAAATTCTGATGACTCAAAATATTTGTGGCAAATTTTAATCTGAATCTTCATCTCCACTACCATTACTGTCACATTGCATACAGATGCTTCTCTTTTGAACATGATTACTTCACACATATCTATTGCAAATATTACAATGAGTATTGGTTTTTTTGTCACTCTTACGTGGGCATATGCAACATCTACCACGCTTATTTTTGGACATAATTTCGATTTCATTTTCTGGCAGAATGTTGCCAATCCCAGCATTTTTTATGGCATTCTGAATTCTTTTTGTTTGGCAACCGGTTTTTCCTATTCGACGATGAATTTCAGGCGTTATAAATTCTTTTGCTAATTCTAAAAGGAACCGCCGCACAGTGGGCTGAAATCGAAAAAAGCTGGACAAAACCTCGAAAATGGTTTTTTTAAGTATGGAAGTTGAAACTTTGCACAGTTGTTGCCGACACATTAGTGCATTTTTTGACGCAAAATATTTTTCTTTGGCTAATTTTTTATATAAAATACATAGCCTCAAAGTTGAACAAATTTGGCGGAAATTGCCCGCTTTGAATATTTTTCGAAATTCAGCATGTTTAAACTAATGTCACACCTTTAGTAGTTATTCAATAGCAACAAAAATTTATAAATTTGTTAAACGGTTTGTTATCATCGATTACCATCAACTTTCACGACTTAGTTGTTGTATTTGTGACCAATACGACACAAAATGGCGTACCCTGTTTTTCGTCGAATTTTTGTGTTTATGTAGGATTTTAAAAAAAGGATCACCGAGTTACCTCGAGATATTTACACCACATATACAACAAAGTATATAGATTATGATGATCGGAAGTACAGCTGTGACCACCTGCGACGCCGAAATAAAGATCGATTTTTCGAACGTGCGGCACCGCCCGGAGCTGGCTGCTGGCCACGGGAATTGCCGTACTCGACGGATGTTGGATAGTGAATCATTTTAAATAAATTTATTGAATAAAAGCTATGATATATAATTACTACATTTATTTTCCTTTTGTTGTAACCCGATTTCTGTACTGTCTTCTTATATTTATCACCGATGCAGTACAAAATGGCGGACGCTAATTTCAGTAACATTTTTGCCCGTGTGTGGCTGTATAAAAAGCAGGACACCGAGCTGCTCTCAGATATTTACATCGTAATAGCATCAAGCCTTTTAGAGTCTTCATCCACGGAAATAATCTGCGACCGTTGACAACAAACATGGATGGATACAACGTACCATTATATCAAATTCGGTATCACATGCGAAGGAAATACATCCAAAAAATCCATGGCGATCTTCTACGATGTTCTTCCCTTCTAATAATTTTAACATTCAATATGTTACTCATTTTATGATTAAAATGCTAATATTTATTCCTTACATGACAGAGTCATCAAAAAAGCAAACATTTGTTCAATTATTTATGAAAGACGATGATAATTCACCTCCAGGTGTTGAATCACGATCGGGGAGATTTTAGTTCCACATGCCCTACCTGGGGTCAGAATTGACCCCAAGCCAGAAATTATTTTTTTTTTAGGATTCTTGATGCAAATGCTTTGAAAATGAAAAATGGAATTGATGTAAACTTGTTTTATAGGAGCATTCCTAAAATAATATGAATTAAACTGTAAAAGTTAAAAAGTTATTCACATTTTTCTATGAGCTGGGGTCAAAAAAGACCCCAGGTAGGTAGGGAGGGTTAATAATGTTATTTAAATAAATTCTCAAAATATCATTGGATTCTTTTCTCAATTGGAGCAGCTGCTCCATTCTCTCCTCATGTCTCCTCTCATTCCTTACGAGCAGCTGGTGCAAAGGATCCTCCTCTTCCGACCTCTTCCTTTTCCCCACCGCCCTTTCACGGCAGGTTGGTGGACTTGCAATATATATTAATTCCTGCACATCAGCAAGCTCCGAAGACGTAGGTGTGGGCTGGGGTGGAGTCACTGTTGGCCTGATAGTACTCCCTTGGATTCCAGAATCCACTACGAGAGTGGGGGTCATTATGTGCTTCCTCCCCAATACTTCATCCATGGCATCATAAAATTTCCATGTTAATGGACCCTTGTCTCCCCCTTCAGTACCCATCCCTGTCTTGGGATATTTACATTTCTGAAACGTAATGGAAAAGGAATGTGACTCAATAAGCATTGCCTGTATATTATTGAAACTTTTCCATGAAATCCAACGTGGATACAACGTAAAAATGAAAATATTCAGTAAAATAGTGCTGACCTTTTAGGTAAATTAATTTTTATGCACAATTGGAGACTGATGTCATGAATTATGTATTATGACATTTGGTAAAACCAATTCATTCCATCGACAATTTAGTAGTTTTAGATTTAGTTTATATCTTCAAAATAAAAATATCATGGCAATAGTAACAATTGAGATGGAGAAATTTTAAATAAGAATATAGATATTACATTACATAAAAAAGGCAAAGCATGCTGTAGCATCGTATTCGTTGTAACATCTGCTAAACATGATTAAAATAATATTACCCAACGGAGAGGAAAAAAATTAATACCCAACATAAAAAGTCATAAGAAAAATTCATAAACTTTGAAACCATAATGAATATTAACAACGCATATTTACAAGAACTTTATATTTAAAAAATTACTTCTCCCAGTATGCATCGTAAAGAGGTCCAAAGAATAGCAGCTGATGGCTGTGTCCAGAAGACAACCATGTTCTCTCATCTGTCAGAACGTTGTTTAATATAGAAAAAGTGTGCTTTGACGGCACTGATGTTCCTAAGGCACAAAAATATTTGCGAGAAACTTGGTACATCCCCGGAAAGGCCATTTTGCTATCCTCCCAAAATTGTAAATGATCCTCACTCCGCCCGAGTAAATTCTGATTGAAAAATAATTTAACCTTCTGAGGGACAGATCCAGTCCCAAGTGGCGGGGTATCTGGCGAGTTTAGAGTAGCTATCTTTTCATGGCACGACCAGATCGAAGATGAACCCGCTCCATCTTCTTCAGCTGCATGCGTTGCTGACCCATTGGTTCGAAGTTCTGCTGGCCTCTCTTCCTATCACTAGCATGAATCTGTATCTGACTGAGATACTTTGCAGCAATTTTCCCATTTTTAAATGTATATAATTTGTGCATTTACATTCGATATCAATATCATATTCACTGGTTATGCCATCTGGATATGCACCTGATATTGGGCACCCAGGAAAAGTAATGTACCACATTGATCAATGTTTTCTTCTACACAACAGTCTCGTACATTTTATTCTTCCCAATAACATTCTGCACAAAAGAATTGCCTACTGATATAGAGTGATTTACACCATGCACTTTAGATGCAGTCACTCTACCATATCGTAGTTCTTGCTACAGTAGATTGGAAGACTGCCCTGCACTGGCTGATGCAATATCACCACAGATTGGATTGGTGAGCTTATTGGTAGAAAAGCTGAGGAAGTCATCAGCAGAACCAACTCCGTTCATTACAAAATCAAGCATTAAGTAATGATGGGATAGGGACCGTAATGTATCTTGAAGATTACTTCTTGCAAGTTGGCAATCGATGTTATTTTCCCTTGCTAAAGTGTCCATGTCTCCTAAAAACCTTTATACACAATGCTTTAAGCTCCACTTAGAGCTCTGACCTTAGAAAGTCAGATACCTTCACAAATTTTAAATTGCGACCAACTGTGGACAGCCTAGGCTTCTTCCAGAAGCATGAGACATCTATAGGTGCTGGGTCGTCCGAACATAGGTATAACATCAAAAAAGTCAAAGCATTCTTACAACCACCTGAAAAAATTGGTACATAAATTTCAGTAGGTAAGATACGGCTATATCATTTCATATATGAAATGCTAAATTATCTGCCATGCATCGAGAAAGATGAGAAATATATAAGTGGATAAATCCTAATAAAAGATATAGCACTAAACATGTTTGCCCTATGAAAAAACCTTCACATTGGATTAGATTTAATGCACCTCTCATCATCACAGCCAATACTTGTTTTCACTAGAAGTTTTTCTAAGCATTCCCAATATTCAAGATTGATTCCGATGCAGAAGAAATGTCATCTCAAGCTCTCTTATATCCTTGATACTCCTTGCCTTCAGTTTTAGAGTCACAATTCAGCATTCCTTAACCATTTAGATTCATCCACACCTTCTGCCCCTTCTTCAATTCATCAAGCAACTTCCTCTCCCCACCAACCACTTGAAACACTTCATGTGATTCCCTTATCACTCCAGCCTGCTTCTCTTCGTACGTTGACTTCGTATGGCGGTGAAAGGCGTGTGGGTTTTCGAGTGCCCCCGCGCCGGAGGTTCTAACCCGAAAGAGGCCCCCGCACGGGGGGAAGAGGGTGATCTCTTCCTTTGGGGAGTCGCGCCCCCACGGACCCGAGCCCACCGAGGAGACAAGCTCGTTAAAAAACCCCGTCGCTCGCTCGGATAGTGTCCAGACAGCATGTGACTCTTCTGTTCTGAGTAGCCGTAACATCTGGCGTCCAGAATCACCCACGTGTTTGCCGTGCGTGGAGACCCGTACAAGGGGGAGAAGGGGATCCTGGTGGGTGAGTTCTCCGGCACCCAGCTGGGCGTCGGAAACCCGGTATGGGCCGGAGTTCAATACCCCACTTCGGCCCTGGATTCCCCGAAAAACGGGCGGCCGAGAAGAGCCCAGCTCGGTCAATCGGCTTCTGGCGGCTGGGGGGCTTGGCGGCTCCTTCCGAGCGTACGCCAGGACGGGTTAGTGCTGGAGATATGGGGGTCTCATCGCACCGCGATGTAAGGGCAAGAACACCTGCCCGCGCTGTGGCAAGGACAAGCATGACGGTGAGAAATGTTCATCGGAGCCTTTCTGCGTCAACTGCGAGGGCACGCATCCATCGTACTCCCGAGATTGCCCCGTCATGAAAGATGAAAGGAAGATAATGGAAATAAAGACCCTGGAAAGAATCCCCTATTCCGAGGCACGAATGAAATACCGGTCACAGATGGCCCCAACATTTTCAAAATCGTATTCGCAAATAGTCGCAACCACCACTAAAAACACTACATGTACCATCTCTACGCAGACTTATAATGATTTTCGCATTGAGAGCACGAAGATGCCCATACGAGAACCAAAAAAAAAAACAGAAAAGCAAATTAATAAAGTCACAGACAGGAAAAGTCATACTAAGGCGGTTTCCCCCAAGAAAACCCCAAAATCTACTTCTGAGGATGTTGGAAAAAGCGGGATAAAACACCCCCACCCACATCCTCTAAAGATGCACAATATGATGCCATGGAAGAAGACCTCTGTGTCTCAGACACAGAAGTGTTCCAGGCCAGAATCAAGCAAAGGAAACAGCGGTTAAAACGTTGATCCTCCATACACTGTGTACATACGTACATTTCCAGATTTTAACCTATTTATTTATTTTAACTATTTATACCATGTATTTTATACTACAATGGAATATGAATGGTTTTTATAGGCACAAGGAGGAGCTGGTTGTTTTAATTAGAGACTATAATCCCGTCTGCATCTGCCTTCAATAGACGCATTTTAAGCTGACAGACAAGGCCGTTTTAAAAGGTTTTAAATTTTTTAGACTTGACGACACCAGTGGTCAGCGTGCCCAGGGTGGAGTGGCAATTGCTTTTCGGGAGGCCCTATACACCTCACGAGTGCAATAGAACACTCCGCTACAAGCAATTGCAGTGACAGTACACGCACCCGAGGCAATTACTCTCTGCAACGTATATCTGCCGGAAGGTGCACCTGTGAGTCGAGTTAATTTAGAATCCCTTGTTCGTCAGTTACCTCGGCCCTATGTTTTAATGGGTGACTTCAACGCACACGACACCCTATGGGGTAGCACAAGAACTCAGTGCAATCAAAGGGGACACATAGTTACAAATTTTATCAATGACCTTAACTTGTTTTTATTAAACACCGGTGAAAACACTCCATTCAACGGCTTCAACGGTGCCTTCTCGTGTATTGACTTTAAGTATTTCGACAGGTGGCCTAATGCGTAGGCTTGAGTGGTCCGTACATAAAGATTTATGCGGTAGCGACCACTACCCTATTTTAATTACTAAAGGTGGCGGTTTTATCCACCGTCCGACTCAACCAAGCAATTGGGTTGTCCGCAAGGCCAATTGGTCTCTTTTTAAAAGAAAATTTTATTTTAAACACGACGACAATGTGAATGGTGTGGGGAACATAAAAGTATTCACAGATAACATTCTAGAAGCCGCAAATTCCACCGCACCCCGTTCTAAGTTTAAATCTCACAGGCCCACAGTTCCGTGGTGGAACGAGGAGTCGCAAAAGCTATACAGGTGCGAAAGAGGGCACTCCGAATATTTAGCAAATATCCTACGGCGACAAATCTCACCGCCTTCCGGCGCCTCAGAGCGAAAGCTCGGCAAGTAGTTAAGGAGGCCAAGAAAGCATCATGGGAGGAGTTTGTGTGTTCTATAAACCACAGGACTCCCATATCCGACATCTGGAGGAAGATTAAAAGCATCTCTGGCTCTAACCACAACCTTGCAGTTTCATCCCTGAAGGAGTCTGACGGAGTCCTGATGACACCTCCCGAAATAAGCGAGTGCTTCGGACGTCGACTTGCGGAGACGAGTTATAACGGCAGCTACGACGAACCATTTAGAACACTGAAAGAGCAGAATGAGACGATACCTCTTACCTTTAACCCGAGAGACTCTGGCGAGGTTTACAACGACCCCTTTTCTCTGTGGGAGTTGACCTCCGCCATCCTCGAATCCCGTGACGGCTCACCAGGAATAGATACGGTGCATAACGCTTTTCTAAGAAATCTTCCCAAAGAAGCACTCCCCCATATGCTGCGATATCTTAACCAAATTTGGTCCGAGGGTAGTTTTCCAGACCCTTGGAGGGAGTCCATAGTCGTACCAATCCTTAAACAAGGAAAAGATGGATCGGACCCCAAGAACTATAGACCGATATCTCTCACCAGCTGCGTATGCAAGGTGATGGAAAGAATGGTAAACCGTCGTCCCGTTTGGTGGTTGGAGCGGCGGAACCTACTTTCAGATATCCAGTGCGGCTTTCGACGAGGCAGGTCAACTTCCGATCATCTCGTCAGGACTGACAATTTCATTCAGGAAGCATTTCTCTTGCGGCAAAACGTAATTGGCGTGTTCTTCGACTTAGAGAAAGCGCATGACCGTGTTTGGCGGTACGAAATTCTGAAGACACTTGATAAATGGGGGTTTAAAGGATCTACCTAATTTCATTGAAAATTTTCTGTTTGCCCGAGTTTTCAAAGCTAGAATAGGTGAATATCTATCTACCTTATACCCACAAGAAAATGGAGTACCCCAGGGGTCCGTACTGAGCGTGACCCTCTTTGCCATTGCGATTAACGATGTGGCCGAGTGTATCCGCTCCCCAGTTATGGGCTCCTTGTTTGTTGATGACCTTGCTATTTTCTGCAGGTCATCAAAATTAACGAATGCCTCTAGGCTGATCCAGCTGACTCTGGATAAGCTCTCCGTTTGGTCTCAGAGGAATGGATACCGTTTCTCTACTGAGAAATTGAAATGCATTCACTTTTACCGAGGACGGGGTGTACAAGCCCCACCGTCCCTATATCTCAATGGTAATGAGCTTCCTTACGTTGAGAACGCCCGATTTCTGGGTATGACATTGGACCGGCGCCTGAATTGGCGCGATCATATCCGAACTCTAAGAGAAAATTGCTTCAAAGTTCTAAACATTTTACGGTTTCTGTCACATTCGACATGGGGCGCGGATCGTACCTCAATGCTAATGCTGTATCGAGCATTAGTACGTTCAAGGCTAGACTACGGATCGATTGTGTACTCATCCGCCCGTGAGACCTACATGAAACCGCTCTCGACGGTTCATAATACTGGACTGCGTTTAGCAACCGGTGCCTTCAGGACCTCCCCTGTCTTGAGCATTTACGCCGATACTGGAGAGTCTCCCCTAGTCAATCGTAGAGAGACGTTGATGTGCAATTATGCCACAAAAATTTTATCTGCGCCGAACCACCCCTGTTTTAACATTATTTCTCACCCAATGCTTTTAGACCTTTTTAACCGAAAGACAAGATCCACTAAACCTCTAAGCGTTCGCTTTAGAAACCTAATCGCAGAACGCAATTTTACCTTGCCCGCCACGTACCCCACTGGGTACAGTAACATGCCGCCGTGGTTATTTCCCCGGCCAGCTTTGAGACTTGATCTTACTCGTTGCTCTAAATCTACTACTATGCCGGGAGAATACCAACAACTTTTTAAGGAATTCCGCGCCGAAAACTCCGAATTTACGTTCGTATACACTGACGGTTCCAAATCGGATACCGCCTGTGGGTGCGCTGTGGTATCCCCATATCATGGAGTCCTTAAGGCAAAATTGAATCCGTACTATTCCATTTTTACGGCTGAGCTCACTGCCATTAGGATTGCTCTCCGATCCATTAAAAACAGTGTTGCGTCATTTATGATCTGCACAGATTCATACAGTGCTCTCCAATCCATATATCTTTATTCTCCTTGTCACCCCATTGTTCAGGACATACAGAGCACTCTGTTATCCCTGAGTAAAAAAAGGACCACTTTAAGCTTCGCTTGGGTCCCTGGACATGTGGGCATTCCAGGGAATGGGAAAGCAGATTGTGCAGCCAAAGATGCGCTCAGGTCTCCGGATACAGATTTTCAGTTAATGCCAGCGGAAGATTTAGGGAATGCCATGAGGGGTATGATTAGACAAAATTGGAAGACGCAATGGCTCGAAATCCTAAATAAACTTCGGGAAATTAAGCCCGTAAGAACTTCGTGGCATACCTCTATAAGAAATGCCCGCAGGGAGGAAGTGGTTTTAACACGCTTAAGAATTGGTCACTGCTTATTAACCCATTCATACCTCTTCACCGAAGAGAGAATACAGCCCCAATGCTTAAATTGCGATTGTCCACTAACAGTGCGACATATCCTGACGGACTGTGCAAGATATCGTACTGCACGGGTGAATCACAACCTCGGAGTCAACCTAGCTGAGGTACTAGGAGACACTCCCGAAAACATTTCCTGACTGATAGCATTCCTACACTAAACTCGACTTTTCAATAAAATATAAATGATACCTCTTGTAAATTATTGACACGCTAAATTCAGAACGGGCCTAATGCCCTTTATCAATACCAGTCAGTGAGTGGTGCAAAATGGCCTTAGCCACCGACGCACCCATTAAAAGAAACACTTCTACTATAAAATCGGCCAAAAAGTTACGGGATGGATCCCTTTTGATCGAAACGGCAAACCAGGCGCAAAGTGAGAAGGTTCTCAACATGAAACTGATGCACGACATCCCAGTGACAGTGGAGGTTCACCAAACCCTGAACACTTGTCGGGGAGTTATTAGCCATTTCGACCTACTATACGTGAACGTTGACGAAATCAAACAAGAGATGGCATCCCAGGGAGTGTGCGACGCTCGTCGGCTGACAACGAAACGGAATGGAGAAATAGTAAACACCACCTCAGTAGTGCTTACATTTACGTGTGACCGGCTCCCTGACAGTGTTCATAGGGTATGAATCAGTGCCCGTGCGACCATTCATACCAGCCCCGATGCGCTGTTTCCAGTGCCAAAAATTCGGCCACATCGCACCGCGATGTGAGGGCAAGGCCACCTGCCCGCGCTGCGGCAAGGACAAGCGCGATGGGGACAAATGTGCTGAAGCGGCCTGCTGCGTGAATTGCGAGGGTACGCACGCGGCTTATTCTCGCGATTGCCCGAAAATGAAAGAGGAACGGAAGATTGTGGAAATTAAAACTGTGGATAAAATATGTTACCTAGAGGCAAGGAAAAAGTTCAAAGCCCTTAGTGCATCTCTTTCTCGCGTTCCTTTGCCGCAATCGCCTCCGCTCCAGTTAAGAAGTGCACCATTTCTACACAGACGGAACCTGAAAAGCAGATAGATGTATTAAAAAAAAACAAATGCGAGTAACAGTAGCAACAATAAAAAAACACCCCTAACACCTCCGTAGTGTCTCCCAAAAATACAACAAAGAAAACCACCAGAAAACCTGACCAGCGAGAGAAAACTCCCTCTCCTGGTCCCTCCGGCAAAGGTATGGAACCGATGCAGGAGGACATAGACGAAGATCTCTGTATTTCGGACACAGAGATCGAAAAAGTCAGGAATAAGCGAAGGAAAAGTCGCTTAAAGCGATGATTCCACAGATTTCCGGGCTAATGCTGCTCCAAGTTTCAATATTTACATCAATTTGTTTTCTGTTTTTATCTTTCACCCTTTTTAAACCTTTTTATGACTTTTATATTACAATGGAATTGTAATGGATTTTATCGGCATAAGGAGGAGCTGGCTGTTTTAATAAATGATTTTAACCCTTTATGTATATGTCTACAAGAAACGCTCCGCACCACTCCGCATTGCACCCAGCATTCCCACGGAAATCCTCCGGCTACCACCCGGGTTCCAACCTTCCCTGTCAGCTGCACCACCACCGGGCCCTTGGAAAGGGGCACCACCAAGGCAGCAGCTGTACCAGTAGCCCTTTCGAGGGCAGCCCCGGGGCCGCCGGGGCAGGGGACGTCGAGGGAGCTATTAATGGCGCCCTCCTGCCACAGCGCCGCAGCCCTGTCACCGTGGATGGAGAGGTGCTACTCCGGTGGCGTTACTTGACTAATATGGAAGGAATAGAAATTTTGTCTCATTCAGGAGTGGCGATAATTTTTATTATCCTTCAATTTATTGTTATTTTTTACATTACAGATTATTCATTATTCAGCTTGTGCATTGAATAAGTACGTACATAAAATAACAAAAGAATTTTCCTTTTATAATGCAGCAAAGGTATTGTAATTTAAGCTAAAAAATTCTTTTATTTACGCCGTCATTCGTGCGATCCCTAACTCCTTTTTGAACTAAATCATTTTGGCGCTCCATTATGTGTGGTTGCATACGATGTTAGGATGACTGCCGGCGGAGCGGAAGCTTGGCAACACTGTTATTCATAAGGCCCATACTGTCACCTAAATGTGGAACGCTCTATAGGTCAGCACAGTCAGATTCTATCTTGACTGACCCATTATTTGTTTTAATGATCCTTTTTATCCTAATACCTAGTTTCTTGGGATCTACTGCTTCCATTACTGCATCCTCGGTGTCATCGCTGGTATTATTATTTTTATTCTCAAGTGGTGAATCAATGACGGACGTTGTGTTACTTTCAAGCACTACCTTTTTCCCATCTGGAACTTTAGGGTATGCTATGCTTCTGGTAGCTGATGCATACGTATGCTGGTGTGCAGAATTTATTGTCTTATTAATTTCATCCTTAATGCATTGTTTAAGTTCCTTTAAGTTAGGTTTGCGATCTTGTATTTCCAATCTAGTTAGGAGTTAATGTGATCTTGAGTTAACTTCTTAAAAGAAGATTTTAATTTGTTTAATTCCTCAATTCCGTCTTTCGGCTCGGAAAGTTTTTCCGTTGAACCGATTGTAAGACAAGGTGTTAAACTTCTTCTGAAGGTCTCATTAAGAGATTTCAAATTTTCCTCTAAATCACTCGTGCCGACATTTGGATCGGCGGTCGTAGGTTTCTTATGTGCCATTATGCGGGTGGATTCGAGATCCACCGTCACCACATCCCTTATCCGTGCTTAAGCCGCGTTTAGCCGGGCCTGTGCCCGTTGCCCACCCGGGGCCACGTGAAGGCAGCGACTGAGCTGGTGAATATTGCGGCAGTGAGTAGGGATTAGTACTATGACAATATTTCAGAGTTCTGGAATTAGCTCCAGTCGCTAATGTGTTTCCGGATTACGCTCCGGCAGCTAGCAGTGCTCTCACTAATCGCACCGACAACGGGGGGTGTGAGGATCCGGACCTCACAGTTCCCCGTTGGCCCGATGGGCAAAAGGGAAGGGAAACGGCCGTTCTCCACCCCGGCCGCTCTCCACCCCGGCCGCTCTCCACCCCGGCCGCTCTCCACCCCGGCCGCTCTCCACCCCGGCCGCTCTCCACCCCGGCCGCTCTCCACCCCGGCCGCTCTCCACCCCGGCCGCTCTCCACCCCGGCCGCTCTCCACCCCGGCCGCTCTCCACCCCGGCCGCTCTCCACCCCGGCCGCTCTCCACCCCGGCCGCTCTCCACCCCGGCCGCTCTCCACCCCGGCCGCTCTCCACCCCGGCCGCTCTCCACCCCGGCCGCTCTCCACCCCAGCCGCTCTCCACCCCGGCCGCTCTCCACCCCGGCCGTTCTACACCCCGGCCGTTCTACGCACTAGTGGGGGCAAAGCCCCCGCGGACCCTCCTCCACCCCCCTAGGTTATAGGTTTGAAACCTTTTTCCTAGGGGCCGCTTTTTCAGCCTTTATGTAATTTATGCCGACTCGTTCGTCTGCGCTTAGCGCATTGTTTCATTTTGCCCCGGCTTTCGCCGGGCTAGTGTGTCCCACTCACCTACCGCAAGCTGCGGTAGGATCATTGGGATCGGCATTAGGCTGTTCGTACGTAGTTTCGGGTGCATCTTGTAGTTGATTCTTACTGGCGTTCATTTTTAGTTTCAAAATGTTTGACATTGTCTCTTTGGTGATTTTGAAAATTTCGGTTCTTAATATTGTTTTTCTGTCAAAATTTAAGCTATGCTCCATTAACTTTTCAGTTAAAGGACCCCTTGTTGCATTGAGATTGTTACAGTTTGCTAGCAAGTGCCAGGCCGTTTCTTCATGTTCGTTGCAGAAGGTGCATTTTGATGTATTTTTCAAGTTAAAAATTGTTAGTTTCTGGTTAAAATCTCCGTGCCCGGTAAAGAATTGAACCGTTGAGTGGTTCAAATCACTGGCTCTTCTTTTCAGTCGGTTGCGTACGTCGTCAAAATAAAAGTAAGTTTCTCTGCCCTTGTTTGAAAGATCCCATTGGCTCTGCCACTTTCTAATCGTGCTTTCTATAAGCATTTTTCTTCGCATCCCACTATCCGCGTTCGTCAGTTTATCGTTAAAAATTTTTATTCTTTCTTCGATTAGCAAGTCAATTGGGATGCATCCCGCCAGCACGCATAGACTCTCACTGGACACAGTTCGGTAAGCTTTTGTCACGATAGGTAGTGCTAGTCTTTGGGCTCTCAGAAGTTTTTCCTTACTTTTCTTTCGTATGTTTATTTCATTACCCCAGGCTTCACATGCATACAAGATGATCGGTTCTGCAACGCCAGTATACAGCTTTCTTAAGGATTCGCAGGAGTAACCATTATTTTCTTTTGCCATTCTTCTTAGCGGAACAAACACTTCTTTGATTCTTTTAATTAAATTGTCACTGTGATCGTTGAATTTAAGGCCTTCTGTTATGGTTATTCCTAGGTATTTAACTGTTCTTTTATATTTAATTGTCACTCCGTCCATTTTGACTATGGGTTTTCTTTTTAGTTTACCTTTCAGATGAGTGCACTCGGTTTTGGCCAGGGAGAATTTTAGTTTTTTCGAAGCACCCCATTTACTTATTTTTATTAAAGATTCGTTAGCTTTTTTTCAATTTAATGCCTGCTTTCTCCTTCGATTATTATAAATGCGTCATCTGCATATGCCAGGATTTCAGTACTGTTAGGTAATTCGATGTTTAAGAAGTCATTGAATAAAATATTCCAGTATAAGGGGCCAAGCACTGACCCTTGAGGGCATCCTTTGGTTAAAATTTTTGACTTGGATACTCCGTTTACTTCCAGTCTGGTGTGGCGATTATTAAAGTTGCTGAGACAGACTTAAAAGTGTCCCAAATTTCTTCCTTTACTAAATCATTTTCACTGGCTTCGATTCCAGTTTGGCTTAGTTTTAACACTAGTGGTTTCCTTTCATCTTTTAGTTTTTTGCACTCCATTAATGTGTGCTAATAGTCGTCTATGGTGCTATTGCATAGTTCGCAATTAGCGGTTTCTTTCAATTTGAATTGATGGAGTTTTCCTGCGAAATCTCCGTGGCCACTGATGAATTGTACTACGTTCCTGTCTAAGTCAATATATTTTTGTTTGAGTCGGTTTTCCACGTTTGGGAAGAATTTATGGGTAATTCGTCCTTTTGATGATTTATCCCATAGCTCTTGCCATTTTTTACGACTTTATTCGTTATTTCTATTTTGCTGATTTTTCTATCATGTGTTAGGGATTTTTGTTTCCAAATTTCCATCTTCTCCCAAATAATTAATTCAATGGGAATTGCGGCCGTAAGGACGCAGATGGCGTCAGTAGAAGTGGTCCTGTAGGCTTTTGATAAGGGTAGCAGAGCTATCCACTGTGCTCTTTTAACTAATTTGAGTGACTTTTTTCTTATCTCTATTTCTGAGCCCCACACCTCACAGCCATACGTAATTATAGGTACAGCCACTCCTTTGTACAACCTCATCATAGACGTATTATTGTATCCGTGGTTATCCTTGGCTAGTGTCGTGAGAGGTAGAGACTTCTTTTTAATTTTTCTCGTAATTTCTTTACAGTGGTCAGTGTACACCAAGTTTTCTCCAATGTGTATTCCCAAATATTTTGTTATTTTGGTGTATTGAATGCTTTGGTTTTTCATTTTGATTGTTGGTGGTCTTTTTAGTTTTCCTTTGAGGAGCATCATCGTGGTCTTATTCTCGGCGAATTCCAGCTTTGATTCTCTTCCCCAGGTGGTTATGATCTCGACTGCTCTGCTTCCTTTCTCCTCAATTTCCTTGCGGCTGTTTCCGGTTATGATCAGTAAACCATCATCCGCGTATGCCGCGCTCCTAACTCCTTCACCGAGTTCCAGATCCAAGAACTTATTGAATAGAGCATTCCATAGAGTGGGTCCCAGGATAGATCCCTGGGGGCATCCTTTAGTTATAGTTTTGGTGACAACAACTCCTTCCATTTTTAACTCCACTTTTCGCCCTTCAAAATAATTAACAATGATTTTTAGCAGACTTTGAGGCAATTTTACGTCCATGAGGTAACTGATAATTCCAGGCCACCAGGCATTGTCAAACGCCCCGGCTATGTCTAAGAATAGTCCAAGGGCATATTTCTCTATGCAATCATTTACTATGGAAGTCATATTAGAGATTGCGTCAATAGTACCTTTCCCTTTGGTAAAACCGTATTGATTTTTGTTTATTATTTTATTCTCTGTAAGATAGTTGTTTATTCTGTCACAGACCATTCTTTCAAACACTTCCGACGACTGGTAGAAGTGTAATGGGTCTGTATGATTTTGGGGAATAGGGATCCTTTTCCGGTTTTAAAAACACCTTTACTATACCCATTTTCCATTCCGTAGGTATTATTCCTGTATGGAGGCTTTTATTAAATACCATTAATAGATTCATTTTTATTCTTGATTAGGCTCTTTTTATAGCTTCTGACTTGATGCCGTCGTGGCCCGGTGCCTTATTGTTTTTTAGATTTTTAACTACTTTCGTTAACTCAGTTTCTGTGAATGGCTTAGCCATCTCATCTGAAACTATTTGTTGCCTGATTTTCCTTCTAATTTCTCGATGGAATTCCACTTCTAGTACCGTTTCATCATCGGGCAATAGGGTATCTAATAATAATGACGCTGTTTCTGACAGAGATGATGTGAATGTACCATCTTTGCTCTTCAGTGTTGCCGGAATCGTTGTTTTTTATAGCCTTTTATCAATTTATATGCTTTGCCCCAAGGATCGTCTTTGCAGTCTTCTACACATTCCTCCCATTTTTTTTGCTTTGCCTTTTTAATACTTTTAATGTATTTATTTCTCATTTGTACATAGTTTCTCGTTAATTCAGCTATGTTTGGATCTTGTGTTTTCCTTGATTTAATTAGTTTCTTCTTGGTTCTTCTTAGATTTCTTCTTTCTTCAGTTAGTTCTACCGTCCACCATGCCACTTTTTTCTCTCCTCCGGTGGCTTTGGGTGTTGAGGCATCAATTGCTGTTAATATGGCTTTCGTGATTCCATTATGGTCAGTTTCATTATTTATGTATTGGCACAAAGTTTTATCGAAAATTTTCCAGTTTGCGTTTCTTATTAGAGGAGTTCCCTTTTTTACTTTGTTTTGACTTCCTCTGTTTTTGTTTTTATTTTGCATGTTAATGGTAGTTTGTATTAGTTTATGGTCACTTATGCTTATGTCTTTAATTTCCCATGTTGTTTCGGATTCTCTAATATTTTTTATTAGAGTTATGTCTATGTTGCTTACGTGTCCTTGTGTGTTCTCAAAGGTTGTGAATTTAGACCATTTATTTAAGATTGTCAAATTTTGGGTGACAATAAGATCCTCTAATCTTTGTCCTCTCTGATCTGTAATGCTATTTTGCCACAGCGTTGATTTTGCGTTTACATCCGCTCCAAACAATACCCTTTCTTCCTTATGCAAGTTTTTTAATATTTTTTCTGTATAGTTTATATGTTTATCTATATCTTCTGAAAATTGGTAATAGCTACAAATTACTACTATAGGTTTCCTTTTATCTTCTATTTTTACTGTAGTTGTATGTGAGTTTGTACGTTGGGACAACATTATCATTTTTAATTTTGGATTTAACCTTATTATACAACTCCACACGTTTTCAGTTTCATCAGTTGGAACGTATTGGTAAATCGTTCCATTGCCCGTTTTTACTTTGTTTTTATGGGTGTATGGTTCCTGAATTAGTAATAAATCCAATCCAAGTTCAATGCCGATCTGCTCCAATTCACACATAGCTGCTTTGCTTCGTCCTGTATTAATCTGCCCTATTTTAATTTCCGCCATCGCAATATCCTATATTTTGAAGCTCTTGATCTCTTGCAGCTTTGTAAGATGGGCAGACTATCCCCTGTGCGATGATCATTTTTTAAGTTGTTACTGGAGCAATGGTAGCATTTACTTCTCTCACTTAACTTTTTACAGTCGTCATACTTATGCCCCACTTCACCCCACAGTGTGAGCATACTTCCTGTTTGCTCAGACAGTTGCTGGCCCTGTGGCCATAGCTTTGGCATTTGAAGCTCCTTCTGACTGAGATGTAGTCTTTGACGTTACAGCTTCTATCCCACGTGATGTTTATTTTACCCCGTTTTCGCATAAGATCTCTCAGTCAGAGGGTGCATTCAATAATCCAATGAGCGTCTTGTTCGTTTTTGTTACTCCTGATTTGATGTACTTTTTTGAAGTTATTTACAAAATCTTCTTTAGTAACGATGTTCTTGGCCGTTTGTTTATATGCTTCTTCTGTGATGTCGTCTTCTGAGATCTCCTTCGGTACATCATAGAGTATGATCTGAGGTCTTCGCTTTTCCATTTTCTCTATGATTAATCCTTTTCTTTTAAGTTTCTCATTGTTTATTATTTGATTCACCCCCGCACGGGGGGAAGAGGGTGATCTCTTCCTTTGGGGAGCCGCGCCCCCACGGACCCGAGCCCACCGAGGAGACAAGCTCGTTAAAAAACCCCGTCGCTCGCTCGGATAGTGTCCAGACAGCATGTGACTGCTGTTCTGAGTAGCCGTAACATCTGGCGTCCAGAATCACCCACGTGTTTGCCGTGCGTGGAGACCCGTACAAGGGGGAGAAGGGGATCCTGGTGGGTGAGTTCTCCGGCACCCAGCTGGGCGTCGGAAACCCGGTATGGGCCGGAGTTCAATACCCCACTTCGGCCCTGGATTCCCCGAAAAACGGGCGGCCGAGAAGAGCCCAGCTCGGTCAATCGGCTCCTCCTGGCGGCTGGGGAGCTTGGCGGCTCCTTCCGAGCGTACGCCAGGACGGGTTAGTGCTAGAGATATGGGGGTCTCCGTAGGGCGGCCGAAGGCGTGTGGGTTCGGAGGACCCCCGCGCTGGAGGTTCTAACCCGAAAGAGATCCCCTGTCAAAGGTTCCTATATCCCTCGGGTAGCCCTGGCGACCACACCGGATCTCGGTGTTGCGTCCCGAATGTGTGGCTCCGTGGTGGGTGGGGAGCCCAGGGGATGAATTTTTCTTTACGCATTCATGGAGACAATCAATCTTCCTCCAACCAAAAGATCCCGTCCGGAAACGGACGGGGGAGTAAATATAGCTTCCGCCTGCCGCAGATTTCTCGTAATGAAATGTGTAAACGAAGGGGAGACCCTTACTAAGGTGTCACCTTTCTTAATACGCAGAGTCCTTTCAGCAACGGTGACGGGTGACCTAAAATCCGCCAAAAAACTAAGAGACGGAACGCTCCTAATACAGACAACAAACGAAGCACAAAGTGATAAATTACTCGCATTAGAGAAATTTAATAATATCCCTGTCAAGGTTCAAGTGCACCGCACCCTTAACACTTGCCGGGGTGTAATCAGCAACTATGACCTCCTCTGCGTGTCCGATGATGAAATTAAGACGGAGATGGCTCCACAAGGCGTAATAGACTGTCGCCGATTAAAAATTAAAAGGAATGGCGAGCTGATAAATAGCACATCTGTAATCCTAACATTCTCACGCGACACACTTCCCGAAAAGGTATATGTGGGCTACGAATCTGTGTCAGTCCGACCATTTATCCCAAGTCCTATGCGATGCTTCCAATGCCACCGTTTCGGCCACATCGCTACAAGATGCCAGGGCAAGGCCACCTGCCCACGCTGTGGCAAAGATAAACATGATGGTGATTCCTGCACCTCAGATCCATCCTACGTCAATTGCGAGGGTACACACCCAGTGTACGCCCGTGATTGTCCCAAAATGATGGAAGAGAAGAAAATCATGGAAATCAAGACTGTGGAGAAGTTACCCTATTTTGAAGCCCGCAAAAAATTCAGAACATTAATGGCACCTACCTTTTCAAGATCGTACGCTGCAGTAGTAGACACCTCAGTTAATAATAAAAATAATAACAATGTGAGCCAAGGAAACAAAAAGAACGTGAAAGAAAACAAAACAACGGACAACAGCAACAACCAAGCCAAACCGGATTAGGCTACTAAACCGGTAACAAAGAACATTCCGACAGGAAAAAATGACGCCGTGTTGGATTCTTCGAAGAAGAACGCCAACTCAGGCACCCCTGGGACCACGCAAAACAAGCGTGGGAAGTCCCAGTCCCCCGGTCCATCTGGTAAGGCTATACATAGTCTACCAGAATCCATGGATGAAGATCATATCTCGGAGTCAGAGATAAACCGGGCTAAGGAGAAGAGACGCTTTAAGCGTTGAGTCTCCCTCTAGCCTAGTGATCGAGTTTTAGTTTATTTATTTAATTTATTCCCTATTTTAATGGCTTTTATCATACAGTGGAACTGTAATGGTTTTTACCGACACAGGTAGGAGCTTACCATTTTAATTCGTGATTTTAACCCTAGTTGTGTTTGTCTCCAAGAGACGCATTTTAAAGCTACAGATAAAGGAATTTTAAAGGGTTTTAATGTTTTTAGACACGACGACACCAGTGGTCAAAGAGCCCAAGGTGGAGTGGCAATTGCTATTTGGGAGACCCTTTACACCTCCCAATTGCACTTGACCACTCCATTTCAAGCAGTAGCGGCGACAATCCATGCTCCGGAGACTATAACGTTATGCAACGTTTACCTACCGGAGGGTGCGCCGGTCACGCGGTGCAACTTGGAGAATCTTACCCGCCAACTACCTAAGCCCTTTATATTGCTTGGAGATTTTAACGCGCATGACGCCTTGTGGGGTAGCACAAGGACCCAGCAAAACCGGCGAGGAAGAATTTTATCTAATTTTATTATAGATTCTAACCTTATTTTATTGAACAGCAAGGAAAAGACACGTTTTAACAGTTTTAATGGTGAGTACTCCTCCATAGATCTTTGTATTTTATCAAGCAGTCTTATAACGAAGACTAGCGTGGCCGTGCACGACGACCTATGTGGGAGCGATCACTTCCCGCTTTTAGTTACAAAAGACCACTGTGTAAATGACACTTTTAATCGACCGGTTACCTGGCTTCCCCGTAAAGCCGACTGGGACCATTTTAACCCTCGGCCTCCACCTGCTCAATACTTACGTGAACTCCACCTGGGGTCTTTTTTGACCCCATGCCGTAAATTTATAAACAAACAGGTATTTTACAGGATAATTTGAATTATACAGTTTTAAATTATAATAAATACATAAATAAGTAATTTAATTGCTTTATCAAGTAATATTAACATTTTGAACGGCAATAACATTTATCCTAGAAAACTCAACAAATTATTGTTCATACAGAAAATTTCTCCTATAATTTTTCCGTTACAGTCCAAAACAAAAACAAATATTTCTATAAAATTATGTATTGAAATAGTAACCAATCTATCTTACAATCCTTCTTATTTTCTGCAGGATATAATGATATTTGCATGATCATTACAAACAAAGACTTAACATTTTTCACACCTCGGATTCATTTTCGTACCGGATTATCTCATACAAAATGAACAGCGTCCACGTTTTTTTCTACGTAGTGGCAAATCCCTTCTACGCTGCAGTGGAATAAATGTTCAAATCCTGCAGAGGTAACTGCTTCCCTAATTACTTGCATTCGTGTCCGAGGATTTTTCAATCGTCTTCTTATCTCTGGTTTTACTAGCTCCTTTGCCCATTCAATAAGAAATTTTCTCCTTGCTCCTTTTCCGGTTTCCCCGTTGAACCTCTTCGAATTTAAAGCAAAGGCAATTATTGCTGCAATATCAATAATATAAAAATAGAGCAAGAGGTCATCTTCTTGTCCCATGCTTTACTGAGTAATGGCTTGTGATTAGATCTAATGTCGACGCCGGATTTTGTATGATAATAAAATAAAATTACGTTTTTATGTTTACCGCGACTAATATCAAATGACCGGCGTTGAGTTGAAAGTAGACTAACTGCCTTTCTCGGCTTTGGGATATATGAAACCATTAGCGTATTCTTTGCATAAGAAAAAATACTTGAATGCTCTTCTCAATGCTTGGCGGGTAACATCACCCTCGGAATTCCTTCGCGGTTTGAGTTTAGTGTACCTACAAGTGTTAATTTCCTTTTTAGGAGTTCCTGACCCAGTTCATTGCTTGTGAAGAAATTATCCGTAGTTATATTATTTCTACTGCCTAGCAAGTGGCAAACCAAATCTAGAACTGCGTGTTTACCTTGATTCACTTACCGTGATCCTTCAATTTTTTCAATGTATATTTGTGCATTTACAATATACTGAGTTTCAAGTCAACGGCTGCCCATACTTTTATTCAATATTCCACCGGCTTTGATGGTATGCACACTTTGAATCTAAATCTACCTCTAAATTTGCACAAATACTCATCAACTGTAATGTTTGAGGATGGTTTGTATGATAAAATGCAGGCCTCCGTAAACATTTTAAACACAGTTCTTATTGCCTCCACTTTATTTTTTGATATCTCTTGCCTAGCCGCACGAGTTTCATTATCAAATCGGAGGCACCTAAGAATATCTTGAAACCGGTGACGAGACTTTGTAGCTCTAAATATTAGTAAGCCATAGTATGCAGACCAAAACTCTGGTAGCGGCTTTCCTCGTCCTTTCTGAACACCAGACATAATCAGAAGACCAAGGAAAGAATTAAGCTCTATGATATCCAAATCCACCCATTTAGATAGCTGAAAGTAACATATTTATATTTTTATTAATGTTTTGGATATCACTTGAAAAATATCAATGAAATACAATGGCAAAATATCAATCAAAATGAAAATATATACATCTTTACTACAACGTTAGGAAGGTACAATTTTTTACTGATCCCACAAAATCGCTTGCGATATGGACTATGCACCTATGGAGCTGAAACGAAAATAAGGCCTGCCCTCCTTGACATGAGAGGTGTGTGAAAGACAGCGGTGGCTAGTTTGAAAATGAGGAGGAAGAGGAAATCCTGCGACAAAGTAAAGGTGATGAATCACCGTCACAGTTGAGGCAAATTGTCCCATAGAGTATTTTCTTTTCCTTCTCTCAATGCACCCACTGATGACATAGGGTTACGATGCTCAAAGAGGCCAAATAGTGCCCTAGACATAGGCGTTAAATGCTTTTGACATAAGCGTTACATGCTGTTATTATTTCATGAGTGAAAATGCTAAGTCTTTGATATGGAATAATATGAGGATAATACATCAACATGATACCCTCCGAGAGAACTCAGGCAGACGGTAACTATTTTCACTCAATCTTCACTGGGCCCACGTTACAATATCTGTGATACTTTATATTCAAAATATAACTCTAAACGGAAGAAAAGATAATGGAATCTACAAACATCTTCAGCAGGAATGACGGGAACCAACTACCTAACTCATGGAAAATAGTACAAATTCAGTAAAACATAATCACCCCCTGCCTAAAACCTTAAGAGGTGGCTAGGAGTTTATCATGTAAATTTAGATGTTGAACAGAATGCTCCAACATAATACGGAAAAAATATAGGGAAAAATGGAAAACACGAGGAAGTATTGACCAATGAGATGAGCCCAGAATGAACGAATGATACAAAAGAGGATCTCTACCTCCACTCTGCACTTCAGTGACATGAAGATGCTAGCTACAATGCCGGCGAAACTGTTGTATATGAGGAAAGACACGCGGTTTATAACCCGGAAACTTTGCTTCTGAATCTTTATCCCACCATGAAAACCTACATTAGGATTATCTACCTTTCAACACGTTTTATCAATTATATTTCCATAGATATATATTTCAAAATTTAATACCTACATAGTCTCCACCTGGGGTCAAATTTGACCCCACCCAGAAAAAAAATTCGGCCCCCAGGATTTAAAGCGTTAGCTTATTTCCTGGGGGCCGCTTTTTAATGAAAGTATTCACTTGAATAAACTCTTTTTTCGCTCATCGACCGCAGTCGATGGCCAGCTGTCCCCTCCCCTTCCTCGAATGAGGTAGGATCATCGGAATGAGTTTATTTCGTTTCTTGTTTAATTTTGGTGTTCAAAGTTGTCATTTTTCCACTTCCGTAACCAGGTTTCTTTTCCTTTTCAATATTTTCATGGCTGTATCTTTAAAAGTAGCATACATTTCACTGCAGACAAGATTTGCTTCTTGTAATTCTAATTGATTTTCCTCTAGTTTTTTCAGTAGAGTTTGTCTTTCTGCTCCGTAAGCTTCGCATTCAATTAGAGTATGCCAATAATTATCTATTATAAATTTTTGCAAGTTTGGCACGTTCTCAATTCTGTCAACTTGAATTGAGCTAATTTGTCCTGAAAATCTCCGTGTCCTGTCAAAAATTGAGTTATATTTTTATCCAATTCAAGATATTTCATTTGAATTCTATCTTTTATGTTTGGGAAAAACTTGTGTGTTACGCGTCCCTTAGTACTTTGATCCCAGTATTCCTGCCATTCAGTGATGATTCTTTCATTTATTTGCATTCTCTCTTCTTCGGAATCATTTCCCTGATCTCTTAGTATTTGGAATAGTTGCCTCTTTTTCACTATGAGATGTATTGGTGGTGAGCCTGTTAATACGCATAATGCGTCCGTGGACGTTGTTCTATACTCCTTTGCTAGGGGTAGTAACGCTATCCGTTGTGCTCTTTGGAGCATACTTCTAGATTTCGATTTTTTAGTGATTTCCTCACCCCAGGCTTCACATCCGTACACTATTATTGGGACTGCAACTCCGGTGTATAATCTCATTATTGTTTTACTTTGGTAACCATACTTGTCTTTAATTAATTGCATTAATGGTAAGAAAGTCTTTTTAACTTAGCCTGCGATTTCCTTACAGTGGATTGCAAAACTTAGTCCTTCTCCGATCTTGACGCCAAGATATTTTATTTCATTTATGTATTTAATATTTTTACCCAGCATTTTGACTATTGGGGTTCTTTTTAATTTCCCTTTTAGCAGCATCATTACTGTCTTGTCTTCCGCAAAGTTCAATTTATTTTTCCGTCCCCATTCAATTATGATTTGTAATGCTTCATTTGATTTACTTTCTACATCCTTCCGGCTATTAGCTTGTATCAGAATTACTCCATCGTCGGCGTAGGCTGCACTCGTTACGCCCTCTCCTAGATCTAGGTTTAGAAATTCATTGAATAAAATTGTCCATAATGTTGGTCCTAGTATGGATCCTTGGGGACATCCTTTAGTTGTTGTTTTTCTGTGACGCCTTCCAGCGTTAACTCTACTTCTCTATTGTTAAAGTAATTTGCCGCTATTTTTACAATATAGGACGGGAAATGCATATCTATTAGTGTGCTTAGTATTCCCGGCCACCAGGCATTGTCGAATGCGCCGGCAATATCTAAAAAGATTCCCAGCACATATTTATCCTTTGCCTCGCTTACGATGTTGTTCAGATTTCTCAGTGCATCCGTGGTACTCCTGCCTTTTACAAATCCATATTGTTTTGAATGGATAATTTTGTTGCTATCCAGATGGTCAGTTATACGATCACATATAAGTCTTTCGGCTATTTTGCCTAAGACTGGTAGCAGAGTAATTGGACGGTATGATTTTACCAATGCCGGATCTCTGTCCGGTTTTAGAAATACTTTTACAACCCCCTTCCATTTATTTGGGAACTTTCCTGTTTTCAGTATTTCATTTAGTTCCATTAATAAATTGTCTTTGATTCAATTATATGCTCTTTTGACTATTTCGCTTTTAATTCCATCATGACCTGGTGCTTTCTTATTTTTTAACTTTTGTATTGCATTTCTAAGTTCGGTTTCGGTGAAAGGCTCCGGTACTTTGTCCTGCAGATTTATCACTGCTATTTTCTGTCGTATTTCCATGTGTATACTTTCTTCATTTTGGACGTTATCGTCTGGGAGTAGTGTATCCAATAAGAGTTCACTCGTTTCTCTAATACTTGTAGTGTACTCTCCATCGGGTTTCCTTAAGGTTGCGGGAGTTATTGCCTTTTTGTTATGCCGTATTATTTTATATGCTTTATTCCACGGGTCTTCTTTTCCTTCTTCTATTATTTTCTCCCACTCCGCTTGCTTGGCCAATTTGATGTTTTTCGTGTATTTATTTCTATTTTTGGAATAATCCTTTAATTTTTCTTCTAATAGGGGATCTTCATTTTTTCTTGCTTTTCTTATTCTTCTCTGCTGTCTTCGTAGGTTTCTTCTTTCTTCACTTAAGACTTCTGTCCACCAGACTACTTTCTTTTCGTTTCCGGTAGCTTTTGGGATTGCAATGTCCATAGCTTCGAGGATTGCTTTTTCTATGTTACAATTTTGGCCCATCCTTTCGATTAGTTTGTTATCGAAAATTTTCCAATTTGCATCTCTTATCAGTGGGGTACCCTTACACACATTATTTTGACTACCTCTATTTCTGAGTGCAGTTTTATATTCTATTATTATCATTCTATGATCGCTTAGTAATGTATCTTGGAGTTGCCAAGTTAGTTCACCCGGCGGGATTTTCCTTGTTGCCGTTACGTCTATGTTGCTGCTATTTCCTTGATTATTTTCATAGGTACTTAGAGATATGCATTTATTGCTTATTTTTAGTTCATGGGCCAGTACAAAATCTTCGAATTTCTGTCCTCTTTCATCGATATCGGAATTGTGCCATAGTGTGGATTTTGCATTGATGTCTGCACCGATGATGATTTTTTCATTTCCAATTGATTGCAATATTCTATCTATATTGCTTATGTATTTTTCCATGGGTTCTGAAAATTGGAATTAACTGCCTATTATAATTATGTTTATTTTTCCTTGAATTTTTACTGCCACGTTGTGGCTATCCGTATATTGGCTTAATTTTATTATCTTAAGTTTCTTATTTAAGCGAACCACGCAGCTCCAAATACAGTTCCCGTTGGCTTGGTAAACCGTTCCACCTTGAAAAGTAACAATTCCTTTATAGTGATATGGTTCCTGTATTAAAATAAGGTCGAGAGCTTGTTCTTCTGCAATCTTCTGTAGTTCTTGCATTGCAGCTTTGCTACGTCCTATATTTATTTGGGCTATTTTAATACCCGCCATCGGTGAAACCAATTCTTGCAACTTCTTGTTCTTTTGCCTTCTTGTATGAGGGACAGTTCCTATCACCAGTGCGGTGATCACTTCTC